>NC_092125.1:48376035-49002535 GCF_043159975.1 Macaca nemestrina
TCTCAAACAAAAACAGGCCATACCTTCATAATTCTTCAGTTTAGAATTATATTATATTTCTCTTACTTAAAAACATTAAATCTTCTTCTAAAATCTACGGTCTGCCCTTAATAGTCTAGTGAAATCAGTTCTTGAATCAGTAGCAACCTAAATGTTTACAAAGTTATATTTTCAGTTATATTTATCTTATTTTCCCCATAAATTGTGACCATATTCTATATAGATATATCTCTTGTTCTTAAATTAGTAACTTTTAAGAGGGAAAGAAAGCTTCTTTAATAGTATTACACTTATTCCCATTCTTTATTTCTGCCTATATTTTATCTGTCGTTGACACTGTTATCTCTTTTTCCTACTCTGCTTTAAATCAAGCATGACTGTACTCATCCTATTTTCTTGATGGAGGATGTCATTGATTAGCTTACTAAACATCTGTGTCATCCTCCTCCTATTAAAATAAGTTGTCCAAATTACTTTAGAGCTACAAATTTGGATAACAATTAGGTTCTGTCACTTGGATGCATGATTGCAATATTTGGAAGATATAAATAAGGTTAGATAGGCTATTATTTTAAATCATGATTTACATTTCTCTCCACCCCTTTATACACACTTATTTTCTGTTTTCTTATTTCTTTTTGTTCCTTCTTACATTTATCAGCAAGTAATATTTTATAAATATAATGGCTACCTGTAGCATCATTTCAAGTTTGATTCTCCTACTTCTCTCATTTCAAGAGAAAATTCTAGTGGTGATTCCCCTTCCCAATCCTTGCAATGCAGTTGTGATTTTGAACTCATACATCTAGTGTCATCCTCAGGTGCAGCAGTCTTCCTTTTGAGTCATTTTTGTATTTTTTTGAGCAATCATTTCTAATGGTTCATCCTAGAAACCATTTGTCCAGCTGTCATGACAGTTTATAAACATCTATTTCTTTATATTGCTCTTTCACCAACTCACAAGTGGCTTCATTCACTAACGTGAGTTTAATTAATTAATTTATTTTTTATTTTTATTTATTTATTTATTTTTTTGAGAGTCTCTGTGTGCGGTGCAGTGGTGCAGTGAGATCTCGGCTCACGGCAAGCTCCGCCTCCTGGGTTCCCGCCATTCTTCTGCCTCAGCCTCCCAAGTAGCTGGGACTACAGGTGCCCGCCACCACGCCCGGCTAATTTTTTGTATTTTTAGTAGAGACGGTGTTTCACCGTGTTAGCCAGGATGGTCTCCATCTCCTGACCTTGTGATCCACCCGCCTCGGCCTCACAAAGTGCTGGGATTACAGGCGTGAGCCACCACGCCCGGCCTAATTTTTGTTTCTTCCGTAGATGACTCAAAAATGAACGTATTTCACAGTGTCAATATACTGGAGGGGAAAATACTATTTTTTGGTAACTGGAGATTGGTTGAAGACTTGATTCTGTCAGCTACTGTCTCTGATGCTTTAGGGAAAAATAAATCAATTACTTTGAATATCAAGCTTCTCAATACTAAGAATGAAATAGTGATGGTTATCTTACAAAGCTGCCTGAAAAATAAATGAGATTATGTGTTTAGAAGCATGTAGAATTGTCATGGACACACATTATTTTTCCCTGCCTTTTCGCTTTTTAAACTTCTTTCCCATAATTGTAACCTTCCACTAGATATATACTAATGATATGCGGGTGCTATCTCAAATATATCATCTCTAAAATAAAAGTAACCTCTAATATTTCTTCTTTTCTTAACCTTCCCTACAAGGAATTGATTTACTTAATAACACTTCATAATATTTGCTACCATCATATTTGTGTCATGCACCATTAATATCTGCATAATTTCCCACATTTCCCAATCCATAAAAACATTTTTCATTATATTTGCAAACATGTCCATAGCATATAGATTTCTTTCCACGACTTCAGCTATTATCTAATCCAAACCATTATTTCTTCCTAGAATTTAAAAAATTTGTTGATACTTGCCTTTTTTGCTCTATCTACTACTTACTCCCTACCTTCATATCTGTTTTGTAAACAGTAGAGAAGAGAGGTGGTTATATCAAAATACAAGTCTAGTGGTGCCACTGCTCTTCTAAGAAACCTTGCATTGCTTCTGTATTGTATACACATTTCCTTAGGATTTGGATCCTATGACAGCCCTGTGTCCTAGATTCTAGTTGAGTTGGATTTATAGTGTGTGTTAATTGTGAATTTTCCCTCGCTTGATGTTGTGCACACTATCTTTCTGTCTGCAGTTCTACTTACCCCAACTGCTTTCTCCATCTGACAAAAGTTTTATGTTTTTCAGTTTCTTCCATTAGGAACACCATTGACATTTTTCAATTTCTCTCATAAAGGGCAACATGAAAACTTTGGCATGGTAAGAAAGTTAGTTATTTTTCACAAACGTATTCACTGATATATGGATCTCCCTACTTGTCTTTTAACTCTTGAGAACAAGGGTTTTATTCACCATATGTTCTATCTTAGTGTCTAACTGAGTAAATAATCAGCGAAAAGTTGATGAAGTGCTGTTTTAGTTCCATTTTTTAAGAGTTACTTATACTATCAAATGTAAGACATTTTAATGAATGATCTTATTAAATGAGCAAGAAAAACAAAAATAAGAAAAACCTCTTCACAAGATATTACCTGTATTTCAACATTTACACCATTGTGGGAGCTCCATATATATGAAATCTTACTGCTTTATAAGCTGTGCGACTGAAGCCTGTTTGGTGGCTTTCAATTTTAATTTTACTCATGATTTTTAAATGATTTTATTATAATAGGATAAGAATTTGTAGAATAAGTGAGTTTCATTTTTACATTGACATTTATTGAAAATTTCATTTTATGTATACTTATAAGGAATGTAAATAAATAGAAAACAAAGGTCAGAAATGGAACTTCCATACTTCTTATTGACAATATGTTTTGCAATCAATAGCTCAAAAGTTATTTCAAATTGATTTTTATATTCTAGTCTATTTGGCAACTTAGCTAAGTACAAGAGCCAGATAGTTCTCTCATATTTACTTTCTGGAAGCTTTTCTGGCTATCCTTTGATTTTTAAATTATAATTTTGCAAAGCATATTCTCTTTTTAAAGCTATTAGAAGCTAGACATGAACATTAAGAAGTATATTTCATCCATAGTGTATGTGTGTACATGCACGTGTGTGTGTGTGTGTGTGTGTGTGTGTGTGTATTGGAGTGTATGATGGGTAGAGGAATGGGAAATGGGACAGAATAAAATTTTGAAATTTGATTCATTTTTCTCCAATAATCTATTACCTACTCTCTTTGGACAACTGTTCAAATATCTATATAAAAATATCTGTCACAAAAAATAAATCCTCAAAAGTGATTTGGATCATGTGAAAAAATTATCTTTATGTGCTTAAAAATTTTATTTAAAACTATCAGTGTTCGCAATAGATTTTTAAATTAAAAAGATCACATCACTATAATATTGGGAACATAAGCTAATTAACTTGTTTTCTGTTTCTGATACATCTGTATCTGTTATTATCAAATAGGCTGTTGTTATTTTATAATTACTTTGGTGGTTCTACATTAAAGTTGCAAGCCACTTCAAGTAAGTTTTGAACTTCTTGATGCAATAAACTTAAATGTACATGTAAATAAATCACTGAAAACTCATCAGGATTTATACTTCTCTTCCAGCAGAAAGAAGTAAAGAATCTTTAAATATATATGGCTAATTTTTGAACTTTGTCTCATAAATTTTTTATTCTGGATTTTTTTCTTTCAGCATCTTATCTCCAGAGCCCCTTTTCTCTTAAATTATATATTTGAGACAATCCTATATACCTGTGGTAAAACCTCAAACACCTCACAGCTTGTTCATGACTTGACTAAACACAGTGAAAATGAAGACATATTTTGATTTCTGATTATCTGGAACATGATATATATCTTTCTAAATATTTATATTATTAATACTTATTTATATTCTTTGTCATATGCTATGGGATTAATTGAGTACTGAAATGTAAAGTGACAGAATAAGAGGGAAGAGAAAAGAGCTAAAGAGGAAACTGGATTTAAAATGATCTCATGGAAACAGAAGTTGATTCAGAATTTCAACCACATCTCATAGTCAACAAGCAAGTTTAAGAAAGTAGAACTTCACATAGTTATCTTGAGTGTATGAAATGGAAGTGAATGAAATAGTATTCAAATATGTTAGGCAAACCAATGACTATGACTATTCTCCTAGATAGACTATACATTTTTCTAAAAGGAAATTAAGGTTACATGTGATAAAATTAATTTGGTAATGATGATAAAATGAGGAGTATGATAATGCTGTGATAGTCTGAAAGTATAATGTTATTGTAACATCAAATATTGAATATTATGTGTTCAGCAAAAAATATTCATGAGCAGAGGCTGCCAGGAAGATGTTTAAGGGCATTAGAAGAGAAGTGATATGGTCCCAAACAGTGGGGAGGATCTGTTTTCTGCCATGACTAAATCCAGGAAAAGATTTCATCAAAAAAGAGACTCACAACTCCACTCCACTGATAAACAAAACAAATTAAGTGTGGTAAAGCGGTGTTTAGGCAAAAGTGTAGAGACATGGAGTCTTCTGGACAGAGTCAGAGAATCATGGTATGATTGTCATCCAGCTACTGAGAAAGCGGTCTTCAAGCACTTGGTCCAACATAGTTGGAAAAACAAGCTTTGAATAATACAAACACTTGCAGATTCTATACTAAAATACAACATTTGTCTTTGTTTAAGTATCATTGATGGATGATGAAATAATAAAGATACCCAAAAAGAGAACAGATCCTTAGCATACTGAACAGAGGTAAGTCAGATTTACAGTGGAAGATTATATTTATGTGAAAGTTTTATGCTAGCTCTTTAATTCCCTGACCATGGGTGATCCTGAGATTGTAGGTGAGGTTTAATTGAGTTTATACAACATCACAGTGCATATGCATTAGAAGCAAGCGTAATAGTTAGTTCTTGCCTTGTTATAAAGAACTACCTGAGACTGGGTAATTTATAAATAAGGAGGTTTGATTGACTCACAGTTCCACAGGCTGTATAGGAAGCATGTCTGGGGAAGCCTTAGGAAACTTACAATCATTACAGACGGTGAAGGAGAAGGAGAAGCTGGCACATCTTACATGGCTGAAGCAGGAAGAAGAGAGAGTGAAGCGGGAGGTGCCATACACTTCCAAACAGCCAGATCTCTTGAGAACTCTGTCGGGAGACAGCACTAGGGGGATGGTGCTAAACCATTAGAAACCACCTCTATGATCCAAACACCTCCCACCAGACCCCTCCTTCAATATGGGGAATTAGAATTAAAAATTAGATTTGGGTGGGAACACAGTGATTAAATGTCATTACCCATTTCCTAAAAAGCAAACTCAGATAAGCACATGACTGTTCCTATGGCTTACACATAAGTGATCCTACGAAAAATGGGTAAGGATATAGGGAAAACTGAACTAGAAGGAAGTTGGGCAAGTGCTTGATTCCAAACAAAGCCCCTTCTTCCTGCTGGAAAACTGAAATATAAGGGATTCATTAGTTAAAGGATAAAGAATACTCAGGAGAAACCAAAACTCCTTGGTACTTTGGAGCCCAGGTACAGGCCCTGAAGATGCTCAGGTAGTAGAAATAAAAGCACACCAAAGCAGAGGTGAAAGTTAAACGTGATTGGAAGGTATTTTGGTGGGCTATGGACAATGTCTGCAGAAATCATTTATAGCTATTCACATGGCTGATAGTAATTGTATTCCATGTTGTATTGAATGCCATTGCTGACAATATAAATTAAAAAAAATTCCAGATTGTGGGGTTAGTAGTTTTTAGAAGATTCTACTGTCATTTTCACAAAGTTCCAAGTTATAGAAAACCAAAAGTGGTGTAAAATATAGACCACTGGTTCCACATAGAGCAGTTCTTCAGAGAGAACTAATACTGGTAAGCACCTTTAATTAAGTAATTGACTTATAAAGCCACACTTACCTGGCTAAATACATTCTAAGCTATACTATGAAATTTTGTTAAAGATTGACTAATAAAATTTAGATGGCTTTACTTAAGAGCCTGTTAGAAGTTGGAAATAAAATTATTATTGCTGTTATGTTTATATCTAATTATAATTAAAGCTATTAATTTTAGTTTGTGCTTTTCTTCACTCTTTTCATGTAGAGACCACCAAATAGTGAACAGCAGCAATAAAGCATCACTACCTAAATGCTATCTATCTGAGGAGATCTTGAATAATACGGTAATTTCTTAGCAAGAATAAGCAGGAATAATGATATTAGTTGGCAAATATGGGTAGATATCTATTCACTTCAGACATTGGAGAGACTACATTTTACTAAAATAATTGAACTCTTAGAAACATAGAGTTAATTGGTAGGATTTTCTTCATATAAATTAGGTGTAACCAAATCGCACTATTTTTTTTTTTAATAGACATTTGGATACCATAATTTTTGGTCTCCGAAGTTCACCATGTTGGTTTCAAAGGTTAATTTTTTTATTGAGATAAAAACATTAAAAGCCCATGAAGTTTCAGTCTGATCTGTCTACCTGTGTGATCTACGTACCTATATGATCTTGCTCTTGCTCTTGATATTTAGTGAAGACATAATTAATGCTGTATTTTGCTGTTTTTTCTTTCTTTTTTGAGATAGAGTCCCATTCTGTCATGCACGCTGGAGTACAGTGGTGCAATCACTGTTCACTTCAGCTTTGACCTCCTGAAGTCAAGCTATTCCCCCACATCAGCTTCCTGTGTAGCTGGGACTACAGCAGCTTACCACTATACCTAAGTGTTTTAAAACAATATTATAGACATGGGATCTCATTCTATTGCGCAGACTGGTCTCAAATTCCTGGGCTCAAGCAATCCTGCCCAGCCTCCCAATGTGCTGGGATTACAGGCCTGAACCACCATACCTGGCCTAACATTGTTTTTTGTTTTTGTTTTTGTTTTTTTTAAATGGAGGAAGACCATCTAGCCCAATGCTAGATACTGAGATGATAGGTAGTTGTAAATAATTGTTATAAAAAATGGGTGAGGTGTTACTTCTGTCCTCAAGAGATTTATAGCCCATTTTGAAACATGCAACTAAAAGATCTTGATGTGAAAAGAGTTCTATTCAATACGAATTAATGCAAAATTGTGTCAAAAAATAAGAGTGCACATTTTGCTTTCTGGAGTAATTGTTGGGGCAATACAATTATGATTGTATAGTTAAGAATTCAAAGATATATCTAACCTGGTATCTAAGCAATGGCTTATTTACAGGTAATTTCTTAGTAAATTATCTTAGCATTTGAACATACCAGTGATTTAGCACTACCATAGAAAATAAGCAACAAGACAAAGGTAATTAAGTAAGACAGAAACAATTATAGGCAAGGCCTAATCGTAGTTTGTATAATTTTTGGGATAAAGAAAACAAAGCACTAAAGGAAAAGACACTAAGAAAATAATGAGTTATACATTTCTAGTGTCAGGTAGGTTGCAACTGTGAAAAATGTTTCCACAATCCCAAGAGTCATCATTCAACGTCAGAGGCAACCCTGACCACAAACTGTTAGCTCATGAAGTCATATAGCATCCTGGTAAAAAAAAAAAAAAAAAAAAAAAAAAAAAAAAGAGTTCCAGAATTTGAAGGGTCTAACCCTAACAACCCTAACAGAGGATCACTTTAAAAGATTCAGATCAGAAAAAAATAAGAAATCAAGGAGTATAGAAAAGGCTGTGCCAGCCACGCTGGACAAAGAGAGAACCAGACGTAGATGGAGTCCCAAGATATAGTAAACGCAGTCATAATGCCAACCCCATGGTAGAATGAGAGCCAAGACCTGTTTGGGACATGAATGATGCTAAATGAGAGGGAGAAATTTAGTGGCCAGTTTTTTAGACTGATATAGCCAAATGCTGGTACAAAACAATTGCGTGCTCCAAGGATATTTTCAATTCACACTGACAAAAATTGAATCCATTAACTCTCTTTAATTGTCTGTTTTTAATTTATTCTATTGATTTATTTTATGTTGAATATACTCCTATGAAAGAATATGTGGAATACAATTGTAACTAAAAAATAATAATATGCAATTATATATCAGTGTAAGAATTAGCATAATATTTATACATTAATACAGTCAAACCACTAATCTCTTCCCTCCCTTTTCCTAAGATGTTATCACCATTATGCACAACTTTTGAAGTTTTTCACTTTTCCTTTTCATTATGGCAAATTCATACATATGCATAAATAAATCTAATGGCTAGGCATAGTGGCTCAGGCCTATAATCCTACCACTTTGGAAGGCCGAGGTGGGTGCATCGCTTGGGTCCAGGAGTTTGAGAACTGTCTGGGCAATGTGGTGAAATGCCATCTCTACAAGAAATTAAAAAATTAACCGGGTTTGGTGGTGTGCACCTCTAGTTCCAGCTACTCAGGAGGCTGATGTAGAATTGCTTGTGTCCGAAATATTGAGGCTGTAGTGAGCTGTGTTTGCATCTCTGCACTCCAGCCTGGGTGACAGAACAAGACCGTGTCTCAAAACAAAACAAAAACAAAACAAAAAAATAAATCCTACAATCACAATTAGTTGTGGAATTTTCATATAGATTAGATCAATAGATATCTTTTTTCAAGAAGGTATCTATTATAATTTCTTTCTATAAGGATATCTAATTTTCTCAGAAATGTTTATTTATATTTATTTATTTAGTGAGACAAAATAAATTTTATGTTATCTTTCATTTTTATCTTAGGAGTAGCCTAACAATTGGCAATCTTTTTAGGTATTTGACCAGTTAAAATAGTATTTTTTTAAATCACTTGTGCATAGGACATAAAATTTCATTGTTTAAAATAGATTTAAAAGATGGGTCCATTTTCTTTTCTATTTTTCTAATAAGTTAATAGATACTTGTTGTTGGTTTGAATTGTTGACACATGAAGCTGTTATATGTATGATAGCATAAACTGACAAGTTTATTTTCTGAAAGATATTTTAGAAAATTCCTAAAAAGTCATATATTCATAGGAATACAGAATACATTTGAAAACCTCATAGTTAATTCTTCATCTATATATAGAAGTCTAGAATGTGATTTCAACAGAGGAAACATATATGAATATACCCAAAGATAGAATGACTGCATTTGTCATGCATTGGTTTCTCTCAGGTGTATGCTGGTGATATCGGGTAATGCTGCTCTCCCTGGTTAGACTTCTTGTGGGCATCTCTCTGCCTTGAATATATATTCCTGCTTCTTTTTGCCCTGTTGGTTATCACAGATTGATTGAATTCTTACTTGTCAGGAATCACAGTTTTGTTCTTTATTTAATTAAGACTATTTAAATGAGCTGCTCTTCCTTCTCCACAGTAAAGCTGCACCCTCCTCACTGCCCTTGCTCAGCATTTTATTCCAATTAAATGTAATTGCCTCCTTTGTCATAATTCCCCTAAATATGCCAACTTAAAAAATAAAAACTCTGATTTGGTGACATTTTTTGGCTATTTAATGGGAACTTGAGGAGCTCACATTCAGTCTGATTCTCATCTTTGAATATCCTTTCCTTTCCTTGGAGTTTCTCTTTATACATCACCTAATGTAACACACTGTGAGTAACTTTAATCACTAACATCATTTTTTTGCCCTATAGATGTTCTATGTTTACTTTTCATTAGAAAAACACAGATTACTGTGCATAATATATAATATCTATCTTTATATTTTGTTTATTCCCCAACTTTTTTTTTTTTTTTACTTTCAGTAAGAGGTAACTTTGGACAGATTATTGTTATTTCATCAAAATTACTTTATTATAGCTGTAGAGTATAACTGTGCTCATATTCAAAGAGATAGAACTAACACAGCTTTTGATTAGCAATGGGGTAATACGTAAAAATTCAATAGCAGACCATACATTGAAGAGTTATTTAAAAGATATTTATACATAACTACTTGTTTGGATTGTGATATCAGAATGGAAAAAGAAAACCTATAGATGTGAATCTGCGATTGTTCCCTTCCCTCTCTCTGTATCTCATTGGTAAGAATTCTTCTCTTCTAGCAGGAGGATGGTAATGAAAAGCTTTAGCAACTGTCTTCTTAGAGGCAAGCACACTTGATTTGGACTGACAAAGGGAAGCCCATATCTTTGTCAGCTGCAAGTGGTAGAGTCATTAAGAAAGGATGCAGCATAACTGTAGCTTTGCTAGCTGAATTGATTCAACTGTCACCATAACATTAAATAGAAGAGTTTAGAAAAGAGAGAGCTATGGAAGGGATAAGCACATTTCTCCATACATTCCTGGCTGAGCAAGAAACTATATTCAGGCAGTTGAGACATCAGATAACCTGGAGAAAACTGAAAGAAAAGGAAATCTTGAAAGCTGGTCACAACTTTAAATGTGTTCCTCAATCCAAAAACCAATTGATTAGCAGAGGGCGAACCCTTTATGTACTTAAGGTTTTTGAGCACAATATCTATTCCAGTCATTGTCTGACCAATAAGCTATTCATATACAGGAGCATCCCTTAGGAAGACAGACTTTTTAAAAATGTACAATAGGTTAAAAAATTCTATACAGTTCAATAAGTGCCTGAACACAATGGGAGGGACAGATGCTACTGTTTAAGTACTGGCAATTTGATTAAATAAAACAGCAACCTTCAGAAAAATATTTTTTTTAAATTCAGAGTTGCCATACTGTGTTATTAAAAATGTTATATTTTCAGTACAAAATTAGTAGACATGCAGTGACACAAGAAAGTGTGATCTATACTTAGGGGGAAAATGGTCACAATAAACTGACATGAGGAGTTCTGGGTGTTCCGTTTGGCAAAACTGACTTTGTAGAAATTATTAAGAATATATCTACGGGCCGGGCGCGGTGGCTCACGCCTGTAATCCCAGCACTTTGGGAGGCCGAGGCGGGCGGATCACAAGGTCAGGAGATCGAGACCACGGTGAAACCCCGTCTCTACTAAAAATACAAAAAATTAGCCGGGCGCGGTTGTGGGCGCCTGTAGTCCCAGCTCCTCGGGAGGCTGAGGCAGGAGAATGGCGTGAACCCGGGAGGCGGAGCTTGCAGTGAGCCGAGATCGCGCCACTGCACTCCAGCCTGGGCGACAGAGCGAGACTCCGTCTCAAAAAAAAAAAAAAAAAAAAAAAAAAAAAGAATATATCCACGAAGTAAAGAAGCTATGTGAACAATGAACAAACAGGGAAATTCAATTGAAAAATACAAACTGTAACAAAGAACAAATGGAATCCTGTAGATTAAAAATATAGTAACTAAAATGAAAAACATTCACTAATTATATCCAACAACAGACTTGAAATGATATAACAAAAAAAAATCTGTGAACTTGAAAATATATTAATATAAATTATCGAATCCAAAATATAGAAAAGAGAGCTTAAATAAAATTAAAAGAGACTCAATGACCTATGGCACACAATCAGTCATTCCAACATAACTTAATGGAAGTCCCGAAAGGAGGGAAGATATGAAAAATGATAGAAGATTTGAAAAAATAGTGATCAAATACTTATTAAATTTTATGTAAAACAATCCACTAATCAAAGAAGTTCAACAAACACAAAATGAATCACACAAAGACATATGATAGTAAAGCAGCTGAAAGCCAAAGAGAAATAAGCCAAATATTGTAATTCTTAGTTTACAGAACAATGTGATTAAAAACAGCTGGCTTCTTAGAAAAAGAAAAAAGCAGGACATTGGAATTACATATTTAAAAGCTTTAAAGAAAATCAATTCAACCAATAATTCTCTATCCAGCAGAAATATCCTAGGATTCTTCAAGTAAAAAGGTTAAATAAAATTATTCTCAGATGAATAAAATACTCAGAAAATATGTTTCCAGCAGACTTTCCCCACAAGAAATACTAAAGGAAGGACTAATAATAAAAGAAAATGGATCAGATGTAGTAACTGATCTACAGGGACAAACAAAACCAGAAATGGTAATATGTTGGTAAAAATATTATATGTGGACTACCTGTATATGTGTACAATTTATTCAGTCTTCTATTAACTTAGTAAAAAGAATCATAATATTGACCAAATCAATAATTATATCACTAAATTCTTGGGTTTATGAAGTATTTAGGCACATTATATATGCATATGTATATAATAGCAAAAAGAATGGGAATGGAATAATACTAGTGTGTAGTTGCTATGTTTTATAAAAATATTGCATTAAAGATGCTTATTGTAAGTTTAGAGCAACAACAAAAATCTCATAAAAACAGAGAACTTAAAATGATAAGCTAAAAATATTTATTTAACAAAGAAGAGGTTTGTAAAGAAGGAACAGAAATATGAAAAAGATAAGAAATATAAACATTTAAAAAATCAAATAGTATAATGGCAAACCCAAATCCAAACATATAATTACATTAAATGTGCAAACTAAATACTAATCAAGACAATCAATTTCCAGACTGAATGAAACAAAATGAAGAAAAACTTGATGTAGCTATATGCTTGCTATATAAAATATTTTTATATTCAAAGACACAGTTAGATTTAAAATAAATGACGTAGCAGGCAACAACAACTATAAAAGAGATGGAGTAGCTATATTATTATTAGACATAAAAGATTCTAAGGAAAAGAATATTACTAGAGTCCCAGAGGGACATTTTATTTTAAAAAAGTTGAATACAACAGAAAGATATAACATTTATAAATGTATTTGCTCTTTAAAAAACTCCCAAATTCATTAGGTACACACACACACACACACACACACACACAAACACACACACACACACACACACACAGACACTGCAGAACTGGAAAGATAAATTAAAATTTAAATATAATTGGGGATCTCAGTAGTGCTTTCTTGGTAATTGATAGAACATCTTGACAGAAAATCAGTAGGTATATGGATTACTTAAATAAAATTATCAACTGAATTGAACTGACAGGTACAGAATTCTAACCAACTGCAGCTGAATACACATTTTTATCAAGTGCATAAGACACATTGACTAGGATAAACCAAATACTAAGTCAAAAAAATCTTAGTATTTAATTATTAAAATTTTGCAAAATATATTCTGTAATTTCATTGGATTTTAATCAGAAACCACTAGCAGAATAAAATCTAGGAAATCTCCAAGTATACGGAAATTAAATAACACAAGTCACCAAGAAAATCAGAAAACATTTTGATTTGATTGAAAATGAAAAGTAGCAATATATCTACTTTAAAACTACTAATACAAATTTCTTCTACCTTAAGTATCTAGAAAATGAGGAGTATGTCAAATCAAGCACAAACAGAAAAAAGTTTGTGGGGACAGAATATCAGAATAAAGATAAATGAGATCCAATAGCAAAAAAAAAAAAAATAATGAAACCAAAATTAATTATTTCAAAAGATAAAAAAATGGATAACCTATCAGACCTTTAGTGACTGAGAAAAGAAACACACACACACACACACACACACACACACACACACACACAGAAACTACAAAAATCAGAAATGAGAGAGCTTTCATCACTACAGATTTTGGAACAATTAAAAAGATTAGATGGTATTATTATTAATAACATTATGTCAATGAAGTACACAAATTTCTAGCAACACACAAATAATCCTTGTGAACATTTTAGGTAAATGAAGTCTTATTAAACTTACATTAATGGAATAAACAAATTTAGTAAAAAAAAAATCTTCCCCTAAACAAATTCAAGCCCAAATGGTTTCAACATGTCAATTCTATTAAAATTCTAATAAAGAAATTATATATGTCTACAAAGACTCTTACAGAAAATGGAGAAGGCAGAAATGTTTGCCTACTCATTTTATAAGTCCCATGTTTCCCTGATACCAAATGAGATAAAAACATAGAAAGGAAACTATGAAATAGCATTTCTTGTAAAAATAAAAAATTTAAATTAAATATTAGCTATTAAGCAAAATAGAAAATAGCTATGTATCATGAACAAATGTGTTTTATTCCAGAAATGTAAGGTTGTTTGACAATTTAAAATTAGTTATTAAAACCTACAAGATTAAAAGAATAAAAGAAAAATACCATAAGATCATCCCAATAGATGTGGAAGAACCATTTGATAAAATTAGACATCCATTCATTTTTAAATGGGTCAACAAACTAAGAATAGCATGGCAATCGTTAACCTAATATACAGCATCTATGAAAAACATACAGCTTACATCATACTTAATGATATGGGTTTGAATAATTTGCACCTAAGACTGGAAAAAAAAGCATGGATGTTCACTCTTTGCACTGCTAATAAAAGCAGTTGATTCTTGAACACACGGGTTTGAACTGTGAAGGTCCACATATAGGATAATTTTTTCCCACAAATACATTAGAAAATTTGGGGGAGATTTTTTTTTCACAGTTTGAAAAAACTGACAGATGAGCCACATAGTCTAGAGATGTTGAAAAAATTAAGAAAAGTTAGGCATGTCATGAATGCATAAAATACATGTAGATTTTAATCTATTTAAGCGTTAACTGTTTATGTTTTTCTTAAGGTTTCAGGTCAGCATAGGCTACCAGTAGTTCAGTTTTCGGTGAGTCAAAAGTTATACATGGATTTTTGACTGTGTAGGAGGGAGTTGGTGGCCCTAACTCCTGTATTGGTCATGGGTCAAATGTATTTTATAGGCAGTCTAAGACAATGCAGTGAGACCCAGAAGAGAAATTAAAGGCATACAGATGGGAAAGGATGACATAAAACTGTCTTTATTCAGTGATGGCATGATTATATCTGGAGAGATTCCTAAGGATTTAGGAAGGGTTATCTATTACTTTCCTATAATAATGTTTAACAAAGACATGAGATATACAATTATAATATAAAAATCAACTATAATTCTATAGACTACTTACAATTTTGAAAAGTGAAGTTAAGAAATGATTTCTTTCACAATAATATCAAGATGAATAAAAACTTTTAACAACGGAAATTCAATTTCTGCATACTGAAAACCATGAAACTTGTGAACGTTTTAGGTAAATGAAGTCTTATTAAACTTACATTAATGGAATAAACAAATTTAGTAAAAAAAGAAATCTTCCTCTAAACAAGTTCAAGCCCAAATGGTTTCAACATGTCAATTCTATTAAAATTCTAATAAAGAAATTATACATGTCTACACAGACTCTTACAGAAAATGGAGAAGGCAGAAATGATTGCCTTTTTATAAGTCCCATGTTTCCCTGATACCAAATGAGATAAAAACATAGAAAGGAAACTATGAAATAGCGTTTCTTGTAAAAATAAAAAATTTAAATTAAATATTAGCTATTAAGCGATATTCATGAAACATTGCTGAAATGAAATAAAATACTACTGTGAAATACAAAGAAAAACACTATATACATGCAATAATGGGAACAAACCTCAAAAAAGGGCCAGACACATAACTACTTTTTGCATGATTCCAAATCTATAAAATTTCATGAGAAGAAAAAATTATAAAAATAGAATCAGATTAGTAGTGGTCTGGGGTTAAGAATCATGACTGATCTTTGGAGTGAAGAGAATACTCTAAACTGGGATGTGGAGATGGTAATCTAATTGAATACATTTATTAAGTCTCATTGAAAAGAACGATTAAAATGAGTGAATTAAAGGGAATATAAATTTTGCCATGATAAAATAATTTAAAGAGAAAAATAGTCATATGAATATAAATAAAAATATTCTCTGAAACAAAAATCTGACAGAGAAAAAAAAGAGACAGAACAGTGCTGAATAGTTCCCAAATGTGACATTTGATCAAAACAAAGGAAACAAAGCCTCTAATGGTTTATTCAGAATCTAGTCTGAAAATATTATAATCTCTATAGGTTGACCTAAGACAGTTATGAGACTATTTAAAAACTGACACAATAAAATTTTCAAAGTGCTAAAACATTAGCTATCTTGATAGACATTTTATTCCAGGATCTGACACAGTATGAGGTCAATAAATTTTGATTGAATAAATGAATAAACATAATTTGCTATTTTAATTTAGGTCTCTAGTGATTTAATTTAGACTTTCATGCAAATCGTTATATATATTTGCATACATTTGTTAGAAAGACAAGTCAACTGAATATAACAGAAATATCAGCATTAATCATAGATTAAAGTGCAAATGTATTATGTTTGCGGTTATGTTTTTCTGACATCTGAAGTGGATTAATAAACAGAAACCAATTAATTGCTTCACTTGTTTCTATGGAATGATATCATTCTCTGGAAAATCACTAGGGTTTTAGATAAAAACTACTTCAATGTAAGCATTATGCGTTATGTGGTGTTTATTGCTGACTAACCTAGAAGGAAATAGCATTTATTGTAAATACAAAAATTTTAAAATAAATATTAGCTATTAAGCAAAATAGAAAATCATTATGTGCTATATATATTTATATATGTATCATGAAGGAAATGTTTTATTCTAAATTAAACATTTTATTCATAACTGCAGGTGCACCTTTCAATGATTTAATTGAACATTTTATTAGAAAAATATTCTGAGTTTTTATAAAAAGATATTACTCAGCTTGAACAGCATTCTTAATGTATGTATACATACAACCATTTTCTACTTTAATTCAAATAAACTCATAGAACCCAATTCATACGTATCCTTTGTTTTCATGTATTGAAGTGCTTTCATTAAAATAATGTATAAAAAGAGACCTTTTCTCACCATGTTCAAGTAGAGATTTCATATTCATTAGTTTGAGATATACTGTTGGTGTCTTTCTTCCCCATTCATAGTAAACACAATTAACCATTCTCTTTTTGACATAGTTCAGGGAGACAGGCTTTGATCCAACTGACTCTTGGCTAAGCCTCTAGACTCTGAGACTCAAA
Organism: Macaca nemestrina; assembly: GCF_043159975.1. Classification (NCBI taxonomy): domain Eukaryota; kingdom Metazoa; phylum Chordata; class Mammalia; order Primates; family Cercopithecidae; genus Macaca; species Macaca nemestrina. The sequence continues at coordinate 48,392,952 of NC_092125.1, forward strand.
CAGATCAAAACTACTGATTCTAGGATAAAGACTTTGAAACTTTATATTTCCCATGGAAAGGGTTTACAGTTCACTCTCTTTAAGTTTCGCATATTATTAGAACATTTTTACTGAGATAAAAAAAATGAGCATGGGTAAATATATAATGATTTTAAAAGCACTTTTGTCTTATGACAATTAAATTAGTTTTCAATTAAGAAATTTTTTTAAAACTAAGAGTTTATTTGTACTCTCCTGAATTTTAGACATAAAAAAATCTTAATAAAGTTTCATATTAAAAGTTATAATTCTAAAATTACAGTTAAAAACTAAGGAGTTTTTTATTTCACAACTTTTAGTCAGTGTCATTTGCATGTCCTAGTTTCATAAGTTTAACTCCCTGATCTTTCAGAACAATCCACTAGCAAATTGACCTCAAAATTAATCAAATTTTTAATTTTATTCCTAGATATAGTGTGATGCTTTGTAGTTAGAAACTGAGCAACACACACACACACACACACACACACCACAGACATTTCCCTAAAACAAGATAATAATGCATTTCAAAAAAATTTCCAGATATTTTAGGAGTTCAAAATCTTGAAGTAACAAGACTTGTCACGACAATGCTCTGGGTGTCCTTCCCTTTCAGATGAAATCTGGACCGAGTACTGATTGACAGTGTGAATATCCAGCCTTGGAACTTACATAACTCCTACCATCATCTCTCTGGCTAGTTATCTAAGGATCCTTGCATCTCTCACAAATTGCACTTCTCTCTGCCTATATTTATTTAAATCACTTCTCTGCTTAGGTTAATATTGGTTTTCTACATTCGTTTGTTTGATTTTAGCAGAACTTTTGAATGACTGTTATAATGACCAATATCCATCACTTTTCTGGAAAATATTGACTTAAATAAAAAGCAATCTTGCCTCCACTTTTAATAAACTGCTTAGAGACAGTTTCATACTTCTAGTGGTGAACAGTATTTCAAACCCTCATCTGGCACTGTGAAATAAATGAAACCTGGGATCTCTAACATTAACTATAATTTTTTTCTCATTATTTCACCACTCCATTCTCTTATTCAATAAGCGAACACTGGTTGTCCTCACTGCTCATTATGTGTTAATTATAATGTATTAACATGCTAAAAGACACTCCCACCAGTTTCATGACAGTTTACAAATGCCATGGCAACATCCAGAAGATACCCTATATGGTCTAAAAGGGGAGGAACCCTCAGTTCCTGGAAATCCCTGCCTCTTTCCTGGGAAACACATGAATAATCTACCCTTTGTTTGGCATATAATAAAGAAATAATAACAAGTATATTCAGGCCACCAGCCTATGCCACTGCTCTGCCTATAAAGTAGCCATTCTTTTGGCTAAGTAAGGTATACTTACTTAATAAACTTATTTTCACTTAAAAAAAATCTAAGAAATTTAATGTTTAACATGTGCATCCTCTCAACACAACAATTATATAATTGTATAATTATAAGCCTCATATAAGGTTAATTTGAGAAGCTAAACATTTTAATTATGTATCACCAAACCCCTACTTGGAATAATTAGGAAACATTTTAAACTTAGATGTTTCGTATCCCATAGGCACAGGCTTTAATACAGGGAAAGTAACTGCTCAGTGGCTCATACTCAGCTATCTCACAAGAAAGTTTGGGCTATATAAGTTTATTTTGGATGTTTCTTAAAAAAAAAAATGTATATGTAGAATAGTACTCCCAGTAAACGCAACAAAGTTATTTTAAATATTAGTCCTCCTGAAGTCTTTTAACCTACAAATTGAATATAGATTACATTCTTCGTAATTTAACTTTTTAAAACAAATATGAATTTCAAATATTATCATGAAAAAATACTTTACTTTTAAAAATTCACTTTCTATTCCTTACTTTGGCTTATTTTTATTCACTAGCAAAGGGCAGCTTAGCTTTATAGCACCTGTCAGTATGACCAGTGATATGTTTCTCTCAGTACATTTGGATAGCAGTGCGTGGAAGAGCTGGTAGGTGATATCAGTGCATTGTATAGCCAGTCATCCTTTTGCCCAGAAACTTACTAAATCCTTTTTATAACACACTTTATCATTCTTATCCACAGGCCTAATAAGTCTGTTGCAGTAAAATGGTATAGTTCAGCTTTTCAAACAGGCTTTGTTCCAAATAGAACTAATGTTAGTTCCAATAGAACTAATATGATACATTACATTGAAAGGGGCTAGGTAATGAAATCTGTAAATATTTCTATGCTATATTTGAAAGTTACATTTGTTTGCAGTGAGATTGTGTACATAAAATAAATGTACACATCTATAATGTGTGACTGTGTTATGTGAGAGAAAAGTATGGTGGGGATCTAAACATTTTTGAGAGGCAAATATTGCCAGCTTGTTTTCAAGGATGATTTGTTTATACATACATTTTGTGTTATATTAAGCTTTTATATACTATAGATAGGGTAAATACATTTTTATTTATTGTGCAATATTAGCATAATAAATACAAACCACATGAAAGGTACAAATTAAGAGAAATTTGGGGCAACCTGATACAAACTGTTCAATTAAATTTACTTTATTTTTTAAATTTCCATAGGTTACTGGGGAACAGGCAGTATTTGGTGAGATGAGTAATTTCTTTAGTGGTGATTTGTGAGATTTTGGTGCACCCATTGCCCCAGAAGTTTACACTGCATCCAATTTGTGGTGTTTTATCCCTCAGCTCCTTCCCACCCTTTCCCTCTGAGTCCCCGGAGTTCTTTGTGTCTGTCCTACACCTTTGCATCCTCATAGCTTAGCTCACACATATGATTGAGAATGTACAATGTTTCTTTTTCCATTCCTGAGTGACTTCACTCAGGATAATAGTCTCCAGTCTCATCCAGGTCACTGTAAATGCCATAAGTTCATTCCTTTTTATGGATGAGTAGTATTCTATCATATATATATATATATATATATATATATATATGTATGTATATATGTATATATATATGCACGCACACCACAGTTTCTTTGATATATAACTGTGATATATAAATGTGATTTATATCTATCTGTATATATATACATATGTACATATAGATAGATAGATAGATAGAGATATCACAGTTATATACATCACAGTTTCTTTATCCACTTGTTGATTGATGGGCACTGGTGTTGGTTCCACGTTTTTGCAGTTGCAAACTGTGTTGTTATACAGATGCGTGTGCAAGTATCTTTTTCGTATAAAGACTTCTTTTTCTCTGGGTAGATACCCAGTAATGGTATTGCTGGATCAAATGGTAGTTCTACTTTTAGTTATTTTAGGAATCTCCACATTGTTTTCCATAGCAGTTATGCTACTTTACATTCCCACCAGCAGTATAGAAGTGTTCCCTGTTCACTGGATTCACATCAACATCTTTTTTTACCATTCTTGCAAGAGTAAGGTGGTACTGCATTGCGGTTTTGATTTGCATTTCCCGGATCATTGGTGATGTTGAGCATTTTTTCACATGTTTTTTGGCCATTTGTATATCTTCCTTTGAGAATTGTCTATCATGTCTTTAGCCCATTTTTGATGGGATTTTTTACTTTTTTCTTGCTAATTTGAGTTCATTGTCGATTCTGGATATTAGTCCTGTGTCAGATGTACAGATTGTGAATATTTTCTTCCACTCTGTGCATTGTCTGTTTACTCTGCTGACTGTTCCTTCTGCCATGCTATTTAGTTTAAGTCTCAGCTATTTATCTTTTCTTTGAGATGGAGTCTCACTCTGTTGCTTAGGCTGGAGTTCAGTGGTGTATTCTCAGCTCACTGCAACCTCTGCCTCCCAGGTACATGTGATTCTCCTGCCTCAGCCTTCACCGGTAGCTGGGATTACAGGAATGCACCACCATACCCAGCTAATTTTTGTATTTTTAGTAGAGACGGGGTTTCACCATGTTGACCAGGCTGGTCTAGAACTCCTGACCTCAGGTGATCCATCCACCTCAGCCTTCCAAAGTGCTGGGATTACAGGAGTGGACCACCACACCTGGCCTGTCTTTGTTTTTATTGCATTTGCTTTTGGGTTCTTGGTCATGAAATCCTTGCCTAAGACAATGTTTAGAAGGGTTTTTCCAATGTTATCTTCTAGAATTTTTATAGTTTCAGGTCTGCAATTTAAGTCCTTGCTCCATTTTGTTTTGATTTTTATATAAGGTGAGAGATGAGGATCCAGTTTCATTCTCCTACATGTGGCTTGCCAAGTATCCCAGCACCGTTTGTTAAATAGGGTGTCCTTTCCCCACTTTAAGTTTGTGTTTGCTTTGTCAAAGCTCATTGGCTGTAAGAGTTTGGATTTCTTTCTGGGTTCTCTATTCTGTTCCATTGGTCTATGTGTCAATTTTTATGCCAGTACCGTGCTGTTTTGGTGACTATGGTCTTATAGCATAGTTTGAAATCAGGTAATGTGATGTCTCCAGATTTGTTTTTCTTGCTTAGTCTTGCTTTAGCTACGCGGGCTCTTTTTTCGTTCCATATGAATTTTAGGATTGCTAAGAATGATGGTGATATTTTGATGGGAATTGCGTTGAATTTGTAGGCAGTTTTTGGCAGTATGGTCATTTTCACAATATTGTTTCTGCCTGTTCACGAACATGGGATGTGTTTCCATTTGTTTGTGTCATCTATGATTACTTTCAGCAGTGTTTTGTAGTTTTCCTTGTAGAGATCTTTCTCCTCCTTGGTTAGGTATATTCCTAAGTATTTCATTGTTTTTTTTCTCATCATTTGTGTGTCCACGGTAGTAGCACACTTTTCCTTTGCATTCACAACTTGGCTAACTGTTTGGCATAAGAGGCCCCACTTTTGACTTATTTTGGCTTTCAACATGCCTTCCTCACTTAGCTTATTTCCAGTTTTTGATTTGAAGTGAGAGATACGTGACTCTTCCTTTCACTTGAGCACTTATAGACCATCTTAAGGTTATCAATTGACCTAATTTTATTATTGCTCTGTCTCAGGGTTTAGGTATGCCTGAGGAGATGGAGAGAGATGAGGGAAGGGCTGGTCCGTGGAGTAGTCAGAATATAGACGTTTATTAAGTTTGCCTTCTTGGTGGTGGTGCTTCAAATAATTACAAGAGTAGCATCAAAGATCACTGACCACAGGGCCACTGCACTCCAGCCTGGGCAACAGTGTGAAATTCCATCTTAAAAGAAAAATTTACCTTATCATAATAATAATGAAAAAGCTTGAAATACTGTGAGGATTACTAAAATACAACAAAGACACAAAAAACACATACTGTTGAAAAAGTGAAGCCTTATGCTAGATTCAGGGTTGTCACAACCTTCAATTTGTTAAAAAAAAAAAAAAAAAAAAAAAAAAAAAAAAAAAAAAAAAAAAGATTTACTAGTGTGTACTAATCTCTACACTAAGCATTATTATTTATGTTGGAATATAGTGGTGACCAAAACAGACAAGGCTCCTGTTTTTACAGATATCTTATTCCTAGTCAGGATAGTAAGAAGATGAATGAATAGGCAAATAAGTGAGACTATCATATCAGAATCTTAGTGCACTGCAGCCTCCCCTCATGGGTTCAAGTGATTCTTGAGCTTCAGTCTCCTGAGTAGCTGGAATTACATGCATGTGCCACCACATCAAGTTAATGTCTGTATTTTTAGTATAGACGGGGTTTCACCAAGTTTGCCAGGCTGATCTCAAACTCCTGACCTCATGTGATCCACCTGCGTCAGCCTCCCGAAGTGCTGGGATTACAGTCATGAGCCACTGCACCGGGCCAGGAAATCTTTATTGTAGAAATTCAGTTATTAAGTCGTTTCTCCTGTTTCTTCATTTGACAGCAAACTTCATGTGAATAAGGAACATATCTGTAGTTGGCAATCCCTACATCTTCAGTCTTCAGCAAATTACTTGGAAAAAATTGGGTGCTTCCTACATCTTAGTTGAATAAATGAAAGAACGTGAATAAATATTAAATAACTGTACAGATTATCAAAAGTAGTCCACTGGAAAAATTGAATAACAACATCTGAAAAAATGCTTAAGCTTATTAGAGAAAGTCTAATTGAAATATTAAACAAAATTCTGATCAGCATGTCAAAACCGTTTTTTAATTGGTAATATCTAATATTTTCAAATATGTGCAGAAAATTGACAGGTTAAGAACATTTAAAAAGCTAAGTCTCTCTTGCTCTCTCTCCATTTCTCTCTTTCTGGATACATTGTCTGAATCCCTTGCTTTAGGTCTTGTTGGGGAACAGAACAGTACTATACCCATTAGGAAAGCTAAGATGATGAGGTATGTGCCTTCCTAGCTAAGTTTCTAGCTCATTATCATCACATGGTGGAAGGAAGTCCAATCAAATGTGTTGAAAATTCATTCTATTGTTTCAAAAGGCTAACGTCTATGACGGCTCCAAAAATCTCAGCAGTTTAATAAAATAAAATAATATTTACATAAAATCCAATCAGTATATAGCCTTATCCATGGGTTTTTTCCAGTCCAGGATCCTTCCATCTTACAGCTCCACTTTACTCATGACCTTCGAATCCTTTCCAATTGTAAAGATAATGGGGGATCCTCTGTGAAGTGATGCATATCCCTGTTGTATGCATTTCCCTTAGTCAGAAACCAGTGACGTGGCCTGATAAATGCAAAGGAAACTGAGAAATATAGTCATGTGCAGAATAGGAGGAGGAATTAAGTTTGGTGAGCAAATACATTATTTATACATATATTTAGAGACTTTTGTCAGAATCTATCAAAATTTAATTTGTGTTCACACATTAACCCTAAAATCCCATTTCTACAAATATGGCTTACAGGCACAAAGTGAAACTCCTTCTGAACACAATAAGTGATGTCAAAAAAGTGACTTAACATAGTTGACATTCATAGCTATCAGGCTAAATAGTTTTGGTAATCCAGCTGCCCAATCCAAATCTGTCTTTATTCAACCTCTGATATGGTTTATGCCATCTGGTAGAAGTTGTGAATTCTGGATTAAGCATTGATGAGAACATTTCTGGGACCTGTGGTTGACTACTTCCAAAAGGTGGCAGTAATTGCAACAATCTCTTAAGTAGTTAACACACTTTTTACCAATCAATGCCATACAAGATACTTGGACTAGAGGAATTTTGGGAATGTAGCCCAGTTCAAGAATAAAAAATGATTGAAATCCATTTCCCTATTCCATTATATCCAAATTCACATTGTCCAGAAGAGCCTATTACAATAATTGTTGTCTACTCAAACATATGCATCATATCATTGTTATAATAAATTTGTTACACTGATTAAAATAAATATGGAAGCAGTGTATATTTGCTTGCAAAATATTGCTACCATTCATTATCTTGCTTATATAACATGGAATAAATATAGCAGTTAAAAAGAACAAACATGGATTTATAGGTGATGTTTTTAGAAAGGTATCAATAGTATATGATTAAATAAAAAGGTGCTGAATGAGTACCAGTGCATATGAAATATTGAATATGATTTGGAAAAAAATATATATATAGTCTTTGTTTTTTGTAGTTTTTCTTTTTGTTATTTTACCAAGATAATGTCATATAAACATCCCATATTTTCCCCTCATTATATATCATTTTTTGTTGATGTTAATGTGCTTAGTGCTTTGAAAAATTTAACTGTTTTATTTCCTTGGTATGTTATTCCTGACTGCCGTTACACCTTTTCCCATGGATTCAATATGATCATTCTCTCAATAGGGGAAAGATCATATAGCAGAATATAGAGAAAAATGCTACTTGTATGTATGTGTTTATGATTTTCAAAATCCTAGTCTATTTTGGCAATGGAAAGAAATCTGGCCCAGATAAAATAGCTAAGAAACTACATCAAGAGAACTGTAAAATCTTTTCATGCTCCTCTCCCAAACCTATCAGATCATAAAGAGTGTCTGTGTGAAAAGAAGCTGTCTGCCCCTACCTAATCCCCAAACTCTGAAAATCCCAGGAATAAACATCAGAATACTCAAAAGATTTTGAAAGCTGAGAATAGAGTTTTAAAACCTGCTGTGTATTTTATACTTAATGACAGAGTTCAATTCTAACTAGGCGTATTTCAAGTGCTCCACAGTCATACGCGGCGAATGGCTCTGGTACTGGACAATACAGTGCTAGGACGTCGCACAGCATTCCCATGGTCCAGCGTGCCAAGAGGCAACTGTGTGGCACCCATGCATCCAGTGGGGTCATCAAACTGAAGGCAGAGAAATAGGAGGCCTAATGGGCCCAGTGGCAATTAGGAGTAGAGAATGTATCTTGCCAGAACTTTGACAGTGGGTAAACAGACTCAGCCCAGAATAGGGAACTGATTAAAAGTAAGGTTTCACTAGCCTGGCAGAATTAGAATGCTACTCTGTTGTGGAAAAATAGCACACTTTATATTTTGTGGGTTGAGATTTATACAGTACATAATTTAATTAAATGAAGAAAATAGAAAAGGGTAATAGTAACTATTGAATTAACTAGAGAAGTAGGTTGGACCAGGAGAGAAGTTTTACCTTTTACTTTTGCTTTGTATTGTGTAAATGTGAACATTTAAGAGAAAGTTGTGGTAAAATGCATCCTTTTGCTTCATTTTGAGGAGAAAATAAAATTTCTCATGTTTCTGATGGAAAAAACTGAAATAATTCCACTTTTTCTGCTTAGGGCTACACTTGACAATTTTAAGAGCAGTGCTGTTAAGCAGAAATTTCACTTAAATAATATGAATTTAAAGGTAATTTCTACATTTTTAATATTCTATCAGCAATTGATCTTAAACAGAATATTTACTATGTAGAACACATCATCCTATTCAGAATGATTTTGTTCCTTATGGGTTTTTAAAATTAGTTTTTCTAGTAACACATAAAGTAATAGAGTATTTATAACTTAGTTATTTGTAAGTCCTTTGAGCTATTGATTCTAGTAATTATAACTATTCATCCAGACTTCAAGTTACTTCTCAGTAAGATAAAACTGGAGCAATTCAAAATACTGACAAATTAATATTCAATACTTATGTTATCAACTATCATGTAAAAAGTTCCAGTAAAACAATCATTTAGAAGTTCATCCATCCCAACATGCAAATCAAAAGTAGGTCACTTAGCCTTTCTTTAAATAAATAGGCCCAGATGTAAAAATGTATAATTTATTTTCTATCCTCCTATGGATAAAATAAACAATTGGTCTGACTGTTCACTTATAATTATCTGCTTAGTTGAACCTCTATGAACAAGTTATTTTGCTCTGCAGTTAGCATACAGGATGTGTTGTCAAAAGTAGAAAAACATATGTAATACTATGAAAGAGTTTGAGAATGAGAATTCTAAGTGAACCCCATAAGATAATCTTGCCTACAGTGTATTAGACTATAGCACCTAACCATAAGTGGTTATTTAAATTTAATTAAATTTAAATAAAAGATTAAGATTCTCAATTGCACTATCCAAATTTCTGGTGCTTAACAGTCACATGTGGGTAGTGGCTCCATATTGGACAGTGCAGATATAGAACATTGCCATCATCACAGGGAGTTTTATTGGACACCACTGATACATCTTTAAGTTGACATTGCATTAAAATGTTTGTCATTTTAGAGGGCAAATATTAACTCTTTAATAAGTGGCTAGCAATCTTATTTTATTTTCATAGCTAATACTCAAATATGATATTTCATTAAATCTATACAATATATTACCAGTAATAAACGTAGGATCACAGAATGTTTTTATATTAGTGAAATGGTAGAAACAATGGGAAGGACCCTGCCTCTCCCAACATTGCCCTAGGCACACAAATTTTGTTATAGTACTGCATAATTTTAATGTCATTTTAGCATAATACTACGCCACTCAACTATATAGATGGATCATTATAATTTCTGGGTTCACTTATCTGGAAAAATATGTGGGCTTTCATGTGAACATGAGAAGAATTGGGGTACAATTGTACATTGATGGAATAAAATGATATTTTCCTATCATTTAAGCAATGAACAGATCAAAGGATAAAGAAGGACACTCTGGAATAGGGCTGGTATTCATTACCAATAGCTAATCTGAAAGTTGGAAAGTGAAGGATCATTACAGGGCTGTCTACACGATTTTTTCCCCCTGGGATGTCACAGGGAGTGGGCCAGAAAGCCTTAGAAACCATTCTTCCGTGACCCAATCAGAATTCCATTCTTTATAAGCGAAACTACTTATGTTCTTTGTATTCTACTTTCATTCCAGTTTTGCTGAGAAGATTTTTGAGATTTCTATCTGCCACCACTGTACTAAGAATATCAAAATTTGAACTTCGTTCAGACTTGAGCAAGACTTCTAATGCTGAAGTTTACCAATATCCAAGAATAGAAATACTCTGACCACACACCCATGAGTGTTACTAGTACACACGCACACAGACACACACATATTCCTTCTACTAATAAACTTTATAGGTTTTATGTGCTTTATCTTATAAAGAAAATTCATTTTAGAAATATAACCTTAGAAATTAGGTGATTTGTTTTCCGCATGGCTTTCTTTGTATGCAACCATTATTCTATGAGACACAAATTCTATAAGAAAATGATTATGTAAATATAATTGAAGGAGAATATCTATGATGATACCTTAGAAATAAAAAATTTAATTTTATACACAAGTACATTTCCATGATTGCTCATGTTCATTTCACTTAATGTCATCTTTCTTATTTCCAACAACCATAAATATGTAAGGGAACCAGTATGCTTTGTATAATGTACTTTCTCCTTTTTAGTCATGTTATTCCTTGAAACATCAGTTACCTCACAACAAAGTCAAGTAACAAATTTATTTATAAGTTACTACTGCTATAGACACCTTTGAAAGAGCTTCATAAGACTATAGAAATACTGCATAGTTGTGGAAGTTATTAAAGAAGCACTCATTTAAGAATGCCTAATCATGAAACAAGTATTTTGCATCTTGAAAAGCTATTGTTTGTTTCACTACTGTTTTATTTTTTCTAAAAGGTTAATCATTAACTATATAATTTTGTTTTATGTTGACAAATAAGTAGCATTTACCATATTTATTCCCATGGCTGCATGATAATTTATTGTATTTCCTATTATTTTAATATTTTAATAAAAAGCCTAATTAATTAAGTTGTAATCTGATGTTAGCTGATAAAAACATTTCTAAAAACCCATTTCAGTAGCAGTAGCAATTACTGAAAGGCATTTACTAAGTTTCTTGATTTTCCTCTAATAGTTTTAATAAGAAAAGAACAATAGTGTCATTAAATGAAATGCTTAATACATAATTGGCCTTGTGGAGTTTTTACTTTACTTAAATAATTTAATTCTCAAGTGATTTTACAACATAAGCATTATGCTTGCTTTCTGCTTAGATATGAATAAAACTGAGTTTACAAACATTAAATAACATTCCCCAGTTAATAATGATGATTGTGCAAGATTTCAATTTGTCTATACTCTTTCTCCTCCTCCTGACAATAATGGGTAGGGGATTGTCTGAAACTGTTGACTCCAAAATCCAAATACATATGGGTTGTGAATGTTGAAACATGCAGAAATCCCAGGAGCCTGTCCTTCTTCCACAGCAATAATTCTAAAATAAAAACAAATTAGATAGAGTAAAAGCCTCATCACCTATTTTAATTTTAAAGCAACGTATGATTTACTTATCAGGTTAATTAACTTTGCTTCTTAAATTCTTAAGTTTTTATGAAACAATGGTTATGTTACATGAGACATTGGTAATTTTCAATACAATCAAAGGATGGCTGTACTGACAATAATAGGAAAGGAAGGCTTTGTTCAAGACTATTGCAATGGGAGCAGTACAAAGCCCCTGAAATGAAAGGCAGCAGAGTTTTTTGTTTGTTTGTTTGTTTATGTTACTTATTACTTATTTATTTAACTTTTAAGTTCAGGGGTACAAGTGCAGGTTTGTTACATAGCTAAACCTGTCTCATAGGAGTTTGTGGTTGAGATTATTTCATCACACAGGTATTAAGTCTAGTACCTAATTATTTATTTTTTCTCATCTTTTCCCTCCTCCCACCCTCCACTCTTAGAAAGTCCCCAGTGTGCATTGTTCCCCTCCATGTGTCCATGTGTTCTCATCATTTAGCTCCGGGTTACGGAACAGAAAGGCAGCTGAGTTTTAAAGCACTGATGTGAGCTAGATGAAAAGTACTGGAGTACTTTAGGGAAAAGTTAGTCAGTGTGATTAGGCCATCTGTGTTTGTTAATTGTCCCTTTTGGAAGGTAGGCTTCTATCCTCCCACAGAGACTGAGAAACAGAGGAGCTATTTCCTTTTATAATTATATTTCAAAGACATGGCTACCAGGTCCTTGAGAAAGACATTCTCAAGTTGTTAAACTGCTGTAAAACTGGCAGGAGGCTGGGAGATTTACATCTCAAAGAAGAAGAGCAAAAATTTACAATGAAAAGTTTTCTACATCAAATGCACGAAGAATAGAGAGGCCAGGATGCTAAAGCTAGGAAGAATTCTTACTGAAGTTTAGTCAATCCAAGGAAATGTTGAGGCTCTTTTAATGAATACTTGACATGCACAGTTACAGTCTTTCTTTTACTTTTTCATTATTTATTTTGAAATAATTTTATGTGTATCCCTCATCCCACAATTTAATAAATACAATTTAATAAATAGCAGCATTCTCATAACAATGTACTCATCTTCTCCTGTTTTTATCACCTTACATATCATAATATAGTTATAGAAATTAGGAAAGTAACATTAATATAATGATATTAACTACTTTACAAACCTTTTTTTTTGGCTCAGGATTCCATTTAGTTGTCATATATCTTCAGTCTTTTTCACTCTGTGACAGCTTGTCAGTCTTTGTGTGTCTTTGATGACAGACCATTTTGAAGGGTACTAATCAGTTCTTTTGGCAAACTGTCTCTCAATTTGGGTTTTGTCTGATTTTGCATAATTAGACTGAGGTTGTGCAGTTCGGGCAAGAATGTCAATAAAATTAAGTTATTCCCTTCTTAGTGCATTATATCTGGATGTACATGATGTCAATATACCTTATTACTGATGTTGATGAGTTTAGCACTTGATTAAGGTGGTGCCTGCCAGGTTTCTTCATTGTAATTACTATTTTTCCCTTAATACAAATTAGTATCTTCGGAGAAGATACTTTGAAACTATGCAAATATTATTTTTCTCATCATGTTTTACCCACTAATTTTAGCAATCATTGATTGTTCTTGCTTGCAATAATTATTGCTGTGGCGTTAGTTAACAGTGATTTTCTATTTCCATCATTCCTTCCACATTTTTAAATTAAAATTCTGCTGAAAAGAAGGCTGGCTTCTTCTCCCAATGTCTTCTCTTTTCCTTACTCATTGATTTATATCAGTTAGGCTTTGATATATACTTATTATATATGTATACTCATGAATGCTTATTTTATTTGTGGGTTAGAACTTAATACTATCATTATTTATTTTATTGTTCACAATGCTCATTCTCTTGTAGTTATTCCAATTTGAAGACTTAGACCTTGGGGATTTGGGAGCAACAAAGAAAACTTTCTCCCTTGTGTTCATCTGGTATTAATTGAATGGCTTTACTGCTCTAACAGAGACTCCCTAAATATAGTGGCAAAAATATAGGTTTATTTCCGATGTTACTATCAGATTTAGGTATTCCATGGCGGATCAGTGTCTCTTTCATCTTTAACATACAGCGCCTGTTTGAGGGTTCATAAAAGCATCTGCGATTTTTCCCATCTCATCTTTCAACCAGCAGAAAGAGGAAAAACACAAGAGCATATGTCAAATTGCTTCAAGGCCTATTTCCTCTCAAATTTCATTGACCAGAACTAGTAATACATTTGCATCGATCCATGAAGAAGGCTGGGAAAATGAATCTAACTAGGAAAGGAAACTCTAGCATATGTAGAGCTAAACCTCTGTTATATTGAAAAGACAAAAAAATGTATATGTATAAGGGAAGAACAGATTGTCTGACTTCAGACAGACATGAAACACAGTAATATTCACCAGTGTAGTTTCTCCTGGACATAAATTCGAGGTGGCTTTTTGGAGTATATTGGTTTAATAGATTATGGGATATTTTAATAAAGCATTTATTCCAAAATTTCTAAAATTTGAAAGAGAAAGATAAGCTATACTAAATTTGAATAAAATCTGATTCAATTTTGAATATTTATCCTAGTAAATTACATATTCTTATTTTATTACTATGCAAATTTCATCTTACATTATGAAATTAACTGTTTCATTCTTTACTACTGCTACTTTTTCAGATATGAAAAAATTGTACAAGACACAAATTAGAGGTTCAATAAATATTTATTGCACAAACGATTAAATAATGCATGTGTAAGATTTCTATATAACAGTTAATCTGAGTGTATGTTCCATCAAATAATTAAATATAGTTATACTGAGTTTATAATTCCTGTTACATAGTAAAATATCCAAAAAATAGTTATTACTTATTAATTTGCTTATACATGCCAGTTCTCAAAAAACCCTATGGAGTTGAAATGTTATTATCATAATCTTTTGCATAAGAAAAGAAATATGCAAATTTTAAATTCCTTTTCAAGTCTAGGTATTTTAAAAGAGGAAAGGCCATGTCACTAGGCTGTGACAAACTATATTTTGCACAATGGCAACAACAACATATAACATCACACATGCTTTTCTTAGAGTGGGACATTCAGATTCCTCACATTAAGAACCTGGGTCTACCTTCACTCCCCTTAAATTTAGGTAAGTTTGTGTCCATGGGAAAAAGGACTCTATATGATTTCCAAGGTAAAGTAAAAAGGACTTTGTGGTATCTACTTCTTTCTTGGAATACTTTCCCTAGAGGCTTAACCCTCCATGTAGGCCATCCTGAGGCTGCTACACTCTAAATATCTCCAAATAGCAGATGCAGAAATCACATAGAAAAGTCTCTGAAGACATGAAGTGAGATGACATGTTCCTACTCTAGCCACCATCTGATTGCAACTGTGTAAGAGACTTGAAGTCAAAACTGACCAGCCAAGCCCTTCCCTAATTCCTTACTTACGGAAATTGAACTTAATACAATAATTGTTGTTTTAAGTCATTAAGTTCTGTGATATTCAAACGGTACCTTCTAATTGAGGCCTTCACTGATTACAATAGATAAAACTGAAGCTTTTCTGTTCACCCCAATACTCCCTATTCTCCTTAACTTGCTTCTTACAGCTCTAACGCAGTCTACCTTACTACAAATTTTCATATGTTTTTCTTGTTTATCTTTACTAAAATGTAAACTCTTTTTTTATGTAAGCAATGATATTTGGCCATTCTATTTACTGTAGTAGCCCCAGTGCTTGGGAGTGGATCTGAGACTCAGTCATCACTGAATAAGGATTTATTGAATGAATATCTGAATATGACGTATAAGAGAGGGGTAAAAGAGGGAGAAAAATGGCTATACTGCTCAAAGTACTTTTAGATTCAGTGCTATCACCATTCAGCTACCAATGACTTTCTTCACAGAATTGGAAAAAACTACTTTAAACTTCATTTGGAACCAAAAAAGAGCCCGCAAAGCAAAAACAATCCTGGGCAAGAAGAATAAAGCTGGAGGCATCATGCTACCTAACTTCAAACTATACTACAAGGCTACAGTAACCAAAACAGCATGGTACTGGTACCAAAACAGATATATAGACCAATGGAGCAGAACAGAGGCCTCAGAAATAATTCCACACATCTTCAACTGTCTGATCTTTGACAAACCTCACACAAACAAGCAATGGAGAAAAGACTCCCTATTTAATAAATGGTGCTGGGAAAACTGGCTAGCCATGTGCAGAAAACTGAAACCGCACCCCTTCCTTACATCTCATACAAAAATCAACTCAAGATGGATCAAAGACTTAAATGTAAGACCTAGAACCATAAAAATCCTAAAAGAAAACCTGGGCAATACCACTCAGGACGTAGGCATGGGCAAAGACTTCACGTCTAAAACACCGAAAGCAATGGCAACAAAAGCCAAAATAGACATATGGGATCTAATTAAACTAAAGAGCTTCTATACAGCAAAATAAACTACTATCAGAGTGAACAGGCAACCTACAGAATGGGAGAAAATTGTTGCAATCTATCCATCTGACAAAGGGCTAATATCCATAATTTAGAAAACACTTAAACAAATTTACAAGAAAAAACCCAAACCACCTCATCAAAAAATGGGCAAAGGATATGAACAGACACTTCTCAAAAGAAAATATTTATGCAGCCAACAGACATACTAAAAAACGCCCATTATCACTGGTCATTAGAGAAATGCAAATTAGAACCACAATGATATGCCATCTCATGCCAGTTAGAATGACGATCATTAAAAAGTCAGGATACAAAAGATGCTGGACAGGATGTGGAGAAATAGGAAGGCTTTTACAGTGTTGGTGGGAGTGTCAATTAGTTCAACCATTGTGGAAGACAGTGTGGGGATTGCTCAAGGATCTAGAACTAGAAATACCATTTGACCCAGCAATCTCATTACTGGGTATATACCCAAAGGATTATAAATCATGCTACTATAAAGACACAGGCGCATGTCTGTTTATTGTGGCACTATTCACAATAGTAAAGACTTGGAACCAACCCAAATGTCCATCAATGATAGACTGGATAAAGAAAATGTCACACATATACTCCATGGAATACTATTCAGCCATAAAAAAGGATGAGTTCATGTCCTTTGCAGGGACATGAATGAAGCTGGAAACCATCATTCTCAGGAAACTATCACAAGAATGGAAAACCAAACACCACATGTTCTCACTTATAAGTGGGAGTTGAACAATGAGAACACATGGACATAGGGAGGGAACATCATACACTGAGACCCTTCTGGGAGTGGGGGGATAAGGAAGGGATAACATTAGGAGAAATACCTAATGTAGGTGATGGGTTGATCGGTGCAGCAAATCACCATAGCATGTGTATACCTATGTAACAAAACAGTAAGTTCTGCACATGTACCCCAGAACTTAAAGTATAATAATAAAAGAAAAAAAGATAGCTTTATATAGATTAAATAATTAATGACAACGTTGAGGAATACATGGTATAGCTATTCACATCTATCTGAAAATGCCTGATGTGATTTCTCTGAGCCCATCCAAATCAGTCATGTATTTTTAGAGCTTTTATTTTAGTTCATTTTATTTGTTATCAAAGATATTTTAGGAAAGTTCTTGAGCATATAAAATACCTTTTCCATGAGAAATAAAACAAAAACAGAGTAAGAAGATCCACGATGGTAAACAGAAAAATGATCATTGCATTTGATTTGCTTTCCTGGTTTGAGATTGGTGTGGTTTTTATTGTTGTTACATTACTCCAAACTACACAGGTATGACTTATTTGCTTCTTTTTTGGTTTCAGTAATGTAGACAGGTGAAATGCTGGTGAATTTCCCCACGTTTAACAAAAGCAGAGTTATTGGTAGACATGAAGACTCTCCAAGATTTTAGCATGCTGCAGTACACTTTTTTCTCCATGAAGGTGTAAGTCTTTAAACTGGCCACAGAGTGCTTCTGTATTTGTATTATTTATTTCAAACCTGTCAAACAATTTTTCTCTTTTTTTCTAAAACATGATCTTTTTATAAATGGTTGTCAGACAATTGTATGCTTTCATCAGTAGAAAATGCCTTTATTTCTTTCTTCATAAATGTTATACACTGCTGAAAACAATTAGAGTACAAGATAATTGCCAAAAAATAGATCTGTTAAAGAGAATGTCAAACATGAATTTTTAATCTTCTCCTGTCATATTCTTACTTTATTCCTCCATATCTTGTTGAATTAGAAATGCTGAAGATATTTTAAAAATTATTATTTTGTACACAAGTGAAATGAAGTTCATAAAGACTATACTTTTTGTCCATTTTAACATGAAAAACATAAATAAATTAAATAGTAGTAGTAATTAGTCCTAGACTACTAATATCATGTGAATTTAGAATAAATTTAGATGTAATCATATCTGGTATCCATCCAATTTTCCACAATTTTAAACGTTTTTATTCCATGGACTCACTCTTTTTAATTTGTTTATTTAAAACTGCATTTCTTTTGTCGCTGTATGCTCCAGATGACATTCCTGATAAAATTGACTATATTCCAATTCCATTTATATTTTGTCCCTTGGATGACCATGGGGTGACTTTGTGTACAATGAAGACCAGTAACTAACTGCCTTGCTTTGGATTTAAAGGAACTTGTGAAACACCTTCAGTATTAAGTCTTTGTGATTAAACTTAGAATTTTGTATCACCTGTCTATATTTGGACCAGTTCTAAAATTTTGTAGGTCATCTGTCCAATCTGTTTATATTTCTTGTGTATGTTTGAAAAAAACTGTTCAATAAAGGAGTCCAACTTTTTATTCATGCAGACGTAATTGAGTTAGTGATATGTAGACTCTACTTCTAAGAATAAAATGATTTTGTGTTAAAACATTTTTTTTGTAAAATTTTTCCAAAATCTAAACTGCTGAATTAAAATATTAAAAGATACATTTTCACTCTTATCTCATTTTAATATAAATATATAGGCTTCCTTTAAGACCACTTCCTACATGAGATACAAAAGGTCAGATATGCAACTCAAGAACCAAGATTAAGTTTGAAACAAAAAGAGAATTTTCTGAGAGAAAGAAAGTATCTATTTATGGGAAAACTTCCTTACCAAACATACTAAAAACTGACTGCATTTTCCTTTAAAATATGTTGAATAAATGTAGGTTTTAAGAGTCTTAATTTTTAAAGGACTAACATGCTTTTGTTCCAAAGTTATGATTTTTAAATTAATACACATGTAATCTAAGAAGTTCGTTCTCTGAATCTGGAGAAGCATTTATTAGTAAGATGCTATGGTATTAACATTACTTACTGTTTTTAGTATGTTTGTGCTATAGTTTGGATATTCGTCCTGCAAATCGCATGTTGAAATTTGATTCCCAGTGTTGGAGTTAGGGCCTAGTGAGAGGTGTTTGGATCATGGAGACAGATCACTCATGAATGGCTTGGTGCTGTCCTTATGGCAATGAGTGGGTTCTCGCTCCATTATCATAGTTCCCAAAGGACAGCTAGGTGTTAAAAATGACCTGGTACCTACCTGCTTCCCTCTCTCTTGTTCCTCACTAGCCAGGTAATCTCTGCATGCTGGCTCCCCTTAGGTATTTGCCATGAGGGGAAGCAGCTTGAGCCGCTTACCAGAAGCTAAGCAGATGCCCATGCCACACTTCTTGAACAGTCTAGAGAACCATAGACCAAATAAAATTCTTTTTGTCATAAGTTACCCAGCCTTAAGTGTTCCTTTATGGCAACGCAAAAATGGACTAAGACAGATTGTATAAAAATTGGTGTTAATTTATGGTTGGATTCATGACATATTAAGACTATTCATTGCTTCTCACCCACAGAATGTCTACTTCCCCTTTAGGATATATCTAATGAGATACTGCTTTATTAATTATGTTTGCCTATCTTACCAATATCAAAGAAATATCAAAGTCATCCCCTTAAAATTATTCACCATGTATTTCCATGTATGTATTAGTTTGTTATAACCCCCACTTGAGGCTTAAAATAATGGAATTTTTAAAATTTTATGTATCTGGAGGGGTCAGAAATCATAAATGGGCCTCACTGGACTAAAATTAAGGTGTTGGCAGGGTTGTATTACTTTCTGGAATCCACTCTCTTGCTTTTTTCAGTTGGTAGCATTCTTCAGTTCCTAGCCATCTTCCTTCTCTAAAACCAACGATGGCAAGTAGAGTCTTTCCAAAGGCTGGTGGAGTCTTTCTGATAACCCAGGCATTACTCTGACACTCATGCTTCTGCTCCATCTTCCACATGTAAGGACCCCTGTGATTATATTGGAATGACCAGATAGTCCGGGATAATCTCCATATTTTAAAATCAGCTAATTAACAATGTAATTCCGTTACCTTAATTCCTCTTTCCATACAATGTAACTATTTCACAGGTTTCAGAGTTCAGGACATGAACACATTTGGGAGACCATTATTTTGCCTTCCACAATATATTTTAATCAAAGTAGTAGATTAAAGAGTACATTTGTAGTGATTAGTTGGTTATAAATGAAACTTTCAAACATTCCAATTTAAAAAATTAGAATAGACCGGGCACGTTTACTCATGCTTTTAATCCCAGCACTTTGAGAGGCCAAGAGGACAGATCACAGGAATTTGAGAACAGCCTGGCCAAAATGGTGGAACCCCGTCTCTACTAAAAATAAAAAAAGAATTAGCTGGGCGTGGTGGCACACACCAGTAATTTCAGCTACTTGGGTGGCTGAGGCAAGCAACCAAATCGCTTGAACCTGGGAGGCAGAGGTTGCAGTGAGCTGAGATCGCACCACTGCACTCCAGCCTGGGCAACAGAGAGACCCTCTCTAAAATTAAACATAAATAAATTAATTAAATGTATATAAAGCCTCCTAAAGTGTCAGATTCTTTTCTGAGAATATTTTATTTTCTGAAATATATACAATGCAGTGGCTACTGTACTACCTATAATATAGTGAGATAACTTGTGGAGTTTAACTTACATGTATGTTTAATTTCCTGGGTAAAACAGAGAATAATTCAAATACTTTTCATTTACAGTAGATACAAATGACTTTAGATAATTTGAAAGCAGTATAAGAATGGAGCAAAATTGCTATTATTAAGTAATAAATTCTACATGTTTGTATACAGTTTTATTTTTAGTGAATACTCAGCAAAATTTGATGCTACATTACTGCCCACATACTTGTCTCTTTACAATATTTTTCCCAAGTCAGCAATCAATCTATTCTTTCAAATTAATGTTACTTCTTACAAGAGACCAAATCAAACTATGGCCAAGTTCCAGGGATCTTATTTCCTGTTCCTATATACTCTATTGAAATTTATTTGCAGCATTAGCATGCTGACGGCAGTAAATCTGCTTATTCGGAGAGAAAATAATGGATGTCATGTAAATAAAAAACACTTATGGGAAAGCGTTATGTGAATACAATTTCTGTTTTGATCTTCAAGATGAAATATTAATGGAAATACTTTTCTAATAATGTTGCTCATTGAAAAAGTAATTAGAATAAAATTCTAACACTCTGTCAAGTGTTTATAGTTGAGGGTTATGTTAGTGATGCCTAAGTTCCTAGTGTGCTAATTTTATATTGCTATTTATACAGCAGGAAAGATTAAAGACAACTCTTCCTTTTTTGATTGTACTCCATATATATCAAAAGAATCATCTGATTACTCACTTCAAAGAGACCCTATTGCCTGAATGTCCTCCTTATGAGTATGTTCATGGCAATATTTAATTCATCTCTTTAGATTTATTTTCTTAATGATAAAATAGATGAGCTAGGCCAGATATTGTATTTAAATGTATCAAAAAGAAGGTCAAGTGATTATAATATGTTTAAATTTACAATTTATTCTCTGAAAATGATTTTGTTTACTGTTCTGTCTATAGAAAACTTTATTCTATTTAAGATACACTTAGTTTTGTTTCAATTTTTCTGAAACCAAGCATTCAAATAAATGTGCAAAAATGTAATGCAAAAGCAGAAAAGATTTTTATGCAAATATTAATAATAACAAAAGGAGAAATGACCAATATTTTAACTTTAAAAAACATAGGCCCTTTCACTTAAGACTTACATAAATCTATCCTGAAGAAACATCACATTATTTGCACAAATACATATGTACATTCCAGTTCAGTGCATCATCATTTACAGAGTTAAATAATAAAAAAGCTACTTGGAAATTTCTAAATGCCCAAGACTACAGCTACCCTTCTTCCCTGTATACTGGCCCTCCTACCATTCACACTGCACACAGAAACAGAATGATTGTAAAAATATGTAAATCAGATAATCTCCATGTCACTGATTTTGAGTTTTCCATTGAATTTAGCATAAAATCAAGTTCTGTAGCATTGTTTGCAAAGCTCTACAAGAGCGGACACTTAGCCAACTCTCTAGCACCTTCTTTTGTAATTCATGCCTCCAATAACTTCTTTTTTAACTCTCAAAATAATTTATCTCTTAAAGTCCTTTCACCTTTGTTCTCTTTAATTTTTTCTCTTTCCCTAATTCCTTTGCTGACTAGCTTCTCTCATTTTACATGTCTGAACTCAAATATCAACTTCCTGAGGAGGCTTTCCCTAATCAAATATTCTAAAGTAATTGTTCTACCCGTTATTACTCATTATCATGTAAATATGCTCATTTCTTTTGTAGCACTTTTTCATTCTGAATTTATTTTTCTATTTGTTTAATTCTTTACTATCTATTTTACCTGCCAGAATATGAGTGTTATTATGAAACAGAATGTGTCTGTGTTGCACCTGAGTTTCTAATGACCATAGGATTAGAATCAGGATAATGGTATGGCACTTAATAAATAATTGTTGAAAGACTAATATAAATTATGACTTACAATCATGGAATCCCAAAGCAGTCCATAAAATATTATATACATTCGTAGATGCTGGCATTTGAAGATCTCTAAAATATCTTATCAAGTATATAAAAATCTAATTCAATAGACAGTATAAATTTATTCAGCACATTTTACTGAATACTCCATGCAAGACTTGTAGTAAAACTTCCATTCTAGGATTATTAAAAAGAACAAAAATAAGCCACATATACACAAACCAGAAAAAGCAAACTTATCTTCTCTTATGGGGTAAATTGATTTGTATGACAACTATAAACAATAGTTACATATAGATGAACACATTTATATTGCTCATATGTATGTGTTGCTGTAATGAGTAGGATGGCATATTCCAAATGACTAAGGTTATATTTTGGGAAATAAGCAGGTCTCTAGTGAGAGGTGAATATGTACTCCAGGTACTATTCTGTGTTTTGAAACACTGCTTACATCATTTTTCAGTGAAATTGTAACTATGAGTTAGTTGTGTCACAAAGAGAATAAAGAGAGGAAAAAAAATGACAACTGTCCCACTATTAATAACAGAGGCAGGAGGCAGAGAAATTCTAGGCAGACAGGGGCAGGTCCCTTATGGAATCCCCACCTTTAAACCAAATGTAGCCTGAAACCTGCAGCCCAATGTAGGAACTTTTGATCCTGTTTTCTTTCTCTTGATTGGTTCTTTCTGCATAATGTCTTTCTATCAATAGAATGTTGCCTTTTCCAAAACTACCTACAGCACGCCCCATAGCCCCATCTTGTGCCCATAAAGACCCCAGACTTATCTGGTAGAGAGAAGTGATTGGACATCAGGTAGAGGTAACTTGACTTCAGAGTTGATGGTTCTACATTAGAGAGAGGCAACTTGACTTCAGAGGAGAGCCACGTGCCCTTCCCATCCCCTTTCTAGCTCCCCTCTCCACTGAAAGTCACTTTCATGACTCAATAAAATTCTCCACATTCATCATCCTTCGATTTGTCTGTGTGACCTTATTCTTCTTGGGCATCAGACAAGAATTCAGGAACCACAAAGTGTGGGTACCCAAAAAGGTCACACTGGCCCTTTGCCCTCGCTGGTGGAGGGCAGCCACCCCATGAGATGAGGGGAAGGGCCCACTGACCTGATAACACACTGCTATTCTCTGATGGTGGAGCTAAGAGAGCCTTATAACATGTCCTCTGGGGCCTTGGGGACACAGGCACCCCCAGATGGAAGTTGCTGCCGGGCCTGAATGGAGTTTCTGGTATCTGCACTCTATCATGTGCTTTCTCCTGGGAGGGGTGGAGCTCAGTGGACCTGAGTAAAGGGAGTTTGCTCCTGCCAGTGCTGAGGCAGCCAGCCTGCACTGGTTTGCTCACGTGCTCCCTCCCTCAAAGGGTTTACTGAAGCAGGCTGAATAAACAGGGCATCCCTGTTGTAAATCTTGCCAGGGGATCAAGAAAATATCCTGCATCATCAATATCATAGTGAAAGTAGCCAAGATATGGAAACCTGTTGGTCCTGTTGTGAAAAAGTGCTCTATGCTCAGTCTTCTTGGAATTTCAATATCTTATTTGTTTAACTTATCTTCATTTGAATCAATAATATTTTCTTCCTTCACTTGTCAATGACTTTCTTAATGTAGTACTTAAAA
The DNA here is from genome assembly GCF_043159975.1 of Macaca nemestrina. Classification (NCBI taxonomy): domain Eukaryota; kingdom Metazoa; phylum Chordata; class Mammalia; order Primates; family Cercopithecidae; genus Macaca; species Macaca nemestrina. Next base: position 48,417,137 of record NC_092125.1, read on the forward strand.
TATGAAGTGATTACATTTATTTTTAATTTTGAGAAGTATTAATAAAGTGTGAATGGAAAAACTTTATCCAAAGAAGTCTATGTCAAGCAATATTCATGAAGGTCTAATTATTATAAGCAAACTCAGTTTAAGTATCTATAAACAATTTTCTATGAAAGAAAAATGTGAGATTTTTCCTAAAAGAAAATAAAGTGAGTCTCCGAAAATTTTACTGCAAAGATAACTCTGTAGATAACATTGTACAATTGACCCTTGAACAACGTTTAGGGCCACCAATCCCCCGTGCAATTGAAAGGTCACAGACAAATTTTGAGTCCCTGAAAACTTGACTACCAATAGACTACTGTTGACTGAAGCCTTACCAATAACATAAAAGAGTAGATTAACACACATGTGGTATGTTTTATGTATAATATATTGTGTTCTTATAATAAAGTAAGGCACTAAGTTTTGGAGTGATTTGTTATTTAGAAATAAACAGAACATTCCTCTAAAACTGGTGAATTATTAAGAAAATCATAAGAAAGAGAAAATACATTTACAGTACTATACTATATTTGATAATGATATTGTAAATTTATATCCTGTGTTTACAAGATGAATCATCTGTTTGAAACAGTGGGCAATCACAGCTGCAGAACTCAAGCTATGGTACCTATCAAGCAATTCAACTTTTTCTTATAATGTCATTACTTTTTCTCTACTTCTCTGGAGCATTTCTAGCATCACTGGTGGCATTTCATATGGGTTCCAAGGGTTTATTAGAGATTTACAATGTTGCACTAAACCAGTGGAAGAAGAGGAGAGAATTGGGAGAGAGTATTTTTTACTGCAATACACAATTTATTGCAACTGCTCATGCCTAGATGATTAGTGTGACGTGGCATTTTAAGTAGCTACTCCAAACACTTGAGCTCACCTCAACAGCAACAGGAGGGGGCTATGAAATTATTACAGTAGCACAGTATGTACTACAGTTAATTTTATGCAGTTATGATTTATGATTTAATACTGCATCTTTACGTGTGTTTACATTTCTCTCCACTGTGAATGGCACCATATACGGTCTGTATTGTGTGCCTGTGTTTTGAAAAATGTTAACTTTTTATAATAGATTTGTTTATATGTTACGGTAGTAAAGGATAAAATAGACTAGCATCTACATATATTTTATGCATTTTCATGACATACCTATTTTTTTCTGGTTTTTATCTTTTTAAATATTTCCAGGCTATGTGGTTTATCTGCAAGTTTTTAATCTCCAAATTTTTTTTCTAACGTATTTATTGAAAAAAATCTATAAATAAGTGGACCTATGCAGTTCAAATCTGTGTTGTTCAAGTGTCAGCTACAGTACAGTGATGGATTTCTAGGGCTATGGATAATACTAAAGTGGGATAATCTCCCTGGGTTTTCAATTCCTAAATTCAAATGAACTTAACCGTCTTGCAACAATTATAAGAAGGATGATTCCTAAATATCAATTCTTGATGAGTTTTAAAAAAGAGACACAGCCCATCTATCACTAGGCAAATTAATTGCTCATCACTCAGTGGGAAAGAATTCAACTGTTTTGGGGGAATCACCTTTAAATTATGTCCACTTGTAAATTATCTTCATGTAGAATATTATTTAATGATGATCAGTCTGTTTTTAAAGACTGTTATCTCTCTGAATATGTATAGATGTAATCTGGATATTAAAATGTCATAATGAAGGAATCACAACTTCAAAACTAATTATTGAGTACCGAGATTAAATCTTAAGAGATGAAATAATCTATACAACACACCCTCATGACATGAGTTTACCTAGGTAACAAACCTTCACATGTACCCCAAACCTAAAATAAAAGTTAAAAAAAGTAGAGACGATACCCTAATTCTGTGCAAAATACCTACTCAGAAAGAAAGAGATTATTTTACTGTTAAAATGTCAAAACTAATCAAAGTAACATTGGCACATTTAACCTTTGGGAACACCATGAATTGTGTATATTAAAGGGCTGTAGTTCTGTTAAGCATTTGGTTTAACATTTTATAAAAGTAAATAGGGTTGCCTCATTTAAATCTCTCAGTCTGAATGACCTGAGGAGAGATATGTAAAGCATTTAGAAGCAGAGACTAAGCAAGAATTATCAAAAGAGTTAGGGAGTAAAACAAAGTTTTATGGTAAACTTAAGGCACAATTTATAAAAAGGAAATTCTTGATTGGGGGGCAAAACATGCACAGAAAGCATGTGTTTTTTGGAAACTACTTTGAATCTCTAGTATCATTCTCTTTTATATTTCCAGTGCAGCAAGCAACCTTCCAATACATGGTTGTTTATGTCCAATGAATACAGGTTAAAGAACTCCAACACAGTGAAACAATAGATAAATACAGTAAAATATATGGCTCTAGTATGAGGCAGAAGAAAAGACATTAGGCCTGTAGTGTGGATACTACCTCTGCAGTTTTTAATAAGATGTGTCTACCAAGAAGTGCAGGGTGGCACTATTGATGGGACATCAGCTTGGCAAACCATGAATTGTAATAGTTAAATGGAAGCTGAGCATGGTGCTGCATGCAACCCTGTAGGCGGTAGGCCCAGCTACTCGGGAGGGTGAAGCTGGAGGATCACTTTGAGCCCAGGAGTTCAAGTCCGCAGTGAGCTCTGACACACCACTGCAGTTCAGCATGGGCAACAGAGTAAGACTTCATCTCTTAAAAAATAGAAAATGGAGTGGAGACTATCTCTGAGATTTCAAATTCTTGAATTCATTTTTTAGTACTTTTCAAACTGAGAAAGTATTCAGGGATAACTCAGTTAAAAAAAATCATTATTTAAAATGATGGATTGGATAATTTAAAGATACCTGTGAAATAAAATAATTAACCAGCAGTTTGTTTGATAAATTGATATTTAGATCTACAGATAGTATTAAAGACGTTTCGTCAATACTATGGAAATACTTTTGAATTACCTTGTCATACAACACAGTCCATAGTTCAATGATCAGACTATACAGATGGACTCACTGAGTATCTTTTATTCTTACTTCAATTATGAAAAAAATTCAACTTTTAGGATATGGCACATTTTCCTTTTTCTAGCCTACCACTAGCTTCTGTTAAAATTGTCTTTCTGCAGACATAAATTCATGCAATCGAATACATGAAAATGTTTCCCCTCATATTCAATATGAAAGGGAGGAATTTGGCCAACCTGGATACTTTCCAAGTTCTCTGGCGACTTTAATAGTCTTCCACATGGATTCGTTCTACAGATAGCTCAACCTTTGAAAGTACATGCAAGAAATTTGCTATAACCCTCTTTTTGGTGTCACATCATAGTTTTTCCCCTGACTACCTCGGAATATGTTCATGGGCACAAAATAAGGTAATGCTTGTGAAAAAGTTTTAAAACTAAGCCAAACCCGTAAATATAAGGCATATTACAAACATTGCAAAAGTGGGAATTTTCTAGAAAAAAAAAAAATCCCCCCAAACCCAATTGTCTAGCATCTCTATTATTTAAGCACCTAAATTTGGAATAACTATATCCTTATATCCTACATATACTGATGCCAAGGAAGAACATTAATAAAATCAGCTTCTGCTAAAGTGTAATGATAATTAATGACCATGAACCATTTTGATTCTACAAATCAATCTATGCTGAATCCTGAACTTCATACATCTAAGTTGGTTTTCAGCTTGCAAAATGTTTTCTTGTGTCTTATTTTATCTGATTACACAAAAATCCTATGGAATATTTAAGATCATATTAACAAAACTAATGCTAATAATAATGTTGTTCCTATAATTTTCATTTATCTTAATTTTATAGATATTTAAAAAATGACAGCCAATATTTCCAAATTAATAAACAAAAATAATTTTATTATTTTCCCAATCTGTATATTTTCACCATATAATGAATCTTTACATTTAAAAAATCTCAAAATATATTATTTAAATAATACAAATAATGTAGTAGTAATTTTAATTGGGGCTTATTAGTTGAAAAGCACATAAAATAATTGTATCTTCTATTTCGACTTTATTAATATCTATGTATCATCAATTGGTCATTCAATAAGTGTCACAAATCAAGATGCCAGATTAAAAAAATACGTTCTGAAATAAAATGAGGGAAAAAAGTAACTTGCGCCTCCCACTAACCATTAAACTTTCAACGATAGTGCTGCAAGCATTTTTTTCTTTCATTCTTGAAGAAACATGAAATGAAAAAATATTATACAAAGTACTCCTTTTTCCTAGATAAAGGGGTATGTGTGTGTGTGTGTATGTGTGTGTGTGTTATATTTGGAAAGTTTTCTCCTGTCTATAATAAATAAGACAAAATAGAAAATCAACATGTAAGCATTTAATAAAAAGGGTATTGTCTCTAAGAAAACTTACTGCTGTTTTGATATATTAAATATATACATATAAGGAAGTAGTCTGTGTGTGAATTTGCTTTAATGTTTCATTGAGTTTTTAAATTTGACTTTCATATCTTTTTGTATTATATCAAATTCTGAGGAATACCCAATACATTTGACTATGCTTATGTGTAGTGGAAACAATATACAATAGAATCATTGCTAAATTAAATTTCAAAAAAGTCATCAATAATCATTTAATTCAAATTAATAAACTTTTTTTAAAAACTGAGGAAAGGTAATGTCGCAGAGAGTTGGAAGATTCTAAATTACAACCTCTTTATTAACTACTGATATACAGGTTTGTCAAGTTAAAATTTATAATCCCACATATTTCAAAACAAGGGAGTTCTCATAATTGTTTTGTATTCCAGAATGTGCTATGTTCCTAAGTTAATAATTTTGTTCTATTTGAATTCTGTTAACTTTTTTCCATTTATATTACAGTGATACAAACTGAAATAGTTGTTTACAGTGATGTAGTTCTGTTTTTAAAAAGGTGATTTTCACCTTTTTGCTTAATGCTATGGAAAAAGCATTTAATCACACGTAAGTGGGAAATTATCTCTGTTTTAAGTCAAAATAATGTCTTAAAGTATTAATCTTCGGAATTAGATATTTACTTTTTTTGCCTTTCAATGTGTTTTTTATATAAATTGTATTGTGTACATTAAAAGGGATCAATATGATGTTATGTAATACATATGTATTAAAATGATGACTATAGTGAAGCAAATTAACTTATCCATCATCTCACATAGTTACCAATTTTTCGTGCTTGACTTGAATAGCTAAAATCTACTCATTCAGCAGGAATCCCAAATAAAGTACGATTTTATTAACTATAGTCTTCATAGGCCTTAGATCCTTAGACTTACTCATCCTATGTATCTGCTGCTTTATAAACTGACTTACATCTCCCCATTTCAGCTCACCCTCAGTTCCTGATTACCATTCTTTTCTTCTCCATCTCTGTGTATTTGATTTTTTTTTCTTTCTTTCCTTTTTTTTTTTTTTTTTTTGTTCAAGATTCTACCTATGTGAGATCATGCAATATGTTTCTGTGTCTGACTTATTTCACCCAGCATCATGGCCTCCAGTTTTATCTCTGTTGTGCAAATGGCAGAATCTCCTTTTTAAGACTGAATAATATTCCCTTGTATATGTATACACTATGATTTCTTCATTTATTCATTAAAGGAAATTTAGTATTTTTTTTTATTTCCATATTTTGGCTAGCGATAAAGCTTCGTGACATTGGTCTTTACAAAGAATAATTATCTTAATGTTTTTCATGATCTTTAAACAATATATCAGCCTTATTTAGGTTTCATAGCAAATATGACTGTAGGGAGTTCAAAATATAACATATATTTTACAACTTTCCATAGTTCTGAAAAAAAAAAACCACCAAATTCAAATCTTTTTCTTTTCTGAAAGCAAACCACTTTCTGTCCTGCCCTTCAAAAATTTACTTCTTCAATATGGAGGTAGAGCACTGCTCCTACCGTGCAATGCCTTTGAGGGCAAAACATAAATTTCTTTGAAGGACAGAGAGAAAATGATCTATGAGTTTCCTCTTGAAAATTTCTAACATAAGCTTATTAAGAATTGAAATTGTTTATATTTTATTAGTTGTGTTTATGCTTTTCTTCAGCTTTTAATTTAGCTACCTTTATAATATATCCAAGAAGTGCCATTGGAAAAAGAGTCATGATGGATTTAAACTAAATACTGAGGTCATTATTATGTATCAATTTTAGTAACAGTTTGCTAGGGCTGCTATAACAAAGTATCTTGAACTTAGTGGCTTAAGTAGAGTAAATGTATTGCCTCCAGTTGTCTTGGCTAAGAGTCCAAGAAGATAATCTTCAGGGTTGGTTCCTTCTGAGGGCCGTAAAGATGAATTCATTCCACATTTTTCTTCTGGCTTTGGCCAGCTTGTTGGCCATATGTAGCATTTCTTGACCTTCAGAAGCATTGCCCCAATCTCTGCTTTCATCTTCACATTTTCCTTGTGTGTTTCTTTGTGTGTGCTCTAATTTCCCCTTTTTATAAGGATGCCAGTTATGTTGGACTAGGAGCCCAGTCCACCCTACTCTAATATAACCTCATCTTAACTAATTACATCTGCAAAACTCTTATTTCCAAATAAGGTCACCTTCTGAGGTACTGGTGTTAGGACTTCAACATGTGAATTTTTGGTGAACACAATTCAACCATAACACATGCTTAGCCATCAAATCTCAGTACACAATAGGAGGCATGACCATTTTTGGCGTGAGATGAACTTGAAGAACAGACTGATGGGTGGCAGGTGAGGAGAGGCAGACGCAGGGAAATCAGAAAGGAACCTATTTTTGCAGTCCAGGAAAAACCTGATAATAGGCCAGAATTAGCAGAGAGTTGGCAGTGGATATGATGAGAAATACAATTGAGACAGATAATTACAATTATATGCTAATGGATTAGATGCTGTCTATATGAGAGAGTTATGAGTCAATGATGTTTCCTGGTTTTAGGCCCAAGAAACTAGGTGGAGAATTGTACCAATTTCAGATAAAGAAAATCCTGTGAAAGAAGCAGACTTGTAGAGTAAACCTAGAGTTTTCTGTGCTCCTGTAATGAGAAAAGCACAAAATGTCTATTAGGCATGTAAGTAATAGCGCCAAAAGCTATCGGTATATATACTTCGAAATTTAATGACAGAGCGTTTGCTGGTTAAATGAACTGATACTGAGCTCTGGGAGTGAACTGGGAAATGGAGGTTGGCTTTAGAAACATTTTAATTTGCAACTTTTAAAAAACTTTAAATAGTATAATTTTGAAAATGTTTCTCATTAAATGGCCAAAGTCAGTTGATATGTGAACGTAATTGCAAACTCTCATGGGAAATTGAGCATCGGCATTGAGTGATTCTGTCTAGTCTTTTCATCTTAAATTCTATCAGTGAGGCTATAGTCTTCTATAATTAAACTCTCATCGCCCATTCCACAGCTACCACTATAGACCGACAGCTCTCACTGGTCCAGGTTCTCTTTCCTCCTTGTGGTTCTCTGAACATGTCAAGCATGTTCTTTTGGAAGAAGCTGTGCACTTGATGGTACCTCAACCTGGAATTTCCTCCCCTGCTTTCAATAGGCCTTTGTTTAAATGTTGCCTCTTCTGAGATTCCTTCTTTGACTATCCTACATAGAAGAGTATGTTTTCCCTATCACTTTCTCTCTCTTCCTCTGCTTTATCTTTCTTTATAGCATTTTTCCCCATTGATATGTTATACATTTATTTAACTATTACTTGCCTCCCTAGAATATCAACTCCATCCTTACCTATTTTTAAACTACAGTATCAGCAGAGCCTAATAATTTGGCAGATACTAGGTATCCTATTTTATGAATATTGTTGAATATGTGTCAATTATCCATAGTAAGGTTATTGATAAACTTAACCATCCTTTGCAAATATAATTAAATTACAGCACATTCATACTACAGCCATCTTGATGAAACATTCCTATTAAAATAACATTTACTATCTCAAAATTGTGAGATCATCGACTTTGGAATTATCAAAATCAATCTTTCAATATAATGGGAATACATTTAGCAAACAGAGAAACAGAAATCCTCCTTTATGATTATAAGAAACAGAGAAGGTTTATATTCATATATAATGACTGCTATATAAATATTTGCTAATATGCTTTCTAATCTAAATGTGTTTGATTTTAATTTAGGGTCTTGTATTCTCAAATACATATTTCTAATTTCTTACTACTGAAGCTTATAGCCAGCTCTTTCCTAGATTAAATTTTAATTAAAGCTGAGTTGAAATAGTTAATAGTTTGTTTATACACCGCTGTTATAAAATCACATTGTACATACTCTGATACATATAAAAATAAATGTTATTAAGGAAACTTCTCAAAAATAACATATAAGATTATATATCTATTTTATCATATATTATTATTGTCAAATTCTTTCTCTTTCCACCTGTTTGAAATTAGATCCTTGCCTGCTAAGCAAATTAATCATTACTCAACTGTTCTTTTTATAGAAATGAAGCTTATTATTTTCTTCTCAACCGTCTCTCATTACAACATGTGTTAGAAGTATCAATTTTATATTTATATTAAATTAAATTGATTTTATTCCCTAATATTAGTTTCAGAAAAGGGAATTATAATATTGTCATGAAATGGCAAAACACATGTTATATAAATAATCACTCTCCTGTTAAAGTCCTTAGTGAGTTCATTGTTTTCCTTGCATCTATGTAAAAACTTGCTTTTGTCTCAATTACTTGTTTACAAAATTATAAATGCTATGAGAATGCACTTCACCTTTATTGAGCTGAATGGGGGATGATATAAGCTAAATTAAATTATTGAAGTTATCATTTTTGCTGTTCATTGTGGAACCAGCTTAATTGAATTATTTCCAGCATTGGTATAAATGTCTTGAACTTTTCAACTTTGTAAAAATGTTGGCAACCCGTTATTTTTTGGATTCAGAATCTAACATGGTGATTTCTGTGTTGAAGAATGACAAATGCATCTCAATTGTTACATTTCCTCTATATTGTCTACAATACAAAAAAAGACAAAGAAATAAAATTGATTATTGCCTTAGTAGGGCACATTCACTCCTGCACAGTGAATTTCAGAACAAATTTAAATATGTGGTTTCATTTTAAAACTTGTATGATTGAAGCAGTAAAGAGATTCAAAATATGAAGCACCCAAAGTAGAATATATTTGTTTTGTTTCTTATTTCTTTTAAAGAAAGTGATCTTTTTTGGAAATAAAGATAAAAAAGAGTCCCATAACGTTACACACGCAGTGTACCCCTGACTTTTAAAGAAAGGGGGATTATTGCATTGAAAATGCCAAGTTATTTAAAAAGTCACTATCATAACTTGATAAGCATCTTGAAAAGACATTTCAATTTTGCCACCAATGCATGTCAAATTTCTCATCCACTAGTGACCCATTTGACAGATTTTATTTTCCTTATAATACATGGGATAGGTACATTTTAAATAACTTTTCTGCTGCTGTATTAAATACCGTATATCTTAGAATCAGCTAAAACACTTTAGATTTTTGTGTGTGTTTTTTTTCTGGTGTTTTAAGTTTCTATCAGCTACAATCTTTGAGGTTAAGTTTGTATATCTAAAAAGTTATTTCCCTAAAATTGCATGTAAGACACTGTCAATCACATAAATATTCTCCATGTTAACATGTTCATATAAAAATTGAAATGCAATTTCTTTCTAATTCTTTTCTAAATTTCTTGATGAGCCTCAGTGAGATCATTTGTAGCCTAGGAGTTGCAAATCCCTTCATCTTTAGGTCATTTATAGACCTGCCAACTGGATTTGTGTGCTGTTAAAATGCTTAAAACATACCCCATTCCTTTAAAACATAAATTTTACCTTCTATCTCTATCTACATCTATATTTTCTATCAATTATCTAACAATTATCTATCTATCTGTCTGTCTGTCTATCTATCTATCTATCTATCTATCTATCTATCTATCTATCTATCTATCATCTATTTACCGGTTGACAGAGACAGAGAGAAAACACAATGTTTCATCTTTAGTTTCTCGTAATAAAGACAAATTTTTCTAGTAATCTTCTGCAGAAAGACTTTCTGAGAGGTTTTAATTGTCTTTATCTCTTACCCCTACAATGCTTTTTGATTGCCCTAGAATCACTTACAAGCTTTTGTAGATCAATGTTTGAGTTTTTGTGGTAGTTCAATCATTATAATTAAATAAGTTTTTAGTAATGTCTCTATAGAATCATGAATAGATACATATTTTCAGTCTTATTAACTATGTTTTCTTTAAATTTACTTACATATATTTACTAAATACATAATTATCAATAAATATCCATAATTATATCTCTTGGATAAAAGTGATAAACCCTCTTTCTCAGTATTTTACAAAATATTATTAGAAATAGGGTTTATAATCACATAATTAAATGATATAGAAAGAAAATTTTCTGTCTATTCTGACAAATCTTCCTCATGGCACTCATTTCCTGTGAGTGCTCATGGCATTGCGTGACTGCCTGTCACCTGAATACCCTCATTACAGAACCCTCACTGCTCAGTCCATCTGTTATTCATTACAGTCCATAAAGTAATCACCACAACACACTGTACATTGACTATCCCTCTGTTGTTTGTGTGAAAAATCAGGCAGTTTTCGGGCTGAGTGATGGAGAGAGAAGTTACCACTTTTACCTTCTTTCCCTTAGTGCTTTGATTAACCCTTAACAAAATATAACTACTATAGAAATGCCTTTGTATTTTACACAATGTTCAAAATAGGAACAACTTGCTCTTTACATCGCCAATTAACCTGGGGATTTACATAAGGAATCTGACATTAAGATACACTGAGGAAAGATTTTTAAAAAATATTTCCTCAATGCATTCAAGGAACATTTCCCAATCTCCTGAAATGTGCAATATACTATTTAAGATCACTGTGATCATCAGAGAATGCATATGACTTGATAAAGAGGGAAAAGAAAGAGACAAACAGGACTCGGATGCTTGAAATGTACTGGCATTCACAATGTTGGCACCCTTGAGGAAAACAGCTTGCTGTGGGGAGGGAGCCGAAGAAAATATGTTCAGTTTTGAGGTTTATTTTGAAGTGGCAGAAAGACACAAACATGAAACTAGACCTCAAGTAAATCATCAGTGGTAGTTATATGTATTTGTCATTCATCACAGTAGCTTAGTGGAATTACTAATATTTACTGAATAATATTCATATCCCAACCGCCATTCATAGATCCTCATCTCTATTAACCATTTGTATGTATACCACAATCATAAAGAATAGAGAAAATTATAATCTCAATTTTTCATCCGCAATAATTGAGACATATTGTGTCAATTTCTCAAATCCACATAGCTAATAAGTGTTTGATGGATTTTAACTTAGAAATCTCAGCTCCATATCCTATTATTTTACCTAAACCTACACATAACCTGTTTTTATCAAGAGCAAGTTGGCTTTAAAATTCTATTCTTTACAGTTTAATCTTCCTAAAATAAACGATTGCAGTAGATGTTTTAAAAATATATATTTTAGTAATGGAATTATTTTTTATTAAATATTTTTAAAGCCACCAAAAATTATACCTATGTTAGGAAAAAATCCTTGGAATGAAGATAATTTGAGATGTAGGCTTTGGATATATTGTTTGATTTTTAAAGGAAATTACGCCTAGGTTACTTGCTCAGATGTACCTGTTTTCTTTTAATTTCTGAATTCTGGTGAAATAGCCACCTAACTGCTGGGCTTTTCACTGTACCAAGAATTCATGCTGATTATAACGACCAAGCTGCAGATGAGTGGAGTGGGAGAGGAAAGATCTGCTAAACTCAATCAGAATTGACTTGTGAAAAATACTCAACAGAAAGTGATAAAATTATTGAAACTCCTTAGCTATAAGTTGTAGTACCTAACTGGTGGATGCTTTATCCAGGTATGTTTTTCCTTGCCCATCTTTTAGGGTGACCGTTCCCTATTTCTAGATGTAATGCTACAACATTAGTTCTGGGAAGCCCAGATAGCAAAATACAGAACCAAGGTAGGCATACCAGGTCCAGAGACCAGCTTCTCATGTAAATTGTGCCAATCTGTGTCCTCTGCTTGGAATTTGTATATTGGAATGTGGACATTTAGCCTCAGAATAGCTAGCTTCTTGGGTGGAAGAAATGTAAATTTGCAAGATGTTGGAGGCTACTTTTCAACATGTATTCTTGGAAGCAGAGATATCAGTTTGCAACAAAACAAGGAATTACTGTTTTTGGTTTCATTTTCTATTGTTATCACAGCATCCACTGTGGTCTCACTAGGTCCTGGACCTTGTATTATGCTTAAACACTTGTATAATTATAAAGCATTCCCTTTTCTGTTCAAACTGGAATTGGAATTAATTTAAACTATGATGCCAAACTCTTATATTAATACTGTAGCTTTCAGGGAACAACAAGCTGTTCATGATTAACTATATCAGAAATAAAGTTGGAATGTGAATTTTAAAACTTCCAGAAAGATCAAATCCCTGTATTCCTTGGGATGTAAGGAATTAAGAAGAATTGTAAAGATTAATGCTTATGCAAGGCATTTATAGAAACTGAAATTGTAAAAAAAAAAAAAAAAAAAAAAAACTAAAGTCTGTTCTGATAATAGGAAACACTGGTTTATTAAAATTACATTGTTCTTCCATGTGTGGAAAAGCCCCTGAAATTACATTCATACTCTGTATTAGGCAAATGAGTAAGTAAAGGATTCCATGAGAGAAGTCATGTTCTAGCAAATATTAGGAAGAGCCATGCAAAGTGTTTGTACAGGTTTGGAGAGATGTATTTTTATGTTATTTTGGATTCACCACCGAGATAAGGCTAAAAAGTCTTTGAAACCGAAAAGTGAAGACGTTGATGGAAAACATCTGAAATTATGACCTTTATCTGATCATATCTGACACGATGGCATAATGTGAGATTGTCCTCAAATCATCAAATGGACTAGTATCTGTGACTGATTTCACAGTAATGTTAATTTTTAATTTTTGTGGGTACATAGTAGGTGGATATATTTATGGGTTACATGAGACATTTTGATATAGGCATGCAATGCGTGATAATCACATCAGAATAAAAATCACCTCAAGCATTTATCTTTTGTGTTATGAAAAAATCCAATTATACTCTTATAGTTATTTAAAAATGTACAATTAAATCATTTTTGGCTATAGTCAGCCTGTTGTGCTGGCAAATACTAGGTCTTACTCATTCTTTCTGTTTTTTTTTTTTTTTTTGTACCCATTAACCAGTTCGATGAGTGAAAGAAACAGTTTTGTAAAATTATTGACCTCATATTAAGTATTGTTGCAAATGTAACATCAAAAGTTATAATTAACTATAGAAAAATAAAGCAAGTTTGAATGTAGATATAAATATATATGATATATATATATATGTATGTTTGTGTTAAGTGTGCATGCACATGTGTATGTCTATGTGTGTCCATGTGTGCTTAAGTATATATATGTGTGTGTATATATATGTGTGTGTGTGTGTGTATTGCTTTGAACAATGGCTTGCAACAGTGTTCCAAAAGTAGTTGAAAGATCATCTACCAATTGAAACAGGAACACTGTTGATTTGCAGGTGGAAGGTAATTGTGAGCAGAGTCCTGATATGTAATAAAACAAAACTGATGATAAAATGCCAATTTTCTTGGCATGATGAGAAGCTGCATTTAATTAGTTCCAGATATACCTGATAGGATTGAGAAAAGGATTGGTTATTGAATAATGAACTTCTTCTTCCCATGACTAGGGTAATTTGGGGTGAACACTCTCTCATATTAAAATGAGCAGGTAAAACTGGAAAATTTGTGGAATATGAGCTTGGCCAAGCTCCAAAACTCCATCTGAATCTGGTTAAGAATTGGTAAAAGTCTAATACCCATACGCTGTATGTCACAGAATAACTGATAGGGAAAAAGAAGATTGACCAGAGAGTAAAAGAACCATATACATTTGCAGCCAGTCTGAGATTTGAATTTGGATTAAGACATTTGAATTAAAAGCCTATGTGAAAGGTGTAAACATGATCATTTAATCTTACCTGAAACTAATTTTTGAAGTTGTTACTGTGAATTAAAAAAGGAATCTCATTTCTTAGTCACCAAATAGTTTGTGAAGATTTTTCTTAACTCAACTGGACCTCATATTTCTCACAATGAACACTTTAGAGGTGAAATAAAAGACACTATGAGAGGGACTATTACCCAGAATGAGAGGGTGAGGACACTGTCCTCATAAACAGACCTATACTTATTACTCTTGGCATTCCAGAGAGAGCATAATTCATGTGTATTAATGTTGATTCCATTGTAGAAACCACTGTCTATAAGGGATCATCAGTGTGAGATATAGCCAGATATTGCAACTAGATACTTTTTTGGAAACCATTTTTCTAACACTAATTTCAGAAAATAATTTGTACATCATAATCTTTGTTAAGACTGTAAAAATTTCACTAGGGGAAGCGAAAGGCAATATAGGTGGAAAAAAATTCTTTTCCTAAACAGGAGAAGAAAACCTCCTATTGCATCTGTATCTGTACCATTTTTGATTGGCACATTTTTATGATAGGACTATAACTACACTTTTGCTAGAATAATGTATATTATTATCTTATCAGTTAGATAAGAAAGTAAAAATCCAGGAATAATTTGTGTATTAGGGTTTTCTAGAGAGGCAGGACTAATAGGATACAGGTATCTATGAAAGGGAGTTTATTAAGGAGTATTGATTCACACGATCACACGATGAAGTCTTACAATAGGCCGTCTGCAAGTTGAGGAGCAAGGAAGTCAGCTCCAGTCCCAAAACCTCAAAAGTAGGGAAGTCAGCGGTGCTGACTGAGTCTGTGACTGAAGGCCTGAGAGCCCTGGCGAACCACTAGTGTAATTCCAAGAGTCCAAAAGTTGAAGAACTTGGAGTCTGTTGTTCCAGGGTAGCAAGCATCCCGCACAGGAGAAAGACAAAGGCTGGAAAACTCAACCAGTCTAGTTCTTCCATGTTTTTCTGCCTGCTTTTATTCTAGCTGTGCTGACAGCTGATTAGATGGTGCCCACCTAGATTGAGGGTGGGTCTGCCTTTCCCAGTCTGGCAACATCCTCACAGACACACCCAGAAACAATACTTTGCATCCTGCAATCCAATCAAATTGACATTCAATATTAACCATCACAGTTGATATGTAAGAAATAGAAGGATAAAGAATTGTTCTATTAGAAATATAAAATGATAATAATTGTAATTAGTTCAACCTTGGGATGCTATGGAAAGGGAGTAGAGGTTGAAAGCCAAGATCTTGGGGACGAAAATAATTGCCTGGATGACACTCAAGAAGATAGCGTTGCAAAGAGCCTGTGGTGAGAGAGCCACAAGTATGAGACTCAGGGCCTGGTATTGTATTAATAATCAGTACTAGGCTTAATCATACTGACTGATCTTACCTTTGAGTTCAGGGTGGAGCTTTATTATATGTGGTTAATGAAACATATTCTGCTTTATATTCCACAGTGACCATTGTGAAGTTCTTTCAGGGATGCTGAAATCACTTTATCATCTATCAGTGTAAACTAAAATGTCATCTTTGGATATTCTTTGACAATATAGAAAAGACTCTGAATGGTAACATAAATGATAATTAAAAAATAATTTTATAATTTCTAATACTTAACTCATTTATGCATTTTGTCAACCAGTAAATAAATCAGAGATAAAAAAATAAACTTTATTTTCAAAGTAAATCAACTTGATTTTAAATTCATAAGGACATAGATTATTCCATTAGTGTACATTATTTTATCAAAGATTTAAAGTTTCACAAAAATACCTAAGAATATATAAAGATTATATAATAAGTGTCTGACCAGTCAAAATTCAGAAACTAATATAAAAATTATATGGTAAATAATGTAAATGAAAAAAGTAATATAAACTTGAGTCTAGAAATGAGTAAAATATGAAGAAAACAACTACAACTTTTTAAAATGAGAGTCAAAAATCAAAATTAAAATATACTCAATAGAAATGTTGAGAAAGGGAAGTGATTTACATTAGGGAAGGAATCTGAAAACAGAATCATACACAATATGATACTATTCAGCCATAAAAATGAAGAAAATTCTATCATTTTTCACAACGTGGATGAACCTGGAGGGCATTATGGCAAGTGAAATAAGTCAGGCACAAAAGATAAATGTTACATAATCTCACTTGTATGTGGAATCTTAAAAAGTTAAATGTATAGAAGTAGCAAATAAAATAGTGGTTACCATCGGCTGGGGGAATGGGAGTGGGAAAGGAAGGACTGGGAAGATGTTGCTCAAAGGGTACAGAGTTTCAGTTAGACAGGAGTAATAAGTTTTGAGATCTGTTGCACAACACGGTGACTATATTTAAAAATAAAGTATTATATATTTTAAAATAACTAAAATAGTATCAAATGTCTTACCATAAAAATGGTAAGTAATGAGGTAATGAATATATTAATTAATTTGCTTTAATCATTCTGCATTGTACACATATATCAAATCATACATTGTACTCCATAAATAACATTTTTAAAAAGAAAAAGGAGACATGGGTAAAATATATAAAACTAAAGATTATCATCTTTTGTCCTCAAACTACTTTATTATTTCAAAAATTTTTAGTTCCTTTAATAAAAACATTTTTTGATATACATTTCACATATTCATGGGGTATGTGTGATATTTTGTTACGTGTCAGGAATGTGTAATGATCAAGTCAGGGTATTTGGGAAATTAATCACCTTGAATATTATTTTCCATATGTTGGAAACAATTCAAGTCCTTTCTTCTAGCGATTTTAAAACGTATAGTACATTGTTGTTAACTATAGTCACCCTACTCTGCTTTCAAACAGTACAGCGTGTATCTTCTCTCTAACTGTACATTTGCAATCATTAACAGTCTCTCTTTATCCCTCACTCCTACTGACACAGCCTTCGTAGCCTTAAGTATCTATCCTTCTTTAACTTCATGAGAACAACTTTTTTACCTCCTTCATATGAGTGAGAACATGTGGTATTTGTCATTCTGTGCCTGTTTTATTTCACTTAACATTATGACCTTCAGTTCTATCCATGTTGCTCCAAATAACATAATTTCATTCATTTTATGACTGAATATTATTCCATTGTGTATATATACCACATTTTCTTCATTCATCTGTTGATGTACGCTTAGATTGATTCTACGTCTTTGTTATTGTGAATAGTGCTGCAATAAACATGTGAGTGTAGGTATCCCTTTGGTATACTTATTGTTTTTTCCTTTGGATAAATATATAGTAATGGGATTGCTGGGTCATAGGATAGTTGTATATTTAGTTTTTTGAGAAATATCTGTATTATTTTCTAGAGTGGCTCCACTAACTTACATTCTCATCAACAGTATATAATAGTATTATTTTCTCCTCATCCTTGCCAGCATCTGTTATGTATTTTTGTCTTTTTAATACAATCTAAAAGGAATCAGAATATTGTCTTTTTAATGTCATTATTATTATTATGGCTATTAGATTGTGAATTGTTTAATTCATCCATACATATTTACTATATACTTTAATTGAAAGTTTTGAATAATACCTACAAAATTAAAAAAACCTAGGAATATAATTATCTTTCCTATTGTATTAAAGAACAAAATACACTTATGAATACAGCACTAGAATGTCTTGTTAATCTAAGATTGATTTCTGCTTCTTAAATAAAAATCTTATTCAAGTTTTCCCTAATAAGATATGATTAAACATCACTTAATCTTTGTTTCTATTAATCCTATTTGTGATTTCTTTTCTTTTGAATTTGATTCTGAAATGCTCAACTTTTAATTCTAACATTGAGATTTATTTGTCTTCTAGCCATCTAACATTTTCATATTTGCATGTGTTTTATTAAGGTAATTATAGGTGAAAAACAAAAGAGAGTAGAAAAGGGAAGAGTTTCCATTCAGAAATTACTTCACAAGTAGTTTGGGATAGCCCTTTGTATAAAAAGATGAATTAAAAAAAAAAAAAAAAAAAAGACACATCAAATTCAGCCATGTGGGAGCAATTAAAAGATATAACCACTATAAAAGTTTGTGCCTCTGTCTTCGATATTATCTCCAGAAATACTCTTATAAAACTTACACATAATATCTGAAGATAGACAATAACAGTATTATTTAAGTTAATTTAACTTTGAACTAAAATCTATAATTTCAGCAAACATTAGCATATTCCAAGTGCTTTTCTGTAGGCATGTATGATACAAATATGTAAATGAAAGTTTTGCTTTCTATGAGCTCACTTTTAAAACTAGTAAGTTGGCATAGAAATACTCATTAATACATTTCATTAAAATTACTACTAATACTAATACATATATTTGTGATACATTTGAACTAAAGCATTTAAAACAACATAGTTGAATTTTTTTTTTCTTTTTCCAATGCCCTATGTACATACAAGTGTCGGATGTTATTGTAGAGATCACTCATTTTTTAAAAGATATATTACCTTTGTGTAATAATTTATTTTAGAAAACTATCAGTTTGATTAACTTAATACAATTCATTTTCAGACATGAATAATTTATAACTATTTCACTGACTGGATAGAGTTCATTAAATTCTATTGATCCTGTGGCATAATTGTATATGGAATGATTAATGCATGAAGTTAAATTATCAGTTATTAAACAAAGACTACTGACATCATGTCTTTCATAATTAAGAGAGTGCTCCAACACATAATGTGGGGGAAAATGATGAGAGTAACGAGATAATTGAAAGCTAACTATTATTAGAAACTGTCCCGTAATTGAGAGTTAATAATTCAATACACAATGGTTTCCAATTACGTTCTTATTTCTATTTTATTCACTTTCTTGGCCAGCTGATCTAAGTTTGTGTTAATTAATTGGAACGAATCTTTTATTTTGAAATCAGTTTCATAAGGCATTGAAAGAAAAAGAAACAAACCCTTAGTGATTATTTATCTGAATGAAAACAACATGGTCACATATAACATCTAATATATGATGGCATTTAATGAGAAATACGTTTTTTCTTTTTTTCTATTTCGTTGATATGGATTTGTGCTTGCAAGACAAGAAAGAATAAGGAATTTGAAAATAAAGTATTTCCTATTATGAAAAAATATTGTTTATTACTGTGAGGAAAATTTGATCAAGTAAAGTACTGCTAATATCTTTATGTTACTCTTTCTGTAGTTCCACATTCTAACTATAAATTATTTGATATAAAGCTACAAAGTCATATTTATCTTTGTAACTTCATAGCCTAAGAAAAAGTGCTTTTCACAAAAGTAAGCAATAAATAACAATTTGAATAAAATAATAAAATAGCAAGAGGAAGAATATATAAATAAATGAATGACATACAAATATGTATTTTGGCTTAAGTGAATGAATTGTAATAGTTTTAAATGCACAAAATGATTTATTTCAAAAAGTAGTTTACTTTCAAAAATAGTTTGAATGTGAGAAAATTTAAGGATAAATTTATTTCAAAACTGGGGTAAAAATGACATTAATAATAGCTCACGTTTTTTGAATGCTTGCCATGTACCAGTTACGCTTTTAAGAGTCTAATGCATAATCAGGTTTAATTCCGGATATGAATCTATAAGGAAAATGCAAATTAAATTTAGCTTTATGCTAGTGTTAAAATTTATAGATTCTTCATACACACATCTAAGCTTTGCTTACCTTCTTCATTCCTAGGATCATTTAGTTACTATACCAATAAATGTCACTGTATCTATCTAATACTCTACCTTTAGTTATTTTAGTAGATATTAAAAAGATTTTAAAACAGATGGAACAGCAACAATCTACCAAGTAAGTACACCAAATAAACATTTAATTTAAATTGAGTGATTTTGGCATAGAAAATATTTTGCTTTGTATATAAAATACCAGTAAGCTATTTTATTATATTTATTATAGTCATTATTTTTTTCTGTAACATCAGTACTTAAATGAAACCAAGATATAAATTTCAAAGGTTTTGTACTCAAAAGACTTTCTAAATATTCTTGCATCTAATGGAACATTTGTATATTTGACCTGAAATCATTCATAGCAATTTATTTTAGTTGATGGACATTTCATTAAATTTGAGTAGAACATTCTGGTCTTTGCTTAGCAGATTACTCTTCCAAGCCCTTTTTTGCCAAAGTATTCACATTGATTAATTCCGTTTTGTAAATGACATGTTAAAGTTCTTTTGTTATTATATTACTTTGGTTCAGCTTAAGAAAGGTAAAACTAGTTTTTTAGTCTGTGTTTTAGAAATTTTCTTTACAGAAAATTGCTTCATCTCTTCTCGACCTGCATTAAAAAGAAACTATATACCATGCCAACCTTTACTCTTTAGAAAGAAAATATGTAATGGTGTAAAATTACAATGAAAAAGTTATGAGTTTATACTGGACAGAATGATCTTTCATAGAAATACTGTATTTTCTGGTATTGCCAATCTTCCTTCCTAGGTAAGAAAATAGTTTAGCTAATGAAAAATAAGCAATTCCATCTGCTTCAGATGAAATGGCTTAGGGGAATAATGCTGGAGATAATGCAGCTTGCATGTGTTTGTGTATATAAGGAATAGGAGCTGAGGGAGACACTCTTAAGAATGCTGATTACAATGCAATATACGGTGGTCACCATGTAATTTTGCTTATTTAGTTGAAGCTTTGAGACCCAACATAAAATCCCACTACACATCTCTAGTAATAATAAGCAGAAAAATGGACGCCTAGAAAGAACAGATTCTAAGTACAGAAGGGACCATGATTAATCTCTCCTTTAGCTACACTCATGCTGATGGAGGAGGTTGCATAGATTTTGAGACTCTTTTGTCTTGAAATAAGGGAATGGGTTTTGTTTCCATTTCTAAGTATCTGCAAAAAAAAAAAAAAAAAAAAAAAAAAAAAATGCTTTCTTCAATTGAACTATATTAATGGAAGAGGTAAAATTGAAATTGGCTGACATTATTTAAGTTAATCCAGAAAGTACTCACAACTTCTATGTATGTATTCATTCATACATATGTCTATGTATGCCTGCACATGAATCTACATCCACTGCCTTCCCTATATGTATACTGTTGTATGTATGTATTTATGTACACATGTATCTGTATTAGACTATTCTCACATTGCTATAAAGGAATACCTGAGATTGGATACTTTATTTTAAAAAGATGTTTAATTGGCTCACAGTTCAGCAAGCTTTACAGAAAACACAATATCAATGTCTACTTGGCTTCTGGGGAGGCTTCAGGAAGCTTACAGTCATGGCAAAAAGCAAAGGGGGGCAGGCACATCACATGGCAAAAGCAGGAGCAAGGAAGGGGCACGGGGAGGTGTTACACACTTTGAAATGACCAGATCTCAGGAGAACTCATTATCATAATAGCACCAAGAGGAATAGTGCTAAACATTCATGAGAAATCCATGATCCAGTCACCTCCCATCACGCCCCACCTCCAACACTGGGGATTACATTTCAACTTGAGACTTGGGTGAGACATCCAGATTATATCATAATCTATCTGTCTGCTTGTATGTCTATCCAGCATCATTTTTTTTTTCTATTGGGAAATGGGGTGTAAAGTTTTTCAACTTTTCATTATTGTAATTAGACTAAGTCTTTAGTTGCTCTGAAAGAGATGGAAAAAATGCATATGCAAACAAATAAATTTTAAGCAGAGTGGAACTCAAAATGCTTGGTTAGTCTGCTGGCATCATCAAATATCTCTTATATGATAATGGTATGTTTTAATCCTTTAGTGTTTTGATTATTTAATGTATCACATGGGTCAACTAATCTACCAAAATGGCATTTACTGAGCTTGATGAAGAAATATATCATCCTTCTGTTGATCCTTTGTACCCTAGACAAATTGTCTTCTATTATGGTTTTGAGTACATCAAAGAGTGTTTTAAATATTATTCTTGGGATAAAATAAAGAAACAAAGCACTGGGTACAACATTGATTTTTCAGTATTATCCAGCCTTTTTGGTCCTAGAATAAGACCATGTGGATATGCAAGCCTAGTCTAATGCCTATGTGACACAGTTAAATTTGTACTGGGCTCTATTTTTGCTTATCTTTAAAAAAACAGGAAGGCATGCAGAGAGAACTTCCTCCTCAGGAGAACCAGGTAAAAACTGGTTAGAACCAAGATGGTTGACTGGATGGCCTCAAATTGACCTCAGATTTCATTATATTCTAAATTTCATGCTAAAATGGTACTTCCTTTAATGTCATGACAATTGATAATCACCATGATAAGGACTGGAGAAAACCATAAACGGGCAAAAAGAAGGCAGTACTCTGGTTCTGAGAAGTTCACTGCCCATTCCCAGAAAGGACATGAATATTTCCCTTGTTTTTAATGCACAAACCTTTCATTAGAAAAAAAAAAAAAAAATACTATTTTTTTTTTTAACAAGTAATGGCTAATGTGGAAATTCTGTTCTTACAATAAATAAAATGGAAGGGTAAAGAGAAGTGGAACAGTACCCTTTGGAGGAGGACAAAGACACCCAAAACTGAACACAAAAACCCAAATACTGGATTCTATATGTTTTGGATTCACAGCAACTATTCCTATTTCCCCAGGATGAGGGAACCTAAGGCAGGCAGTAAGTGGTGCACGCAGCCCCCTCACCCTCAGGAAGTCTATAGCCCTTAGGAGGGAATAAGAGTTTGAGTTCTCAGGAATGATCACTGAGGCCAAGGAATCCTTTGTGAGGACGAAACCAGCTGGTGACAGGCTCCAAAGGGCTTCAAGACAGATTAGAGGATTGCAGATGTCCTTTCTGAGCTATACTTAAACCTCTAGTCCCACACACCTGACAAATAGAAGTGTCTGCACCTGGGACATTTTTCCAGAAGCCCCTTTATTTGAGGACTTCTACTATCAGTCCCCTTCATCTTTAGCTTCACCAGATAATCTCTTCCTGAATACTCTACTGCTGACTCCTAATTCTTGTGAAGCTACCACATCTAGGTTGGTGATGGGCTCTAACCTTCCTTCCTCTTTTATGGAATAATAAACGGTCTTGGCGCCAGACCCCCACCCCACTTCGGCCCCGAAAAGCTCCCTCCCCAAGCTTGCATATTCACGGAGGTGGATAACTGACTTACCAGGTTCCCAGGACTGCCCAGCTTGGGCAAGCCCTGGGCTCTGCATCCTTCCAGTGGGGGTTGCAGATTTCCTCGAGTCAGAAGCCAGAGTCACTTGGGCCATGGGGCTCAGGGCCTGGTAAGAGTCTAAGTGCCCTTGTTAAGTGCCTGAGTTGGCACTAAATGGCACACGGTGGCCTAGAGGTGTCCCACAGGGAGACAGAGCTTGCCTCACATCCACCAACACACAGTTTCTTGGAATGTTGAAATTTGGATTTTCCGATGCACATTCAAAAAGGCACTACAAATTTCTCCTGTTGCTCAAAAGATACTGCTCCCTCCTCCCATGTCCTTCTGAAGCGGCATCGTTGTCTGGGGGGAATACCCAAGGTTCTACGTCTCATGCCAAGGAAACCAAGTACATGGACACACAAGAATTGGGTTTAGGAGCAGAGGTTTGATAGGCAAAAGAAAGAGAAAGGAGAATAGCTCTCTCTCTTTTGAGAGAGATTGGTGCCCAAGTGGGACTTCTGAGTGGGGGCGGGGTGGGGGAATGCATCAGGTTTCATAGACTGGCTTGAGGAGGCGGTGTCTAATTTACATAGCGCCCAAACATTGGTTGGACCAGGTGTGATGTTTATATAGCATGCAAAGAAGATGGTCATCCCACACTAATCTTCTTATTACGCAAATGGGTTTTCTACTTGGACAGTAACCATGTCCTGTGCTTTTTACTGTACATGTGGTTGGCAAGCAAAAGAGAAAATGGAGCCGCTATGTTGAACATGCCTTGCCCCAGGTAGCCTTTTCCTATTGGCTCAGCTGCCAGCATTCACCCTTGCAAGCTTCCAGCTTGCCTTTCTATGTCTGCAGCTTGATATAGGCTGCTCTTTGTTAGAAAAGAAAACGATTTGGGGGCTATTTTTCATTGAAAGGAAAACCTTACTGAGGACTTCCTTACCCTCACTATCTGCCTAAATAATTTCTTTTAAACTCCTGTATCACTACAAGTAAAAATGTTATATTTGGACCCCCTCACCTCTCACAGAACAAGAAGTTGGTTTGGGAACCACACTTCTACTCCTTCATTCTCTGGTCATTGAATAACGCTGCAGTTCTTGCCCGTCATTTTCAGTTTTATGTGTTGGCTTCATGATACTGAACTGAAAAGAATCCCATCTTTGGGGAGAAAAATGACTCAGTCAGTAAAATAACTGGCACCCTAGATGGGACCCTGGACTACATAGTCCACCTCCTTGTTTGGAAAGCCTCCTCGCCTCTGTGTAGACTTGGCAGCTGGCATTTGACAGCATTAGCAAGCAAAGGATGCACATTCCTTTTGATTCTCAGTGTCAGCGATCAACTTTGGGAAAGGTAATCTCTTATTATTGTCAGATGATAAGTACGCAGGCAAAGGATTGTACTGGAAAGGACCACTCCTTGTGCTACGGATGGTGGGGACGCTTGCCAAAAATCAGGATTGTGATGAGGATGGCTGGCACTGGATCGCTGTCTCACCCTCAGTAAAGGACACCTACCTACAAGAGTGCTTGAAAGTGTGGGAGACAGACTACAATTCTGTCCTGAGTAGAGCGTCTAGTGGAAGTCTTTGAAAGAGGGAGAGAGGAACCAAAGGGCTTACAGTCTGGACCACCGGATCAGGGAACTCCCTAATGGTAAGTGTGTGCATGTGTACTTCTCTGTTTACTCTTCTTAGTGTTTGTCTTCTTATGCCAGTAAAAACCTCTTCTGTGCCAATTTTCTTGCACCAGTGGAGCTTGGGTTTCTCTCATCTCAAAAATAATCCCTCCTGCTTCTACCTCTGTTCACTGCCAAAGATCAAAATGGCCTTGGCTGCTCTTCCAAGAAGATGATAATCCAGAGGCTGTGGGGTCAAGAGACTACTTTTGTTTTGAGGGATTGGACGAAATCTCCATCATGAAGTTAAGGCATGTAGGGGAGACTGTCAGAGACAGGGTTCCAGGGACTCCTGGCTGGCCTTCAGGAAGGCATTGGGACATCTGAGTGTGACAATCAGTATTGGTTTTATGCACAGTAAGGACAATGCACACTTCAAATGGTTAATTTGCAACTACAGAATTAAGTAGAGTTCTCTAAAGTTCTCTATCTTCCTCTCTTTTCTTCTCTGCCTGGTTTGAATCTGCTGTTACTAAACTGCTGGTGCTGAGGTAAGACTTATTAGAACTATTATTTATGGTTT
The DNA here is from genome assembly GCF_043159975.1 of Macaca nemestrina. Classification (NCBI taxonomy): domain Eukaryota; kingdom Metazoa; phylum Chordata; class Mammalia; order Primates; family Cercopithecidae; genus Macaca; species Macaca nemestrina. The sequence goes on from NC_092125.1 coordinate 48,442,582, forward strand.
ACCAGAAATATAAACATTGGAAACTTGTTTGAAACTGAAGAAAAAGTAATCAAAGTCTTTTAAAAATTGAACTGCCATACTGACTGCTATACCTAAACTTTGGTTTAACCATGTGAGTAGGTTCCACTTTTGTCAGAAAAATAATTTAGATCTAGATATATTTTATAAAATGGTATGTTTTATTGCTATATTATGTCTAAAATCAAAGATCAAAGTTATTGGATTGTAGTTTGTGTGTGTGTATACATGTTTAGATGTATTTATGTGCATGTACGTGCATCATACTATGTTGTGTCTAGCATGCTACCAAATTGGAGTCTAAGTAAATGAGCACTCATAAGTTAATCCCAAATGCTCTTCAAATTCATGTGAATTTAGTAATCTTTGGTAAATAAAGTAGCTTTACAGTTATTGGTAAAATAAAACTAAAAATGTCTTCATAATTGTTAGCATACTTTTTTTCTGGGTTTACTGATTATTTTATATTTGCTTTTGCTAGATATTTTAAGATGTGAGGATTTGGCATGAAGATTATAAGATTCTAAACCAAGCCAAAACCAAATAATCTTTAGGCTTTTTTTTTTTTTTTTTTTTTTTTTGGACAAATAAGACTAATAATATTGCTGGTTTAATAAAAAACAAATGAATCTTCTGGGTTAGTGGTAAAGATACCTAGCTGTTTAACTTTAAGGTGTTACTTAGGTTAACACTTGAGCTTATCAGGTTATAAGGAATAGTAAATAGAAAAATAACTTGAAATGATGACTAGCTTTGTGTAATATTTCAGTTTTCAGAAGTTATGTAGATAAACTGTTAAAAATAGAAGAATTGAGTAAATATAAATTGGGATAAATTCTTGTAGGTAAATTTTCATGTAATTTAAAATCTTAAAATTATTTTGAATTAATTAATAGATCCTAGTTAGATTTCCAACTAAAAAGCAAAAGTGATATGGAAAACTGTTTCTAAAAACTACAGAAGGATTTCATGTATAAAATGATAATGTGTAATAAATAGTTCACGATTTCTTGCTTCTGAAGTTTTCATTAAAATTTAAGGTTACTAGGAATAATAATTCTAGTGAACATATAATTCTGCAAGTTATGTTTTAATTAAAAAATTAAAAAGTATATGTAGTTTGAAGGTCATTTAAAAATTATTTATAAAAAATGTAGAATAAACAGTAGGAGAGAGAGAGACAAAGATAATTATGGATATAAAGATATATTTGGGGCAAGAAAGGTTATGAAGAAAAGAGAATAATTTTGCATGAGAAAGGATCTCATATGGTAAACTGTTGTTCCAAACCCAAATGACTGATATTTAGAAAACAGGTAGTATAAGTCCAGTTGAAAAGTCCAAATATGTTGTAAATAGTCTGTGTAAATTGTGATAAGTTGCAAGATAAATTTTGGGCCGGGCATGGTGGCTCACGCCTATAATCCCAGCACTTTGGGAGGCCGAGGTGGGTGGATCACTTGAGGCCAGGAGTTTGAGACCAGCCTTGCCAGCACAGTGAAACCCCATCACTACCAAAAAAATACAAAAATTTGTTGAGCATGGTGGCATGCTCCTTTAGACCCAGCTGCTCAGGAGGCTGAGGCAGGAGAATTGCTTGAACCTGGGAAGTGGAGGTTGCAGTGAATCCAGGTCATGCCACTGCATTGCAGCCTGGGTGATAGAGTGAGATCTTATTTCAAAAAAAAAAAAAAGAAAAAAAAAAGAAAAAAAAAGAAAATTTGTATGTAATCAGGTTGGTGATAATTGAAAGAAAATTATTTGTAACAGTCTTTCTAAATTTTGTTCCCCTATGTTAGAACAAGGTTTACTTCAGATATTGATTTGCTGTTAATAAAATTATAAGAGGATTTCACCAATTTTTAAATTCTATAACCTTTTACATACAACTTCCTTAACTCCAATAGCCTCTGCCATCAACACACTCTCTCCCTGCCAATCACTCTCAGACTCCTCTGAGGAAATCAGTCTAGACAATACCTGGGGCAGAATATCTTACCAGACTTCCTCTATAATGCCTCACCAGTAGGTTCCCAATGGGGAAAGAGGAATGGTTGCTGTACATGTTCTCTTTGCAACTTCGGATCTTTATAACTGGAAACCTCATTCTAAAGAAGAGAAAGAGAACCTGAGGGGTTTCAAAACCTCAATCGGACCCAAGACTCCCACTGGGAAGATGTTCATTTCCATTTGAATATTTGAACATTCTCCTCCCTAGAACAGAAAGAAATCTCTGTTATGAGAAGGAATAGGGAAGAAGCAAACAAAGCCCACAGGTACAAGGGAAAAAAATTCTGCTAAGAATGCAGGGAATGAGGCTGTGATGGACCTTGACCCCCTTTCGGACTCTCACATAGGGATGGGGAAGGCAAGACTCACACACTATCAACCGCTATTGTTAAAGAGAATAAAGACCACAGGGAAAAGATCCACTAACTGGGGTAAACTAAAAGAGATTAATTGAGAACCCCAGGAAAGACTATCTATTTTCCTAGAAAGATTGAGGAAAAATATGAGGATATATGCTCCTCTTAATTCTGATTCAGAAGATGAAGAGGCAATTGTAAAATCTGACTCTGTCTTTCAGAGCATATCAGACATTAGACCTAACTCCAAAAAATAGAATTAGAGCTTGATGCTCCCATCTCCAGACTAGAAGACCTGGCCATAAGGTGTTTAACAACTGATATAGGGAAGAGGAATATAAAGATAAAAAGGCCAAGCAGAAAGCCTACAAACTGGCTGCTGCTTCTAGTGCCAATCAGATAACTAACGGGATATGTATTTATGAAGAACCACAGCTCTGCTGAGGGACCCTCAGCTCCCCTAGCCAACAGAAATGATCTCAAAGACCTAGGAGACTAGGATCAAATGAATGTGCCCTCTATAAGAAGAAAGGTCACTGGAAGAGGGACTGTATCCTACACCTCCACAGGGAGTTTTCGGGAAAGGGGAATTTTACCACCCAGGGACTTCACAGAGCAGATAATCTGAGTAGAAGAAAAAGATTTATGGGGCCTGGAGGCTTCTCAATTTGCCTTCTAGGCACCCCCAAGAAGCCCTGGCTACCACAGAACATAGGGGATAAGTCTGTTGTTGACTTCTTGGTCAACACACAGGCCACACACTCAGTTTCGAACACCTCCAGGGGTAAACTTACCCACCAAAAATGTAAAATTATAGGAGTATTGAGGAAGGCATAAAATAGCCCCTTTATTGAGCCCCTAAAATTAAACTAGCTTAAATGAGACACACTAAAAGTGATAACCCCAATGATTAATGAGCTTAGAAATCAAGGATTCCTGAGGGCCTGCCAGTCTTCCTGTAACACCCCCATCCTTTCTATTACAAAGCCACATGGGGAGCATAGGATAGTGCAGGATCTCCAGATGGTCAATCATGCCATGGAGGATATTCACTTTGTAGTGCCCAATCCATACACTCTACTGGCTACTGTACTGCCAGATCGAATCTGGTATACTGTTCTACATTTAAAAGATCCCTTTTTCTGCATTCCTCTCGTGCCTGAGTCACGGGAGATTTTTGCCTTTGAATGGCATGATGGTGGTACACAACAGAAGCAGCAGATCTGTTGAACGGTACTGCCACAAAAGCTCAAAAATTTCCCATCTTGTTTGGCGGAGCATTACTGGGAAATATTCAGGACATAATATCGATCAGGAATCTTTGTCAATATATGTTGATGACATTCTCTTTGCCAGCCTGTCTTAGGAGCTGTCAGACTTATAATACATACTAAAATTACTTTAAGTCACTTGGCTTCAGGAGGCCACCTGGTTTCAAGAAAAATTCTGAAATCTCTAAAATTAGGGTTGCTTATTGGATTATAATATTCACAGTTAAAAAAAAAAATGGAAGGAGGAATTTACCCAAAAAGATAATAGAAGCTATCTGTAGCCCAGTACCTCTCCCAAATCAGAGGCAGCTACAGAGGTAGCTACAGTTTTCTGGGCATGGCAGAATTCTGCCATATCTGGATATCCAATTTGGGGGTTATAGACAAGCCCCAATATAAGCACCTAAAAAGGAAAGATAATAATCCTTTTAAATGGACTGAGATATTGCAATAAGCCTCCACAGGCTGCTTCTTGTACCCTCCCTGAGATTGCTAGACCTTTCTAGGTCTTTCCACCTTCCAAGAAATGCAGGGGACAGCTCTAGATGTGCTCACTCAACACATAGTCTCCAGAGAAATTAAAGTTTTTAAATAATTTCCTATCATCCTATCACCTGAGAAATAAATGGGTAACTTGGCTTAAACCTGGTTGGCATTGAGATAGTAGGTGGTCTCCTAGCCCCCTGGGGACAGTTTGCCTACCTTAAGGTTACTCTCCAAAATTTCAAAACAGTTATAGAAACTCTAACCTATAAGATTGATGATGCCCTTACCCATCTTAAAGTCTTTCAGGACTCACTAGTCAATATCATGCTTCATAACCATCTGGTTCCTTTGGCCCATAGTTAACATTATCTCTTTATTTCCTCTTCTAGAGATATCAGACTCTTCATTGTTCTCAGTGGAAGTCTAACCTGAATGCCAAAGAAAACTGGTATATCCAACTTGACAACATTGAGAAGAAATATGTTAAAAAGGAAATACAATAAAAGACTGAACTCTGCCTACTTAGAAGACCTCTGGCTGGGCACAGTGACTCACGCCTGTAATCCCAACACTTTGGGAGGCCGAGACCAGTGGATCATAAAGTCAAGAGTTTGAGACTAGCCTCAACATAGTGAAACCCCGTCTCTACTAAAAATACAAAAATTAGCCAGATGTGGTTGTGGGAGCTTGTAGTCCCAGCTACTCGGGAGGCTGAGGCAGAAGAAATACTTGAACCTGGGAGGCCGAGATTGCACTGAGCTGAGATCACGCCACTGCACTCCAGCCAGGGTGACAGAGCAAGACCTCCATCTCAAAAAGCAAAATGACCTCCTCGATTTTTCTTAGCAGATCTTATGTGGTAATTGTTTAAAACATCATCTAAAAATTCCCATGCCGTTTGTAGTTTGTTCATGGAATCAAGCAAATCTTAATAAATAAATGAGAACCATATTCTGCCATGAGAGGAATAGACTTGCATCCTATTATGTTCCTTTGAAAATAACTTTTTAAGTATACTTAATGGTTTGCAATTGTCACCTTATAAAGCCATGATGTAAAATCAACTACAGTTCTCTGAAAGCAAACTGACATGTTAGTTTGTATTTCTTTTTTTTTTTCTTTTTGAGACGGAGTCTGGCTCTGTCGACCAGGCTGGAGTGCAGTGGTCGGATCTCAGCTCACTGCAAGCTCCGCCTCCTGGGCTTACGCCATTCTCCTGCCTCAGCCTCCCGAGTAGCTGGGACTACAGGCGCCCGCCACGTCGCCTGGCTAGTTTTTTGTATTTTTTTTTTTTTTTTTTTTTTAGTAGAGATCAACGTGTTAGCCAGGATGGTCTCGATCTCCTGACCTCCTGATCCGCCCGTCTCGGCCTCCCAAAGTGCTGGGATTACAGGCTTGAGCCACGGCGCCCGGCCGTTAGTTTGTATTTCTAATACCAACAAGAAATGTGTTTAGGGGATCATTTATACATGATAGTAAATAATACGCTACTCAGTGCAAACTATAGAAATGTAGGTAATCAAACATAGAAATTGTGTTCCCCAGACAGAAAGAGGGAAATAAAGAAAAAAGAGATTTATAGATTTATAACTAAATATTTTATTTCTGGTGGTGTTTTAAATTATGTTTTTGCTTTTTAAATTTTGAATGCTAATTATTCATTGTTAATATATAAACATACAAATGATTTTATATACTGACTGTATCCTGCAGTTGTGGTAAACTCATATAGTTCTAGGAGTCTTTTACAGGTTCTTCAGAATTTCCTCCATAAACAATAACGCAACCTATGATTGCAGACATTTTTGTTTCTTCTTTTCAAATATATAAGCCTCTTCTTCTATTTATTGATGCATGGGCTAGGACTTCCATATGCTAAATAGGAATAATGAAAGTAGATATCTTAGCATTTTACTCAATCTTACAGGGAAATAATTTAGCTTTTCACTTGCAGATACAATGTTAGCTATAGTTTTTAGGTAGCTGTTTGTTTATAAGGTTCAGAAAGTTCCCTTTTAGTCCTAGTTTGCTGAGTGTCCTATTGAAATGACTATATTGCTTTTCTTTCTTATTGTACTAAAATGATAAATTTTGTTAATTTTCAAATGTTGAATCAGCTTTCCACTTATGGAATGAACTATACCCCAAAATGCTAAATTATGTTGAAGACTTTTACATCTATATTCATAAGAGATATTTGTCAGTAATTCCCTCTTCTTTTAATATATTTGTCTGGTTCATAATTGAGTAATGCTAACCTCATAAATGAATTGAAGAGCCATCCATCCTATTTTCTGAAAGAAATCAAATGTAATTGGTATTTTTTAAATCTAAATAATTAGTAGAATTCTTCACTTAAACCAGCTAGAACTGAGGTTTTAACTAAGAATTTAAGTTTTCTAATAGATATACACTATTGATGCTATCTAATTCTTTATCAGTCAATTTTGGTAGTTTGTGTGTTTCAAGGAATTGGTCTATTTCATTTAAATTAGTGTTATTCTCCCCTGTTTCTTAAATTAAGAATTTTGTTTTAATCCAATAGGTTCCAGGTATTATTTCTGAACCCTCCCACATGGTTCTGGTTCTTTTCTCCCAGAAAATAACCACAACTGTTACTTCACAGGATTCTTTCCGCCTTTTCTGTGAGTTCTCAATGCAGATTGTGGAAAAGCAGCCATAAAGAGCAAAGGGACATCACAATTTTTCTCCATGCCTCCCCCTAATTATTCTCTGTTATTCTTCCAGCCAGAATGTGGCTATCACCATTTTGTCAACTATTCTAGATGGATACCTCTTCTTGCTGTTGTTTCTTTATACAAAATGAGCATGGTCCTTTCTCAATAACTTCATTTCTTTAATTGGCTTGGAAAAGTAATGAATTTGAAATTAATTTGACTGACTTTCATGGAGAAGAAAGGAGCAATACCCCTTTTGTCTCCTTACTTCCTAGAGTAGAAGCCAGATCAGAAAATATTCTTTTAAAAATCAACATAATGATTTCAAAGTAAATGCAGAAAATTTATCCAGTTTTTTAAGTCTCCTCATATGAGCAGAAAAATATTTCTCACAATATCTTCTAGATATTTGTTTCTACCCTTAATGTGGGTCTTGGAGACTAATCACAAAAATTTAGCAATGATATGCTAGAACATTAGGCTAGAAAGAAGATACTTTCTGCTCATTTTGGAAGATGCCTGTTGCTCTCTTTGGACTTTTATGACTCCACTGAATAAGAGAACAGATGAAGTCACAGAATAGCCACTTCTCTCTCTAGAGAATCATGTGCAGATGCTATCAATACAGAACAATGAGGAGAAACATGTATTTTATAAACATAACCTGCCTAAGTCGGAGCGTAGGAGAATAAGAGAATAAGCTAAATGCTTTCCTCTTTGATTACTTTTAACTGATAAATAAGATTAATATTAACATCTTGATGATAACATTTAATTTGTTAGCTCCAATGAGTAAGGGAGATAATTTAGTTCGTTATCAGAATTGGGCCTTATTCTGAATCAAACATCAACAGAAGTTATGGCCTTCTTAGGTGAGCAATATTGAGAGCAGATGTATACATTAAAACCATAAGGTTAGGGAAAGACTCATTAAGGTACATGAGTCCCCTAACCAAGACTGGGGCAAGGCATCAGATAACACTGAATTTCTTCAGAATCATTCGCTCTCTACCTCTTATTATTCTGGCTTTGTCTAGACTCAATTTTCCATCCACAGAATTAACAGAAAACAATGCCTCTTCCTTCCTCTAGAAAAATGACCTGAAGTAAATCTCAGATAATACTGAAATCCTTTCTGAAAACTATTTAAGAGGCAAGATTTTATAAACAAAGTTTAATTTAAAGAAAATATAATTTTACAAACGTAAGCAGAAGTCTATCAGGATGAAAACCAAGCTCAGAGAAAGAGTCATTTTATAAGTCTACAATTGATAAAATTATCAGAAAAAAAATTGAGGGGAGAAACTCAGACCTGAAATTATAATATAGTAGTAATCTGCAACTGCTTTGTCCTGGAGAAGATACAGTGAAAACAAGAAAATAATTGACTTCTTAGTGAGAAAGTTTAAATTCAAGTTCATGATTCCATATGAAGGAAATACATACGTTCTTCAAAACAGAGAGCTTTATATCTTCCCTGCTACCTACCCACTATCCAATAAGGACCCACCCATGTAGATCCATTATTGTTCTTTCTACCCCAAGAAGCAAATCTCCATGAACTTCATCATACAGGATGTCGTGGCTTCTGGCTTTCAGTTTCCTTTGACTGATGTGAGGCACTGGCAAGAGATGTGGATGTAGGAGAGAGAAGCATGGTTTTGCATTTACCCTTCTTCCTTGCTTGGTTGTGCGTCTGGCATGGCTTGTGTTCTACAGCCAAAACTCCTCTTGGGTAGTTCCTTGCCTACATTTTCAGCCTTCACTGGGTGCAGGTAGCAACTAACTCGGGGCCCTCTGCTTTCTCCTTTGGAATTACAGTGATAACTGCTTTACACTGTTGCTCATCCTCAGGTGCCTTTCCATCTTACCTCATCAACCTTGCCTACATCACTGAAAATAACCCTTGCTTTAGAATCTTTTCAGTTAAACCCTTTGGAGCATACTTTCTGATTCTGTTTGGGAACTGGGCTGAAACAGCCATCAAGTGTCAGAGCCTGATTTTGAACCCAAGTTGTGTGGCTCAAGAGCTTGTTCTCTTAAGGATAGACTATGAAAGCACAGGAGATGCCATTTTACTTTAACTTGAGGCCCAATGGACTCAGTCTATAACATGTGTGTTTGAATTATTTTCTTCTCTTAGTGTGTTTATCACTTGATTTCTCAGAGAACACTTTCTGCTTACAATATTTCTTAATGTAAGTGCCACTTCATGCTGCAATTCTCTATCTTTTTATCTCACCCATCTTACCCAAAAACTCCAGATATATGTTATCACCAGAGCCAGCTTACTCTGGTGATGGGAGTGTCATTTAAAATCTTTTGATTGTAATAATAAGTTTTCTTCCTGGAGTGTAAATAAGAATGGATTTCCCATTGTACACTGGGTAATGTGCTTTCATATCCCCTGGAAGCAGCAGTTCCCAGTTTTTAACCAACAGGCTACAGGATCAGGAGAAGCCTTTACAGTCAGCTTTAAACAACATTTGTTCTTGATCTAACAGGTGTATTTTTAGCTCTCTGCTCATAACTCAGGAAGAGGAGTTAAATTTCTGCTTTAAAATTGCTGGTAGTAAATTTAAGCACACTAAACTTTCCATGACACCTCTGATTTTTATGTCACCATTATCTTTATAGCCTGGCCTTTGAAGGGACTGGTAACTCTAAGAGACTTTGCCCTCTTTTGCCAGAGCATATGCTTAAAGAGATATGAGATGAGGTGTTTTAAAATAAAAATGTAAACTCTATTACAATGTGCATAGATATTTATGGTGTAAACTATTCTATAACTTAAAATTATTAAATCCATATTTTATAAACATACACATATGTATAAACAGGACTTTCTTCAAAATCGGGAAAATAACCAGCCAATATAATAGGGTTAAAGGATACACTTAGTATTTTGAAACTACTGTAAATGGGTTAAGTTTGAAGTTTGGGTGCTAGAGAATGCTGTTACTTCCATGAGACTATGAATGCATGGATCATGTCTTAATGCTCACACCTACTACTGCCACACAATTTAGATAATAATAGCAAAAAGAAGATAACTTGCAAATTCATTATGCCTGCTCAAATATTCTTGTCAGCTTTAGGTTTCAAGACTAATGATGGCTGGGCACGGTGGCTCACACCTGTAATCTCAGAACTTTGGGAGGCTTAGGTGGGCGGATCGCCTGAGGTTGAGAGTTCAAGAACAGCCTGGCCAGCATGGTGAAACCCTCTCTGTACTAAAAATACAAAAATTAGCCAGGTGTGGTGGCAGACACCTGTAATCCCAGCTACTCAGGAAGCTGAGGCAGGAGAATTGCTTGAACCCAGGAGGCGGAGGTTGCAGTGAGCCAAGAATGGGCCATTGCACTCCAGCCTGGGCAACAGAGCGAGACTCTGACTCCATCTCAAAAAAATAAAAAATAAAAAAATTTAAAAAGACTAAGGATGGCCTTTTACTCTGTCCTGAGTGCTGCCCCAGACTGTTCATCTTTCCCTGCATTTTACAGATTGCTAACATTGAGAGGGATGGTATGGCCTTGAGAAGGCCATTCAACATAGCATTATAATTTTTCTTTTAGAACAAGTAATATCACTCAATTATAAATGCCACCTAATCAAAATGTAAGCTCTGGAAATTCAGATTTTAACATCTCCACCACTGGTGTAGATTTAGAGTGGAAGGGAATATGCTAACAAAGAGTTAGCTCCAGGTCTCCAAACAGAGATAAACTGTTCCTCTTAATACATTCATTTCGATTAGTTAACAACATAAAGAACTGAATGTTCCACCACAAAACTTGGGTTGTTTTATGGAACTTCAATAAAAATATTTCAGGAAGCAAGCATTTCTCTAAGAGGAAAAAAAAAAAAAAAATAGAAGCAATCTGGTTACTGTAGGGATAGATTAAGAAACGTGTCAGCAAGATGGCCGAATAGGAACAGCTCCAGTCTCCAACTCCCAGCACGAGGGACACAGAAGACCGGTGATTTCTGCATCTTCAACTGAGGTACTGGGTTCATCTCACTAGGGAGTGCCGGACAATCGGTGCTGGTCAGCTGCTGCAGCCCGACCAGCGAGAGCTGAAGCAGGGCGAGGCATTGCCTCACCTGGGAAGCGCAAGGGGGAAGGGAATCCCTTTTCCTAGCCAGGGGAACTGAGACACACAACACCTGGAAAATCGGGTGACTCCCACCCCAATACTGTGCTTTAAGCAAACGGGCACACCTGGAGATTATATCCCACACCTGGCCGGGAGGGTCCCATGCCCATGGAGGCTCCCTCATTGCTAGCACAGCAGTCTGCGATCTAACCACAAGGCAGCTGCGAGGCTGAGGGAGGGGCGCCCGCCATTGCTGAGGCTTAAGTAGGTAAACAAAGCCACTGGGAAGCTCCAACTGGGTGGAGCTCACAGCAGCTCAAGGAAACCTGCCTGTCTCTGTAGACTCCACCTCTGGGGACAGGGCACAGCGAAACAACAACAAAAAAGCAGCAGAAACCTCTGCAGATGCAAACGACTCTGTCTGACAGCTTTGGAGAGAGCAGTGGATCTCCCAACATGGAGGTTGAGATCTGAGAAGGGACAGACTGCCTGCTCAAGTGGGTCCCTGACCCCTGAGTAGCCTAACTGGGAGACATCCCCCACTAGGGGCAGTCTGACACTCCACACCTCACAGGGTGGAGTACACCCCTGAGAGGAAGCTTCCAAAGCAAGAATCAGACAGGTACACTCGCTGTTCAGAAATATTCTATCTTCTGCAGCCTCTGCTGCTGATACCCAGGCAAACAGGGTCTGGAGTGGACCTCAAGCAATCTCCAACAGACCTACAGCTGAGGGTCCTGACTGTTAGAAGGAAAACTATCAAACAGGAAGGACACCTACACCAAAACACCATCAGTACGTCACCATCATCAAAGACCAGAGGCAGATAAAACCACAAAGATTGGGAAAAAGCAGGGCAGAAAAGCTGGAAATTCAAAAAATAAGAGCGCATCTCTCCCGGCAAAGGAGCGCAGCTCATCGCCAGCAACGGATCAAAGCTGGACGGAGAATGACTTTGACGAGATGAGAGAAGAAAGCTTCAGTCCATCAAACTTCTCAGAGCTAAAGGAGGAATTATGTACCCAGCGCAAGGAAACTAAAAATCTTGAAAAACAAGTGGAAGAATTGATAGCTAGAGTAATTAATGCAGAGAAGGTCATAAACGAAATGAAAGAGATGAAAACCATGACACGAGAAATACGTGACAAATGCACAAGCTTCAGTAACCGACTTGATCAACTGGAAGAAAGAGTATCAGCGATTGAGGATCAAATGAATGAAATGAAGCGAGAAGAGAAACCAAAAGAAAAAAGAAGAAAAAGAAATGAACAAAGCCTGCAAGAAGTATGGGATTATGTAAAAAGACCAAATCTACGTCTGATTGGGGTGCCTGAAAGTGAGGGGGAAAATGGAACCAAGTTGGAAAACACTCTTCAGGATATCATCCAGGAGAACTTCCCCAACCTAGTAGGGCAGGCCAACATTCAAATCCAGGAAATACAGAGAACACCTCAAAGATACTCCTCGAGAAGAGCAACTCCAAGACACATAATTGCCAGATTCACCAAAGTTGAAATGAAGGAAAAAATCTTAAGGGCAGCCAGAGAGAAAGGTCGGGTTACCCACAAAAGGAAGCCCATCAGACTAACAGCAGATCTCTCGGCAGAAACTCTCCAAGCCAGAAGAGAGTGGGGGCCAATATTCAACATTCTTAAAGAAAAGAATTTTAAACCCAGAATTTCATATCCAGCCAAACTAAGTTTCATAAGTGAAGGAGAAATAAAATCCTTTACAGATAAGCAAATGCTTAGAGATTTTGTCACCACTAGACCTGCCTTACAAAAGACCCTGAAGGAAGCACTAAACATGGAAAGGAAAAACCGGTACCAGCCATAGCAAAAACATGCCAAAATGTAAAGACCATTTAGGCTAGGAAGAAACTGCATCAACTAACGAACAAAATAACCAGTTAATATCATAATGGCAGGATCAAGTTCACACATAACAATCTTAACCTTAAATGTAAATGGACTAAATGCTCCAATTAAAAGACACAAACTGGCAAACTGGATAAAGAGTCAAGACCCATCAGTCTGCTGTATTCAGGAGACCCATCTCACACGCAGAGACATACATAGGCTCAAAATAAAGGGATGGAGGAAGATTTACCAAGCAAATGGAGAACAAAAAAAAGCAGGGGTTGCAATACTAGTTTCTGATAAAACAGACTTTAAACCATCAAAGATCAAAAGAGACAAAGAAGGCCATTACATAATGGTAAAGGGATCAATTCAACAGGAAGAGCTAACTATCCTAAATATATATGCCCCCAATACAGGAGCACCCAGATTCATAAACCAAGTCCTTAGAGACTTACAAAGAGACTTAGACTCCCATACAATAATAATGGGAGACTTCAACACTCCACTGTCAACATTAGACAGATCAACGAGAGAGAAAGTAAACAAGGATATCCAGGAATTGAACTCATCTCTGCAGCAAGCAGACCTAATAGACATCTATAGAACTCTCCACCCCAAATCAACAGAATATACATTCTTCTCAGCACCACATTGCACTTACTCCAAAATTGACCACATAATTGGAAGTAAAGCACTCCTCAGCAAATGTACAAGAACAGACATTATAACAAACTGTCTCTCAGACCACAGTGCAATCAAACTAGAACTCAGGACTAAGAAACTCAATCAAAACTGCTCAACTACATGGAAACTGAACAACCTGCTCCTGAATGACTACTGGGTACATAACGAAATGAAGGCAGAAATAAAGATGTTCTTTGAAACCAATGAGAACAAAGATACAACATACCAGAATCTCTGGGACACATTTAAAGCAGTGTGTAGAGGGAAAGTTATAGCACTAAATGCCCACAAGAGAAAGCAGGAAAGATCTAAAATTGACACTCTAACATCACAATTAAAAGAACTAGAGAAGCAAGAGCAAACACATTTGAAAGCTAGCAGAAGGCAAGAAATAACTAAGATCAGAGCAGAACAGAAGGAGATAGAGACACAAAAAAACCCTCCAAAAAATCAATGAATCCAGGAGTTGGTTTTTTGAAAAGATCAACAAAATTGACAGACCGCTAGCAAGACTAATAAAGAAGAAAAGAGAGAAGAATCAAATAGATGCAATAAAAAATGATAAAGGGGATATCACCACCGACCCCACAGAAATACAAACTACTATCAGAGAATACTATAAACACCTCTATGCAAATAAACTGGAAAATCTAGAAGAAATGGATAATTTCCTGGACACTTACACTCTTCCAAGACTAAACCAGGAAGAAGTTGAATCCCTGAATAGACCAATAGCAGGCTCTGAAATTAAGGCAATAATTAATAGCCTAACAACGAAAAAAAGTCCAGGACCAGATGGATTCACAGCTGAATTCTACCAGAGGTACAAGGAGGAGTTGGTACCATTCCTTCTGAAACTATTCCAATCAATAGAAAAAGAGGGAATCCTCCCTAACTCATTTTATGAGGCCAACATCATCCTGATACCAAAGCCTGGCAGAGACACAACAAAAAAAGAGAATTTTAGACCAATATCCCTGATGAACATCGATGCAAAAATCCTCAATAAAATACTGGCAAACCGGATTCAGCAGCACATCAAAAAGCTTATCCACCATGATCAAGTGGGCTTCATCCCTGGGATGCAAGGCTGGTTCAACATTCACAAATCAATAAACATAATCCAGCATATAAACAGAACCAAAGACAAGAGCCACATGATTATCTCAATAGATGCAGAAAAGGCTTTTGACAAAATTCAACAGCCCTTCATGCTAAAAACGCTCAATAAATTCGGTATTGATGGAACGTACCTCAAAATAATAAGAGCTATTTATGACAAACCCACAGCCAATATCATACTGAATGGGGAAAAATTGGAAAAATTCCCTTTGAAAACTGGCACAAGACAGGGATGCCCTCTCTCACCACTCCTATTCAACATAGTGTTGGAAGTTCTGGCTAGGGCAATCAGGCAAGAGAAAGAAGTCAAGGGTACTCAGTTAGGAAAAGAAGAAGTCAAACTGTCCCTGTTTGCAGATGACATGATTGTATATTTAGAAAACCCCATTGTCTCAGCCCAAAATCTCCTTAAGCTGATAAGCAACTTCAGCAAAGTCTCAGGATACAAAATTAATGTGCAAAAATCACAAGCATTCTTATACACCAGTAACAGACAAACAGAGAGCCAAATCATGAATGAACTTCCATTCACAATTGCTTCAAAGAGAATCAAATACCTAGGAATCCAACTGACAGGAGATGTAAAGGACCTCTTCAAGGAGAACTACAAAGCACTGCTCAGTGAAATCAAAGAGGACACAAACAAATGGAAGAACATACCATGCTCATGGATAGGAAGAATCAATATCGTGAAAATAGCCATACTGCCCAAGCTTATTTATAGATTCAATGCCATCCCCACCAAGCTACCAATGAGTTTCTTTACAGAATTGGAAAAAAACTGCTTTAAAGTTCTTATGGAACCAAAAAAGATCCCGCATTGCCAAGACAATCCTAAGTCAAAAGAACAAAGCTGGAAGCATCATGCTACCTGACTTCAAACTATACTACAAGGCTACAGTAACCAAAACAGCATGGTACTGGTACCAAAACAGAGATATAGACCAATGGAACAGAACAGAGTCCTCAGAAATAATACCACACATCTACAGCCATCTGATCTTTGACAAACCTGAGAGAAACAAGAAATGGGGAAAGGATTCCCTATTTAATAAATATTGCTGGGAAAATTGGCTAGCCATAAGTAGAAAGCTGAAATTGGATCCTTTCCTTACTCCTTATACGAAAATTAATTCAAGATGGATTAGAGACTTAAATGTTAGACCTAATACCATAAAAACCCTAGAGGAAAACCTAGGTTGTACCATTCAGGACATAGGCATGGGCAAAGACTTCATGTCTAAAACACCAAAAGCAATGGCAGCAAAAGCCAAAATTGACAAATGGGATCTAATTAAACTAAAAAGCTTCTGCACAGCAAAAGAAACTACCATCAGAGTGAACAGGCAACCTACAGAATGGGAGAAAATTTTTGCAATCTACTCATCTGACAAAGGGCTAATATCCAGAACCTACAAAGAACTCAAACAAATTTACAAGAAAAAAAACAAACAACCCCATCAAAAAGTGGGCAAAGGATATGAACAGACATTTCTCAAAAGAAGACATTCATACAGCCAACAGACACATGAAAAAATGCTCATCATCACTGGCCATCAGAGAAATGCAAATCAAAACCACAATGAGATACCATCTCACACCAGTTAGAATGGCGATCATTAAAAAGTCAGGAAACAACAGGTGCTGGAGAGGATATGGAGAAATAGGAACACTTTTACACTGTTGGTGGGATTGTAAACTAGTTGAACCATTATGGAAAACAGTATGGCGATTCCTCAAGGATCTACAACTAGAAGTTCCATATGACCCAGCCATCCCATTACTGGGTATATACCCAAAGGATTATAAATCATGCTGCTATAAAGACACATGCACATGTATGTTTATTGCAGCACTATTCACAATAGCAAAGACTTGGAATCAACCCAAATGTCCATCAGTGACAGACTGGATTAAGAAAATGTGGCACACATACACCATGGAATACTATGCAGCCATCAAAAAGGATGAGTTTGTGTCCTTTGTAGGGACATGGATGTAGCTGGAAACCATCATTCTTAGCAAACTATCACAAGAACAGAAAACCAAACACCGCATATTCTCACTCATTGGTGGGAACTGAACAATGAGATCACTTGGACTCGGGAAGGGGAACATCACACACCGGGGCCTATCATGGGGAGGGGGGAGGGGGGAGGGATTGCATTGGGAGTTATACCTGATGTAAATGATGAGTTGATGGGTGCTGATGAGTTGATGGGTGCAGCACAGCAACATGGCACAAGTATACATATGTAACAAACCTGCACGTTATGCACATGTACCCTAGAACTTAAAGTATAATAATAATAATAAATAAATAAATAAAAAAGAAACACGTCGTTTGTTATTTTATGTTTTTCATAGTTTCGATGTAAAATTTGTTTTCTTGACAATAAATTTGGAAAGCATTGTGAATTATATAAATATATCACATAATATTACAGTCTGAAATTTGAAAATCAAAATCACTTCTAATTTTTATTTTAAAGCTAGACATATTAATCATAAAAACTATTTGAGTTTGCAGGATAATCCTTAACTATTATCGAATTGCGAGATGTATTTGCAAAAGTTAAACCCTTCAGCTGAATCTAAGCTGAAAGTTTTTTTCTGACACAGAGCAAGCAGTATGATAATATGTTTAAAATTGTGACTTTCGAAGGGATGTGTGTGCGTGTGTGTGTGTGTGTGTGTGTGTGTGTGTGTAGTGGGGGGAGAGAGAGAAGAAAGATAATTTTTACTAAGAAAATGATAAAAATAATGTCAGACAGTAGAACAAACATGATTTGACAATGATTTCAGGAGCTACACAGGATATCAATAAAGAAAAAGAGAAGGTCCGGCCGGGCGCGGTGGCTCAAGCCTGCAATCCCAGCACTTTGGGAGGCCGAGACGGGAGGATCACGAGGTCAGGAGATCGAGCCCTTCCTGGCTAACATGGTGAAACCCCGTCTCTACTAAAAAATACAAAAAACTAGCCAGGCGAGGTGGCGGGCGCCTGTGGTCCCAGCTACACGGGAGGCTGAGGCAGGAGAATGGCGTAAACCTGAGAGGCGGAGCTTGCAGTGAGCTGAGATCCGGCCACTGCACTCCAGCCCGGGCAACAGAGCAAGACTCCGTCTCAAAAAAAAAAAAAAAAAAAAAAAAAAGAGAAGGTCCTTGATGAAGGTACTATGACTTGCCACTGTCCCCACTATTTCAATTGGCGCTTGTGAATAAATCTCTTCTCCTTACCTGAGATTCATGAGAAATGTTTTACCCAAAGAAAAATGACATTTAATGGAAAATGTTTATGAGCATTAAAATACAAACTATTTATAATAATAATATCAGAGATTATATAAAATATGATTATCAACCTTGATTATTTTAAGTAATTATGGATATGTTTTTTATTCTATATATGTAATATTCAGTGTATTGTTATTGTAATTTTAAAGACAGTCTGTTTATGTAATTACAAACTAGCATGCTATGCCAAATACTGTGAAATTAATTACTGAATGAAATATTTATAAACATCCCCAAATTAATAGTGTATTTCAATAATGCTTTATACTTCATAAGCTTTTCCATATATTGCTTTGTATTTATCATAACAACTTTGTTAGCTATTCAAAACAGAAAGACAGTCTTTAGAAGGTTCATTGAGTTGCCCAATGTCTCACAATTTGAGGAAGATTTGGCTAATAACCCAACCTCTGTCACCTACTTAAATGGCACCTGATCCTGCATCACACCATATGACAAAACATATATATTTAGTGATAGTGTCACTAAGCACACATCATTTAGGACATGAGAAAAGTGATGGTGCTTAATGATGCAATGCAAATTCAACAAATCCACATGAAAAAATAAGCATAATTTCAGGCATCATTTCATTATCAGGATTTATTCATTCAGAAAATGCTTATGAAGGAACTTACTGCATGTTGGCTCCTTTGCAGGTATTAGAAATGCTATAAAACAAATCAAATACACAAGTATCTGCCTTATAGAATGCATATTTTATTGGAAGAAAAAGGCACTGAAGGAAAGATAAGTCAATGTATTGTACTGGATAGTTGTACGTGATAAGAATTAATCATAATAAAGCAGAGAACAGGAAGCTTAAATATAACAGAGTGACCAGAACCTTACTAAAAGATTTGAGTGAAAACTCAAAGGGATGACACCTGATGAACCAATAAGTGTTCAACTGGAGAAAAAGAAGCAGTAGGTGATATATATTGAGAGAGTTATTGCAAGAAATTGGGTTATGAACTGTGAGGGCTGGCTAAGAAAATCTGGATTAAATAGAGTAGGCCATCAGGAAGGGCACTGCAGATCTCTTGGACATAAGAGCTAAAGCTGTTAACCAAATACAAAATTTATTTTTCTGGGAAGCCTCCATTCTGTTCTTAAAGTGTTTCAACTTGTTAAATCAGACCACTTAGATTATTGAGGTTAATCTCTCTTATTTAAAGTTAGCATGTTATGGGCTTTAATCACATTTAGAAAATATATTCACAGCAACAGTTAGATTAGTGTTTGACTGGTTAACTGGGAACTGTAGTCTCACCACGTTGATGGACAATATTGACCAACACACTGGAGAAATAAAATTCTAGGCAGAGGAATGTGTTAGTGACAAAATTCTGAAGGAACACGTCTAGCTTATTCCTGGAACAAGAGGGCCATGTGTTTTGGATGTTTTAGTAAGTCCATGCTGCTACAACAAAATATTACATACTGGATTCTTTATAAACATTGTAAACGATGAAATTTACTCCTCACAGTTCTGGAGGCTGGTTGGAGTCTGGTGAGAACCTACTTCCAAGTTGCAGACTGATCATTTCTTGTACCCTCATGTGGCACAAAGAGAATGAGAGAGCTCTCTGCGACCCCTTTTATAGTGGCACTAATCCCATTCTTGAGACATCCACTCTCATGACCTAATCACCTCCCAAAGTTTCTACCTCCTAATACCATCACATTGTGGCTTGGATTTCAACATATGACTTTTGTGGAGACATAAACCTTCAGTACATTTCAGATCAAATGAGTGACACGGAGAATGGTGGGAAATTAAGTAAAAGGGAAAACTAAATGGCTCGATGAATGTAGCGTCTTCTGGGTTATAGTAAGAAGTTGACTTTATACTCTCACATTAGACATTGCAGGGTGCTGAGAAGAACTGATATGATCTGAATTATACTTTATGTTATCACTCTAGCCTCACTGTTCAGATTAGACAAGGACAAATGCATTGGGAGGCTAGACAATAACTCATGATAGCAGTAAGAGTGATGTGGAGTTTAAATATTCTAATTGTATTTTGAAAGCAGAGCCATAAATATTTGCTGATGGGCTGCATAAGAAATATGAGAAAAGTGTAAAACTAAAAGTCATTCCAATATTTTGGCTAGAGCAACCATTAGCCAAGAAAGGCAAGACTTTGTGAACTTTATTTAGCAAAAGTCAGAAGCTCAGTTTTGCATTTGTAGCATGTCAGATGCCTATTAACTATCTAAATTAAGATGCTAGATTGGTGGTTGTATATATAGGTCTGCAGTTCAAATACTGTATCCCAGTTGAGATTCATCAGCTTAAAAATAGAGTTTAAAATTGTCAGTGTGAATGAGAAAATGGTAAGAAAAGTAAGACATTAATGTATATGTTTTAGATTTTTAACTTGTCCTTATTTTGTTATTTTTTAAACCTTTTATGGCTTCTGATTGATTTTCAAGGTATCATGCATACATAGTAATTTGAAATGTTCTATATTGTATAAAATGATATAAAAATCACTCATAATCTCACCACTCAGGTCATGAATAATATTAACTTTTTGACATGGTTTCTTACAAATTCTCTCTATACATTTTATTTTTTCAATGCCTTGAAGTCATAGAATATATGAATTTTTCTAATAATGATTATTTTACTTAAAATTACATTTAAATATTACCTTTAATAGCTGTATAATATTCTATTTTATGTAATAGTTAACTCTTCAGTCAATGTTCTGCATTTGCTTCTTTATTTCTTCTGTGAAATGAATATAGTTGCAATGATTATTCATTCATAGCTATAAAAGTTTAATTATAGTTATATATTATAATGGATTGTTATATAAATTTAGTCACAATTTTCACCTACTCAGTAACTGATAGAAGAATTTGATAGTATGTTTTATGGTCTTGTTAATCTGAAATTCTAGTTCATAAATGAAGATCAACATTTTAAAGTGTGTTAAGTAACAAAAACACACACAAACCAGAAATGTGTGTGTTGTAAATGAAAAGAAATAATCTCTTTTCAGCAAAAGTAGCAATCCAAAGTGATTAGAATAGCCTGATCACTGCAGCAGAATGATAGAGAATCTGTGTAATTTAGATGGCCTACTTCCTAGAAATAAATGAGAAAAGCTGCTTAAATATGTGTATCACCTAAGATGGGGAAATGATGTTTAGACACTTTTTTATCTTCCTATTTCATGACAACAAAAGCTCTCAAACATCTTCAAACCTATTCTCACTAGACATGCATCTAAGGCCTAATTCTCAAAACACCAATTTTTGAGCTTTAACCTACCAAGGAATCTCCATCCCTAGTGAGCAATTTCTACTTTTGCAAAATGGCAGAAAATGTCACATTTGACAACTACTTAGAAAACTTAGTTTCACTCAAAAGAGGGCTATTTGTGAAAGAAATTCAAACACATACTGAAGCCTGTTAAAGTCTAAAATGAGATTGAAAACAAGTCTTTTTGAGCTGCCTGAGATCTTTTCACTCTATTGCCCTTTGGTTTCCTACATCATTATTGTTTTGGTTTTGCTGAATACTATTTCTTTTCTCATCTAACTGCTGGTTCCTGTGACTTTGATCTTTGCATAAAAGCATCTAATCTATGATGAGTCAGTTTAATTTGGTGCTTTATCCAGGAAATCCTTTTTTTTCAAATTTTAAATTGTATTTTAGATTCTTACCTATATGATGGCATTGGTATTTTCTCATCAACTTGTGGGATTGTTTTAATGGGGTTGTTGCTGAATAAGTGGCAGGTGAGCAAATAATTGCTTCCAAAATAATTAATTTCCTATAATCTACCTATATATAAGGGGTATGATGTTTCTTTGATGATACCCACAGTTCTGAAAATAAATAAATGCAAAAAAAATGAACATTATTAATATCTAATTGCAAATAATACATATCAAAACTAAAGCCTGGGAAGTCATTTTAATGTAAATATCAGTAAAGCCAAAAAATCAAGACTCATGGATTTAAATAAGAAATCAGTTTAAAGAGATACATATTCTCTAGCAAAATTTTCTTCAGGAGAAAATGAAATGCTTATGTTAGATACTATACATGTTAGCTCTCTTATTAGTTTATCTACATTGTTAGTAATACAATCTAGTTTAAAATGAGAAAACTTCTGAATCTGTCCTTTGGTAAAACCACCTCAATTTAAACTGAAATACTTTCAAAAAGCTAAGGTGAAAACCAGAAGAGACCAAAATAAGGCCAATTATCCCAGCAAACAAGGTGGGCACACAGATTAATTTAAATTTTCATGGGCTTAGATGACAGTTGCTTCATAATATTAGTATAATTTAATTCTTCTAGTATAGTACACTGCTACATAAGACTCATATTTTATGGGAAAAAATAATGCTATGTTTTTTTTTTTGTTTGTTTGTTTTTTTTTTTTTTTTTTTTTTTTTTTGTTGAGACAGAGTCTTGCTTTGTCGCCCAGCCTGGAGTGCAGTGGCCGGATCTCAGCTCACTGCAAGCTCCGCCTCCCGGGTTCACGCCATTCTCCTGCCTCAGCCTCCTGAGTGGCTGGGACTACAGGCGCCCGCCACCTCGCCCGGCTAGGTTTTTGTATTTTTTAGTAGAGACGGAGTTTCACCGTGTTAGCCAGGATGGTCTCGATCTCCTGACCTTGTGATCCGCCCGTCTCGGCCTCCCAAAGTGCTGGGATTACAGGCTTGAGCCACTGCGCCCGGCCCAATGCTATGTTTTTTTAAGAAAAATCATTTTGTTTCAAAAATGAAAACTGTTTTTTAAATTAAAATAGGCTTGTCCCTTTGAAGAGGCAAATCTTAACAGGAGAATCTAGAGTTTATTAATTATGTTATTAAAAGCAGAACAAGGAATGGTTCATGAAAGCAAAAGAGAGAAGCTAGCTATAAGAGAGGAAGTAGCAGATTCAAGGGTCTGAATTTAGTTTATAAATTTGAATGAATTTCTTACATCAGCTGGTCATATTTGTATTACTTTTAAATGAGGGAATTAGGTTTGATACCTTCTAAGTATTTAAAATTCTCAGGTTTAGTAATCCCATGGAAACTGCTAAATGTTTGATACGATTTGGATCTGTGTCCCTGCCCAAATCTCACTTCAAATTGCAATTCCCTGTGTTGGAGCTGGGGCCTGGTGGGAGGTGATTGGATCATGGAGGCTGTTTCTCAAGAATAGTTTAACACCACTCCCCTTGGTGCTGTTCTCCTGATGGTGAATTAGTTCTCATAATATCTGGTTGTTGAAAAGTAGGTAGCAACACCTACCCCAACTCTATTCCTCTTGATCTGGCCCTGTGAAGTCCCTGCCTCCCCTTTGCCTTCTGCCATCGTTGTAAGTTCCTGAAGCCTCCTCAGAAACAGAAGCCCGTATGCTTCTTACACAGCCTGCAGAACCATGAGCCAATTACACCTTTGTTTCTTTTTAATTACCCAGTCTCAGGTATGTCTTTATAGCAATATGAGAACAGACTAATACAATCCTGTATTATTCAAATATCCAATGAAGAGGGGGTGAGATAGAGATGATGATGGTGGAGATTAAAGAGCTGGGATGTAGGTCAAGGAGCAGTGTTTCTTTCATAGAATCTGCCTTACATATTCACAAGCCAATCTATTGCTAGTGTTCTGAACATTGTAACCCACTCTGTAAATGGCAGTTATTAGCAGAGCATTTAGTCATCTTTGGAGTCTAAAATTATATATGTTATATAACATATATAATTTTAGATATAATATATATTACATATATAATTTTAGATATATAAATATATAATATATAATATATAAATATGTAAATATAAAATATATAATATATTATGTAATATATACTATATATCATATTATATATTATAATATATACTATATATAATATATATATAATGTAACTAGAATGTAAACTTAACAACATTATATACCCAGTTCTTGGTGTATATCCAAGAGAAAAAAATTACTATCTTGAGATATTTGTACTTCCATATTCACTGCAGCATTATTTATAGTAGCCAAATATTATTTATGGTAGCCAAAATATATATA
This sequence comes from Macaca nemestrina, assembly GCF_043159975.1. NCBI lineage: Eukaryota > Metazoa > Chordata > Mammalia > Primates > Cercopithecidae > Macaca > Macaca nemestrina. Next base: position 48,466,501 of record NC_092125.1, read on the forward strand.
TTATATATATATTTTGAGATGGAGTTTTGCTCTTGCTCCCAATCCTGGAGTGCAATGGTGCGATCTTGGCTCACTGCAACTGCGGCCTCCTAGATTCAAGCGATTCTCCTGCCTCAGCCTCCCAAGTAGCTGGGATTACAGGTGCCTGCCAGCACACTCATCTAATTTTTTGTCTTTTTAGTAGAGACAGTTTTCACCATGTTGGCCAGGCTGGTCGTGAACTCCTGACTTCAGGTGATCCACCTGCCTCAGCATCCCAAAGTGCTGGGATTACACATGTGAGCCACTGCGCTGTGACTAAAATTATATTTTTATTGTTTAAAAGGGTTTGAAATTATTATTTCTGTGGTATTTAGACATCGAGGATTACAGCCATTGATAAAGAAAGTTCAAACTAGAACCAGTATTAGAACTAAGTACAGATGAATAAAAGAATTGAAGTTTGAATACTGGTTCTGATGATTAGTAAACATAAAATCTTCAGTAAATTATTTTCTCTTTGTAGACTTCATTATCCTCACCTATAAAATAGGAATAATAAGATATGTAATAAACAAGTACTGTGGAGGCCGGGCGCGGTGGCTCAAGCCTGTAATCCCAGCACTTTGGGAGGCCGAGACGGGCGGATCACGGGGTCAGGAGATCGAGACCACCCTGGCTAACACGGTGAAACCCCGTCTCTACTAAAAAATACAAAAAACTAGCCGGGTGAGGTGGCGGGCGCCTGTAGTTCCAGCTACTCGGGAGGCTGAGGCGGGAGAATGGCGTAAACCCGGGAGGCGGAGCTTGCAGTGAGCTGAGATCCGGTCACTGCACTCCAGCCTGGGGGACAGAGCGAAACTCCGTCTCAACAAAAAAAAAAAAAAAAAAAAAAAAAAAAAAGAAGTACTGTGAAACTCACATGAGATATTTATGAAAACATCTTTCACAAGTGCATATAGATGGATACTTCTTAAATTTTATTACATTCTCAACTTTTCTCTGACCTTCACCATCTCATCCGTTTGTCATAGATATCTGTTAAATCTACTTCACAAATATCTCTCACATCTCATCTTTTTCTTTGCATTGCCAATAGTTTAGTTTGAGCCTTCATTACTTATTTTAAACTGAGAATGTAAACTAACAACATTATATACCCACTTCTTGGTATATATCTAATAGAAAAAAAAATTACTATCTTGAGGAGATATTTGTACTTCCATATTCACTGCAGCATTATTTATAGTAGCCAAGATATGGAAACAGCCAAAGTTTCCATTGATGTATATTTGTGTGTGTGTGTGTGTATTTATGCACAAATGCATACATACATATAGATGCACATGCATACATCATTTCTTTATCCATTTTACATATTATTATACATATGTAATGGAATACTATTCAGTCTGCAAGAAGAAAGAGATTCCGCTGTTTGCAGCAACATAGAAGAACTGGTAGTACATTGTGCTAGGTGAAATAAGCCGGACTCAGAAAGGCAAATGCTGTATGATTTTACTTATATGTAGAAATTTTTCAAAAAAACTGGGTGCGGTGGCTCATGCCTATAATCTCAGCACTTTCGGAGAGTGAGACAGGGGGATAGCTTGAGTATAGGAGTTTGAGACCAGCCTAAACAACATCAGGAGACCTCTTCCAATGTCAAGACATACTTGTAGAATCTCTATGAAGTGAGCACCATTCTCATAGAAATTTGTGAAAAATTAAAGACATAAAAGTTATGGAAGTTGTCAATAGTCCTTTAGGTTAGAGGAAACAATAAAATTTAGAGCATCCATTTTGTTTTACCTTTGAAAATATCTATCATCTTGTTTATCAATTTCAGTAGAATTTCAGTAAAGTTCACCATTAGTATGTGAGATCAAAATCTTACATGAAAAACAGCTGACTATTAAAATACTGTGGTTTTGTTTAACATCAGTGATGGAGAAAAATATAAAAAGCTACTGTATGCTTTTTTTGCTTCCACTAGTTGCTCTTGAGAATTTGCCAGATTTTCAAAACGATCATCAAAAGTTAGCATTACTTTTTTTTAGAGTAAAACTTTCATTTAACTACTGACTACTGATTTTCAAGTTTCTGTTAGTTTCCATATAACCACATGCACAGTTGTCAGATGTTTAAAGCAATCGAACTTACATTGATGAGACTTTAAAAGGATTTGAACATGCTGACTAATGTGGTTATTTCATGTCAAAAAATAAATAAATAAAGAAATCTGCCCAATCTAGTTGAAGGAGAGAGAAAAGCAAATAACAAGAAGAGATTTTGATATTTCTCCAAAATAATGAGGGTGAAAATGAATACTGACTTCAAAACAAGAAGTATATTTTTAAATTAAACTTTATTGCTTCAGCACAACCATATTGGCTACTGACTTTAGAGCAAACAGTTTATTTGTATATTAGAGCTGTAATGTAAAAGAGATAAGAATAAAACTTTGAAGACATAATAATCCTAGCCTCTGAATGCTCTAAAGAATTAGCCAGTACCCAGTAGGACATGGAGATACTCACAAATATATTCTTTATTTTTAAATCATGAGAAAACTAAAACAAAATATTACCAAAAAAGATTAAATTAAAATGAGCTTCTAGAAAATTCCTTACATTATCCATCTAATACCGTTTTAGTTTGCATAAACAAAGCTGAATTTATTTTTACATGTAAATATTATATTGCTGTAACTAAGAAGAGAAGTCATTAAACAAAGTTGTAATTTCTGATGAAATTCCAGATGAAAACTCATTTCTTAGGAAACTCTGAAGCATAAATTACACCCCATAGTGTCCTACCTAAAGGAAAAGGACCTGAGTTTTGTAATCCCATATCTGTCAGTAATTGTTACATTTTGTGTTTCTATGTGTTATTCACTCTTTGAGGAACAGAGAAGATATTTAATAATTAGTATTACAAATGGGACATGAAATTGAGTGGAGTGTGTTCCCCCGCTTTATTCATTATTTCTCTCTCCCTGCCTTCCTCTCTTCTCTCTTTCTCTCTGTCACCCTCTCATAAGTTAGAAAGAATGTGCAAAAATATTTATTAAGTATCTGATGAGAAAAGGGGAAGTTCAAAAGACTCCGGAGGAAAGTGATAAATGACAGAGCAATATCCCTGAACAATTTAGAAGACAAAAATTAATGGTGAAATTGGCCCATAGAGAAAACTACCCTTGACTTTTTTTTTTTTTTTTTTCCCTTGACAACGCTACTAATCTCTACTACCTCACTCTGCCTCTAAGCATTGCTTACTTTGTTGAATTCTGTTAGTGGCAAGAGTTCTGGCTCATTTTACATTTTAATACAGAAATATTTTCAGATTGATTTTCTTCTGAAAAAAAGTCTCACTATTCTGTAGAATTTAATGTATTATATGGGATTCCTGTGTTTAATTATTGATCATCCCATTTTTTCTCTATTTTAAAAATCACATGGCTCTCTCTGATACTGAAAATGCTCACTTTTCTTTTGTTTGTTGATTGTTTTTCTATTTTGTTTCTAGATTAAAATAGTATACTAGTTCTATGCAACTGTTTTTATGAAGACTATATTTCAGAAATATAACAATTTCTTTCAATCAATACCTAAATCCTATCCCTTTTAGAAAGGAGTTTTCTGGTAGATTCCTGTTACCTACCAAACATTTAGAAGTTTGGTTTTACAATTACATTAAAAAGGGTACTAATCCATTCTTTTTCTTCACCTTTTAGAAATACACTAGATAAATAGTAATGGTTATTGGTAAGTAGCTTCTTTTATAGTATGTATTCTTATGAACTTTGTATTTTATTTCTACATAGGCTTTTCCAGTGTCATGATTCTAGAAATATTTATGTAGCTAAAATTTCTTAATGAAAATGTAGTTTGGAGTATGGAAAGCCATCTGACCTAGCATAAGAAATCTTTACCATCGTCCTTGATGCACTTATAACTACATCTATGACTTCAAACATATCACTTTATTTCTCTGGAATTCAGTTTTTCACTATTTAAATGATAATAATGCTTGATTTTTCTTAGAAGTAGGTCATTTCTTTTTTCTTTTTTTTTTTTTTTTTTTGAGACGGAGTCTCGCTCTGTCGCCCAGGCTGGAGTGCAGTGGCCGGATCTCAGCTCACAGCAAGCTCTGCCTCCCGGGTTCACGCCATTCTCCCGCCTCAGCCTCCTGAGTAACTGGGACTACAGGCGCCCGCCACCTCGCCCGGCTAGTTTTTTGTATTTTTTAGTAGAGACGGGGTTTCACCATGTTAGCCAGGATGGTCTCGATCTCCTGACCTCATGATCCACCCGTCTCGGCCTCCCAAAGTGCTGGGATTACAGGCTTGAGCCACCGCGCCCGGCCTAGAAGTAGGTCATTTCTATGGACAGTGAATGAAATTTGTGATTGAGGACCCCAGCAAAACTCTCTGTTAATTCCACCCATGTAGAAGAAAATTAAACCAGTATCAGGTCACGGGCTGAATGAAACATCTTTCTGGGTTACTGAAGAGATGGAGAAACACGTATTGTCTTGTGATATCCACGGACGGGCTTTACTTTCTCTCTGAATGAGAATGCAGCCTTGCTGATATTACATTGGTTTCAGAGAAAGGAAAGCCGGATATTTGAAAATGCTTAAATGAAAATAACATGTTTTCCCAACATTTCTTCTGATAAAGTGTTGTAAGCCCATATTTACATGATATGACAGTGTGTAAAAAATATTACATTGTTTTATCAACTCTGATAATTTCTCTCCATGGATAAATCATCACACAGTTAGGGAAAATGACTACCAGGAAGAAGGAACTTCAGTTATTTCTTCTCCTCTATGTCATCACCATACTAAATTTATTTATTTTTTTAATCTGTGGCTTAAAAAGTTGGCTGTAACTGTATTTGTTTTCTTTCTGCCAAAGCATAACGTGCTTGAAATGCTGCAGCCAGAAGTGATACAATAGAAATAGACTTTGAAAAATTAAAAATGTCTGGTACACATTCAAGGCAAAGCATATACTCTTAGGGCTGGAAGACATTCAAGAAGATTCAAGAGTGAGGTGGGGGCATTGGGGAGATGTTGGTCAATGAACACACAATTTCAGTTGGGCAAGAGTAATAAGTTCAAGGTATCTATTGTGCATCATGATGACTATAGTTAATAACAATACATTGTACACTTTAAAAATTGCTAAGTGGGTGGATTTGAAGTGTTCTCACCATGAAAAAACAGTAAGTATGTAAGGTAATTTATATGTCAAGCAACTTAATTTAGCCATTTCACAATGTCCATATACCAAAACATCATATTGTACACCATGAATACATATAATATTTGTCAATTAAAAAATAAATAAAAATAAAAAAATTTGAGGTATCAGTTTTTTAGTATGTTTTCATGGCATTGATATTTGCAAATTCATCTACATATGTCATATGTCAAAAAAAGTACTTACTGTATCAGTAATAAAACATAATATTGTAAAGAAAAATATTTTTACCTGAGATTTACATTCCAACTAAAAAATTCCCTTTATATAGTAAGGCAAATCAAGATGTGCGTTTTAATCTGTGGAGGAGAAGCCTCTGTTTCTCCTCTACAGATTAAACTCAATAAACACCATTGAGAATGTCACTTGTGGGTGCACATCTTGAGAATTAATGGTGTAAAGATGGGGCAGTGGATTGAATTTGCTCACATAGATTAAGAAAATCTAAGATTCAATCCTCGGAGGTCATTGGGATGGATCCATAGTGGTAAGATGAATTACCACCTGATCTGAATATTTTTATTTTCTAATTCTCACTTGTGCTCTAGATTCCCAAAGATTTCAGGGTCCTAGAAAAATCAGCATGTTCTACTGGCACCTCAAACTAGGAGTCTCTGTAGAAAATCGAGGCATTGACATGCCATTCTGTAAACAGAAGGTACAGGTCCATTCGAAGAAGTTGCCAAAGCACTCACGTCAGGGATAGGAATAGGAATTGTCAGCAGAGATAAATTTGAAGCAGAACTTTTATTGCAGCTTTGGAGTATGCTCTAGAAGAGTTAAGTATTTTGTGACAGACTTGAGAATATGGGAACTTCTAAAATCAAAATAGAATGTCGAACTGAAATTAGCTCCATATACTATTGAGTGTTAAAAATGCTTGTCACAGGAAATTGTTCAAGCTAATGTGATAATAGTTTAGACATGTCCATTAGCCTACCCACACCATGGTTCAGCTATGATTTGAATTAAAATGCTCCTGTGTGAATACATACACAGAGCATTTGAAAGCAATATTTCCCTATTTTTTCTTTACTTCTGCAAAAATTCTGAATATGATTTTAGAATGGCTGTGTTCCCTAAGGGTGCCAGAATGCAACAGAGTACTTTAGGGCTTATGTTTATTTTTTATTTCCTTATGATAAATCATAGAATTACATTACTGAATTCACTAGCAAATTTGTCTAAATATAAAATATAAAGTGTGCTTTTGTCAACATTAAACCAATATATTATTGTCAGTAATATGCATTAATATTGCTGTGCACTTATGCAATTAGAATGAGTCAAGGTACTTTATACATATTAACTATGTACTATAAAGGTTTTATGCTATAACTATTTTATTTCAATAGAGGCCAAGCTCAATAAAAAATATATTACATGAATTTCTAAGGGAAGACCAAGTTGATTTATTATTATTATTATTATTATTATTATTATTATTTTTGAGACCGAGTCTCACTCTCATTCAGACTGGTGTGCAGTATCCCCATCATGGTCCACCACAGCCTCAGACTCTTGGGCTCAAGTGGTCCTTCCACCTTAGCTTCTAAAGTAGATAGGACTACAAGCCCATACCACCACATTTGGCTAAGTTTAGGAATTATTTATAGAGATGAAGTATCACTATGTTGCTCAGGCTGATCTTGAACTCTTGGTCTCATGGGGTCCTCCCATCTCAGCCTCCCAAAGCACTAGGAATACAGGTGTGAGTCCCTGCTCCTGGTCTGGTTTTTGATTTGGAAATTAAACTGGTCTAGAATTTTTAGGGGTAGTCATTCTTGCTTTTTTAAGATACATATTTTTGAGTTTTCGAAACACATTGTTATGTTAAATTAATTTATAGATTTGACATTATTTTAGAAGTGCTTAAAAAATCAGACCACATTTGCACACAAATTAAATTACAAGAATGTATGCTCCATGAATGTGGAGTGTATACATTTAAATCAAACCTTCGACCCTGGACTTAAACTGTCTGTTACAGTTTTCTCCTCCTTAAAATGGCATTAATCAAATATACACATAATATTTTTGTGAAGATTAATTTATATATTAGTCTATTCTCATGCTGCTAATAAAGACATACCCAAGATGTGCCAATTTACAAAAGAAAGAGGCTTAATTAGACTTAAAGTTCCATGTGACTGGGGAGGCCTCACAATCATGGCATAAGGCAAGGAGAAGCAAGTCACATCTTACATGGAAGGTGCTAGGGTCAAAAAACAGAGCTTGTTCAGGGAAACTTCTCCTTATAAAACCATCAGATCTCGTGAGACTTATTCACTATTAAAAGAACAGGATGTGTAAGACCTGCCTCCATGATTCAATTACTTCCTACTGGGTCCCTCCTACAACATGTGGGAATTCAAGATGAGATTTGGGTGGGGACACAGACAAACTGTATCATTCCATCCCTGGCCCCTCCCAAATCCCATGTCCTTACATTTTAAAACCAATCATGCCTTCCCAGAAGTCCCCCAAAAGTCTTAACTCATTTCAGCATTAACTCAAAAGTCCATAGTCCAAAGTCTCACATGAGACAAGGCAAGTACCTTTTGCCTATGAGCCTGTAAAACCAAAATCAAGTTGGTTACTTCCTATATACCATGAGGGTACAGACATTGGGTAAATAGAGTAATTCCAAATGGGAGAAATTGACCAAAACAAAGGGACTACAGCCCCCCCAACCGCCCCCGCAAGTCTGAATTCCAACAGAGTAGTCGAATCTTATAGATCGAAATGATCCCCATTGACTCCATGTCTCACATCCAGGTCATTCTGATACAAGAGGTAGGTTCCCATGGTCTTGGGCAAATCCACTTCTGTGGCTTTTCAGGGTACAGCCTCCCTCCTGGCTGCCTTCACAGGCTGCCCTTGAGTGTCTGGGGAGTTTCCAGGTGCACAGTGCAAGCTGTCAGTATATCTACAATTCTGGGGTCTAGAGGGCAATGGCCCTCTTCTCACAGTGCCACTAGGTGGTGTCCCAGTTGGGACTCTGTGTGGGGGCTCCAACCCCACATTTCCTTTCTGCACTGCCCTAGCAGAGATTCTCCATGAGGGCTCCACCCCTGCAACAAACTTTTGTCTGGTCATCTAGACATTTCCATACATCTTCTGAAGTCTAGGCAGATGGTCCCAGACCTCAATTCTTGACTTCTGTGCACCCGCAGGCTCAACAACACGTGGAAGCTGCCAAGGCTTTGGGTTTCCAACCTCTGAAGCAACAGCCTAAACTGTACCGTGATCCCTTTTAGTCACAGTTGGAGTGGCTGGGACACAGGGCACCAAGTTCCTAGACTGCACACAGCACAGGGACTCTGGGCCTGGCTAACAAAATCATTTTCTCTTAGGCTTCTGGGCCTGTGATGGAAGGGGCTGCCATGAAGACCTCTGACATGCCCATTTTCCCCATTGTCTTGGGGATTAACATTTGGCTCCTTCTTATGCAAATTTCTGCAGCAGCTGGCTTCAATTTCTTCTCAGAAAATGTGATTTTTTTTTCCACCACATTGTCAGGCTGCAAATATTCTGAACTTTTATCCTCTGCTTCCCTTATAAAACTGAATAATTTTAACAGCTCCCAAGTCACCTCTTGAAGGCCTTGCTGTTTAGAAATTTTTTCCTCTAGATACCCTAAATCATCTCTCTCAAGTTCAAAGTTCCACAAATCTCTAGGGCAGGGGCAAAAGGCTGCCAGTCTCTTTGCTAAAACACAACAAGAGCCGTCTTCGCTCCAATTCCCAAGAAGTTCCTCATCTCCATCTGAGGCCACCTCAGCCTGGACCTTTGTTTTCAGGCTGCTTATAAAGGCATACTCAAGACTTGGCAATTTATGTAATAAAGAGGTTTAATTGGACTTACACTTTCACGTGGCTGAGGAGCCTCATAATCATGTCAGAAGGCAAGGAGGAGTAAGTCACATCTTATGTGCAAGGTGGCAGGCAAAAAAAAAAAAAAAAAAAAGAGAGCTTATGCAAGGAAATTCCTTTATAGAACAATCAGATCTCATGAGACTTATTCACTATCACAATAGCAACATATAGGCCGGGCACGGTGGCTCACGCCTGTAATCCCAGCACTTTGGGAGGCCGAGGCGGGTGGATCACAAGGTCAGAAGATCGAGACCGTCCTGGCTAACATGGTGAAACCCCGTCTCTACTAAAAATACAAAAAATTAGCCAGGCATGGTGGCAGACGCCTGTAGTCCCAGCTACTCAGGAGACTGAGGCAGGAGAATGGCGCGAACCTGGGAGGCGGGGCTTGCAGTGCACTGCACTCTAGCCTGGGTACAGAGTGAGACTCCGTCTCAAAAAAAAAAAAAAAGAAAAAAAAAAAAAAGACTCAGTAACAAAATAACAGCACAGGAAAAACCTGCCTCCATGATTCAATTACCTCTCACCAGGTCCCTCTCACAACATGTGGGATTCAAGATGGGATTTGGGTGGGGACACAGACAAACCATACCAATTTAGTTTCCAAAAAAAAGTGTTTACCCAGTACTTAGTATATAGTGCGCTTTTAAAAAAGTTGTTAATCTTAAAATCAGGAAGAGTTTACGGCATGTAATTTTTATTTAGTATTTATTTGCTGAGAAACATTTAGGCTCGTGCAAAAGTAATTGCAGATTTGGATCCTGAATTTTACATCATTATCACTAGGCTGAGGCAAATCTTTGTTAATCAAAACAGGAAATATTATAATCAAGACATTTTTTGCCAGTGAGAAATAAATTTGTTTAATCCTGTAGCATAAAATTCATGCTTTGGGATTCAACAAACCTTTGGAAAGCATTTTCTGCATCATACTGGTTGTGGAAGTGTTTTCCCTGCAAAAAGTTGAGATGCTTGAAGAAGTGGTAGCTGGTTCGTGAGCAGTCAGGTGAATATGGCAGATAAGGCAAAACTTCTTAGCTATATTCATTCAACTTTTGAAGTATTGGTTGTGCAAAGTGCAGTCAGGCATTGTTGTGTAGAAGACTTAGGCCCCTTCTGTTGACCCGGACTTGCAGTTTGCGAAGCGTATCATCAATTTGCTGAGCGTACTTCTCAGATGGTTTCACCAGGATTCAGAAAGCTGTAGTGCACCAGACCAGCAACAGACCACCAAACAGTGACCATGACCTTTTTATTCAGCACAAGTTTGGCTTTGGGAAGTGCGTTAGAGCTTCTTCTGAGTCCAACTATTAGCCTGGTCATTGTTGGTTGTCATATAAAGTCCACTTTTCATCGTGCATCACGATGTGATCGAGAAATGGTTCATTGTTGTCGTATAGAATAGGAGAAGATGACACTGCAAAATGATATTTTTTCTTTTCTTTTCTTTATTTTTCTTTTTTACTCAGTTCATTAGGCACCCATTTATCAAGCTTTTTCACCTTTCCAATTTACTTCAAATGCCAAATGACCATAGAATGATCGACATTTATTTCTTAGGCAACTTTGTATAGTTGTAAGAGGATCAGCTTTGATTACTGCTCTCAATTTGTCCTTGTTAACTTCCAATGACTGGCTACAATGTTCCTCATCTTCAAGGCTCTTGTCTCCTTTGCAAAACTTCCTGAAGCACCACTGCACTGTAGGTTCCTTAGTAGTTCCTGGGCCAAATGTGATATTGATGTTGTGAGGTGTCTCTGCTGCTTTACAACTGATTTTAAACTCCAATAAGAAAATCACTCAAACTTGTTTTTTGTTTGACATTATTTCCTTAGTCTAAAGTGAACATGAAGTCAACAGTAAGTAATAGTAATAAGTCATTAGCAAAAATCCATGAAGCAAGAAATGCACATTAAAATGATGTATGACATAATCACATTTATTTAAGAACATATTCCAACATCAAATGGCAAATTCCAATAGAAAAACCATAATTACTACTAATAAACAAAATACCATTATATTAGATTTTTATCTATTTCAGAAATATCAAATCAGAAATATTCTGTAGCATAAATGATTAATAGAGTCTAATTATATCTGCTGAACTTACATTTCCTGATGAATTCAAATTTATTATTCTGTTGTAATGTTTTTATTAGGAATATATATGTATATATATATGCATAATCAAACACTTTTCTTGTAGATTGAATGACTGGCCCTGACTGCTCACCTGTCCTTGCATCCGTGTCTTTGCTATGGCCTCATAATGGATGTGTTTTCACCAACCCCCTGGCATAGGGCTTGGTCATATGACTTTCTTTGGAGATGGCATATGGGCAAAGCAAAAGGAGGCGTTAACTCTTATGTGTTTCAGCTTTCCATGAAGAAACGCAACCTGTGCAGCTTGCTAATCTAAGGATTAAGACAGGCATGTGAAGCAGAGCTGCCCCAGCTGCCCACTAATCCAGAACATACAGTAGAACACACCAGTCTGCACAGCCCAAATGTCCCCTGGGTAAGGCCTGTCCTAACTGAGCCCTGCTGAGGCCATACATTCATTAGAATAAATTATTTTTTTTTAATCCATCAAGTTTTGAGGAGGTTTCTTACTTGGTATTGATAAAAATGTTTTCTAAATCTTACGTTCATAGGATAAACATGATGAAATTGTAGTTAATAAAGCACATTTTCTTTTCATACCTTCAAATGTCTGGCAAAAAATGTTAAAGGTGAAATAAATTGATTACAAAAAAAGGATGTGTCACAAAAATCAATGCACACTTAGAAAATTAAGTACTTTGTAGTTTAAAATAGATTTATTTCTCACAATTAAGTTATATTTTTTTCTAACCAACATTTAACAGATAAGAACTTTTAGACCATCTTTATACATTAAATATCTAGATAGAATTATTATCATCTTCATTGGAACATGAGCTCCTTTAAAATATACTGAAAGCCTAGGAACTCACAGAGACATCTCTCAGAGTATCAAGCAGAAAATGCAGAACTTGAATAAGTTAAATAAAGATAAGCTTCACCGGGGAAAGTACTGCATGTATTTGATGCTCAGATGCTGCTTCTTTACAAAGAGGATGAAAACAAAATATCTACCTTATCTTCTTTTTTAAATCTGAGAAGTTGGAAAGGATCTACTCTGTGGTCCACTTCTCTTCTGAACCTGAAAGAAGAAAGAACTTTTCTTAATAACTGAAATAGATAAGGGTTGATACAAAAGCTAAATCTGGAATGTTACAAGTGTGTAGGATTCTTGTAGTCATTTTTCTGCATCTACATTTACATTCTTACATTCTTGGGTGGTAAAAAGGAAGTATGAATGGCCTCTGTCAGTTCATAAACTTGGACTTGAATGTTTACCCTGTAGATCTCAAAGGATTTCTGTGAGAATCAAAGATCATGTATGTATTTTTTTTGAAATGTATTTAACTGAAAGAAGAAGAATTATGAGAATTATGCAATTGGACATTTATCATATTTTCATCAAAATACAAAAGTCATGTTATTTTGAAAATAATTTCAGGTCTAAAATACCAATGTAATGTTTATAGCCACCTTCATCCAAACAATTTATTGGACTATTTTACCTTAATGCATAACATGTAACGCATATGCCTGATAAGATTGTGATTGCTAGGAAGAGCTTTATATTTTCTCGATGCTCTAGAATATCTCAAGTTATGTCAAAGCGCTTACTAAAATTCAAAGAATGAAATGAACACGTTTATTTACCTAAAATGTAAGAGTTGTCTATAAAATTTCGCAGTAGGTAATGTGTGGAGGGCAGTCTGCGGCAGAGAGAGGAGGCCATGCGGTGAGCCTTGGGGCAGGGCAGAGCTGGAATCCTGTTTCTGGTCTACTGCTTGCTATCTCTGTGATACTGGCACAGTAACCAAGGGAGTCATCTTTAATGAGAATAAAAATGTCATTACCTCACACAGATATGAGGTCTAGGCAAGGTGATTGAATTTAAGCCTAGCATTGCTTAACAAGTGTTATTTGCATTTCTCAATAAAACAATAAAAGCCAGTGCAGTATTAAAATACTTGAAAATCTCTGGAAATATAAGTAGCAAAAACTCTTCAGGGCTTTTGCACTTCGTGTTCTCCCATTTACTGTAAAACCTTTTCCCCAGGTGGTCATATGGCTTCCTACTTTTCGTCAGTGAAGCTTGTGTTTAAATATGACTGTTGATTAATAGAGTCCTTTCCTGAGCAACCTTCAAAATAACTGTCGGCCGGGCTCAGTGGCTCATGCCTGTAATCCCAACATTTTGGGAGGCTGAGGGAGGAGGATTTCTTGAGACCAGCAAATGGAGATCAACATTGCACCATGCTTTCACCATGTTGATGAAATCCATGTTAATGGTGAAATCCAGCCTTTATCAAAAATTAAGAAAATGAAAAAATTAGCCAGGCATGGTGACCTGTGGCTGGAGCCTGTGGCTCCAGCTATTCAGGAGGCTGAATTGGTAGAATCACTTGAACTCGAGGTTGAGGCTGCAGTAAGCCTTGTTCACTCCAGCCTAGGTGATGCAGTGAGACCTTGTCACAAAAAACAAACAAAAAACAGAAAAAAGGTCCTCTTCTCAGAACTATTCTCTAGTTAACTATCACCTTTCATATTCCTCTTAGAATTAATCACCGTGTGAATCAATTCCCTTGGTTAGCATTTATTGCAGTATATATACTTAGTTGTATATATATTATATATACGTATTTTATATATATATTATATATACATATTATATATATATAGCTAAGTTCTCGCTAAAATATCTTTTTAAGAAATTGTTTATGTATCACATTTGATAAACAGGATCAAAATATTACATTAAATTGCCATTTTAACTTAAGGCAAAATATTTTCCTGACTTTTTTTGGAAGACTGTCTTAGCTAGGGCTGCCATCACAAAATACCATAGACTGGGTGACTTAAACAGCAGAGATTTATTTCTCACAATGTTGGAGGCTGGAATTCTAATCAATGTGTCACCCAATTCAGCGCCCGGTGAAGGCTCTTCCTGGCTAGCAGATGTACAAATTCTTGCTATGTCCTCACATTTCCTTTTCTCACTAGGTGCACTGAGCAAGGGGAAGGTCTTGGGGGAGAGGGGGCAGGGGAGAGAGAGAGGAAGACAAAGAGATATCTCCTCCACTTAGTGAGCCACCAGTCCCATTATGGGGGTCCCACCCCCATGACCTCATCTAACTCTAACCACCTCCTAAAGCCCCCATCTCCAAATACTATCACACTCGGGGTTAGGGGTTCAACATATGAATTTGAAGAAGACACAATCATTCAGTAAATAACAAACATGAAAATGTTTTCATAAGTTTGTGTGTGTGTGTGTGTGTGTAAAAGCAATATACCTTCACAAGGTTTTTGTGTAAAACCTCAGTCACTAGTGCATTAGACATTACTTTAATTTCTACTGTTATATACTGTAATTTTCAATGCTTATGATTTTGCCAACTATTAATTCTAGAGTTTTAATTGAAGGGACATTTAAAACATTAAAATAATTTAAATTTTATTTTTATTGCATTGGCATTTCCTGGATGGTAATAATTTTATGTTTTAAAAATTGGGAGAAACTATTTATTATAGAGCTGACAGTCCACAGGTGGACAATTCATAGGAATTATAAAAGACTCAACTATCTACTTGATTTATTTTATTCTTAAACACTTAATCAGACTTTTGTAAGTAGAATAAAGTGCTAAGGAAAATTAAACTCCATTAATTATTTCAAGGCCAATTTAGTGATCACTTCTACTAAAGAATTATCTCAAGAGCATACAAAAAATTCAGATAAGCCTAATTCAAATTTTTATAAAATTGATCTAGAGATCATCTTTCAAAATAAAAAACATGATTTATAATTTTGAATGCATAAAATAAAATTCAATATATTAGCAATATTAATGTCATTTATTTGAATGAAAAATTAAGACACTGGTTTTCACAATATTCTGTTTAATTGAAATTCCATTTGTTCTTATAATCCCGTATTTTTGCAAATTCCTATAAAACTTAGATTTCAATTTTACAAAATCAGACAATTATAATGACAAAACTGTACGATAGAAAATATACAAAAATAATAGAGTCTATGGGCTGGGCGCAGTGGCTAATACTTGTAATCCCAGCACTTTGGGAGGCCAAAGTGGGTGGATCACATGAGCCCATGAGTTTGAGGTCAGCCGGGACAACATGGTGAAACCCCATCTCTACTAAAAATACATGAAAATAGCCCAGTGTGTTGGCAAGCGCCTGTAATCCCAGCTACTTGGGAGGCTGAGGCAGGAGAATCACTTGAGCCCAGTAAGCAGAGGTATCAGTGAGCTGAGATTGTGCCACTGCACTCCAGCCTGGGTTACAAGAGTGAAACTCTGTCTCAAAATATAATAAAATAAAATAAAATAAAATAAAATAAAATAATTACAATAAAATAAGAGTCTATGACACATCCTATGTTAGACAAGTGGCATCCAATATAATTTGTAAAAAATCTAAAAAAGAAAATTCAGCTTTTTTAAAGACATAATTGAACAGACAGTAAATTTAATTCTTAATATAAAATCATTAGAGGCTCAAAATTATCACATATACAGAATTGTTGAATGAGACAAAAGAAAGAGAATCCTGGTTTTATCTTCTCTTAGAAAGACTTGAGGTATAATTAAAACACAGCAAAATTCAGATAAGGTATCTGAATTAATTAACAACATAGATAATCAAGTAGGAAATAGATTGAATGTAAGGTCAGGAGTGATCCAAAATCCTTATTTTAAAAATTCTCGCACAATAAAATAAATTAAAATGTGGCTGTGGTTCTATTTTCTCTTTTAGTACCACAGAGAAGAGCATATTTCCTCATAATCCTATGTCTAAGAAAACTTTTTTTTGTTTGTTTTTTAGACCGAATCTCACTCTGTCTCCCAGGCTGGAGTTCAATGGCACAATCTCAGCTCACTGCAACCTCTGCCTCCCAGGTACGAGCGATTGTCTTGCCTCAGCCTCCCGCGTAGCTGGGATTTCAGGCACCTGCCACCACACCTAGTTAATTTTGTACTTTCAGTAGAAACGGGTTTTCACCATGTTGGCCAGGCTGGTCTCAAACTCCTGGCCTCATGTGATCTGCCTGCCTCAGCCTCCCAAAATGCTGGGATTGCAGACATGAGCCACCACACCTTGCCTAAAGCATATTTTAAAAGGCTATTTGAAAATAATGTTTAATATACAAAAAAAAAATGGCAAAAATAAATAATGCAAAGAGACCCTGTGTCCTATTACTCAGATTTACCCATTGTTAACATTCGGACCTGTTGCTAAGTTAACACTTATGGTCTCTCACTCTTCTTTTCTATCCGAGTATGTGTCTCTTACTTCTCTTTATCCTTTGAGAATCAGTCGCAGGTAACATGTTTCTGTATCTCTAAATATTTTCATATGTATTTCCTAAGAATAAAGACATTCAGTTGCATAATTACAGAATAGTTATTAACTTCAGTATGTTTACTATTGGTATAGTACTTAAATCTGCCATTACATTCTAATCTTGTTAGCTGGTCCATGAATAGCTTTTTCTCCCCTCCAGTGCAATGCCCAGTTTAGATTACATATGACATTAAGTTGTCATGCATCTCTAGTGTATTTTAACCTCAAGTATTTCCAAGGCCATTTTATCGACAATGACATTTTCAAGCATTATAGTTCTCCCAATCCACCCCCACTTATTTAATAATAAAGACAAATCTTCAATTTGATTTTGTTTGATACAATCTGATGATTTAAACAAGTTTATATATTTCCAGCCAGAATACTATAAAAGAGATGTTGTGTGCTTTTCAGAACATCACTTCATGAAGCATGTGATGTCTGTCTGTTGCTCATCAGTGATATTAATTTCAGTTGTTTGTTTTTATTTTGTTGTTACTGTTCGTTTCCCTGTAATCTGTGGAAACACATTTTAAGATCATGCAAATGTCTCTCTCTCTCTCTCTCTTTTTTTTTTTTTTTTTTGGTTAAAACATCCCTCCCCAAGTTTTCAACCGTTGGTGACTATACTTCTCTCTTGCACCAGCCTTTAATTTGCAAAAAGGATTATTAATAGCAAAACCCGCAATTACGTTTGCACCAAACTAATATTTAAATAGCATCACTTAATCTGCATTTAACAAGAAGCACTCAGCATTCCAAGGTAAGAAATAGTACTCCTGTCTCCTTTATGCATGTGTGTATTTAGGATTGCTGAAGATTTAAGAATTCTTTTTTACTCAAGTGTTTGCAATTGATTGCTGCCTTTATTTTCATGCTCAAACTGTCCCATGTCTGTACTTTAGGACTAGCTATTATCCTTATGATGGGTAATACCATTTCTTTTAGCATTTTCTTACTTTTGGACATATTTCAAGTTTATTTTGTCTCTACCCTACTCTGACTGGAAACTGCCACTCTTTGTGGAGCCCTGGTTTCTTTTTAAAAAATGGTATTAAGGCCGGGCACAGTGGCTTATGCCTGTAATCCTAGCACTTTGGAAGGCTGAGGCGGGAGGATCGCCTGAGGTCAGGTCTTCGAAGCCATCCTGGTCAACATGGTAAAACGCCGTCCCCACTGAAAATATAGAAATTAGGCTGGTGTGGTGGTACATGCCTGTAGTCACAGCCACTCAGGAGGCCGAAGCAGGAGAATTGCTTGAACCTGTAGCAGAGGTTTCAGTTTGCTGAGATCACGCAATTGCACTCCAGTCTGGGTGACAAGTGCAAGACTTCCTCTCAAACAAAAAAAAAAATAAAAGATATTAGAAAATAAGATCTGAGCATATGTTCCCATTCTTACTGGAGTGTCTTAGCATCTAGGCTTTTTACCAGATAGTGGAAGAAAATGTGTGCATATGGTTTTATATATATGTCCATAAACATACATACATATGTGCATAGAGACACATGAATAACTATAAATGCATGTACACATATATATGGATACTTTAGAATCATGAGTTCATTCCTATACCACCAAGCTCAGTCTATCCCCATGGAGTTCTTGTTGCTTTCCTCTATTTAATATGTGTATATCTCTTTTTTCTCAGTAAAGACCCAACTTTAGACAAAATCAACACATTTACTTGTTAGATCAATTTGATAAGACATCTGAAATATTTTCAGATCTGTTTTTTTATATGAATACAAATATATATACATACATATACACACAAATTAGAGATGTATTTGTCATCTCCTGATTACCTAAGACTAAAGGCATATAGTTAAATATTTTATTCATAGATTAAAGTACTTTTTCTTCGTTCCTTTTTCTTTATTTTTCTCCCCTGTCTCTTACTGTTTTCAATGTAGCTATTTTTTTTGAAATACAATTACAATGCTTTGTTCTAGCTTATTTTTGTTCCCTTCTCATTCTAGTTGATTTAATTTTCCTTTAAAAATATGTATGACATAATTTAAAAGTCAATTAACCCAAAAAATTGTTACTGTCTCTCATATATCGTTCACCTTCTTATTTTCAACCTTTGTAGGTATTCGACTTCATTGTTTTCTGGTTTTTCCTTCCTGTGTTTCCTTTTGTAATGGTCGTAAAGGTATGTATGGATGGGTGTATGAATGTATGTGTATATTTATGTAAGTGTGTGTGTATATGTGTGGATGTTTACATATATAACTATATATTTCTCCTTTTTTCTGACATAATATTTAGTACACTGTACATGCCCTTTGCATTTTGGACTTAACAATGTCTGCTAAAACTTACTCCAAATCATTGACAGAGATCTTCTTTCTTCTTTTCCATAGCCAGGCTGAACTCCACACTTAATACACTACAATAGATTCTAGTGATCTTCTATACAGGGACATGTAGATAGTTTTACATATTTTGTGATTACTTATAAATGATTCTTCAATGACTATCTTGTCCATATCTAATTTTCATTATTAGAGATGTTTTTCAGGGTAAATTATTGGAAGTGGAGTAGTTGGGTTGAAAAGTAGCTGTCTACCTCTTATGGACTAAAGTGTGACTCCCCAAAGTTTATATGTTAGAGCACAACCCCAGGTACCTCAGAATATGACTATATTAGGGTCTTTAAAGAGGTGATAAAATTAACATGGGGCCCTTAGAGTGGGGCACACAGTAACACAAAAAGTGTACACATAGAGAGAAAAGACCACTTGAGGACACAGTGAGAACATGGGCCACCTTCTAGCGAAAAAAGAGAGGACTCAGAGAAACTAAACTGAGGACACCTTGATCTTGGACTTGTAGCTTACAGAACAGTAATAGAATAATTTTTTGTTGATGAAGCAACCCACTCTGTGATATTTTGTGATGGTGTCCCAGAAGACTAATACATTACCTGTGCAGATCTGGTAAGTCATATTAAATTGGCTTCCACAGGAGTTATACTATTTTGCATTTCCACAAACTTTAAATGAGATTATTTCTTTTCCTTCGACTACACTAAACAGTGCACTGTCAAGATTTTCACTTTCGCCAATCTAATGAGTAGCAAATAGTATTTTAGGCAGTGTTAATTTGAATTTATCTTATTAATAAAGTAGAAAGTAGAAAGTCTTTTTATATGTTTGAGTCAGTCTTATATTATTTGTTAGAATTGTTTGTAACTTTTGTTGATATTCTGCATGATATTTATTATTTTTACCCTTTGATGTTTAAAAATTCTTTCAATATTATGGATATTAGCCCTTACCTGTGCAAAAAGTCAAAAATATTTTCTTGTAGTTTGTCATTTGTCTTTGAAATTACTTGTGCTGTTTTTGCTTTGCAAAAGTGTTCTTTTATAATTATGTAATCAAATGTAGCAATAGTTTCTTTTATTACATCTAAATTTACCAACATTGTTACAAGGTCTTTTCCCAGATTGTAGAAGAATTAGCCAATCATTATTTTTAGTGTTTTTATAAACTTATTTTTCTCTTAAGATCACTGATAAACACATTTGGAGTTTACTCCTTCATTTTCTGTGACATGAGGGATGAATCATATTTCATATTTTTCCGGACATTTATGCACTTATCCCAATATCATTTATTAAGAAGACCATCTCTTCTTTAGTAATTTGATATATCAGCTTTATAATGCACATAGATTTTTACATATTGTTCTAGAATTTCTATTATATATATATTTTAATTTTACTTTTAATTTTTGTTGGTGCATAGTAGGTTTATATTTTTATAGGGTATATGGGATATTTTGATACAGGCATACAACATATAATGATCATATTAGGGTAAACAGGGTATCCAATATCTCAAGCAATTATTCTTTATATTACTAACCATCTAATTGTACTCTTAGTTATTTAAAAGTGTATGATAGTATTATTGACTATATTCACTTTATTGTGCTGTCAAATAGTAGATCTTATTCTTTCTTTCTGTTTTTTGTTTTTTAGTACCCCTTACCCATGTCCACATCCCCTGACCCCCCATACTACATTTCCCAGCCATTGTAAACCACCATATTCCTCTCATTGTCCACGAGCTCAATTGTTTTCATTTTAGGTCCCACAAATAAATGGGAACGTGCATAGTTTGTGTTTCTGTGCTTGTTTTATTTTACCTAACATAATGACTTCCATTCCATCCATGTTGTTGCAAATGACAGGATTTCAATCTTTTTTATGGTGAGAAGTACTCCATTGTGTATATGTATCACATTTTCTTTATCCATTCATCTGTTGGTGGAAACTTAGGTCACTTTTAAATTTTAGCTATTGTGAAGAGTGTTACAATAAACGTGGAAATGCATATATACTTTTGATATACTGATTTCTGTTCTACTGCATATATACCAACCAGTGGGGTGGCAAGATAGTATGATAGCTCTATGTTTTTGTTTTGTGAGGAATCTGCAAATTGTTCTCCATAGTGGTTGTATTAATTTGCATTCCCACCAACAGTGTATGAGAGTTCCCTACTCCCAACGTCCACAACAGCATTTTTTACTGTTTGTTTTCTTGGATAAAAGCCGTTTTAACTGGAGTGAGATGCTATCTCATGGTAGTTTTGATTGGCATTTCTCTGATGATAAATGATGATGAGCACCTTTTCATACACCTGTTTGCCATTTGTATGTCATTTGAGAAGTGTCTATTTGGATATTTTGCCCAGTTTAAATCAGATTACAAGATTTTTTCTAATATAGGTGTTTGAGCTCCTCATATATTCTGGTTATTAATCTCTTGTCATTTGGGTAGTTGGAAATACTCCCATTCTGTGGGTTGTCTCTTCGCTTTGTTGACTGTATCCTTTGCTGTACAAAAGCTTTTTTAACTTGATGTGATTCAATTTGTCTATTTTTGCTTTGGCTGTCTGTGCATGTGGGATGTTACTCCAGAAATCCTTGCCCTCTCCAGTGTAATGAAGAATTTACTTAATGTTTTATTTTACGTTCATAGTTTGAGATCTTAGATTTAACTCTTTAAACTATTTTAATTAGACTTTTGGATATGGTGAGAAATAGGGATTTAGTTTCATTCTTCTGCATTTAGATATCAATTTTTTTCTGGGGTCATTTATTGAAGATGCTGTACTTTTCCCATTGTGTATTCCTGACACCATTGTCTAAAATGAGTTCACTGTAGATGTATGGATTTGTTTTTGGGTATTGTAGTCTGTTGCATTGGTCTATGTGTCTGTTTTTATGCTGGTACCATGCTGTTTTGGTTACTATAGCTCTGTAGTGTAATTTGAAGTCAGGTAATGTGATTCCTCCAGTTTTGTTGTTTTTTCCCAGTATAACTTTGGTTATTCTGGGTCTTTTATGGTTCCATATAAAATTTACAATGTTATTTATACTTTATTGAAGAATGTCATTGGTATTCTGATAGAGATTAAAGTGAATCTATAGATTGCTTGGGTGATATGGACATTGTTGACAAAGTTGATTCTTTCAATCCATGAACATAGAATACCTCTCCATTTATTTATTTATTTATTTATTTATTTATTTATTTATTTATTTATTTTTGGCATTCACATCAATTTCTCTCACCAATGTTTCATAGTTTTCACTGTAGGAATCTTTAACTTCTTTGATTAAGTTAATCTCTAGGTATTTAATTGTATTTGCAGCTATTATAAATGCTATTGCTTTCTTGATTTCCTTCTCAGATTGTTTTCTGTTGGCATATAGAAATGCTACTGACTTTGCATATTGATTTTGTATCCTTCAACCTTACTGAATTTGTTTATCAGTTCTAATAGTTTTTTTCCTGGATTATTTAGGTTTTTCCAAGTATAAAATCATATAATCTGAAATCAAGGATACTTTGACTTTTTTCCTTTTCAATTGGGATGCCCTTTATTTCTTTCTCTTGCCTGATTGCTCTGTCTGGAACTTTCAGTGTTATGTTGAATAACAGTGATGAAAGTGGACATCCTCGTCATGTTTCAAATCTTAGAAGAAAGCCTTTCAGTTTTTCCTCATTTAGTATGATACTAGCTTTGGGTCTGTCAGGTATGGTTTTTATTATGCTGAGGTATGTTCATTCTCTACCCAGTTGTTTTAGAGGTTTTATCATGACAGGACATTGAATTTTATAAAAATAATTTTTCAACATCAATTAAAATGATCATATTGTTTTCTGTAATTTATTCTGTTGATATATCACACTGATTGATATGCCTATGTTGAACCATCCTTGCATCCTTGGGATAATTCCAACTTGATCATGATGAAGGATCTTTTAATGTATTGTCGAATTTTGTTTGCTAGTATTTTGTTAAGGATTTTTACATAAATGTTCAACGGAGATATTGACCTGTCCTTTTTTTTGTTTTATGTGTCTTTGTCTAGTTTTGATATCAGGGTAATACTGGCTTCATAGAATGGCTTTGAAATTATTCCTTCTTCCTCTATTTTTTAGTATAGTTTGTGTAGGATTGGTATATGTTATTTAAATATTGGATAAAATTCAGCAGTGAAACCATTGGGTTCTTGACTTTTATTTGCTGGAGTCATTTTATTACGGATCTGATCTTGTTACTTGTCATTTCTTGGTTCAGGTTTGGATTTCTTCACAGTTCACTTGTATGTGTCGAGGAATTTATCCATTTCCTCTTTAGAGACTAATATGAGCACTGTATGCCAATTTATTGGCATATAGTGTAGCCTCTAGTGATCACTTGAAATTTTGCACTAACAGCACTAGTGTCTCTGTTTTCATCTCTTATGTTATTTATTTGGATTTCTCTCTCTCTCTCTCTCTGTTTATTTTCTTCTTAAAAAGACAAGTTTTCAATTAGTTGATCTTTTGTATTTTTTGTTTGTTTGCTTCAATGTTATTTATGTCTGCTTTGTTCTTTATTATATCTTTTCTTCAGTTAACTTGGCATTTGGTTTGCTCTTGCTTTTCTGGTTCTTTCAGATGAACATTAGGTTGGTTATTAGGATTTTTCTTTTTTTTTTATGTAGACACATAAACTTCCCTCTTTCTACTGCTTTTGTGGTATCCCATATATTTTGGTACATAGTGTTTTCATTATAATTTTTTTTCAACAAGTAAAAAAAATTCTTCTTAATCTGTTCATTGACCCACTGTCATTCAGGTTCATATCATTTAATTTTCTTGTGTTTTATAGTTTCCAAAATTTTTCTTGTTGTTAATTTCTAGTCTTACTCCATTATGGTCAAAGAAGATACTTCACGTTATTTCAATATTTTTGAATATTTTTAAGATTTGCTTTATGGTTTAACATATCACCTATCATTGAAAATTAGCTATGTGATGAGGAGAAGAATGTTTATTCTGTAGCCATTTGATGAAATATTCTGTAAATGTCTACTAAGTCCATTTGGCCTACAGTGCACATTAAGTCCGATGATTTTCTGTCCATATGATCTGTCCAATACTGAAAGTGGGATGCTGAAGTCTCCAAATATTATTTTATTGGGGTGTATCTCTCTCTTTAGCTCTAATGATATTTGCTTTATATGTCTGGGTGTTCCAAGTGTTGATTGCATATACATTTACAATTGTTATATCATCTTGTTGTATTGACCCATTTATCATTATATAATAGCCTTCATAGTTTTTATCTTGAAATCTATACTGTTATAAGCATAGCTATTCCTGCTCCTTTTTGGTTTCTAATTGCACAGAGTATCTTTTTTCCATCCCTTTATTTTCAGTTTATGTGTCTTTATAGGTGAAGTGTGTTTCTTCAGGCAACAGGTCAATGGCTCTTATTTTTTTGTTGTTCATTTAGCCACCCACTCTATGTCTTTTGATTGGAGGGTTCAATCCATTTAAATTCAATTGATAAGTAAGGACTTACTCCTCTTATTTTGTTCTTTGCTTTCTGGTTGTTTTCTGCTCTTCTTTCTCTCACTTATTTTCTTCCTTCCTGTCTTCCTTTTAGTAAAGGTAATTTTTTTTCAGGTGTTATGTTTTAATTAATTTATATTATTTTTTGTATCAATTGTATTTTTTTTTAATTTGAGGTCACCAGGAGGCTTGCAAATAATATTTTATAACCCATTATTCAAACTGATGACAAGTCAACACTGATTGCATAAACAAGTAAAATGAAAACAAAAAAAACTCCATATTTTAAACTCATCTCCCCACATTTTAGCATTTTGTTGTTTCTTTTTATGTCTTACTGTACTGTCTTAAAAAGTTGTTCCATTAATAGTTAATGTTTTTGATGGGTTTATCTTTCATCTTCCTACTCAAAATATTAGTGATTTGAATACCAAAATTACTATATTATCATTTTCTGTATTTTTATCTGCACTTACTATTACCCATGACGTTTTTACCTTTAGATGATTTCTTATTACACCGCCTTTTCTTTCAGACTGAAGAACTCCCTTCAGCTTGTTTTGTAGGACAGGCCTGGTGTTTATGAAATCCCTCAGCTTTTGTTTGTCTGGGAAAGTCTTCATTTCTCCTTCATGTTTGAAGAAACTTTTTTGCCAGATATTCTATTATAAGGCAAATTTATTATTTTTTCTTTCAGCACTTTAAATATGTCATGTCACTCTCTTCTGGCCTATAAAGTTTCCACTGAAAAGTCTCCTGCCAGAAGTACTGGAACTCCATTCTATGTTATTTATTTTTTCTTTTCTTTTCTTTCCTTTTGCTGCTTTTAGGATCATTTCTTTATCTTTGACTTTTGGGAGTTTGATTATTAAATGCTTTTACATAGTCTTATTTGGGTTAAATCTGCTTGGTGTTCTATAATCTTCTCATACTTGAATACTGATATTTTTCTCTAGTTTTGGGAAGTTTTCTGTTATTATCCCTTTGAATAATCTTTCTACCCCCGTTTCTTTCTCCAGCTCCACTTTAAGGCAAATAGTTACTACATTTGCCCTTTTAAGGCTATGTTTTTAAATCCTGTAGGTGTACTTCATTGTTTCTTGCTTTTTTTTTTTTTTTTTGGTCTCCCCTGATTGCGTACATTCATAGAGATTGTCTTTAAATTTACTAATTCTTTCTCCTGCTTGATCAATTCTCCCATTAAGAGACCCTGTACGTTCATCACCTTTCTCAACTCCAGAATTTCTGCTTGATTCTTTCTAATTATTTAAATCGCTTTCTTAAGTTTATCAGATAAAATTTTCAATTCTTCCTCTGTGTTTTCTTGAATTTCTTTGTGTTTCCTCAAAACAGCTATTTTGAATTATCTATCTGAAAGGTAATATATCTCTGTTTTCTGGGACTGGTCCCTTGTGCCTTATTTAGTTCATTTGATAAGATTATCTTTTCCTGGATGGTGTTCATGGTTGTGGATGTTTGCCGGTGGCTGGGCATTGAAAAGTTAGGCATTTATTGTAGTCTTCACGGTCTTGGCTTGTTTTTACCCATCCTTCTTAGGAAGGCTTTGCAGATATTTGAAGGGACTTGTGTGTTGTGATCTAAGTTTTTGGTCACTGCAACTGTATCTGCAGTAGAGGGCACCTCAAGCCCATTAATTTTGTAATTCTTGTAGACTTGTAGAGGTACTTCCTTGGTGGTCTTGGATACAATCTGGAAGAATTCTCTGGATAACCAGGCAGAGGCTCTTGTTCTATTCCCTTACTTTCTCCTCCAAAATGGAAACTCTCTCTCTCTCTCTGTGCCAACCTGCCTGCAGCTGGCTGTGGGGTGACAAAATTACCCCTGTGACCACCACCACTAGGACTGTGCTGGGTCAAACCTGAGGTCAGTAAAGCACTGGGTCTCGCCCAAAGCCCATTGTAACCACTGTTTGGCTACCAGCTATGTTTGTTGAAGACCCTAGAGCTGTGTGATCAGCTGGGAGTAAAAGCTATTCAGAAGTCTTTATGTCCTTGCCTCATGGCAGCGTGTTACTTGGGGTCCTGGACAAATCCAGAGATGCTCTCTGGGTGCCAGTACCTGAAGTCAGAAACCCAAGAAAACCACGTGATGTGCTATTTCACTGCAGCTAAGCTGACATCAAAATCACAAGACAAAGTTCTTCCAAAACTTTCCTCCCATTTCCTCAGGCAGTGAAGTTTCTACTTGTGTCTACCACCACTTCAGGCCCATGTGGAGTACTGCCAAGGTACTGCTGATGTTTTCTTAGGGCCTAAGGTCTCTTCAGTCAGGTTGTGGTGAATGTTGCTAGACCTGCTATCATTGGCCAAACTCAACCAGTGTCCATGGAGGGAGCATTTATGACAGCCCTAACCAGCGAGGACTCACCTATCCCAGCAGCTAGAACTTAAGTTTTAGCAAACCTCACCGCCAAGAGCTGCAGTGCTCTGGGGTTCTAACTAAACTTGAAAGGCTGTCTAGACCACAAGGACTGCAACTCCTAGGCAAGTTCTAGTGCCACACTGGCCTTGGAGCCAGTAAACTTGGGGTGTATGTGACCCAGTGACACATTCATGCTTCAGAGCAGTGGGCTAGTCTCTGGCCCAGAGTAGGTTCAGAAATGCTGTCCAAGAGCCAAGGCCTGGAATAGAGGGCCCCAAGACCCCACTTAATATTATTTCTCACTATGGTCAAGCTGGCACCTAAGCTGTAAGAAAAAGACCCCTTTATTCTTCCCTCTTATTTTCTCAAGAAGAAGAGTTCTTTCCTAATAACCACCACAGCTGTGAATATGCTGGGTCATGCTTGAAGCCTGCACACCTCTGAGTCTCACCCAAGGCCCACAGTTTGTACTACCTAGTTAAAACTGCTGATTATTCAAGAGCCAGGGGCTCTTCAGTCAAGTGATAAATCCAGCCAAGACTGAGTCCTTTCTTTCAAGGCAGCTATGACCCCTTCTGGCTAAAGAATGTATCTAGAAACAAAGTTTGGGAGCTAGAACCTGAAATGGGGTCCTCACAACTCTGCCCTGTACCCTATACTACCATGGCTGAGGTGATGTCCAAGCTGCAGAACAAAGTCCTCTTTACTCTTCCTTCTCCTCTCCTCAAGCAGAAGGAAGGTGTATCTTTCAGAGCTGTGTTCTGATTTGCCAGGGTTGGGGGAGGAGTGGTGCGAGCCCTTTTTTAACTGTCACTGCTCACGTCTCACTGGGTCACATGCCCCCCAGGTTCGCCAGCTCCACTCCCAGTAT
This sequence comes from Macaca nemestrina, assembly GCF_043159975.1. Classification (NCBI taxonomy): domain Eukaryota; kingdom Metazoa; phylum Chordata; class Mammalia; order Primates; family Cercopithecidae; genus Macaca; species Macaca nemestrina. Next base: position 48,494,220 of record NC_092125.1, read on the forward strand.
AACACTATGAGTTGTCCAGGAGTTGCAGTCCTTGTGGCCTAGACAGCCTTTCAAGCTTATTTAGAATCCCAGAGCTCTGTAGCTCACGGCACGGAGGTTTGCCAAAACTTAATTTCCAACTTCTGGGATAGGTCGATCCTCCCTGGTTACAGCTGGCATAAATGCTCCCTCCATGGGCTCCCTCTGAGTTTGCCCCATGATAATAGCACTGAGTTCCTGCAATTGCTGAAATCTTTGTCTCCCAAGTGCACAGATTCTCTCTGCCTGCTACTGGGCCACTGCTAGAGGATGAGGAAGTTGTGATGTAAGTTCTTCAAGACTGTTTTTCCTACCCTCTTCAGTGCCATGTCCAGCAGTGTGAAGTTAAAACCAGGTATTGTGATTGCTCACCTGATTTTTGGTTCTTATGAAGGTGCTATTTTGTGTAGATAGCTGTCAAAATCCTTACTGGTGGAGGCCTCTATTTGGCCATCTTTCTCCCTCCCCTCGGTTTCTATCATGTTCTTTCAGTATCCAAAATGAAAATACTTGCTGATATGTATTTAGAAGACACATTCTGTTTCTTTGCCAGTGTAAATGGTCTGCTTTATTTTGTAGTCCATCATTTGTAATTTCCCGAGACAGGAATTGGAATAATTTCCTTTGCATACACAGTCATAAATTAGAAATTATACAAATGATTTTCATTGATTTTACTTTTAAATATTTGTTTACATGTGTTTAACAAGAGGAGAAAATGTTCTTACACACAGAAGCATGGCAAGGCATATGTCAGAAGATCTAAAAATATTTTATTTTTATGGTTGTAAAACAAATATTTTAAAATGTCTTTGTTAGACATTTCATGTTTGAAAGAAATCCACTGTTTCTGCAGATCCCTTTTACTAACTATAAAATAATCAGAACAGAACAGTAAACTTTTTCTCAATATTTTATTTGAAATTTATAATAAATATGAAACTGCTCTTAGTAATTCTAATTAATGTATCTTTCTATTGGTTATGTCATAAACTACATATTTGCAAACAATACCACTTCAAACACAATTTAATCACCATCCACAATAATTACCACAGGCAATAGTCATTTTAATATTTTACTAGAACAGTATTATCATTTGCAAAATCTACTCCCATAATAATTATTTGAAAGTAAATAACTATGAAATTCTAAAACATCTTCAATGACCTTAATTAGTTTATTACCACAGGTAATAATCTTATAATACAAAGTTCTAATGGTTTACCTTTGCCATCCTCATGAAAATATGAAACAAACTTTTTATTACACATATGAAAGTATTAATTTTATATTTAAAATACATCTAATATTAATATATTATGCAGTATGTCCAGTTTTTTAAAAAATGCTACTATATGTGATATTTGCCTCAGAGGTAAGGAAAAGAACATATTAAATAAATCTCTTGATCCATAATTTATCACAAACTCTATATGTCAAGTATATAGTGTACCTTATTTTTATTAAGTCAAAATTGATTTAATTGAATTATGTCTTTTTACTTGTAACCAATTATCATTCAGTCAAATAATTTTGCTTCAAAATTACTAGTATAACTACTCTGGTATATAAGAATTAATTTTCTTTACATCAAGTGTAAGCCTTGTCAATATGAGTTGAAAGCATGGATAGGCATCTTAATAATGTTTAACACAGATTCAAGTCAATTGACTAGCATAACACTTTTCTATATTCAAACCTGCAGTTTACCTATGGCATTTCTATATATAAAAAGGTCTTACCAGAATTCTTAATGGCAAAACTTCATTCGTTGTCTTATCAATTCATTTTATCAAATTTGACCTTACTTCTTTGTTTATTTCAGAATAGTATTTGTTCTTCACTTATAAGGACTTAATCTAAACTATATGTTAAGTGATTATAAAGGAAAAAATCTGATTCCATTTTGGGTTTCTTTCTTGTCCTGTCATCTACAGGCATAGCAAAAATCTTTCAATCTTAATAACTTAAATATTCTCCACTAAATACCTTATTTCTCCCCAAATCATTAGTTCTCCTTCCTGTAGATGTGTGGTTCTCTTTTCAGGAAGAAAGCATGAAAACTTCCTGAAGATAATCTTGTATTGTAGTGTTCATAAAATTCTGGTCTAAGTGCCAGTACAGTATCAAATCCAGGTTTCTGATCTGTGTGTTTTTTTTTTTTTTTCAAAACAAATAATAGTTTTACTAAAATTCAATCTGGTCTGAATGTCAACTTCTACCTCATATAGTTTTCAAATCTCTGTTAAATATATTTTTGTTTTGCAGCATTTTTTTCACTTTGAGATCTACTAAGCCAGTCTGTTGTTTCTTTCTTATACTTTTATATCAAACCTCTCTTAAAAATTTAACTAGCAACCTGCTTGAAAATGGATTTACTAGAAGGCAGTTTCACATAACATATCAATTTATACGACTAAAGTGTAAACTGTAGTTCACTTCTGAATCAGTGGGCTTTAATCATCATTTGTATTTGTTAGTCAATAGAAAAATATGTTAGAAGTTAGCATTTTCATTTGAAAAATCAGGTTAATATAAATTATTATTGATTAAACTTAATGAATAAAAGTAAATAGAAAAAAATTTTAATAACCATGATTAATCATATATCTTGTTTGCTAACATTTATAATTTCATGATAAAATAATCGCATTATATATTCTAGTTATATTAATAGCATAGATTTTATAACTGTTATTTTAAAAAGAGCTATTTTATGTACACAGGAATTTAAGATGTTATTCTCATCTTTTTTTCATAAGAAACAAATGTTCATACTTTCTAAGAGTCCTAAACAAAGAGTTATAGCACAGAAATACTTACTGCCCTAAAACTTTCCTATCGTGAATTGCATGTGTAACAACAACAAAAAACATTTTAAAAGTTTTGATATAAACCTCTGGTCTCTTGCATTATTTATATTTATCCAAAGATGATTTCTAGAAACAATTTTAGTCAGCTTTTTAAAATTTAATATATTGTTATAATGAGAGGCAAAGATATGAAGTAATAGACTATTTATACTCTCATGGTTGACTTTAACAGATACATTTCAAATAAGATATTTTATTTAGGTTTTACAAAAAAATCATAATTTCAAATGACAATCTTACTATGACACATTATTTTAAAAATTCAGATAAGAGTGGTTTGACCAAGTAGAAAGAGAATAGGGCTATGGTGGCCTTTAAAAGAGCTTCACAGAATTCCAAGGACTACCAGGAGCACAGCTTGGAAACCAGTACTGAAGGCAATTATTAGTTTGGATAAAATAGTGTCAAAGCTAAGTTTTTGTTAAACTAATTGGTTTTGCCAACTTTTTACATAGCTAGGAAACAGTTTAAATTGTCATTTTCATTATTGAAATGAAGTTTTTCATTTTGAAATAAAGTATTTATGGAAATAGAATAAATATAGCGTATTTACCACATATATCATATTGCATACTTTCCATAGAACTAATGCACTATATAATGTCTTTTAATAAGAACTTTATATTAATATATGAATAAGAACTTTAAATTCAACTTTAAAACCATGATATATTTACCAGATTCAACATGTCAAATAGTTGAGTAATAACTGTCATAGTTCAGTCTTTGTGGAAAGCAGTGTGATGATTTCTCAAAGAACTTAAAAACAGATTTGCTATTCCACATATTAATCCCATTTTTGGCTATATATCCAAAGGAATATAAATCAGTCTACCATAAAGACACTTGCATGTGCATATGTTCATCACAGCACTATTCACAATAGTAAAGACATGGAGTCAACCTAACTGCCCATCAATAGTAGGCTGTATATAAAAAAAAAAAATGTGGTACATATACACCATGGAATATTATGCAGCCACAAAAAAGAACAAGATCTTGTTCTTTGCAATCATGTAGGTAGAGCTGAAAGTCATTATTCCAAGCAAAATAGTGCAGAAACAGAAAACTCAATACTACATGTTCTCACTTGTAAGTGGGAGTTAAATATTGAGTACACATGGACACATGGGCACTTGGAGGGTGGAGGGTGAGAGGAGGGAGAGGATCACAAAATTACCTATTAGGTACTATGCTTATTATGTGGGAAAACAAATAACCTGTATACCAAACACCTGTGACACACAATCTACCCATATAAAAAACATGCACATGTACCACTGAACCTAAAATAAAAGTTAAAAAAAGAAAAAAAAAAAGCTGTAAAGTTTGTTTGCCACTCTTCCTTTTGGGGCGAGGAGGTATGGGGGTAAATAAATGGACACAAGATAAATGAGATTTTATTCTTACACTTCAGAATTATTCAGTTGTAAAAACAATTTCTTATGAGAATCTAGAAAGTTTTCTTTGAGGCTGTGGGATTCAATTTGCCTTTGAGATTTAGAATAATTTTAATAAATATATATGGCTGAGTAAATGTGCTCCAGGGTAAAGGAAAGGTAGAATAAACAAAGGGACCTATGAAGAGTAAAGAAGAGGTTGAGAACAAATAAATAGATTAATATACCTGGAATTAAAGGTCTGCTGGGGTAGTAGAACCTGTTGGCTAACATTTGAGAAAGGTAGGTGTCAGATTGTATTAATTAAATGTCAGGTTGACTTTGAAATGTTGGAAATAAATGAAGAAAAAATCTAAATAATTAAGTTTAAGGTCGGGAAATGATCAATGCTAAATTGTGTTTACATTATTCCTACAGCAGCTCACATGGGGGTAGGAAAGAAAAGATATCAAGCTATGAAAATATAGTTGAAAGAGTTACTGGAAGCAAACAAATATTGTGTTGGAAATTCACCTTCCATGAATTACACATTTCCTCTCTGCCATCCAGGAGGGCATTACTGTGATACACTGCTTAAAATTATATTTTAAAATAGATCTGATTTTAAAGTCTATGTGTTCCTAGCTGTGTTAACTTCTGTAGTTAGTTAGAAAGAATTAATAATACCTACTATTCTACAGCATAATGGAATAACTATAGTCAATAGTAATTGTACATTTAAAAATAACTTAAAGAGTGTAATTGGATTGTTTGTGACTCAAAGAATAAATGCTTGAGGGGATGGATACCCCATTCCTCACGATGTGTTTATTTCACATTGCATGCCTGTATCAAAACATCTCATGTACCCCACAAATATATTACACCTACTATGTACCCATACAATTTTATAACGTAAAACTAAACATTAAAATTAAAAGTTTTAATCACTCATATCTCACTTGTATCAGTAAAACAGGGCCAATTTTAACATCTCTGAGTTACTGTAAAGGTTGGATGAAATGGCAGTTGCATATGACTGCAATGCATGTAGTACTCAAGGCCAAATTACTGTTGTCTTTCTGATAAGGCTCGTATACAGACGTTCCATCCATGTAATGAAGGGGAACCTTGTCACATATACCTTTGGAAACAGTATTATAATACAGAGACAGAAAAAGGGCTAAATTTCATTCAGTTTTATATTCATTTAGTGTTTTTAAAAATTTTTATTGCCTTTTAAAAATTTTTACAACAGTTATTCCTAAGAAAAATATATTTCATTTGCCCTAGTTACAATTTTAGCAAGTTATCTCATAATAATACAAATGAGAACTTGCAATCTCAAAGGTAGATTCATAATTAACTTTTCCCATTTAGGCCAATATTGTTCGTTCCCTGGACTTTATTTTTCTCATTGTAGCTCACTTTCTTTTTTCACTTAATAAATAACATTGTCACTAAAATCTGCCTTAGAAGCCCTAAATATACAAAATAGTGAAAATGTTCTGTACAGTAACTGAGAAAATAGATTAAAGTCGACAAAATATTTAATTGACAAAAAAATCAGCCACCATTTTCCAATTGTCACTAAAAAGTAACTTTTACTGGCTGGGCACGGTGGCTCATGCCTGTAATCCCAGCACTCTGGGATGCTGAGGTGGGTGGATCACCTGAGGTTAGGAGTTCGAGACCAGGCTGACCAACTGACCAACATGAAGAAACTCTGTCTCTACTAAAAAAAAAAAAAAAAAAAAAAAAAAAAATTAGCGGGGTGTGGTGGTGCATGCCTGTAGTATGCCTGTAGTCCCAGCTACTTGGGAGGCTGAGGCAGGGGAATCGTTTGAACCTGGGAGGTGGAGGTTGTGGTGAGCTGAGGTCGTGTCACTGAACTCCAGCCTGGGCAACAAGAGAGAAATTCTATCTCAAAAAAAAAAAAAAAAAAAAAAAAAACCCAAAAAAAAGTAACTTTTACTGACATTCCTTTTTGCTTTCTTTGATAAATAGAAAAACTAAGCGAGATCCTAGGAGCAAATGTAACCAATCAGGGAAGCACTGTATTTCTTAGATGGATCTTTGTAAACTTTGTTTATATGGAGAAGTGCAATTTATCTACTCTCCATCACCTAATTTTACATTCTTTTGACAACTAACGTTAAGGGATTGCTGTTCTTTCATTCCTACTTGTAACTGCTTCTTTTACTTTTTTAAAAAAATTATATTAAAAGGGAGAAAATTGAAACTTGTGTGTACTTGACATGATGTGCGGATGAATTCACACTTTACTTCATGGCTGGTATCCAATAAGAACAACAGAAAAATTCCACAATTTTTTCTTCCACTATTTCCATATTCCTATTCATGTAATTGTATGTGTGTATATATATACACACACACATACACACACATATATACACACACGCACACACACATAACTTGCTATATATACGTGTATATATACGTGCATATATATATACACACACATACACACACACACACACATATACACACACGCACACACACATAACTTGCTATACCCTGAGAGTAGCTCACCTTTAAACAAGTAATAGAAAAATGAATCAAGAGCCTACACATGGCTAAATTTGTGAGTATACAAGAAAACTTGTCAAGCAAAATAATATAAACATAAAAATTCAGACATCAACTTTCATTTTTTAACTAAAATAAACTTTATCACAAAATAACCAGATACAGCCAAATATATAAAGGCTTATGAAGCATAAGCCTTTTGTTATACCAGTGTAAGCATTCTTAAATAATTAGCTGAGTTTTAGAAAATATTCATTTGATCACTCTTTAATGCTGCTCTCATTAGGTGATTACATATGACTTCACAGAGAAAGACACCCACTTACTGTCACAACTATTCAATCTCTGCATTTTGTTGCAATGAAAGGACAACTAGACCAAGTATTTACACTTCATAGCCAGGTGTACATGCCTGGATGACTGTACTTCCCATATGTCCTGGACCATGACAATTATCATCAATAATGGTACCTTGTTGCCTGCCCAGCTACCTGCTTCCTACAACCTCCTGGCCAGGACTAGGACACTCCAGAGCAGTGGGCAAAAGCTACAATATAGCCTACCGCTACCCTGATATTACATTGGTCTAGTTACTGATCTCTAAGGTCTACCAACAACTGCTCTCATCACCATTATATGTTTTTGAAACAATAACAATGACAACAGCAGCAAACTATTAGGTGACATGTAGACTTAATAAATAGATAATTTCATGTATATCATTTATTCATTTTAATGTTAATGAATTCTATCTTTCAATTTGATGAAATAAAATTGAATACATTAAAATATTCTCTAACCCTTAAAATCCCCTGAGAATTTTATTCATCATTATTTCTATTATCAACCAAATCTAACTCATAGTACATTAGGTAGTCATTAACAAAAGTTACCTTAACTTTCCACAACTTGAACTAATGTTTTTGTATTATCAACTTAATTTTAGAGTTTTGCAATCATTAGTAAACATTTGCAAACAGAATTAAAAGTACTGAAATATCTAAACACTAAACACTGTTCTGTAGCTATTTTCAACCTAGTGGCTGATACTAGCCTTGTATGTAAATGAAAATTATGAAAAGAAAGGGGCATCCAAGATTGACTAAGTAGAGAAGTGAAATGGTAGGCAACTGTTTTATAAGTCAATGTTAAACCTTCTAAGCTATGCACATGATGAACTAAAGCGTAATTCTGATGTTTCCAACATTTACTTCTCCTTCGTGTAAAGGACAATATGGGAAAATTTGTAAATAACAAGACATTTGTTTTCTGCTAGTTATTTTTCATTTGATGTGTATTGTTGATTTCCTTCCAGTATCTAAAAATTATATGCCTGTATTTCTGACTAAATATATTCTCTATCTTTGGTTTGTTTTCCTCATTAGTTAGTATTCTTAATACTAAATGTCCAGTTATTAGAAAAAAATTCCTGCTGCATGAAATAAATATTTAGAAGTAATTCAACTACCTTTGTTTTGCTATTCCATATGGTTTTTCTTCTAAACCTGAGGCAAGAGTTTTTAATTTGAATTACAAGCTATGATTGAGACTCACTTATTAATATAAAGCCTAGAAATGTCTGAGGCATTAGCAATTGTTTTGATTCAACTATATCTTGCAGATGAATAAATGAATAATTTTAGAGTCAATCAACCTACACAAAATACTATTTTAATAATACTTTAAAGTCACACATGCCACCAATGATTTCTAGGAAAAAAAGGTCTATTCTCCAAAAGAAAATTACATATTTTTTTTTTTACTTACAATATCAATGAAATCTACTTTGAAACACTTTGTCATATTATATAATACCTATCCTGAAATCACCTAGTTTGACAAAGTATAATTAAATAAAAGGAATACACTGTGATATTTTCCTTCAAAAATGGGGCAAGAAACTTGCTGGGAATCTTTTTAGCAAGGCATTCACGAAATAAAGCACTATGCCATAAAATGGTATTCATTATTTCAGAAATACCTGATTAAAATTTGATCTGTTATTCTTTTTGCTATAAACAAATGTATGTACTAGATAATACACCACTAAAGCCAATTAAAAATAACTAAGAATGAAAGTATGTGTTGATTATCAATTATCAATATGAGTCAGATAGTGGAACATAGCCAAAACACACACACACAATGAATTGACATTTTGGTTGAATTTAATTATGAGTCTTCTCAGTGTTTACTTCACTCTCTTTCAGCTATAGGTCTGACTTCATAGTTGACTTTACCACTTAATTGTGCACAAAGGAGCTTACTCTAACTTACAATAGTTATCATTGATGCACGGTCTCATTTATTCCATGTGACACCATTCTGATGTAATTATTAATATGTCTGTTTTAAGGTTGAAAAGACTGAAGATTTTGATAGAATAATATTTTCTCTATGAACACACAACTAGTAAATAATAAAACTAATTCAAATTCGATCTATCTGACCCTAGGGACCATACCATAAATCAATATAGGAGCATATGGGAGGTGCTTAAAGTTTTATTTTAATATAACTTCAGATAAAGTAAGAAAAGAAAAGTTGAGGTTGTAGTTTTCTTGAAATGTTAATAACTAAAATAGTAAAAAACAAATTGGGAAACAGTATAGTCATACATTGCCTAACAATGGAGATAACCTCTGAGAAATGTGTTGTTAGGTAATTTTGTTGTTGCACGAACATCAGAGATGGCACTTACAGAAACCTAGATGCTATAGCCTGCTACACATGTATGCTATATGTTCTAGCCTATGGCTCTTAGGCTACAAACCTACATGTTACTGAATGTTAACTGTACTGATTATTGTACTGTTACTGAATGTTAACTGTACGGAATGTTACTGTACTGATGCTGTGGCCAAATGGAACACAATGGTATTTGTGTATCTTCTACATTTTTACTATAGAAAAGGTACAGTAAAAACAGAGAATAAAAGATAAAATATAGTACACATACTTAAGGCACTTACCAATGAATAGTGTTTGTGGAACTAGAAGTTGCTCTGGGAGAGTCAGTGAGTAAGTAAGTGGTGAGTGAATGTGAAGGCCTACGACATTATTGTACACTTCTGTAGGCTTCATAAACACTGTATGCTTAGGCTACACTACATTTATATAAAAATTTTCTTTCTTCAACAGTAAATTAACCTTAGTTTACTGCAAGATTTTTACTTTATAAGCTCTTTAATTTTTAAAAATTGTTGGACTCTTGTAATAACTTTTAGCTTAAAACACAAACACATTTTATAGCTGTACAAAAATGCTTTCTTTCTGTATTCCTTTATATTATAAGCTTTTTCCTATTAATTTTAAATATTTTTTATTTTTTAAACTTTTTGTTAAAAGTGAAGACACAAACACTCACATTAGGCTAGGCCTATACAGGGTCAAGATAATCAATATTACCACTGGAAGGCTTCTTGTCCCACTGGATAGTATTCAGGGACAATAAAACACATGGAGCTGTCATGTCCCATGATAATTATGACTCCTTCGAGAATACCTCCTGAAGAACCTACCTGAGGCTGTTTTACAGGTTTTTTTTTTTTTTTGTAAGTATAAGGAGTACATTCTAAGATAATGACAAAAAGTGTAGTTCAATACATACATAAACCTACAACACAGCCATTTATTATTATTATCAGTACTATGTAATGTATATGTTGTATGTACCACACTTCTATACAACTGACATGAGTGGGTTTGTTTATACAAGTATCACTACAAAAGTGTGAATAATGCATTGCACTAGCACATTATGACAGTTACAGTGACACTAGATGATAGGATATATTTAGCTTCATTGTAATCTTTTGGGAACACCATCTTATATGCAGCATATCCTTGACTGAAATGTTGTTATGGGTAAGATGGTTGTATATTGTTTTATTGTAAGAAGCAGGAGATTTTCGGTAGTAGATTTTATGTTTAGTTATTTTCAATAAAGAAGTAAAATTGTTAGGATTCCATCTATTGAATCTCCCAAGTTTATGGAATCGGAAAAAATTAAATGCAAATATCTGGTTTCTACTGAAATATCTCATGTCTGTGGTGCTGTCTTGTTGAATCAAAAGTTTGCTGACATTCGGTGAGCTCTGATGCTGTAAAATCTACTCTAAAACCAGCACTTGAATCCTGCAGCAACATTCCAGATTCTTACTGCATGAACCACTTCATAATTTTTTAGAAGGATTTTTCTCATAAGTCATGTGCAATGTCTCAAGCCTGTAATCTCAGCAAACTCAGGGAGGCTGAAGCATGAGGATTGCTTGAGCCCAGGATTCCGAGGCGTCTGTGAGCTATGATTGTGCCACTGTACTCCAGTCCAGGCAACAGAGCAGAACAACTCAAAATAAAATAAAATAAATAAAATAAAATAATAAAATAAAATATTCTCTTTTTGAAAATCTCTGTAGCCAATTTTTGTGTGTAGTCCTCTGAAATAATCATGTAGTTTTTGCGTATTGTTCTTCATTTTGATCCCTGTGTCTTTGACGTCTAGTCTTCCCTTTATATGATTTAATTTAATGTATCTGAAAGGTTTTATCATGTCTCTATAATTTCTCATATTTACAGGCCAACGCATAAAGTTTCGCTCTTTTTTTCATATAAGATAGTCTATTCTCACCCATCAGTTATTTTCTTTTGATAGGCTATTTGATGTCATACAGGATCCAACTATTATTTTTTATGCATTTACAAAATTCCAAAAGAAATGCTGGTTCATTTCATATTCTAGGTCTTTTTTTTTGTATCCAATCTCAATGTGAAAAACATTTTAGAATGTTTAACCAAGTCCCCCTTAAATATAACCTCAATAAAATTTATGCTTATATTGGTAGTAGTAAAATTTTTAAGAATCCCTTCATAACTTTATTTTTAGAAACTGGGAAATATGCTTTAAAAATTTAGAAAACTAAACAACCAACACATGAATAAATTATCTACATTAAGATTTACATTGATTAAAATATCAATATGTAATTTAGTCATGTTATTAAAGACTGTCAGAAAAATTAATGTGTCATTTGGCTGCATAAAAAAGTATATCTTCTGAATGACAAAGGTGATTGCATCTCCTTGTTTTATACATTTCACGATAAATTCAATGTATTATGTACTTTTCTTGATATCATGTTTTAAGGAGTTCAGAGAAAGTCTGAGAGACAAGTTTCAAGAGACTGCATGTCAAGAAGAATAAAGTCTCCATTTAACTTCATAAAGTAAAAAAAAAAGTCATTGAAACACAAAATACATTTTTAATGATGTATATATTTGAAAACTACATTTTACATTGTGCATGTATGTGCAGATGGATCTATACACGTGCATTTGTGTGTGTCGAACTTAAAATATAAATAATATCAGTGAAAGGTATTCTATAACTTAGCATCTGTGAAAGACAAACTCTAGAAAAGCCTGATAAATCTGTTATCATATGTCACAACACCAGAATAATATTTCCTTGAACAGGATTTAAAATTCTTTACGATTCCATTATTCATAGACAATCTTCAACCTGATCTGTTCAATGAGAAAAACAATTTTTTTTTGTCCAAAAGTCAATATTATTGCTTCAAAAAGCAACCAACAGAAATCTAGAATCTGGAATTTAGGATCATATTATTTAGTATAATGTACCTAAAGTCAATCAGACAGGAAATGTGTTAGCCCAGTGATATGGTTTGGCTGTGTCCTCACCCTAATCTCATCTTGAATGGTAGCTTCCATAATTCCCATGTGTCATGGGAGGGAACCAATGGGACATAATGGCATCATGGGGGTGGGTGTTTCCCATGATATTCTTATGATAGTGAATAAGTCTCATGGGATCTGACGGTTTTATAAAAGGGAGTTTCCCTGCACAAGGTCTCTTCTCTTTTCTGCCACCATGGGAGACATGCCTTTCACCTTCCACCATGATTGTGAGGGCTACCCAGTCACGAGGAACTTGGAATCCATTAAATCTCTTTATTTTGTAAATTTCCCAGCCTTGAGTAGTCTTTATCAGCAACAAGAAAACAGACTAATACACCCAGTCATTTTGTACATTACTGAAATACTTTCTGTTCAAGGTCATAAAATTTGTTCTTACTAGTACTAGGTCCCTATTTCTTTGCCTGAATGACAAGAATCTAGGAACTAATCATATCATTAACAGAAAGCTAAGTTCTTATTAAATTCACCAGGATTTTTAGTTAATAAAAGGCATTGGAAACTAAGTGTAATCAAATGTAACAAGTAAATGTTTGCCTCCATTTTTTACAATTTCTAGTGAAATTTTAAAAATAGTTTTAAAGTAAGTTACCAGCTACCTTATGAAGCAAGGTGTCTCAGAAGTCAATTTAACTATGTTTGCAGTGAGTCACATGGTGAAAATCCCTCTTTTAATGTCTAGTTTATAAAATCAATTTTTTCCCAAACTAATAAAACATTCTTTCTCAAAACAAGTATTTTTGATATGATTAAGTGCTATATAGCCTGACATAAACCTTTTTCCAAATTCTATATGTCACATGACTTTTTTCAAAAGTGAGAAAAAAATTTTCTGTGATCAATGATAACTAAAAGCAGCATATATATTTTCTTGGCAATTCACCTTGCATATAAATATATTAATTTGCACAGAAATCCTGAAACAAAAAATGTTTAACTTTATTTAATCTATTTATTCCAAATTTGTGTAATAATATGATTTTTAAAAAAATTATGGTGCAAAAGCAGCATCCAGAGAAATCATATTTCAAAATATTTATTTAAAAAATACTTGCATAGTCAGTACAAAGTTGAGATTATATTTTAAAATCAGAGAAATCATATTTCAAAACATTCAGTTTTGAATGCTTGCATAGTCAATATAAATTTGATATTACATTTAAAAACTATAATGGAAGTAAGTAGTTTACCCTATTTACAGAAATTTAAAAAATAATTTATTTAAAAAGATTATTACTGGTGTCTTAAAGAATACAAAATACACTAAATTTTAGAGTTCTCAATTATTAAAATTTATTATTTGCTAACATTTCAATTTAAAATATTTAATTTAGAGTGTTCTATTAATGTTGCCCATCTACTGTATACATTTAAAATCTTTGCATGAGTTCTTCATTCAAAGTGAAAAGAGTATAGCTTTCAAAATATACCAATAGTGTAAAATATCAAAGTGAAAATAAAAGAACAGAAATTTATAATTCTAAAGAAAACATAATGATTTCCACAAATTTGTTTTTAAACTACCATTCTATATTGAGAACAACAACACAATTCTCAATTAATTTAAATAACTCGGTATGAAAACAGAAAATGTGTGTTCATACAAAAAAAAATTTAAAGTATAATAAATTTGGATAAGTTTCCCCAAAATTAGTTCCTTCCTTCCTTCCTTCCTTCCTTCCTTCCTTCCTTCCTTTCTTTCCTTTGTTCCTTCCCTCCCTTCTTCCTTCCATCTTTCTTTCTTTCCTTCCTTGCTCCCCCTTTTCATCTCATCTTTCATCTCACCTTTTCTTTTCTCTTTCTTTTCTTTTTTTTTCTTTTCTTTCTTTTATTTTTTCTTTTCTTTTTCTTTCTTTTTCTCTCTTTCTTATTTCATCCTTTCCTTCTTTCCTTTGTCTCTCCCTCTTTGTCTCTTCTCTCTCCTTCCTTTTTTCTTCCTTCCTTTCTCCTTTCTTCTTTCCTTCATTTTTTCCTTCCTTACTTCTTTCCTTCCTTCTTTTTTACTTTCTTGTTTACTTTATTTCTGTTTTTTGCATCAATGATGTACACACAATTCTGAAACAGCATTAACACACAACCACTGGGAAACTAATAAATTACTAAATGGATATAATTTCTGATATCTGATAAATGGTTATACACTGGAAAATGAGATAGAAGCAGAAGAAGTTTAAATGCTATTTAAATTCAGTAGTTTAGAAAAGACAAAAAATTGGATAATAACTTAACATACTGCTTAATACTCTTAGCAAAATATTAAAACTGTCTCCATTCAAAGAATGATCTATTATCAAGACTGTTTTAAAAATTACTTTTACTTAGGCTATACACGTTAACAGTTTTAGTAACATTTCTAAATTTAATAATTCTGGTTATACAATTTTAAAAACAGTCTTTAAAATTCAGTTTTTAAAACAGTTCTAAAAAGAACAAAGCTGGAGTACTCACACTTCCCGATTTCAAGATTTACTTCAAAGCTATAGTTACAAGACAGTGTGGCATGGGTAAGAAAATAGTTGCAAACTATATCTTAATTTCCTCATTGTTCCTCCTAAAATTCCCAAGAAACAAGAATACTACCTGATGCAAACAATCTTTGGAAAAACAGAGCTATAGAACAACTTCTCAAATGCAAAATAACATCTAAAGCTGTGGAAATAGAAGGTAACTTCTTCAGCTTGGTAGAGACCATCAACAAACACCCCTCAGCTGAGATTATACATCATGGCAAAATACCGAAAGCTTTCCCGCTAAGATCAGAAAGCAAACATGATGAATATTCTTGCCACTCCTGTTTAACATTGTACTGGAGGTTCTAGCCAGGGTAATTTGGCAAGAAAAATAAATAAAATTAAAATGCACCTGTATTGGAATAGATGAAGTAAACTATCACTTTTTATGAATGAAATAAACTTATATAGAGGAAATACATACTGCTGTCCACCAAAAAAAAATAAATAAATAAAAAATAAACTACAGGACTACTAGAGCTAATAAATAAGTTTAGAGAGGTTACAGGATACAAGATCGATATACAAAAATCAACTATGTTACACACAAACAGTAAAAAGTTTAATAATGAATTTAAGAAAACAATTCCACTTACAATAGTATGAAAATAAATTAAATACATAGGAGTAAAATTAAATTAATTTCACAAACTATAACCTGTGAAATAGAAAATATTTATGAAATAAATTAAAGATCTAAATAAATAGAAAGACAAGTAATGCTTATGAATTGCAAGATTTAATGTTATTAAGATGGTAATATTCTCCAAATGTAACTACACATTTAACACAATCCCTGTCAAAATTGGTGATAGCTTCTTTGCTGATATTGACAGGCTAATTCTAAAATTCATATGGATATCAAAAGATCCTGAAAAAATACAGCATACAACAAAGCATATTTATACTTCCTGCCATATAATATTACTTCAAAGCTACAGTGTCCAGGCAGTGTGGTATTGGCAAAATGACAGGCATATAGATCAACAGAGTAAGTTTGAGATTCCAGAAATAAACCCATACATCAATGGTCTATTGATTTTCAACAGGGGTGCCATGACCATTCAATGATGAAAGAATTGTCTGTTCAACAAATGGTGCCAGGTCAAATGTATATCAATATGCAAACAAACGTGGACCTCTACCTAATATCACATACAAAATTTAACACAAAATAAATGTCATAAGCAAAAAGCTAAAGCTATAAAACTTTTAAAATATAACGTGGGTATATATCCTTGTTACATTAGATTAGACAGTGGTTTATTTCTTATGGCACTTAAATCATAAGAAGTCAAAGAAAACATAAATTGGAAAATTGGACCATTTTAAAATTAAATTTTGTGTTTCAAAAGATGTTGTCAAGAAAGTGAAAAGACAACACACATCTTCGGTTGAACATTTGAAAATATTTTCAGATTATCTGAAACTTCTTTGTACTGGCATTAAAACAGACATATGGACCATTGGAACAGAATGGAGAGCTCGGAAATAAATCTGCCCATTTACGGTCAATTAATCTACAATGGGACCAAAAACACACAATAGAGAAAGGACAGTCTCTTCAATAAATAGTGCTGAAAAACTGATACCCACATGGAGAAGAACAAAATTGAATACATTTCTCACAATATGCAAAAATCAACTCAACATGGATTAAAGACTTAAATATAATGCCCAGAACTGCAAAAAATCTAGCAGAAAACATTTTCAAAAAGCTTTTTGACATTGGTCTGGACAATGACATTTTGGATATGACACAAAAACCAGAGCCAACAAAACTAAAATAAACAGGATTACATCCAACTAAAAAGATTCTACAAAGCAGAGGAAACAATCAACAGACTGAAGAAGCAAGCCACAGATCGAGGGGAAATATTTGCAAACCATATGTCTGATAAGGGATTACTATTCAAAATACAAAAGGAACTCCAAAACTCAAAGGGAGAAAACAACCCAATTAAAACAATGGGCAAAGGACTTCCATAGACATTTCTCAAAAAAGATACACGAATGTCCAACCAGCATAAGAAAAATTGCTCAACACTACTAATCCTTAGAGAAATGCAAATCAAAAGCAAAATGAGACATTATCTCAAATCTGCTAAATGTTTGTTATCAAAAAGACAAAAGATAACAAGTATTAAAGAGAATGTAGAGAAAGGAAACCTTCTTACACAGTTGGGGGGAATGTAGTTTTGTACAGCATTTATGAAAATGTGAAAGTTTCTCCAAAAATTAAAAATAGAACTACCTAATTAGCAATCTCATTTCTGGGTAAATATACAAGGGAATCAAAATCAGTATGCTGAAGAAATATCTGCACTCCCATATTCATTGCTACATTATTCGTATTTGCTGAGATGTGGAATCAACCTAAGTGTATATTGACTGGTGAATGAATAAAGAAAAAAAAATTGTAGCTACATCACAGTGGAATACTATTCAGCCTTATAAAAGAAAGAAATCTGTCAGTTGTAACAATGTCAGTGAACCTAGAAGGTATTATACTAAATAGAATAAACCAGGCACAGAATGACAAATGCTGCATGATCCCACTTATATGTGGAATCTAAAACACTTGAAATCACAGATTCAGAGTATAGAGCACTGATTGTTAGAGGCTGGTAGAGGTAGGGGGTGATGGGAAAACGTTGGTCAAACGGTAAAAGTTTTTACAAGATGAGTAATGTCTGAAGATGTATTGCATATTATGTGACTATAGTTAATAATAATGTAACTAACAATGTAGTGTATACTTGAAAATCTCTGAGGGTGTACCTTAAATATTCTCACTACAAAAATGGTATGTGAGTTAGTGGATTTATTAATTAGTTTGAGTTAATCATTTCACAATTTATACCTATATCAAAATATCACATTGTTCACCATAAATACTTATGATTTTTGTCAATTATACCTTAATAAAGCCAGAAAGGTATACTAAATATAAATAATTATAATGAAAAAATCCTAAAACTTCACATTTTTTCACCCAAAATTTGGTCATTAATATTTACTGTCGTGGAATAATACAAACTTGTCAGTATTCCTCCAACATAGTGACAACAGTATTTCCTAAAATTGTTTCTAGGAAACAAATGGGTTAAACATTATATAGTTTTGGAAACATTAATTGCTACACAAATGTTAAATATTATCAATGTGCTTTCATATCTATTAAAATGTTGGTAACATTGCTTCTATAAAGACAAACACTGAAATTATAAGTGAGAATGGACATTGTACACCATATCAAGTAAGGAGAAATAAACGTATTTCTTTGTATTAAAACAAGGTTTCCAGGGCTACCTTCTCTCCTCATGATAACGTGTGTTAGACGAAGACTCAAGACTCATTGATAGCAATTCTGAGTCCTCATATCATTTTTAATTTGTCTACTAAATTTTACAGTTTTCTTTTTACATTAGGAAAACACAAAGATAATCTGAATTTTAAAAAATTAATGTTGAAAGATTAAACACAGAAATAGGTAATGGGTCACAACAGGAGTTTGAAGAATATTATTGGTCAAGATAAGCATCTTCAATTATAAAGTGCCAGTAAGCACACTGATACAATTTAACTCCATAGTTGTGAAGTCCGCTGATTTGCAACAGCATTTCTAGTTAAGTAATTTTACAGCAGGTGGCACGTTACTCATATGCATTGGGCATCCAGAACAAACTAAGATTGCAATAGTCTAAATAGAAAGGCCCATAACGCTTCAACAACAAGATAGAAAAAAAGGGTTCACTTGGGTGAAAAACGTCTCCACTGTTACAGCTGGAAAACTTGAAGTGAATAGAGATATTATTTCAGGATCTGTCTTAAACTCCTCTGCATTACTCCACAGTGAGCCAAAAATAATAAACTGGTGAAAAGCAAAGAGTAGGGTAATTGAATTCATTATTTTCAGCATATCTTAAGTAGATATCATTATTCCTCCATTAAGTTAAAAGAAAGTTTAATGAAGAAAAAAAACTAAGAGGAAAAAATAAACTTGGCAAAGCAGAGAGAAAAAGACTCAGGTGAGGAGGCATGATTTTGCAAATGTGCCATTATTACATTCTGTCAGCATATCACAAATTATTCAAGGATTGCTCATGACGATTAAAGTAATCTTACATATTTTCCCCTCTGAGACATATATCACTGATGAACACCTGGGATCTGAATGGATTTAAAGCGAATTTTTCTGAAATCCAAAAGAGCAATCTATTTTAAAAAGACACACACTAAATATGAAAGTGCCACCCAGCATTTTAATACACCCAAAATGTTATATAGTAGCCAATAAATTAATAACTACATTGGGACATTAGAGAGAATCTGAGTGGTAAGAGTCTCAACCTTTTCCGTAACCAAACTGTGACTTAACTGAAATGTTGGTGACCATATACTACTGTGAGAGTTACAGCAAGATAGCTGACTGTTTAAATAAAATTAAAAGTGATTTTGCATAAATAAGTATACTGCAAGTATTATATACTTAAATATTAAGAACATTAAGAATGACAGAGGAAAATAAAGTACTCCATTATGCAATATTTAGCATGTTTGATCACCATTTTTGTGACGTTTTGGCAAACTTTTTTCTCTAAAAAATTATAAGACAGGGAAATATAAAATCATTTAAAAATTCAATAAATGAAAATGTACTTTACATCTATATGAAACACTAAATACAAGATTTATTATTTAATAAACTAAAAATGGTTGTGGTAAGTGCAAGTCAAGACAAGATCAGTTTATTCCTATCAAGCAATCTGGACTCCATTAGTTAAATATCCACTGCCCCATATCCAGTATAAATACAAAACAAAAAGCAATATCCCGAATCACCGAGTATGCCTGACCTTGGGATTTGACAAGTCTGGCCTTGTGTATAGACAGGTTGTTGAATAATTAATGAATTTTATTTTAAGAACTTGCTTTTCCTGAATCATAAAATATTTTATGGGGCCTCAGGAAAAATTACAGCCATAATTTATATGATTGACTTCACATTACTTTCTTTTGCGTTTTTTTCTTTATGTGTGTCTTATTCATATTTTCCATATTTTACATATAATCTGGCAGACTACTAGCTTTAATTTCTATTAATATTGTTATAATAATTAAAACATTATTTTAATGATATAAAAGTGTAAAGTATCTATTGTTTCTCTTTCTGAAAAGGTAAAAGTACACCTATCACTTTTTAAAATACCATTACCACACTCGTTTCCAAATTATACTGGCATACTATGAAAGTCTAAAATCATATAAAATTACCTTTCAAATATTTTAGGATTAATGAAAACATTAATTAAATTTAACTCTGCATATACTGTTTGCTATACTGGTCAAATATGAACTGAAAAGTCACTCACTAAAACAAGGTCACTCTAAAAACAAACATAATCCCATAAACAAGGGATTGTGCACTATCCCATACATACTCCGAATTAAATGTCGTCAAAAATATTAACCCTATTTATTACTTTTTAAAAACGTATTTTAAATGATTAATAGTATATATATATATATAGGGTAAATTTTTTTGATACATGTATGCAGCTGAAATGATTAATTCAGACTAATTAACACATATGTCACCTCCCATACTTATAATTTATTTGTGATGAGAACATTTAAAATCCACTGTTTTAGCAATTTTGAAATATGCAACACATTACTATTAACTATAGTCACCATGCCATGCAATAAATTACTGGAATTTATTTTTCTGGTCTCAGACTTTGTATATTTTGACTCAAATCTCTGCTTCTCTCATCCACCCCTTTCTCAAGCCACCGTTAACTACTATTCTATACTCTACTTCCACAAATTCAACTGTTTCCAATTCTATATACAGGTGAGATCATGAAGTATTTGTCTTTCTGTGTCTGCGTGATTGGCTTATTTCACTTATCATAATATCCTCTATGTTCACCCACATTGTTGCAAATGACTTGATTTCCTTTTTTTTTAAAGGCTGAATAATTTTTTTTTTTTTTTGCTTTTTTTTTTTTTTTTTGAGACAGGGTCTTACTCTGTCTTGCAGTCTGGAGTCCACCTCCCTGGTTCAAGGGAAACTCCCACTTCAGCCTCCCAAGTAGCTTGTGCCACCACACCTGGCTAATTTTTTTATTTTTAGTAGAGGTTGGGTTTTGCCGTGTTGCCCAGGCTGGTCTTGAACTTATGGGCTCAAGTGATCTACCCGCCAAAGTGCTGAATAATCTTTTTGATGTGCTGTTGAATTCAGTTTGCAAGTATTTGCTGAGAATTTTTGCATTTGTATTTATCAGGAATATTGGCTTGTAATTTGGATTTTTTTGTTGTGTTCTGGTCTAGTTTTAGTATCAGGGTAATAGAGGCCTCATAGAATAAGTTAGGGAGGATTCCCTCCCCTTCAAAATTAATAGACTTAAGGGAGAGATAGACTCCAATACAGTAATAGTAGGGGACTTTAACATCCCATTTTTAGCAATGGTCAGATTATTGAGACAAAACTTCAACAAAGAAACAGTGAAGTTAAAATACACCCTAGACCAAATGGACCTAATAGACATCTACAGAATATTTCACCCAACAGCTAGAGAATACGCATTCTTCTCAACAGTACGTGGAATATTTCCAGGGTAGATAATAATGGCAGGCCACAAAACAGTCTTAACAAATTTTTAAAAATTTAAATCATGTTAAGTATCCATTCTAATCAGTGTAAGAAAACTAAGAATCAATAATAAGAAAAATTTAGAAAACTCTACAAACACACAGAAATTAAACATGCTCCTGAATAAACAATGGATCAAGAAAGAAATTAATAAGGACATTTAAACATTTCTTGCAATAAGTAATAATAGAAACATACCAAAACTTACAGGATCCAGCAAAGTCAGTGCTAAGAGGAACATTTATAGAAATTAACATCTACATAAAAGTATAAATATTTCAAATAAACAACTTGCAATGCAAGAATTTAGAGAAACAAGACAAACCAAACTCAAGAAGAAAGGAAATAATGAGGATTACAGCAGAAAGAAATAAAATAAAGGTTTGAAAAACTGTACAAAAAACAACAAAGAGTTTGTTTTTAAAAAAATTAACTTAACAAAACTTTACGTAGGCTATAAAAAGAGAGCAGAGTAAAATAAATATAAGCAGAGACAAAAAAAAGTCATTACAAATAATACCACAGAAATATCAAGGACTGTTAGAGAATATTATAAATACCCATACGCTAACAAATTAGAAACCTAGAAAAAAAAAAGGCATAAATTCTTGGACACATACAACTTACCAAGATTGCATCATGAAGAAATAGATTATGTAACAGACTAATATTAATAAATAATTGAATTAGTATTAAAAATTCTCCCATAAAACAAACAAACAAAACACAGATTGCTTTATTGTTGAATTCTATCAAACATTTAAAGAATTAGTATCAGTTCTCCTCAAATTATATCAAAGAATTGGGCCAGGCGCGGTGGCTCACGCCTGTAATCCCAGCACTTTGGGAGGCCGAGGTGGGTGGATCACAGGTCAGGAGATGGAGACCATCCTGGCTAACACGGTGAAACTACCACAGTCGCTACTAAAAATAGAAAAAATTATCCAGGCGTGGTGGCGGGTGCGGTGGTGGGCGCCTGTAGTCCCAGCTACTTGGGAGGCTGTCAGGAGAATGGCGAGAACCCAGAAGGCGGAGCTTGCAGTGTGCCGAGATCACGCCACTGCACTCCAGCCTGGGCGACAGAGCAAGACTCTGTCTAAAAAAATAATAATAATAATTGAAAGGGAAGAAATTTTCTCTATTTTAATAGTTCTGAAAGAAGGAAGGTAGACGTTTCTTAACAAAACTGATATATAGAATGTGAAAGATGAGCCCTATTCTTCTTTACTGTGTTGGCCATCATTCTATGATAATAGAATCACTTTGATCAGGCATCCTCTGCTATTTCTTTTACTTTTAAATAAAGTACTATATGTGTGTGTATATATACACACACATAAGCACACACACAAGATAAAAACAATTTATATATACACAGACAGTATATATGTATATATTTACACTATTTCATACCTATACACGTGTGCATGTGTTTATACATGTACGTATATATACATATGTATATATAATAGTCTGTGCATACATATTAGTGTGTGTCTATGTATACATATATATGCATGTATATATGCATATGTACATACATATATATGAAATAGTGTTTGTATATATATTCAAAAAACTTGTATTACAAGAGACAAATTATTTTTTAAAGGCAATATGATTTACTTTTTGTATATATTTTAAGATGTTTGAGAAAAATTAATGAAAATAAAATGAGTGAATAGAATTCCAACTCTGACTTTAAGCTAATAAAAGTAGAAAACTTGTTGTTCTTTTAACTCCTTTTTCCATACACACATACTCATATTATTGAATATCATAAAATTTGTGCTACATTGCTATAGGTGTTCATATTTATGTATTACACTATTTTCCCTTTTGAATATGCAAGTGGCCTATAAATCATAGAAATATGTTTAATCTCAATTACTAATTATCTAATTAATTGTCTGATTAGTGAATGCAAATTAAAACTAGAAAGAGATGCCTTGAATAACCACGGTGCGAGAAAATTAAAATAAAAAGTATTGGTTGGGAATATGGAGCAATAGAAATTCTTATGTAAAGCTAAGGATAATATGAATGCATACAACCTCTTTGGCAAACTCTTCGTCAGTTATCACAAAATTTAAAAATACAGTTATTCCTCTTTATTTGTAGGGGATACATTCCAAGACCCTCAGTGGATGCCTGAAACCATGGATAGCACCAAATCCTATATATTCCTTATTTTTTTTCATCTTATAAGTCTAATGGCAGTCAAGTGACCAAAAAGCCCTAGCACATACCGTGTGGATATGCTTTACAAAGGGATGACTCACATCCTGAAAGGGATGGATAAAGACGGTATGAGATTTAATCATGTTACTTTGAATACATGCAACTTACAATTTATAAACTGTTTATTTCTGGAATTTTCCATTTAATTTTTCCAGACTCTGGTTGATCACTGACAATTGAAACCATGGAAAGCAAAAATCATAGATAAGGGGGTCTTCTGTATCTAACTTCCATTATTCAACATTTTACTTCTACAGATATACTCAACAGAAATGCATATATATATACACACACACACACACGTATATATATTTAAAAACAGATGTACACAAAATGATTATAACAGCATTTTATTTAATATAATAAAACTAAACCCAGTGAGATATCATTAGTATTCAAAAGATAATTAAGTTATGATATACTTATTCAATAAAAATGCATACAATAACACGGGTAGAATCCCCAACTATAAGAGTGAGCAAACAAGTCAAAAAAAAAAAACATACAGTTTTTGGTTTTTTTTTGTTTGTTTGTTTGTTTGTTTTTTTGAGATGGAGTCTCGCTCTGTCACCCAGGTTGGAGTCCAGTGCTGGGATCTCAGCTCACTGCAAGCTCCACCTCCCGGGTTTACGCCATTCTCCTGCCTCACGCTCCCAAGTAGCTGGGACTACAGGCTCCCGCCACCTCGCTCGGCTATTTTTTTTGTATTTTTTAGTAGAGACGAGGTTTCACCATGTTAGCCAGGATGGTCTCGATCTCCTGACCTCGTGATCCACCCTTCTTGGCTTCCCAAAATGCTGGGATTACAGGCTTGAGCCACTGCACCCAGCCAACATACAGTTTTCAAATTCAATTTATTAACATTGTAAAATAGAAATAATAGAGCTGAGGGTGGTGGCTCACAACTGTAATCCAGCACTTCAAGAGGCAGAAGAGGGCAGATCATGAGGTCAGGAGTTCGAGACCAGCCTGGCCAATATGGTGAAACGCCATCTCTAATAAAAATACAAAAATTGACTGGGCCTGATGACTCACACCTGTAGTCCCAGCTCTTCTGGAGGCTGAGGCAGAAGAATCGCTTGAACCTGGGAGGCAGAGGTTGCAGTGAGCTGAGACCGCACCACTACACTCCAGCCTGGGTAACAGAGCCAGACTCCATCTCAAAATCATCATCATCATCATCATCATCATCATCATCATCGATAATTCAATTTAGTTTTCCTTTGTGATGTCTAAGGACTTGATTGTTGATATAAGGGGTTACTGTTTTGCTTATAAAGTTCTATTTCTTAATCAGGCTGTTAGTTATTTGGGATTACTTCATCTTAAGAAATTCATCGATTTGTGCATCTTTATCAATGTTACATTAAATAAAATATTTACTTTTGAAATTCCATTTGATTATTTGGTGGACAATCATCCCCTGAGCCCAAAACAGAATCTTCCATACAACTGAAACACAAGACCCTGCTTTCCACTTTTTGCAGTGATGATGGTTTATTGTCCAGAATTTCTCTCACAACCTATCACATTCAACCATGTGTCTAAAAGGTTTTTAATAAGCATTTCTAGGTCTTTTGTTGCATCTGGGTTCTTAGGTGCTTGAGCTGGCTATGTTTCAAGTAACAGAAGTGCCCATAATGTGTCTGGTTCTGTTTTCTCTGTTTGTATTTTTTTCCCCCAAATTTCACTTAAATTTACACATTTTGTGCTATTTTCAGCTCAGTAAAATTTCCCTCAATTTTGAGTTTGATTTTAGTTTTTATAGCAATTCCTCCTTTGAAACACCTGTAATTTGCAGTTGGATATTTGTTTCTTCATCTCTTCTCTCCTCGTTTTCAACTCTTCAGCTTGTTCAGTACACTCATACTCTCTCAGGTGTGCTCTTAACATCAGCATTAAAATTTCCACAGGCTCCTGGTACTCTTTACTGCCTCCTGTTTTATTTCACTTTTATGTCTTTGCTGTGATTTGAATCTTTCAATCTCATGTAGATTTTTATTTTTCATGGGCTGTCCTTTCCATGTGACATTTTTCCTATGTCATTTTTAATTTTTCTGGCAAGTTGAAAAAATATTTATTTAAAATCTTAAATTCCTAGCCTGTATTACCACTAGGATTATTTTTAAATCTCTCTCCACAAAAACATCACCTACTTTAAAGGACCTAAACTTACCGGGAGCTAATGTCATATAGTCTCACCAGTCAAGCCTAACTTTCTGCTCCTGACATGTAAGATTTCTCTCTGAACGGGGAAATATGGTGAGTAATACAAACCTTGGTCTCTAGCATTAGGCAAAAAGTGGCAGAGTGATTGTTTCCAAACTTCTTACTGATCACCAGGAATACTGTTGTTTTAATAAATCAAAACATTATTTTATTGTTTAAAATCAATTTAGCTCTTTCTTTTCTTAACTATATGTAAACATCAGATTTAGGCAATTAGGTTTGATTTTTTAAAATTAGTTTTTAACTAATGTGAGTTTTTATCTTTTAGGTATATCATTTAAAAGACATTCAAGGAGAAATTTAAATTTAGAAGGTTAATAGTAAAACCTAAGACAAGTTTTTTCTGACCAAAATTTACATTTTCATTTAAAGCAATTATACTTACTGGATTGAATTTATTTTAGACATCATCGGACAAGTAAGAAGGATTTACTCCATAGCTTACAACATAACTCCTTTATTTTGTTTCATACTATAAAATACATTTTCCTTAAATTTTAATATTTTTCTCAATATTTAGAAATATGCATACAATTTATGTTATTTAATAAAATTCATTTTAAAGACTATTAGTTCTTGAATGACTTAATTTTTCATAGATTATAAAAGTTACATGTACCTAGAAAAATTCATATAGGATAGAAATTAATGAAATGAGAATTAGAAGTATTATAAGAAATTTTATAAATTTAGCTGACCATCAGAAATGGAGAGTCAGGAACAATTAATGCATGTATTGGCTAGAAAAAAAAAGAAAAAAAAAAAGAAAACAACAACAAAAAAAACCTTTTATTTTAGCATTTGGCAATGTCAAAAATGATTTCTATCTAATTGAGGCTTTGTACTAACATCAGTTTTTATTCCATAAATACAAACAACTATAATTGGTCACCCTAAATTTGTTTTAAAAATTAAAAGTTAACTTATTAAATTGCCTTTTTATAGTGCCATTTCTGTATAAATATTATGACTGGTTTTTTTCCTAAAAATAACTCATTATTTGAATGATCAGACTTATCATTCATGAATTAATAAATCTGAAAATAAAAGAAGCTGAATGTACTTGTGACCTGTAATAAAAAGGCAACACTTACGTAGTATAGATGCATGGAATCCTGAGAGTCTTCCTTAGAATAAAAAAAACTTAGGTTCAAGGCATCAGTCATGATGTGTGTAGCCTCAATAAGTTACTGAAAGTCTTTGGGTCATAGTTTTCCTCTGTTAAATGGGGTTAGTGATATCTGTATTGTGATGGTAATATAATTCTTGTAAAGCACAAAGAACAGTGTCTAGCACATAAGGCAATACTAAATGGTAGATATGCTTTTGAAATCACTAAATAGATTTAAGGCTGATGAATAGCATGGTACAGAGGTGTATTTCCCCATATGGAGTTACAAAGCCTTTTGATATAAGTGTCATAGAATATATACACAATAAAATACTGGGCTTAAATAATTTTAAACTGCTATCTATAATTTAAAACAAATTATCTTTTATATATTATTTGTGTTTAATTTTTAAAAGAGAAAGTATGTACAGTTTTTTCACCAACTTTTACTATGAGGCACTTATATTAATGTCAACCAGAACAGTGTCTACATAATTTTGAGAAATGCTGGTGTGCAGGAATGGATAGGAAGCCAATCTTGTGCAAAATTAGGCTGGTAATTTCAGCTCAGTGACATTTTACAGATCACTGATCATTGTAAAGTCTAATTTGTTTTGTTATCTAAAAATGAATATAATGCAACTATCCAAAGAGTTAAATATTCTTTAT
Source organism: Macaca nemestrina (assembly GCF_043159975.1). Classification (NCBI taxonomy): domain Eukaryota; kingdom Metazoa; phylum Chordata; class Mammalia; order Primates; family Cercopithecidae; genus Macaca; species Macaca nemestrina. The sequence goes on from NC_092125.1 coordinate 48,522,182, forward strand.
AGCATACAGAACCGAAAAAGTACTTAGTAAAAGTTAGTTCCCGTCACCATTTTATTTTCCTTTATGTAACAAAGCTTCTTTCATTTTGTTTCTTTGGCTTGTAGAACAAAAAATAAATAAATAAAAAGGGAATTGAGGCCGGGCGCGGTGGCTCACGCCTGTAATTCCAACATTTTGGGAGGCTGAGGTGGGCGGATCAAGAGGTCAGGAAATCGAGACCATTCTGGCTAACACGGCGAAACCCCATCTCTAGTAAAAATACAAAAAATTAGCCGGGCGTGGTGGCGGGTGCCTGTGGTCGCAGCTACTCGGGAGGCTGAGGCAGGAGGAGAATGGCGAGAACCCAGAAGGCGGAGCTTGCAGTGAGCAGAGATCGCGGCCCTGCACTCCAGCCTGGGTGAGAGCGAGGCTCTGTCTCAAAAAAAAAAAAAAAAAAAAAAAAGGAATTGAAACGCAAAATAATATCAAATGGGGGCATTTGGTCTGTATGTTAAAAAATATTGCTTTGGACTCTCTGGAAGATGATAAAACTATGCTCACAACTTACTTAAACATATTATTTTTATATTTTGATAAAAAGAATTATGCTATACACTATAATTTTAATGGAGCATTTAAAAGAGAAATGTTACTAAGTTTATATCTAAAATGCACATGTTCACATTTCTATTTTTGCTTGCTTTTCTTCCAAGAAGCTACATCTATTTGAGTAGCCGTCACCCCACATCTGTTAATCTTAGCACAAATTGCTATCTCTTATATAGGAGATTGCATTGCCAACATTTTAATAATCAAACTTGTCTTTCCCTCAGATAAACACCAGAAAAGCCATAAGGTAGAATGGCACATTTCATGAGAAGTTTTAAAACTGTAATGATAATCAGTCCCCCAACCTTAATTAAATAGAATTAACCCAACTGTAGGCTGTCTGGCTTTGTTTGGGCTTTTCATTATGTATGGAGACTTAGCTATCATTTCCCCTTCAAGGAAGACCTTCATCTATAATCATTTGGGATACAAGAATTTCTGTATCTGCTCCAAAGTCAATTCCCCTGCTGTCAACCCCCTGGCTTCAACGCATTACTCATAGGCCTACCTCAGGCATCTCTTTACTCCCTTGAAAATCCAAAAAAGCTGCCCTCCTAGGATAAATTGCAAAGATTGCCTCATTGGCCTCAGGCTTCAAAGTGGACAGGGGGTGAGAAATAAAGATTTCTCTCTTAAATATTCAATTCTAAACTTGTCAGTGTCCATTTCTTATTTCCTTCAATTTACCACTAACGTAAATATATTATGTGTAAAGTTGTCTTTAAAATTTTGGGAAAAAATAGAAGAAGGTTATTATATATTATATTATGAGAAAAAATAAATTTGAGTATTTCACAGCTATTTTTCTTGGCATTCCGTGCTCAGACATACATTCTCATTATGTTTCTGGAGTCAGTTTTCTTTGTCCAGGCCCTTCTCCAAATTTCAAGATAGTCTCTCCTTAGATTTCTGGTAGGGAACGTTCTCATCGTGTCTGACGCTGAAGAGACCAGAAACCTTGTTTCACTTCTTTGCCTCACTGAACCAGTTTAGAGAGATTGTGTTTTCATAATAAAAAGCTTATAAAGATGTTTTCCTAAGTAACAGATGATCAAATTAATATTATATGTCATAAAGGACAAATTATTTAAATTCTCTAAGCTTTAATTTCTCAGATATAAAATAGGAATAATTACTCATCTCAAAAGTCCTGTTGAAAATTGAATGAATTGATACGTGTAAGGTCTTAGAACAGTCCACGCTATACAGTAAGCTGTTTATCTTAGTCACTGTTGTTATTGGTGTTTACTCTGTCATTCATTCATTTGACAAATATATATTGAACGCCAGCTCTGTGTCAGGTGCTCCTAAGAAAACTGGAGAATAAGAGGAAAAAGATAGAGGCCCTGACCCACAGGAGCCTACAGCCTGGTGGGACAGAAATAAAAATAAAATAATATCAGGTAGTGATATTACTTTGAAAGAATATGAAGGCAAATGCAGGGCTAAAACATGCCAAATAACAGAGTCATTATGATAGGGAGAACCCATTGAAGGAGATGTCACTTGGGTAGAGATCTGAATGATGAGGCAAAGTAGTTCCAGTGTAAAGATCTGTGTGAAAAGTATTTCAGGCATAAGGGACTGTAGGGATGAACATTCTGAAGCTTGAACAAACTTGGCTTGTCTCAGGAACAACAAAAAAGGTTAACATGCCTAGAGCAGAATAAGCAATGGATGATCAGAGATGAGGTCATAGAGCAGCTATCAAATGTAGTAGTGATAAATATTCATTTTTTTCAATGTCATGGAATGACTAGAGAGTTTTTAATATGGAGTTATTGAACTCAGATTTTCAGAATATCTCAAGCGGTTATGAACAGAATAGACTTTGGGGTATTGTGGTATAGCAGGTTTGTGATTCGGGTTAATTCTACTTTCTCAGGGAAATAAGATGGTAGGTAATCCATTGATAGTGAAAGAATTAGTTGAATATTTAAATACAGAAAAAAAATGTTGAAATAATTATCTTAAATACAACTCACTACACAAATATGTTCAGTATTCTATATATCTTTAAGGGCCTGGTCAGGATGGTTATGAAGTTTTCTCCAGCCATGTTTACCTATACCATGGGTTTGGGAACAATGTAGGCTCAGAGGAAGTAAAGAGTAAGGTTAAACAAGATTTTCCTTTTTTCCAGGTGTCTATAAGTGAGAGAGGTAAGGTAAATTAACTTAAGGCTGAATGCAATCAAATTATAATAATGTTGGGCTTTGGTAATGAAAAAAGAGACCTCATGAGAAAGAAGCAACAATAATTTGATGAGGTCAGTGGATTTAAAAGTGCTGATTGAAGTAAAATAATTATTGGAGAAACATTATTAGATTATGTCTTCTGAAAAGTTTCGAAGTGGTGGTCAACAAATGAGATGCTGAAACTGAGATGTTTAAAAAAATGTGACACAATTATTTGAAACAACAAAACTTAGGAAATGAAAAAGTTAATGGAAATTCATGGAGGAGTGTTATCTGTAGAAGTGCAGAAACAGTACCAAAGCAAATGGCTTCATTTGTAGTCATTTAAAATTACATCTCCTCACTTCTCTTCTTCCTTATTATCTCAAAGATAAATGTTATACTAAAGACACATGTTTAGAAGATGCACTTTTAGAGATGAGTGAAATTTTAGATGTTTTCTAGTTCAATCCTTTTATTATACACACAAAAAATCTGAAATTTAGAAGTTGTGGGGAGAGTGGTGCCCAATTATTGTTCTCAACATTTTCCCTTAACGGAACTATACAATAGTCTTTAGTAACAATATCTGTGGGCTGAAGCGCTCAGGTTTTCAGCTGCCTACTAAGTAGGGTAGCAATATGAGGCATTTCTAGCCTGTAATATACAGGTAGAAATAGCAGAATGGTATATCTGTTAAAAAGCATAGACCCAGCACGCATGTATCCTTTGGCCTTTTTCACATATTTCTTTTCTGTGCTGAGAATTCAGAGTAAAATATTTAATTTTTTAACTAAGAGGATTAAATTCATATACTAAGGAGATCAGAGCATAAAGATGGAAGGCATCTGAATTCCTGGTGGGTTTTGCAGAATATGTGCACCAACTCTTCCTCTAGATCTCTTATTATATATGAAAAGTATAACCTGTAGTGTGGTTAGCAAGGGAGAGGAAATATATATTCTCCCCCCAAAGGTTAAATTATTCTCTTAGTATAGCTGTTCTTTTCTATCTTTTGGTTATGAACTAGTCAGCTCTATTGTCAGTTAATTCATCTTCTATGGGAAGTTTTGTTTTGTTTTGTTTTGTTTTGTTTTGTTTAAAAAAAAAGCTCACAAAAAAGAAACAGCTTAAAACTTTCTAAATGTTAAATGTTTTCTCCCATTTGTTCTGAATCGGAGCCACAAAACAGCAAGTCGTAGTGTAACCAAATCTTGTGCCATAGCATAAAATGAGATTCCACCTTTTTGACTTATAGTAAGTAGGTCTTTCCTGCCTAAATTTTCTTCTTCTACATAGATCATTTTAAATTTTAAGTTCTGTTAACTGCAGCACACTACTAACAGGCTCTGAATTCATTAACAGGAATAAAATAAGCTGCTTCTTACAAAATCACTCAAGTTACTTAAATAAGTAGATTAATTTTTCTTATGTATCGAGAAGTCTTGGTGCAGATTAAAGCAAAATAAATCTGATTTTACCTACTCATTTACAATAAATAATAATAGGAATTACATGAGGAAATCACTCAAGGCAGTTCATAAAGTAGGTTTGCTTCTTTACGGCTAACACGATAGATTGTTGCTCTGGTCTACTAAGATGAAGGGTTTTGTTTGTTTGTTTGTTTGTTTGTTTTTTGAGACGGCGTCTCGCACTGTTACCCAGTGGCGCTAACTCAGCTCACTGCAAGCTCCGCCTCCTGGGTTCACGCCATTATCCTGCCTCAACCTCCAGAATAGCTGGGACTACAGGCCCCCGCCACTATGCCGGCTAAATTTTTTGTATTTTTAGTAGAGACGGGGGTTTCACCGTGTTAGCCAGGATGGTCTCGATTTCCTAACCTGGCAATCCACCCGCCTTGGCCTCCCAAAGTGCTGAGATTATAGGCGTGAGCCAGCATCCAGGCCTAAGATGAAGTTTTTATGTGAGGTAGTATACTCATGGAAGTGGCAAGAGTTACATTAACTCTACCGTATAACATACAGTAAAGTTGTTATGTATTTAGTTATGCATAACATAACCTAATCAAGGGAATGCCATTCCACCATCTTCATTTTATTGGCCAGAAGCGAGTTGCTAGTTCCACACTGGCAGCCAAGGGCATGACTTACTGACCTTGACTCAGGTCATTTTGTTGTGTGTCTGTCACACCATATATGGTATTTTAAGAATCAGAAAATATACTGGATTTCAATCACTCTCAGAAGACAGGATTGAAACAACAGAATTTGTATTCGTAATTTATACTTCTTTAAATATTTAATTCCTAAAGCAATTAACCTGTTGATTTCTGTGCTAAGGTATGTTCAATGTTACTGTTAGATATATATTTTAAAGCTTTAATTTTGTATTAGCTCATTTTTAAAAATCTACATTCTACTTGTAAGAATGTTGCATATTATTGTTTTAATAATAAAAACAGAAATTTTTGTGTAGCAAACCACCATGGCACATGTCTACCTATATAACAAACCTGCACGTTCAGCACATGTATCCCAGAACTTCAAGTAACATAAAATAAAATAAACAGGAATCATATGTAATTTGGTAACCAAAGCAAAACACTGTACATGGATCTACTTCCTTTCCCATATGAAATCACTTGAAATGGAAGTAAAAGTTTGCAGAAAAAGTTATGATACTGGCTAATAATACAGAAATTCCCTGGAGATAATAAAGCAGATTGATTTACATTAGCAGAGAAACCAGAACAAACAAAACTATAGTGCTGGACACAAGTAGTAAGTATATTACCTTCATTAAAATTATCTTCCTGACATGCAATGAGGAAATTGTGTTTCCAAAGAAGCGCCAAACTCACGTGAAATATGTGCAGTATCAACTAATATAAAGAATAACGTGTAAGTCCAGCCCCTTTTAGTAGGCCATCTCGCACATACTAAGACTTAGCAGCAGATTCCTCTTCCCAATCACCTCCCATTTCCAGTTGACAGGCTAACTCTTCGTATTTGCTTTGCAAATAAAACTGGAAGATGTTTCAGGAAATTTGAATGACAGCCCTAGAGAGAGAGAGAGCAGAGCCTGATGCCATACTGGACCTCAAAGACACCAAAACAAACAAACAAAAAAACAAATAAACACACAAAAGAAAAAACTTCGGTATTTCCATACTGAGAACAAGTGTGCTTTAAGACATTTCTCTGAGGGCTGGGAAGGAGGAGAGAGCTCCTAGTAACTAATGATTGCTGCAAAGAGTTGACAGCTGCCCTCAATGGCACAATTAACCTGGCTTCACTTCTACATCCTTACCTGCAATCTTAACAGCAGACTACTGTATTCGGAGATTTCCTCCTTTGGAAATTATCACTTGAGTTGCACATTTTACTCTCAGGAATTTACACAAATTCTGACTCATAAGAGAGATCCCAAAATATTTACTAAATTTAAATATTTAACAAAAATCAGTAACCATAAATTGAAAAAACATAAATTTTAAAAAAGAACAATTACCACTAAAGAAGCAATACAGAATCAGAACACTATTTAAAATAATAGAACATATTTTATAAAATAATAATTTTGCTAAAAGAAAATAATAAAAATTGTTGATGTCTATAATCAAAAACTTTCAAACTCAAAACTAAAACGTTTAAGGAATGAAGTATCATATCTAAATAGAACAGATAAGATAGAAAAATAAAAATGTATAACATGAAATTGGTAGCAAAAAGAAGGAGTGTTGTAATTATAATACTAATAATAAACATTGAAGATGAATCTATTAAGTGAGTTCAACACATACCTTTTATAAGTACAAAAGTGAAGTCCATCACGAACACAACAGTTGAGCATACTGAGGCTTTAAAAACTTTCACTTAAATACAGAAATATATAAAAAAGTGAATTTTCTTTATAAAACTTTCATAAATTGCTAGAATAGAATTAACATATAAGCAAGAATACAGATAATTAGAATAACAAAATACTTAGTATAATAGAAATAGATATAATATTGGTTAAAATCAAGTTTAATTATTTTCAAATATTTGTTGTATTAGTCAGGGTTCTCTAGAGACACAGAACTAGTAGAACATATATATATAAGGGTCTATTAAAGAGTATTAACTCATACAATCACAAGGTCCCATAATAAGCCATCTATAAGCCATCTACAAGCTATGGAGCAAGGGAGGCAGTCTGAATCCCAAAGCTGAAGAACTTAAAGTCCGATATTCAAGGGCAGGAAGCCTCCAGCATTGGAGAAAGATGTAGGCTGGGAGGCTAGGCCAGTCTAGTCTTTTCATGTTCTTCTTCCTGTGTTTTATTCTGGCCACATTGGCAGCTGATTAGATTGTGCCCACTCAGATTAAAGATGGGTCTGCCTTTCCCAGTCCATTGACTCAAATGTTAATTTCCTTTGGTAACACCTTCACAGACACACTCAGGATCAGTATTTTGCATGCTTCAATCCAATCAAGTTGACATGCAGTATTAGCCATCACAAGTCCACCCCGTGTCACCTTGACCCATACACATCTCCTGAGATCACACATAATCTTCAAATAAAGACAATAATAAGCTGATAATTATGCCTAGCATAATACAACAATTCTTCGTACAACCAGAAATGCACCAATCCCCCATCCAAATGCTATTACATAAAGTTAACAGCACTTAAATTCTGATATGAAGTCAAAAAATCTTATGTCACATAGTAAAGGAAAAAGGAAATAAAATGAGGGTATTGTCTTAGTACAAGTGTATACATGCATAATCATGTTTTTAACAAAAGAAGACTACCTTCTTCTACTACCCATTCTGTATTCCCTTTGCCTTCAACAAGCACCTCAGCAGGTTGTGTTTTTTTTTTTTGTTTTTTTTTTTTTCTGGTGGAGTGACACAAACCTTCCTTCATGAAGGGTCTAGGCCATTTGTTGTCTTGTCTGGATAGAGCTGTTGTTAAGTTTCCCACTGACCTTAATCACAGGATATGGTTATACTAAGAGATGTACCAGGGGATCTCCTATATTCCATGCATAATCTTCTTTACCTCTGTTGTGGAGTAATAGAGTGATTTCATCTTGATAGTCCAGGTCAGTAACCTCAGCCAACACTGTAATTCACTTCATAGCCTGTTGGCTTAAAGGTAGGAGTAGCCCAAACTGTCGAGGTGGCAATCTTAACTTCCATTTTAAAGGAATCGTTGTTGTGTCTCCTGGGGGCAGCATTTCTCCCTCTAAGACTAGGACCACTAGGCTAACAGAACATAATATCGTGGGAATAGGAAGCAACAATTTTGCTAGTGGGTCCTTAGTGGTTATGGTGAATGGTGCCACTGATATTTCCACCCCTTTATTCCTGGACCTATGAATCCTGCCTGGCTATGGGAGAAACTGTACAATATATTGGATGCTGATTCAGTGCATACACGGCCTTCTGGAGAACTTTGTCCTAGCCATGCAAAGTATTGTCACTTGGTTGGCATTGTAATTGTGACTTCAAAAGGCCATTCCACCATTCGATGTATCCAGCTGCTTCAGGATGAAGAACATGGTAAGACCAGTGAATGCCATGAGCATGAGCCCACTGCTGCACTTCTTTAGCCATAAAGTGAGTGCCTTGATCAGAGGCAATGCTTTGTGGGATATTATGGTGGTGGATAAGGCATTGCATGGGTCCGTGGATGGCAGTCTTGGCAGAAGCATTGCATGCAGGATAGGCAAATCCATGTCCAGAGTAAGTATACATTCCAGTGAGAACACACCTCTGCCCTTTCCATGATGGGAGTGGTCCAATATAGTCAACCTGCCACCGAGTAGCTGGAATATCATCCCGAGTAATGATGCCATATCGAGGACTCAGTGTTGGTATCTGCTGTTGGCCAATTGGGCACTCAGCGGTGGCTGTAGCCAGGTTAGCCTTGGTGAGTGGAAGTCCATTTTGCTGAGCCTATGCATAACCTCCATCCCTGACATCATGTCTTCTTTGTTAATGGGATCACTGGATGATGACAGAGGTTGGGGAAAGAGCCTGAGTGGTGTCCAAAAAACAAGTCATCTTATCCATTGATTATTATAATTATCCTCTGATGAGGTCACCCTTTGATGAGTACTCACATGGGATACAAATATCTTCACAGTTTTAACCACTCAGAGAGGTCCATCCACACACCCCTTCCCCAAACTTATTTGTCACCAATTTTCTGATCGTGCCTCTTCCAAGTCCCTGACCATCCAGCCAAACCATTGGCTACAGCCCATAAATCAGTATATAATCACATATCTGGTCATTTCTCCTTCCATACAAAGTTCACAACCAGTGATCTCCTCAAGGTTCTGCTCACTGGGAAGGTTCCCCTTCCCTGTTGTCCTTCAGGGGTGTCCTAGAAAGGGGCTATAGTGCTGCAGCTGTCCACTTTCAGGTGGAGCCTGCATATTGTCCAGAACCATCTGTAAACTAGGCCCTAGTCTTCTCTTCCTCTGTCAACTAATCATAGGGAACTCCCTATGAGCCCATAGGTGCAGGCTGAGGAAAAGAAGGTAGGGTGGCAGGAGTGGAGACCATGGGCATTTGAGCCACTTCCTCATGTAACTTACTTGTGCCTTCAGGACCTGCTCAAGCCTGATCACGTATATACCACTTCCATTTGATGATGGAATGCTGGTATGCATGACCCACTGTAAGGCTAGATGGGTCAAAAAGTGCCCAGTTCATGATAAGCAGTTCAGGTCCCATAGTGATCTGATGACCCATAGTCAAATATTCAGTTTCCACCAAAGTCCATTAACAGGCCAAGAGCAGTCTCTCAAAAGGAGAGTAGTTATCTGCAGAAGAAGGCACGGCCTTGTTCCAAAATCCTTGAGGCCTCTGCTGTGATTCACCTGTCGGGGCCTGCTAGAGGCTCCAAACAACACCCTATCTGCCACTGACACATCAAGCACTGTTAGATCTCCAGGATCATATGGCCCAAATGGCAGAGCACCTTGCACAGCAAACTGGACCTCTTGCAGAGCCTTCACCTGTTCTGAAACCCAGTCAAAACTGGAAGCCTTTCGGGTCACTCAATAAATGGGCCATAGTAACACACCCAAATAAGGAATGTGTTGCCTTCAAAATCTAAATAGGCCCACTAGGCTCTGTGTTTCTTTCTTGGTTGTAGGAGGGGCCACACGCAGCAACTTATCCTTCACCTTGGAAGAAATGTCTCGACAGGCCTCACACCACTGGAACCCTAGAAATTCTACTGTGGTAGAAGCTCCCTGAATTTTATTTGAATTTATTTCCCATTATCTGACATGCAAATGTCTCACCAATAAGTCTAATGTGTTTGTTACTTCTTCCTCATTGGATCCAATCGGCATAATGTGGTCAATGTAATGGACCAGTGTGATACCTTGTGGAAGCCAAAAGGGATCAAGTTCTCTTGGAACAAGATTATGACACAAAGCTTGAGAGTTGATACACCTCTTAGGTAGGAGAGTAAAAGTATATTGCTGAACTTGCCAGCTGAAGGCAAATTGCTTCCAGTGGGCCTTATGAACAGAAACGAAGAAAAAGGAATTTGCCAAATCAATGGCTGAATACCAGGTAGTAGGTGATGTGTTAATTTGCTCAAATAATAAAACCAGATCTAGTATAGATCTGTCATTCTCCAAGATCCATCTGTCTTCTGCACAGGCCAAATAGGAAAGTTTAACGGCTATGCGGTGGCAGTCACCACCCCTGCATCTTTCAAGTCTTTATAGTGGCACTAATTTCCACAATTCCTCCAGCGATGCGATATTGTTTTTGATTTACTATTTTTCTAGGTAGAGACAACTCTAATGGTTTCCATTTGGCCTTTCCCACCATAATAGCTCTCACCCTACCAATCAGGGAGCCAATGTGGGGGTTCTGCCAGCTGCTAAATATGTCTATGCCAATCATGCCAATCTGTGCTAAATATGTCAGTGCCAACCTGGTACTGGGAAAATAACCACAGGATGAGTCTGGGGACCTACCGGGCCCACTTTAAGTCAGACCTGAGCTGAAACTCCATAAATTACCTGACTTCCATAATCTCCTACTGTCACTGGAGGACCGCAATGCTGTTTTAGATCCACTTGAATCAATGTCAGCTCAGAGCCAATGTCCAGTAGACCCCAAAATATCTGATCATTTCACTTTTCACAATATATAGTTACCCTGGTAAAAGTCCGGAGGTCTCATTGGGGAAGTATGGGAGAAAGAATAACAGCAGCATAAATTGTCTCTAGTGTAGTGGGGTCCATTCTCAAGGGAATACAGCCTCCCCTTTATTCAAGGAGTTGTGTGTCTGTAAACTGGCTCAAGTTTGGAAATTGATTGAGGGGCTGTAATTCTCTGTTTTTAGAATTCAAATTAGTCTCTTTTCTACCCGACCTGGCAGGTTGCTACTTATATAGATTAAGTAGGAATGCAGTAGGCTTCCTCTTGATTTCACTTCTGGGAACACTGATTAATTAGCGAGTGCAAGAGCTCTACATGAGTCTGACTATTCTGATTGCTGCTTTGCCATTACTGTCCATTACAGTAGCTACACCCACCTTGCCTTTGATGGTTGAGTGCTGCCACTTGGACACTGCCACCTTGGAATCGAATTATTCCTATGGGATTTAAATTTTGTAGTTGAGCGACTGCAGTTCCCACTATTAAATCTGACATAGAGAAGAGCAGTTACAAGGCTCTTCAAAGATGCAGTTGCTGCCCTCAGAAATCTATTTCATAATGCATTGGTCAAGGGTGTATCTTCTGGATCCTCCCAGCTTGGATGAGTAGGTGGGTCTAAAGTGACTAATCCACTCCACCACCCCAATCTCCCTAAGCCTTTAGATCCCTTCCTTTACATTAAACCAAGGGAGATCAGGCATTTCCAGCTTGCTCACAGTGGGCCATCTTTTAACTAATATTTCAGCTAACCAAGCAAATAAACAATTAGCACCTTTTCTAACTCCCCAAGCTGCAACATTAATCGAAGAATCCCTACTTACTGGGCCCAAATCAGTTAATTCAGCCTGATCTGACTCTATGTTTCTTCCACCATCTTCCCAAACCGTTAATATCCATTTCCATGCTTGTTCTCCAGATTTCTGCTTGTATAAATTAGAAAATTCAAGTAGTTCTTTCCAAGTGTAGCATACCTCATCATGGGTCACGCTCTTAACCTCATCTCTATGGGCCCAATGGGACTTTAGTCTAGTTATAGCTCTAGAGGCAAACAGAGATGTTGGGGGTGGCTTCTGAGAAGAATCAACATTATTTTGCCTGGCAATTGCCTCAGGGGAGGCCATCACTGTTGCCTTAGGCAGCATAGGGTTTATCTTCTCAAAGGTGGAAAGGCTGATGACAGCATCAGCCAAGGAGGGAATGTTGCCACTATTGGAGATGGGAAAGCTATTTCTTCTGGCAAAAAAGGTTCATCAGAGTTTACAAGTTCAGAGTTCCCCAGTTTCATCAGGTCCCCATTCTAAGTTTCAGTGTCCCATTCTTTTCCAATCAATGGCCTCACTTTAACAGTAGACACCTGGTGAGACTGTGCATCCACCTTTCATTTCAGGTCAGTCACTTGAATGATAAGAGCTTGTGTCTGATTTTCCACATTTTCAGCTCTTTCTCTACAGGCAATAAGACTCTCACTCAGGGCAATCTTAGCAGATTTGATGCTTAGTATCTGCTTTCAAGGCTGGGAGTTAGAACCCCTGAGTTCATCATTTTATTTCATTGCTTTGTCCAGAAAACTTAGAAGGAACAAACCAACTACAGTGTGTTCCTTTGTTCTCCACATATAGTCAAAGACATTAGGTATAGAGTCACTAAACTCCTCACCTCTCACGAATAGTGAATCAGAAGTGTCACATGCACTTATTTTCCATAACTCTCTAAACAGTTTATGCCAAGGACTATCAGTGTTCTCCATAGAAGTAGAGTCCTTAGTATTTGAGGTCTAATCATATTAGGCAGCCTACTCCACAAAGTCCCAAACCAATGAATAACTCCATCCTTAATATTCTGTTCCTCTAGAACCGCTCTTGGTACCAAAATCTGTATTAGTCAGGGTTCTCTACAGATACAGAACTAATAGGATAAATATATAAAGCAGATTTTATTAAGTAGTATTAACTCACATGATCACAAAGTTCCACAATAGGCCGTCTGCAACTTGTAGAGCAAGGAAGCCAGTCCCAGTCCCAGAGCTAAAGAACTTGAAATCCGATGTTAGAAGGCAAGTATTATTCAGCAGAGGAGAAAGATGTAGGCTGGGAGGCTAAGGCAGCCTAGTCTTTTCACATTCTTTTGCCTGAGTTTTATTCTGGCAGCACTGGTAGTTAATTAGATTGTGCCCTCCCAGATTAAAGGTGGGTCTGCCTTTACCAGCCCTCTGACTCAAATGTTAACCTCTTTGGCAACACCCTCACAGACACACCCAGGATCAATACTTTGTATCTTTCAATCCAATCAAGTTGATACTCAGGATGAAGCATCATACTTGCGAAAAAGTTACTAACAAAATGGTCAAATATTAAGTTCCAAAGGCGATTAGGAGGACTACCATTCTGCTAACAGTCTATCAGGTTGGATATTGTTTTTATATGTTTTGTATCACCATATGATTTTCTTTTATTCTCATTTTTTTTCTGGAAGCATGCATTCCTTTATTGTTTATGCAATTTATGTTTGCATTATAAGAAGAATGAAACTCTGGGGAATAGAGTCAAAAAGAAAAGAAAAGTTATTCCCAGGAGGATATTGCCTTTTTCAATTTGATTGCTTTCCATTGAGGCATAATAGATATTACCTCAGGCTTTATTACGAGACTATTATTTAGATATATCAATTTAGCTCTGTTAATTTGACAATAAAATACATTTTTGGACTTTTCCTCAATATAATTTATACTGAACTAAATGAAGATTACTAAGAATATTAAATTTTAAAATTTCAATGATACCTTCACAATTGAATTCATGATCTCTAAAGCAATAGCCTGGCATAAACCCAGCTTCTTAGAACCTGATTGCCTCATAAATTTGGTGTAGAACCATATTCGAATACAAAATTGTTTTTCACATATTTTTTAACATCATGATTAACAATTTGAATTCAATTAGTTCTTCTTAATGTAGATAAAAAGGACTCTAAATATCAAAATAAATAAAAATAGACACTAACTACCACAAAATCCTAAATTTGCTTAGCAAAATCACTGGGCTCTGAGCATTGAAAATTTGGTTTTCTTAGACATGACAAAGGTTCCTTTTTGTTTGTATCTTGTTTTCTTTTCCCCTAATTACTAATAAGATGTTTATCTTTGCAGAGTTTTGAATATATAAACACAATTAATTTAGCCTCATTCCTTAATAAAAATGTGATCGTGTGGAAATGCTTAAACTTATTTCTAGAAGAAACACTGAAGGTATTTGAAACTCTTAGTAAAATTAAAACGTACATGCAAAGTTGATAAACATGTTATGCTTAAAAAGTTCACATTCTGAAAAGATTGGTAACTTTTTATGTGATGTAAACATTAACTAAAAGTAACATTGGGGCACCTTATATGTTCCACAAAATCCAGAGAAGTTAAGGTATTGGAAATTGGTATGGTTTGGCTCTGTGTCTCCATCCACATCTCATCTCTAATTGTAATCCCCACTTGTGGAGGGAGGGTCTTGGTGGGAAGTGATTGTTCTAAGGTGGTGGTTTCTCCCATGCTGTTCTAGTGATAATGAGTTCTCACAAGGTCTGATGGTTTAAAAATGAGAGAGCCCTTTGCTCTGGCTCTCTTCTGAGGCCATGTAAGACATGTCTTACTTCCCCTTCACCTTCTGCCATGATTGAAAGTTTTCAGAAGCCTCTTCAGCTATGCAGAACCACGAGTCAAATAAATCTCCTTCCATTAATAAATTACCCAGTCTCAGGTATTCCTTACAGCAGTGTAAAAAGCATTTTAATACAGAAATTAAAAATGAAAACTTAAAAACTTGGAAGAAACTAAGAATTTGTATGTGTAGCTTCTTTAAAAAACACTATGAAGTTTATGTTAATAGTTTTTACTTGGTTTTGTTTTGTTTTGTTTTTTACGGAGTCTTGGTCTATCACCCAGGCTGGAGTTCAGTGGCACAGTCTAGGCTCACTGCAACCACCTCCTCCCTGGTTCCAGTGATTCTCCTTCCTCAGCTTCCCTAGTAGCTGGGACTACGGACAAGTGCTACCATGCCCAGCTAATTTTTGTATTTTTAGTAGAGACAGGGTTTTACCATATTGGGCAGGCTGGTCTCGAATTCCTGACCTCAGGTGATCTGCCTGCCTTGGCCTCACAAAAAGGTTGGTTGCTGCCCAACCCTGTCAGTTTTTACAAGTTTTAACTTAATAAGGAATTGGAATGAAAAAAAAAAATGGAATAAAAATGTTGTTAAACAACTTTATAGTTTATTACTTTACCTTAATATAGGCACAATTCTTAGTATAGCATGATTTTATCAACATTAAAATTCACTTTCATTTGTTTTTTAACTTTGGCTCCCTCATTACATTGCTACTGTAAAGCAGGGCAAATACTGTGTCTTCAGCACTTGTGGTTTGAAAATAACTCTGACTATATGTTGATTGAATAGAGAAGTGGATTAACCAAATGCCTAAATTTCTAATAAGACCTTAAATCCTCACTTGAACATGAGTAATCAGCATTAAAATATAATATAATTACTTGAGTACACATTATTCATTAGGCATTGTGATATGCAATATCTGTTAATCTTCAAAAATACATTGAAATAATTATTGTTATCTGGAGTTTGTTGGCACAGAGAGTTAAGTGTCTTGCCACCTGACACATCTAGTATATATTCTAAGCAACATGATTTAGAGTGCATACTCTTACCACCGTACCATTGACTCTTTCCATATCTACTAAACTTTCTGGGAGGGTTGAAAACTTTTTTGATAGTAGAAGGTCAACACGGGAGTAATTTATGATTTTTGTGATCCAAAGCCTATTTATGCGGCTACTGTGAAAATTATTTCTACCATTTGACAATAAAATATTTCTTCCAGGTGGAAATGTTAGCAGGTAGAACAGGTGAGGCAAGTTGATATGCAAATACCTGACTTATCATACTTTATAAAATATAATAGCATCAATTATAAGACACTTCTTAATTTCAGAGGTGTTAAAAACATAGAAAAACATACATTTATAGTTGACTAAATGCAGTATTATCTATATTCATTTTGACTGAATTAAGTAAAAAGACCTTATAAGAACACATTTAGACATTATTTTTATATTCATCTTTGCCTAAGATTTATTTATTTATGTATTTATGTGTCAAGATAAATAAATAGTTATTCAAACTTCTTTCCCTTTTCTCTCTAAAATGCTTCTTATCAGGGCACTGCATTACTACTCAAGATTAGAAATTACGGTAGCTAAGAATATGGTGGCGGTGAAGATACAGAGGGTGGAAAGAGTTTGAAATCCATTTATGAAGTGGGATTGATAGAAACTGAGTGTGGATAAAATATAGGTTTTATTATTTGAGTGATGCAGGTGATTGTGTCTTTACATGTTATCCTAATGGAGAGCAAAGTACTAGTAGTCATCTGTTTCCATAGATTTTATGTGGAAGCACACAACTGCTTTTTATATTCATTTGTTTCTCTTCACTTGTCTTATCCTAATTAGGTCATAGACACTGACTTTTAGAAGAGTCCCTTTACTTATGTTTTGCTTTATTTGCCTTTTCTCATTGTGTCTAATAATGAAAAGTTAAATGTTAATTTAATCCCCTAGTACTGTCCTCTCTCTACTAGTTTATACTAATGGTATTTCCTCATTTTAAAACTGTATAAAAATTTCTCATAAACATATATCGAATACTTTTCATTAAGTTCTTAAAATGATATTTTTGACTGATACAAAATAGAAGAAAAATCAGATTTCTTATTATTAATAGCTATTATCTACATGTTTTTAGGGAATAAAATATTGCAGAAGGAATTTAGAACCACATTGGAAAAACAAAGGGATGTTTTGGCTTTTTTAAAAGTAAGGGAGCCATTAGAAAGAAGCCCCAAGTAATTAAAATAATAATAATAATAATAATAATAATAATAATAATAATAAAGACGAGGTTTCATCATCTTCCTCAGGCTGGTTTAGAATCCTGCGCGCAAGCGATCTGCCCTCCTTGGCCTCCCAAAGTGCTGGAATTTCAGGCATGAGTCACCGGGCCTGGCCAGAGAGTAATGTTTTATGTTATGAAACTTAATAGATGATACTTATTCTTCAAAAGGAAAACAAATAATAAAAATGATATTGTGTGAGAATTTATTAGGTAACTCTTTGGTTTCGCTGCCTGTTTTAAGCATTGTATTTTCCTTACTGTTGATTGTTTCCAAAAATTATTTGTATCACATTTCACGTTTTACGTTTTAGAGAAAAATATCAGTAGTTAGATGTAAAAGTACATCTTTTCACACAATGAACAATTTTTACACTAATATCCAAAAGTTTTCAGTTTTCAATATTTCACCAATATTTACTCCTTAAACCGAGCTATCTGCTTTATGTTTGTCTCCTTGAGACACTATCTTCCTTGAAGAATGGAAAATATCCCAAGGCTATGAACCACCTTTCCATAATTATACTAATGACGTTGAATTTCCTAATGCATTCAATCACAAAATCAGTTCCTGACTACGAGCTGCCTTCAAATGAAAAACCAGTTTTCACAGCTACAAGGCATTTCAGACAACAATAATAAATATTATAGGAGCGGGTCAAAATTTAAATTCAACATGAAACTTTATAATTTTATATATTTCCAGCTGCTCTCTAGGACATCTCTGTTCACATGCAATATTGAAAAAGCAGAAAAATAAAAGTTAGGGATTCTGTTCACTAGAATAAATTAGAAAAAGATTTTTTTTTTCTTTTCCCATTCAGTTTGACAAATGTTAATTTTGTGTTTATACTTAAGCATTGTTTCAAGCCATGCTATTCGTTTTCAATTATACAAGTTAAATTCAGGTCATATTGCCATAGTCAGAAACATAGTGTTAGTAATCGGTGTCCTGCTAAGTAAACAGGGACTTCTACATAATATTGCTCTTTAGTCAGAAAGTTCACAGGATAGTTCATCAAAGGCACGCAGGAGCAAGACTTCAACATGTATTCTTTGTACAACTTTCATTGGACACTTTATTCAAGCACTGAACTAGTTTCAGAGAATATAAATTGATTCACATGTTGTCTTTGCCTGCAGACATTTATAATTTATCAAGTACTTGTAACTTCTCCAAGTCCAGGTAAACAAGCAGGTTCCAGAGCTCTGGAAAAAACGGCGGGACCTAGTGAAGCAGCACTGATGAGAAATAATTGTGATTTCTTATCCCAGAATAAAAGTATTTTGGCCTCTGCACCTGCTTTCTTTTATTATTATTATTATTATTATTATTATTATTATTATTATTTATTTATTTATTTATTTGAGACGGAGTCTCGCTCTGTCGCCCAGGCTGGAGTGCAGTGGCGCGATCTCGGCTCACTGCAAGCTCCGCCTCCTGCGTTCACGCCATTCTCCTGCCTCAGCCTCCCAAGTAGCTGGGACTACAGGCGCCCGCCACCTCTCCTGGCTAGTTTTTTTGTATTTTTAGTAGATACGGGGTTTCACCGTGTTAGCCAGGATGGTCTCGATCGCCTGACCTCGTGATCTGCCCGTCTCGGCCTCCCAAAGTGCTGGGATTACAGGCTTGAGCCACCGCGCCCGGCCTGCACCTGCTTTCTTAACTGTTGCTGTGGGCATCCTACCAATCACAGAAATTCATTGAAATGGAGGAGGTGAGAAGTCCATAGTGAATCCTGAGGCTCACTGAAATAGGAACAGAGATGTTGAAGGTACCTCTTGAATACAGTTGTAGTTCTACAAAATGATATTTGAGTATCTGTAAAAAATGAAAAAGAAAATAAATGTATAATAATTTTTATCAAATTCACATCATCACACAATAACATAGTTTTTCACATTAGTGCTACACACAAGTGTATGTCTATTTGATAACCAATATGAAGAAAGTACAAGAGAGTAAAAATGTCCGTTTTTAAATTTCTTTCTTTTTTAAATTTTTTTTTCTTGAACAAGCTGAAACTTTATTTTGCAAAGTAGGGAAATGGATACAATGGGCACTTTGATTTGGAATTAGAAGACCTGAGTTAAAATTCTGCATCTAGGTTTTGCTGAATGTTGAAATTTTGGCAAGAACTTTCGAGCTTCAGTGTCTTCATCCATAATATATGAATAATAACATAACTAATTGCAAGTGTTATATGAATTTAGAGAAATAATGAGTGATAGTAAATTGCCATCACCCGATGCCTACAATTGAAAATGGAAGCTCTGTACCTAGGGAGATAGGACAGGTACTGAGAAAGGAGCAAACTTTCAGACAGAATCTAAACCAGACTACATCTAATATAAGAGTTGTATCTTGCTATTGTAACAAATTAACATAAACTTCATGGTTAAAACAATACAAGTCTATTATCTTATAGTTCTGGAGATCACAAATCTGAAAATGGGTCTCATTGACCTAAAACCAAGACGTATTCCTTTCTGGAAGCTCTAGGAAAGAAATTTAATTTTCCCCCCTTTTCAGCTTTCAAAGACGCCAGATTCTGCGGTTTGTGACATCATTTCTTCATTTTCAAAGCCAGCAAAATTGGCTGAGTCTTTCTCACACTGTCACCTCTCTGGTTCTCTCTTCTGCCACTCTCTTCTACTTATAAGGACCCTGTGATATTAAGCTCACCAGATAACCCAGGATGATCTCCTTCTGCTTAGATCAATTTACAACAATGTTAATTTCATCTGCAAAATCATCATTTGTTATGTAAAACGAGAGGCTGCAGAGATTAGGATGTGGGTATTATTTGGGAGCCATTATTCTGCCTATCACACCACCTGTGGAGTCAGTGATTGAATCTGTAATATCCTTGGGAACAAGCTGAGAAGGAGCTCTAAAACTCCTTGTGAACTTCGACTTAGATCCAGGTACTATAAGGCAGAAAATTATATAGTTACACGTAATAAAAAATACATAATTTAAAATGAAATTATAACCAAGCAAATATATCTACACTCCAAAATAAATTTATTTATGAGGCAATCAACAAAGTTAATTATTAGTACATTAAATCATATTAATTTTACATAGCATTCAAAAAAAGATTTAAAATAAAGTATATTTAGGATGCTCAGATAGGTGCATGGGATATAATAAATATTCACTAAAATGACATTATATTAACAAAAAATTACAACAGGCAGAGATGTAACAAAGATAAGTCAGTACAAAAATAATCTAAGAAATTTTGAAAATAAAAATTGCAGAAATTGACTTTTAAAAAGAAAAAATAAAAGCACCCAAGAGACCAAATAATTTTAAAGGCTAGACATTGTTAAAGAAAGGAGTATTGACTAGGAAGGCAATATTGATACATTCTGCCATAATTTAACACAGAGAGAAAAATAAATAAAATGTATGAAAATCATCACTAATTAATACACATAAAATGGTATGGAAAATAAAGCTGATAATGTGATACTTGAGAAGAAACCTGAAGGAAGCAATAGGGGTGAGGACAACAATCACAGATGCCTTGTTATGAGAGAACTTCATATATACACAGAGTGAGATAATCATGTGGCTGAGCAGAGAGACCAAGGGGGAGACCAGTTGGCAGATGTTACTAGAGAGATAAGAAGGCCAAGATTATGTAGATTTCAGGACATGTTGTAAGGACATTGGGTTATCAATGGAGAAAGGCCTTAATTGTGCAATGTGTTTGAAGCTTTCACTGATAAATGATAGTGTCTTTGTTACATTTCATTGTTCAAATCAAGACATATATCCAAAATTAATTCCAAGTATAGAGTCCATTTTTATCATTTACAAACAGGAGAATGAAAATAGTTAAAGAATAGCATTCGTTATTACCACCACTACTAAGCAATAAATTTAGTATGACTGGTCTATACATATTAATATCAAAAGTCAGTCAATATGTACGTGAGTTACATGAGTTGTATGAGGAAATCAGAAGAAAAACAAACATAATTGAGTAAATGCAAACATAAAACAAATAAGCAGATACATTATGAATAGATTAAAATAAGATCTGTGGAATAAATGTTGACATTATTTTGGAAAATTTTGCTACAGAGTGGATTATTTTCTTGGTTTGTCTTTATTATGTTTCTGCAATAAGACTGCAATGATTTTTTTAATAGCACCCATCTCAAAAGTATTTTCTTTCATAGCTTGTGTGTTTGATTTAGATTAAAAATAAAAATAACCCAAACACAAGGTTACGTAGATTTTCTCCTATATTTTCTTCTAGGAGTTTTATAGTTTTTCATTTTACATTTAAGTCTGATTCATTTTGACAATCATGTTATCTACATATGAAGACTGCTGTATTTCTTCCTTTTCAGCCTGTATATTTTTCACTTCTTTTAGTTTTTCTATTTTACTAGCTAAAACATTTATTGCAATTTTAAATAAGGAGGAGTGTCAGAAAGAAGTTCCTTGTCTTTTTTTGCAAACTTAGAGTGAAAGTATTTAACTCATCATTAAGTATGATATTAACTGTAGCATTTTATATTTTCCTTTATTGGGTTAAATGAGTTCCCAATCTATTCCTAGTTTATTAGGAATTTTTATCTTAATGCATCTTAAATTTTGCCCAGTTTTTTTCCTCCATCTATTGATATGGCATATTGTTTATTTTAATTTAATGTGATTAATCTAATATTTATCAAATTTTGAATATTTAAGTAGTATTGCATTTCTGAAATGGCTCCACTTGGTATGCTATTTAATCCTTTTGATATACTGCAAAACTCTGGTTATTAATACTGGGTTAAGGATCTTTACCTCTATAATCATGAGAGATATTGATTTTTAGTTTTTTTTTCTTGTAATGTACTTATCCGGTTTTGGTATTTGGGTAATGTCAGCTTATAAAAAGGTTTATGAATTGTTCCCTCTGTGTTTTCTGAAAGACATTATTAAAATTGTTATTATTTTTTCTTAAATGTTTGAGAAAATTCACCAATATTTAAGCATTATGTTTGTTGGAGGGAAGATTGTTGGTTCTTAATTTCTTTAATATATGTAAAGCTATTCAGATTATCTCTTTTTTTTCTTGAGTAATGTTTGGTACTCTTTATCATTGAACCAGTCATTTTTATCTATGTTATCAAACATTCAGGCATAGAATTATTTATAGTATTACCATACTATCCTTGTAATTTCTACGGATCAGAAGACCCCGCGTCTTTTTCTGATAGGGGTAATTGTGTGTGTGTGTGTGTGTATTTGTTCTTCTTATTATTTTAGTTTATCAATTTAATCTACCTTATCAAAGTGTTAGCTTTTGTTTTGTTGATTTTCCCTATTGTTCTGCTGTTACAATATCATTGCTTCCTCCTTTTATAAAAACATTTTCTTTCTTCTACATGGTTTGGGATATATTTGCTACTCTTTCTGTAGTTTTCTCAGGTGGAGGCTTAGGTAGTTGATATTATGTCTTTCTTTTTCTATAGATTTTGACTGTGAATTTCAGGATTCACTTGTCTCTCCAGAGTTTATAGTGAGGTTTGCACTGGAACCTCAGTTCTGTAATGGATTCAGGAAAACTCACTGATTTCCAATGATATTCAAGTTATGTGAGGATATTCAAGTTCTGTGTATATCACAGGTAAAAGCAGAGGTCTCTTCCTTTAAAAAAAAAATGAAGTCAAGCTTATGTCCAAACTAGTAATAGCACCTTCCAAATGTCTAACCAAGTGCAGTAGTAGAGAGCATATGGGAAACTGATGTTGAAGGCAAATTATATTCAATATTTTGAAGCAAAAATGTAATGTCTTCAGAAAATTAGAAAGGGACATCTATATTACTGGATGGTAAATACTGGAATAAAAGAATGAAGGATATTTGAGTATGAAGCCTATTCTTAATGTTCATGTCAAAGGCATTTGTTTATTTTCTGTTCATAACCAAAGACTTCTAACTTGAAAGAAATGAATTAGCTACCTGTAAGACAACTGTTATCAGTTGAAAGACTACAGAAAGTATAGTAATTTATTCCCCATGCTAGCTGTCATACCATTTTGATACGATATTAAATATATTTTATTATTTTTATAAATCAAATAATTAGCTATCAAAGTTCTGCTATCTGGAACCTTCAGTTAACTTTATTTCAGATTTTATAAATTACTTAGGTAAACTTTCTTTAACAACTACTATTGCTTCCTAATACAGAGTTCACTGACTTCCATTTCACCACTTCTTGAAGCATGTAAGCATTTTAAATATTTATTTGCATATAATATTTTGATGAATTCAAAGTATAAAAAACATATATTGCTATTTTCTGGACATTTATTACTTTCAGAACTTTTTTTGTAGCTTTCTCTGCTTTAATTTTAAAATTGTGTCGCATTTGTTTACCAAAAAGTGTTTATAAAATACTTGCTTATACTTAATGTATTTCAGGTAATTAATACTGGGTACTAGAAAGACAAATTAAATGTGGCCTCAACTTTTATCTTTATATGTATCCATCTTGTTATATGATCTATCAAGCTTCTTACTACCATAAATACGTCCCATGGTTGTGATCTTATAATTAACAGTTATTAATAACATAAGGACTGTAAAATAAGAAAAAACCGAGCCTGCTAGTATTAAATGTAATAAGTAGTCTAAAAGTATGTGCCTGAGCTCTTCTTTCCTGATTGAATTCTATGGAGCTTTAGAGTTTAACTGTAAGGGTAATTGTTCTTGGTTAACTATTCTCTATTTTATTTATCCAAATGGAGTTTTTCTTAGTCATTTGCTTTTCATTGCTTTTTGGTCTAGTCGGGAGACCAGACGTTTGACTTTTAAAAAGCAGAATAATACTACCATTTTATAGAATGTGAATGAATTTGTGCGGGTTATTGGTTGGCAGCTTTAGAGGAAGTGATTCATTTTGAGCAATCCCAAGACTGACTATTACTACATTTTTAGTAAAATATGTATTTAATTAATTTACAATGTATATTTATTTTAAAATAAAAAACATATGAAACACCTCTAGATAATTATGTTAAAGATCAACTCTACAGAAGCTTGATAATAAAAACAAACGTATTGAGCAATTCATTAAAGTGACTTCAGATGCACTGAGAAGTTTCTGTCTTATCTCATGGAAACCCTTTAATAATCCTACGACTTAGAGACTGTACTAACTTAATTTTATTGCTCAGGAATTTAAGGCTCGATGATATAATTAACTTTGCCCAAATCAGAAAACAAACAAGTGTTTGAACCATGATTCACTCTCAAGCACTGTGATTTGAAAACCCTAATTTTAACCATCACTTGCTACTGCCTCCCAATACCTTTTTTATAATGTCCCTTTGGAAACATATAAGAAGGTAACTTACAGCATGATATTTTGCTGGTCAGTTTTATGGCAAGTTTTGTGCCATGTTTTAGTACAGTGACACCCTCAGGAGCTATTATGTCTTCTAGGACCGTTTCTTTCTATATTAAATGGCTCCTATTCTCTGTAGAATACGCTACTAATCTTGGCCTATATTTTTAGAACTTCATAAGACTTTACTAGAATAAGTTACTTACTTAGAGTTTTCCAAAATGTGACCTATGTAATAGTTATGCCAAAGAAATATTCTGCCATAAAATGATAAATAAACCACAATCAAATGGAATAATAAATACAGCTTTTAACTTATATTTTATGATAACAGATATTCTCTTCCTCCTTTATAGTTGGTTAAATTATTTATTTGTAATTTTTTAAAGAGTATTTAAAATGTATCTGACAAACATTAAGCAGAGTAGTACTCACTTTCCAATATCATTATAGCCTTCTGTATAAATTTCCTTGATTTCATTCCTTCATTTGCATCATAAGCAACAGCTATTCTGCATTTGGTTTAGATTATTCTGATGCATTTCTCATATTACATATATAAGTATTCCTAAACAATCTACACTTTTATTTTTCTCCTTTAGATATTATGTAAATGAAATAATGGTGATTATATTCTGTAACTCATTTATATCACTCCATAACATTTATAAGATACATTCAATTTACATACATTCAATTTACATACAACTTATTTATTCACATATATCGAAAGGTGGATAGTATTCCCTTGTGTAGATATGCTAAGTATATTTATCTATTCTCAAGTTAATATATATATGTATTTTATATTAAAGACAATGCCGATCTAAATATTCTTTCACAATTTTTGGTACACATATGCAAAGTTTCCTCTGTTTTATATTATTGATTTGTTTTTCATATCACTTGCTTAATTAATAATTGGAAAGTGTCTCAGCAAAATGTTTGTACCAGTTGTGGGGAGCCTCATGTCTCCCTCTCAGTCACTCTTTAACCCTAATTTTTTTGCGGGAGGAGAGTGGATGGATGTTTTTGTCAGATCACAACATATTCACTGGTCTAGTTACAGCCACGGAGTAGCTCAGTATTAGAGAGTTGTAATGAATGCTAGAGTAAGTCTTCTTATTTAGTTAGTTCATTATTGATCCACATGTAAACCACTTATTTCAATTTGATCTTTATTACACTAATGCTCATATCTTGATCCTGTCTTAAATGCCCCTTTAACTTAAATATTTAAATTACTTAGGTAGGGAAATAAATTTAGCTGTAAAGCAAGCATATATAGGTAAAAAAGAATGACCAATATTTCAAGGGCAATTATGTCTTATTGACAACATATCACATAACTCTAATGTCCCTGTTTTTTGTTTTTTGATTTTTTTTTGGTTGCTAGGAATTACGTAATTTTTTTCTGGTGTAGCATCAATTTGGCTGTTTTACATTACCTGATTGGGGAATTTCCTTAGAGGAAAAAAACATAAATATAGTGGGATTACCTTCTTTTGAGGCAATTTCTTTCTTTTCTGGGTTATTTTACACTTCCTTTAAATAGTTGTGTTTTGTTAAAAAATGTGGAGGATTAATCAAAAAATATTTTGTACATTATATTCTTTAGCTAAAGTTCTTGCTTATTTTAACTGGTTTGACTTTTTTGCTGGATGAAATTGTATAAAGAGCATTACTGTCTTGCATTATTTCTGCTACCACTTGGTCAAAACAGCTGGCTTTGTTATCACTGTTGTGTGTATGAACACTTTCATATAAAAAGATTTATGTGTTCCATATTTAGCATAACCAAAACAGTTTTTCACTCGGAGTTGCCTTTATTTAACTATATTTCAATTATTAACATATTTATACTTAGGCCTCTGTGTTGATAATAGATGTCAGATAAAAGACGGAACACTTTATGATAGCGAATGCATTCAAATTTAGCAGTTTTATTTTTTTTTGGCAAACTTTTGTTCTTTAAACACATATTTTTACTTGTTTATAATACTGGTGTCAGCATCAAAGAATCTTCATAGTAATTACCATAAATGGATCACTTGAGTGGTTGTCATTTAAGTAATTTTTTTGTTGTTTTGTCTGAGGACTAGAACCTTATATCTCCCTTGCTCTATCTTTCACAGTTTTTAACACTGCTTATAAGATGAGTGAGGCTGTCAAAAAAAAAAAAAGCATGATGTACCCCAATGCAAAGAACACCCACAAAGTTGCCTTGAAGAACTATCAACACTGTCTAAAGTAGACATTTTCTTACTTTGTGAAGAATTTACCTGGGAGTGGAGGTCTTCATAACTTTTTTTGTAGTTGTTATGTGTAAAGCCTGGTTTGTTCTTTTACTTGGATTGATTTTATTTGTAGCCTGACTATTGTCAGTTTACTCCATAACTTAACCAGTAGAAACTCTAGCTTATGCAACTGTATAGACAGTATACATAAACTATATTGTAGCAACAAATATAATTACTTTATCTTTGTTTCATTTAACTCACAACCTACACATATCTTTCATCCCTAGAGGGATCCGTCCCACACTGTTCCAGTTAGGGAGGTTCTGTTCCCATGTTCTGAGAATTATTGACTCAACAATAGGAGCAAAATCATCAAATTGCATACTAGATCTTAAAGGCTTCTTTCAAAAGTGACACACATCATTGGCTATGGAAAGTTACGTGGAAGGAAATGGAAAAGGATAGCCACCACAGGCACAGAAGAAAATAAATGCAATAGCTATGAACTACCCTAATCACTGCAGCATTGAATGAAATGTCTTAACACACCTCATTAATGAATTCTTTTTTTATTTTTTCATTTGTAAAGAGATGTTTGAGAATGCTTCCTACACCTGTCATTTGTACAAGTTGGAGTGGATAACATGAGCCTTTATTGTAACTGCTGGACAAAACCATTTGGAATCTGAAACACTGTTAAGTTTGTTTCTGAGGGTAAATGTGTATGATTATTTTTATAAGCTGGTAAAGATAAACATTAATAAACATGAACAAATTTTATATTCCTCATAAAATCAATCTGAGTATAGTGCTATGAAAGTAGAGTAATGCTTTTTTTTTTTTTTTTTTTTTTGAGGGTTATAATGGCCATATAGCTTTTATATTGATTTGTTTGTGGTCAGTGTAACTGACTTTCAATTGAATACATATGATATTCTTAAAGTGAAATTTATCAGAACCCACCAACGGAAGATTAAGTAGCTGTGTTCTTTAAATAACAAAACCTTTCACAAAATTTTCATAATCTTGCTTTATTGCAATAAGGTATTCGGATAAGCTCACGTTCATTTTAGAAGAAAACATGCAAAATAAAAACCTAAGTTTTAGAGACAAATATCAGTATAAATTGAGTGGTAACGTTTCCAAGTCACTGTAATGAATAGAACTAGAATGATGAAATAATAAGATATATTGATATTTTCTTGGTTTTCTCTCACATTAGATTTTAGCAATTATTTAATTTATAATCCATTATAAAGTAGCTAACCTAATTGAAAATTCTGAACTCTAATAAAGCTAACATGATAACCTATATGCCTAATACGTACAAGTGGATAAATCTAATTAATACATAGCAGTATGTAACATCGTATATAACTCTTGGTTATAGTGGAGCACATTTATTGATGTTAAATTAAGAACCACTATGCTGGAAGAGCTCTTAAATATAACTTTAATAAGCCCAGAAATAAACTTCTTACCATCTTTCATTTTCCTTTGTTAAACAACCAGATGTCACATCTCCTTCATGCCCACCTAACTACCAAAAATATAACTGGATATACTGATATATAAAAAATAGTGTACTTGGCCGGGCGTGGTGGCTCGTGCCTGTAATCTCAGTACTTTGGGAGGCCGAGGTGGGTAGATCACCAGGTCAGGAGATCAAGACCACCCTGGCTAACATGGTGAAACCCCGTATCTACTAAAAATACAAAACAAATAGCAGGATGTGGTGGTGGGCACCTGTAGTCCCAGCTACTCGGGAGGCTGAGGCAGGAGAATGACGTGAACCCAGGAGGTGGAGCTTGCAGTGAGCGGAGATTGTGCCACTGCACTCCAGCCTGGAAGACAGAACAAGACTCCATCTCAAAAAAATAATAATAATAAAATAATAATAATAATAATGTGCTTAAATTACAATTTTAAAAACTTTTTAAATGTTTTTTTAAATACTTTAAGTTCTGCGGTACATGTGCAAAACGTGCAGCTTTGTTACATAAGTATACACGTGCCATGGTGGTTTGCTGCACCCGTCAACACGTCATCTACATTAGGTATTTCTCCCAATGCTGTTCCTCTCCTAGCTCCTCACCCCCCGACAGATGTGGTGTGTGATATTCCCCTCCATGTGTCCATGTGTTCTCATTGTTCAACTCCCACTTATGAGTGAGAACATGTGGTGTTTGGTTTTCTGTTCTTGTGATTAGTTTGCTGAGAATGAAGATTTCCAGCTTCATTCATGTCCCTGCAAAGGACATGAACTCATCCTTTTTCTATGGCTGCATAGTATTGCATGGAATGTATGTGTTACATTTTCTTTATCCAGTCTATCATTGATGGACATTTGAGGTGGTTCCAAGTCTTTGCTATTGCTAATAGCACTGCAATAAACATAAATGTGTATGTGTCTTTGCAGTACAATGATTTATAATCTTTTGAGTATATACCCAGTAATGGGATTGTTGGGGCAAAAGGTATTTCTAGTTTTAGATTCTTGAGGAATCACCACACTGTCTTCCACAATGGTTAAACTAATTTACACTCCCAGCAACAGTGTACAAGATTTCTTCACATTCTCTCCCGCATCTGCTGTTTCCTGACTTCTTAATGATTGCCATTCGGAGATGGTTTCTTGAAAAGATCAACAAAACAGATAGACTGCTAGTCAGACTAATAAAGAGGAAAAGAGAGAAGAATCAAATAGATGCAATAAAAAATGATACAAGGGATATCACCACTGATCCCACAGAAATACAAACTACCATCAGAGAATACTATAAACAACTCTACACAAATAAACTAGAAAATCCAGAAGAAATGGATAAATTCATGGACATATACACCCTCTCAAGTCTAAACCAAGAAGAAGTCAAATTCCTGAATAGACTAACAACAAGTTCTGAAATTGAGGTAGTAATTAATAGCCTACCAACAAAAAATGTCCAGGACCAGACAGAATCACAGCCGAATTCTACCAGAGATACAAAAAGGAGCTGATATCATTTCTTCTGAAACTACTTGAAACAATAGAAAAAGAGGGAGTCCTCCCTAACTCATTTTATGAGGCCAGCATCTTCCTAATACCAAAACCTGGCAGAGACACAGCAAAAAAAAAAAAAAAAAAAAAAAAAAAAAAAATTAAGTCAATACCCCTGATGAACATTGATGAGAAAATCCTCAATAAAATACTGCCAAACTGAATCCAGAAGCACATCAAAAAGATTACCCACCACGATCAAGTCAACTTCATATCTGGGATGCAAGCCTGGTTCAACATAGGCAAATCAATAAATATAATCAGTCACATAAATAGAACCAATGACAAAAAACATGTGATGATCTCAATAGATGTAGAAACATCCTTTGACAAAATTCAACACTCCTTCATGCTAAAAACTCTCAATAAACTAGGTATCGATGGGACATATCTCAAAATAGTAAGAGCTTTTTATGACAAACCCACAGTCAATGTCATACTGAATGGATAAACATTGGAAGTGTTCCCTTTGAAAACCCACATAAGACAAGGATGCCCTCTTTCACCACTCCTATTCAACATAGTATTGGAAGTTCTGGCCTGGGCAATCAGGCAAGAGAAAGAAATAAAGGGCATTCAAATAGGAGGAGTGGAAGTCAAATTGTCTCTATTTGCAGATGACATGACTGTATATTTAGAAAATCCCATCATCTCAGTCCCAAATCTCCTTAAGCTGATGAGCAACTTCAGCAAAGTCTCAGGATACAAAAATCAATGTACAAAAATCACAAACATTCCTATATATCAATAACAGACAAGCAGAGAGCTGAATCATGCATGAACTCACATTCGTAACTGATACTAAGAGAATAAAATTCCTAGGAATCCAACTTACAAGGGATGGAAGGACCTCTTCAAGGAGAACTACAAACCACTGCTCAAGTAAATAAGAGAGCAAGCAAACAAATGGAAAAATATTCCATGTCCATGGATAGGAAGAATCAATATTGTGAAAATGGCCATACTGCCCAAAGTAATTTATGGATTCAATGCTATCCACATCAAGCTACCATTGACTTTCTTCACAGAATTGCAAAAAACAAACAAACAAACAAGCAAAAAACACTTTTAAAACTGTAGTTTTAAATCTTGTAAAATCAATTATTTATGCCATAAGAAAATATAAGAATAACCATGGTACTGCTGCCAAAACAGTTATATAGATCGATGGAACAGAACAGAGGCCTCAGAAATAGCGTCACACGTCTACAACCATCTGATCTTTGACAAACCTAACAAAAACAAGCAATGGGGAAATAACTCCTTATTTAATAAATGGTGTTTGGAAAACTGACTAGCCATATGCAGAAAATATAAATTGGATCCCTTCCTTACACTTTTTACAAAAATTAACTCAAGATTGATTAAAGACTTAAACATAAGACCTAAAACCATAAAAACCCTAGAAGAAAACCTAGTCAATACAATTCAGGACGTAGGAATGATCAAAGACTTCATGACTAAAACACCAAAAGAAATGGCAGCATAAGCCAAAATCGACAAACGGGATCTAATTAAACTGAAGAGCTTCTTCACAGCAAAGGAAACTATCGTCTGAGTGAACAGACAACCTACAGAATGGGAGAAAATGTTTGCAATCTATCCATCTGACAAAGGGCTAATATGCAGAATGTACAAGGAACTTAAACAAATTTGCAAAAAAAAAAAAAAAAAAAAAAGCAAAAAAACCATCAGAAAGTGGGAGAAGGATATGAACAGACACTTCTCAAAAGAATACATGTATAGAGCCAACAGACACATGAAAAAAAGCTCATCATCACTGGTCATTAGAGAAATGAAAATCAAAACCACAATGAGATACCATCTCACGCCAGTCAGAATGGTGATTATTAAAAAGTCAGGAAACAACATTTGCTGGAGAGGATGTGGAGAAATAGGAATGTTTTTACACTGCTGGTTGGATTGTAAATTAGTTCAACCATTGTGGGGGACAGTGTAGTGATTCCTCAAGGATCTAGAACCAGAAATACCATTTAACTCAGCAATCCCATTACTGAGTATATACCCAAAGGATTATAAGTCACTCTATTATAAAGACATATGCACATATGTTTATTGCAGCACTGTTCACAATAGCAAAGACTTGGACAGCCCAAATGTCCATCAATGATAGACTGCATAAAGAAAATGTGGCACATAGACACCATGGAATACTATGCAGCCATAAAATGGGATGAGTTTATGTCCTTTGCAGGGACATGGATGAAGCTGGAAATTATTATTCTTGGCAACTAACACAGGAACAGAAAAACCAAACACTGTATGTTCTCACTCATAAGTGAGAGTTGAACAATGAGAATACATGGGCACGGGGAAGGGAATATCACACACTGGGCCTGTTGGGGGATTGGGGGGCTAGGGGAGGGATAGCACTGGGAGAAATACCTAATGTAGTTAATGGGTTGATGGGTGCAGCAAACCACAATGGCTCATGTATACCTATGTAACAAACCTGCACATTCTGCACATGTATTCCAGAACATAAGGTATAATAATAATTAAAAAACAGAAAAGATTAATGAAATACTTTGCTAACTTCTTTGGAGTTATGGAATCAAAATATTTGCAAATAGAAGACCTGATTGGAACTTTCATGTGGAGACTATGCAGCTTTAATTTTCTTTTTCCTTGGCTCCAAATTTTTGAATTTGGCTCAGAATGTATAGGTTTAGGACATTTTCACACAATGACACTGTAATGGCGGCTAGGTGTCATTATATATTTGTTAAACCCCATAGAGTGCACAACACAAAAAGTTATACTAATGTCAACTTTGGACTTTAGTTAATAATAATGTAGCAATATTGGATCATTAATTATAATAAATGTACGATACACATGCAAAAAATAAAGGAGAAACTGGAGGATACTATAAGGGAACTCTGTACTTTTTGCTCACTTTTTCTATAACCCTGAAACTTCCCATCAAAATCTACTAGTTAATTCTTTTAAATGTGACAAAAATTTTACACTAAAAGTTCTTCATTAATCACTTGTGGTCTACAGTTGATTAACTACAATTTAATAGAAGTCAAATACGTATTCCTTACTTTAAGGATATTGAAAATCCAAAAGTTTTTTCTACTTTCACACTCAATAGTCAACACCATTACCCCCGGTCACCAAAATATCCGTGTGGATTTTTCTTCATCAGCAACCAATCAGTTCTGCAGGGGACGCCATCTGGGTATCCTCTTATACTATTCAATTATAACTCTATTACTTCAGATGCCAGTCACTTGGCTGGCTGACTATAAATCAGGCTTCCCATAATTATCTCCTCAGGTTTGATTAATTTGCTAGAGCAGTTCACGAGACTCAGTGAAACACTTACTTACATTGACTGGTTTATCATAAAGATATTCCATAGGATACCAATAAACAACAGATGAAGAGATGAGTAGGGTGAGGTGTGGGAGAAGGGGCAGGCAGGGGACTTCCATGCCCTCCCTGGAGCACCATCCTCTAGGAACCTCCACATGTTCAGCTGTTTAGAAGCCCTTGAAATACTGTCCTTTTGGGTTTTTATGAAAGTTTAATTAAATAGGCATGCTTGGTTAAGTTACTGGCTATGAATGGAATGGTCAGCTTTAGCCTCAGCTCCTCTCTCAAACCTGAAGGTTAGAAGGTATGGCTGACCCAACATTCTAATCATACCATAGCATTTCCTGTGACCAACGCTCATCCTGAAGCTGTCAAAGGGTTGCCAGTGACCATACATCTTATTAGCATACAAAAGACACTCTTATCACTCTGAAGATTACATGTATTCTCAGAGCTATATGTTAAGAAAAGGGGCAGAAGACTATATATATACACACACACACACACACTTATATATACATATATATTCATATATATGTGTGTGTGTATATACACATATATATGTGTGTGTATATATATGAAGCATGATAATCACACTTTCCACTACTTCTATTGGTTTCCATCTTATTATCTTCATATTTAGAATTTAACAGTTGTAATTCTGAAACTGAAAATCATTGAAGAATATCTAGCTATCTGTAAAGGAAATCATTTTCTAGATACGAGTCAATCACAACCTGGTGAGGTTTCAAGTGACAGATAAGTTTTTTCAGCATTTGATAAATTTAAGTAAAACTGTTTGTTTTGTCTCTTTACCAAAACAAAATCTCTGTCTTAAGACACAGGAGAAAATAAACATGAATAAAAATAGGATTTTGAAAAAGTAATTATTCATTTATATAAATTTATCTTAAAAGACATAGTTTTAAATGAAGAAACTATAAAATAAAAACTAAAGCTATTCATAATTTAATTTAAGCTTCGATAGTTAATGTTGAATTTTATAATGTATAGATTCTTATAAAATATTATTTTTTGAAAGTGAGTTCAGTCAAAATTAGAGCAATCTCATCCAAGCTGACTAACTTTAAAAAATTACTTTCAATTGTCTACATTTAAGAAAATGGTGATATTTGAAGGACAGGGATAAATGAAGCTGGTCTGATATAAAATTTAATCACCCTTTGATAGATTGCAAATTTTATTTTCTATGCCTAGTTACAAGTTGTCTTTTGTCATAATGGCTTGAAAGCTGAATAAGACCTAATTGACTGAAGATTGCTTCACCGTAAGTGCTTTTCAAAAGTGAACAGGCCGTAATAATATTTTAATGTTCATGATTCAAACTACATTGAATGTTAAAGTCTTACTACAATGTTTTCAAATGAAAGATTTTAATTTTTGTAATTTTGGGTTTTCTCCATAAATTTACATCCAATCACACATGAACAAGCTTACAAACTATGTAACGTTTGTCTGTATGTTTATCTATTCATGTGTAGGATATTTAGTACTGCCAGAGCAAACAATGTTATAAATCAGTATGTGGTATATACTGAATTTATAAACTATAAAAATGCAGTACAAACTATGATGGATACTAACATCCAATAAAATAATTTTGCAGACTACATTTCAGTATCTGACTTACAGATAAAAAGAGCATAGTTCACTAGTATCTTTGTACTATCATTTAGAAGCACTTGTACACTAACAGTATCAGCTTTATTCTTTTGGTTTTTAATTATTTTATAAAATATAATGGTAGTTAATTGTATAATAAACACTTCTCTAACAGGTAACTCTTTTAATCTAATGTTTTAAAATACATAGACTTAAAATTTTATATGAAATAACTACACCTTTTCTTACTAAGCACATTACATAACTAATTCATTATAGAAGTAACACTTTTGCTATTGATCTACATGTTTTATTGATCTGCATCCTAATTGATGAATGGTTTATATTGATCAGTGTCTTTTGATTACATAGGCCAAATTGTTTTACACTGATGTTATTTAAGTTAAAGTCTTATAAAAATATTATTTGTATGGCTTTCATTAACATTGAAGTTTGCTGATATTCTCATATGAAACAAAACAATTTTTTTTTTTTTTTTTGAGAGGGAGTCTTACTCTTTCGCCCAGGCTGGAGTGCAGTGGCTCGGTCTTGGCTCACCGCATTCTCTGCCTACCAGGTCCACGCCATTCTCCTGCCTCAGCCTCCCGAGTAGCTGGGACTACAGGTGCCCGCCACCATGCCCAGTTAATTTTTTTTTTTTTTTTTGGTATTTTTTAGTAGAGACGGGGTTTCACCATGTTAGCCAGGATGATCTTGATCTCCTGACCTTGTGATCCGCTCGCCTCGGCCTCCCAAAGTGCTGGGATTACAGGCGTGAGCCACTGTGCCCGGCCTAAAACAATTATTTTTAAGAGTTAAATACAACTACAACAGAGCATTCCTATTACAATAGTACCATTTGTGCATATATTGTTAATAATGATATTGATATTGGAGGTGAGATGATATCAATACCAGTGATAGTTATTTAAACATTACTTGTATTATTGAACATTTTTCTAGTGGATATATGTTCTCTTATGTTGATACTATTATTGTTCATATTTTATAAGTGAGAAAACTGTAGCTTATGGATATTAAGTAACTAATACGATTTGTCTTTGTGTCCCCACCCAAATCCCAACTTGAATGTTAATAATCTCCATGTGTCAAAGGTGGGACCAAGTGGACATAGTTGGATCATGGGGGCAGTTTCCCTCATGCTGTTCTCATGATAGTTGAGTTCTCACGATATCTGATGGTTTTATATGGGGCTTCCCCCTTCACTCAGTAATAATTCTCTCTCCTGCTGCCCTGAGAAAAGATGCCTTCCACCATGATTGTAAGTTTCCTGAGGCCTCCTCAGCCATGTGGAACTGTGAGACAATGACATCTCTTTTTATTAATAAATTACCCAGTCTTGGGCAGTTCTTCATAGCACTGTGAGAACAGAGTACTACAGTAAATTGGTACTGTAGAGAGTGGGGTGCTGCTGTAAAGATACTCCAAAATGTGAAAACAACTTTGGAACTGGGTAACAGGCAGAGGTTGGAACAGTTTAGAGGGCTCAGAAGAAGACAGGGAAATGTGCGGAATTTTGGAACTTCCTTGAGACTTGGAGGACTTGGAGGAAGGGAAGATGTGGGAAACTTTGGAACTTCCTAGTGCCTTATTAAATGGCTTTGACCAAAATGGTGATAGTGATATGGACAATGAAGTCCAGGCTGAGGTGGTCCTAGATGAAGATAAGAAACTTGTTGGGAATTGGAGTAAAGGTCACTCTTGCTATGTTTTATCAAAGAGACTGGTGACATTTTGCCCTAACCCTTGAGATCTGTGGAACTTTTAACTTCGGAGAGATGATTTAGGGCATTTGGCAGAAGAAGCTTCTAAGTGGCAAAGCATTCAAGACGAAGTAGATCATAAAAGTTCAGAAAATGTGCTGAAAATCCATTTTCTGAGGAGAAATTCAAGCCAGCTGAAGAAATCTGCATAAGTAACAAGGAGCCAAATGTTAATCACCAAGACAATGAAATAAGTGTCTCCAGGGCAGGTCAGAGACTTTTGCAGCAGCCCCTCCCATCACAGGCCTGGTAACCTTGGGGGAAAATAGGGTTTTGTGGACCAAATCTAGGTCCTCCCTGTTGTGTACAGCCTAGGGACTTGGTGCCCTGCATCCCAGCCGCTCCAGCCACAGCTAAAAAGAGGTCAAAGTACAGTTTGGTCTGTGGCTTCAGAGGGTGCAAACCCCAAGCCTTTGCAGCTTCCAGGTGTTGTTGGTATTTCAGGTGCACAGAAGACAAGAACTGAGGTTTGGGAACCTCCATCTAGATTTCAGAGGATGTATGGAAATGCCCGGATGTCCAGGCAGAAATTTGCCACAGGGAGAGAGACCTCATGGAGAATCTCTGCTAGGGCAGTGCAGAAGGGAAATGTGGTGTTAGAGCCCCCACACGGGGTCCCCACTGTGGCACAGCCTAGTAAATCTGTGAGAAAGAGGGCCACTGTCCTCCAGACCCCAGCTGCAGATACTCAATGCCAGCCTGTGAATACACCTGGGAGGGGTGCTGTGCCCTGCAAAGCCACAAGGACAGAGCTGTCCAAGGCCATGGGAACCCACCTCTTGCAACAGCATGACCTGGATATGAGACATGGAGTCAAAGGGGATCATTTTGAAACTTTTAGGGTTTAATGACTTTCCTATTGGATTTTGAACTTGCATGGAGCCTGTAGCCCTTTGTATTGTGCAATTTCTCACATTTGGAACAGATATATTTACCCAATGCCTATACCCTGATTGTATCTAAGAAGTAACTTGCTTTTGATTTTACAGACTCATAGGCGG
Organism: Macaca nemestrina; assembly: GCF_043159975.1. NCBI lineage: Eukaryota > Metazoa > Chordata > Mammalia > Primates > Cercopithecidae > Macaca > Macaca nemestrina. The sequence continues at coordinate 48,559,443 of NC_092125.1, forward strand.
AAGAGACTTGAATTGTCTCAGATGAGACGCTGTACTTGGACTTTTGGGTTAATGCTAGAATGCATTAAGGATTTGAGGGACTAGTGGAAAGGTATGATTGTGTTTTGAAATGTGAGGACACAAGATTTTGGAGGGGCTGGGGCAGAATGATACGGTTTGGCTCTGTGTCTCTACCCAAATTTCACCTTGAATTGTAATAATGTCCACATGTCAAGGGTAGGATGAGATAGAGATAATGGAATCATGGGTCGGTTTCCCCCATGCTGTTCTCATGATAGTGAGGGAGTTCCCATGAGATTTGATAATTTTCTTGGTTTTAAACGGGGCTTTCCCCTTCACTCAGCACTCATTCTCTCTCCCGCCACTTTGTGAAGTGGTGCTTTCTGCCATGATTGTAAGTTTCCTCAAGTCTCCCCAGACATGCAGAACTCTGAGTCAATTAAACCTCTTTCCTTAATAAATTTACCCAGTTTCGGGGATTTCTTCACAGCAGTGTGAGAACAAACTGAAACAGAAACTTTTCCATGCAGGCCATCAACTCTAGCGCATCATTTTAAACACATCATCACACAATCTCTTTAAAAATTGGGAAATATGATAATTTTTAATTTAATATTTTATAATATCAAACTCTTGCTGTTGTTTTATATTATATTATCTTTATTTCTTGTACAGAATTCTGTGCTAAATTCTTTGAAATATCCTTTATGATATTTTTGCTAGGTCATTTATTTTAAAATATCCTTATTATTTCCATTTAACATGTTAGATACCTTAGGATATATAGGAAATACACAAAGTAATGTAGTAAATCCTCATGTGGTTATCACTTAGATTCAGCAATAATCATGTCATGATAAATTAATTCATTTATATTTCTCTCCACCCTCATATTGATTTACAACTAATTTCAGATATGATATTTTATCCATATATATTCTGTTTATCTATCATCTATCAATTTATCTTTTATTTGTAATATTACCACATACCACCATCACACAAAAAAGCATTTATTTGTTAAAAACTTCAAATATCTAATGTTGAAAATTCCAATTAAATAAATCATATATACATATGTATGTATGTATATAAATCTTAACACTGTTCTCATTTTGAATGCAAATTTTAAAAAAGATTCATGCGTTGTGATTGGCTGACATTTTTTGTGGCTCTTTTAATCTATAGGTTCTCTTTCCATGTCATTGTTTTGTTTTGCTTTTAGTCATTTATTTTGGAAGAAATTGCGTTATTTTTACTATGGAATTTCCCACAATCTGAATTTTGTGATTCCCGTCTATGTTGTGCAGTATCAGTTTTGTTTCTGAAAATGTTTAATTGTAGTTAAAGGATTGTTAGAATTAAGTTTCAGAGGTTGGTGTTATGTTCTTTCATCAGGCGACATGTGATATGTACATACCTCTCTTTTCTGATGTGAATAGCCTTTGATGTTCAATGCTTAGATTTATTGATTCACTGAAAACTTCAAAATAAAGTCATAATATTTTAATTTCCTTATTCATTTTCAATTTAATAGGTGGAATTCTTCAATAGAGCAATTATGCCTCATCAAATTTTCAATTACATTGATACTTAGTTTATGTCAAAAGCAAAGAATAAATGCTTGATTCTTTAAATTTTATAGGTTTAAAATAGTGAGTTGATTTACTAGACATTTGAAAAGAAAAGAACATAAAACGTGATATATATACACACACACATATGTATACTCACATGTTTATGAGTTGTGGTTTAGATTTGCAGTGTAAGTGCAGTATAAGTTAAACATATATATATATGAGTTTATTTTTAACTTTAACATATGAGTGAGAGCACACAGTATTTGTCTTTTTGTGAAACAATAAATTTATTGTGAGCAGATGTGTGCTGTAAGGCATGTTGAAGGAGTTCCTAAAACAAAAGAAACATGTTTCTGATTGTCATTTGTATTTATCCAAAAATGAAAAAGCATTATAAATTTAAAAATAATTGAGAATTCAAGAAAGAACTTTTTTCTTATTTTTAATTTACTTAGCAGAGCACCCATTGTAATACTGTATTCTCGGTTTTAAATAATGCATGTAGAAATAAAATGTATGTCACAATATGAAAAGTAGTGGGAAATATGAAGTATATTTTCCTAAGATTCTTACATCAGGCATGGAAAGTAGACTGGTATTATTAAGGATGTACATTACAAATCTAAAGTAACAACTTAGAAAAATAAAGATTAGCTAGTACTGTATGCCAATATTTAAAATAAAATAGTATAATTAAGGATACTCACTTAATTTAAAAGCCAGGAAAAGAGCAACACAAAATAATAAAGAAAACATAAATCTAATAGAAAATAATTTTCAGGATGGTAGATTTCATTCCAACTACATTACAATTGCATTAAAAGTAAAGAGTCTCAAGACCACAGTAAAAAAATCAGGGATCTTTAGATTTGATTTAACAATAGCAGAATCCTACTATAAAATGTCTATAGAAACTTTACTTTAAATATAAAGACAGATTGTTACCAATAAAAGGTTGAAAACGGAAGGTGTATCTTATCAATAGTCATCAAAAGAGAGCTGTACTGCCTATGTTAATTACACAATAGAGTCTATATAAAGAATATTTATATAATCTAAAGTCTGTATAAAGAAAATTTCCAATGATAAAAGAAGACATTGCCTAGTGATAAGTGGAGGGAATTCTTAGCCTGTGTTGCAAGCTAGGAAAGCTTTCTTGTCTTCTCTTCCTTCTTGTTTTCCCCAAAGAAGTAAGAGTAAACTGATTAATAAGGTTTTTGATTACTACATTTTCCATATTTATTCTATGAATGAGATATATTAAAAAATCACAAAAATGCATAAATTTCCTTTCTAAGCCTCTCAAGAAGTAATCCATTGTCAATTCAACATTAATACTGTTTAGAACACATTTTTAAAATGAGAAATGTGATAGATATGAAGGGGAAGAAGTAAGTCAGAGAAGTATGGCTGTGGCTCACTATGTATGTTACAAGTTTCTACATTACAAATTATGACATACACTTAAATATTACTCCAAAAATATGAGATAGTATATATAACCGGGTCTTCCCAATAAGTGTAGAAAATACAGTATCACATTATTTTTCTTATGGGAGATGTTTTTCACTTTTTTTCAGGGAATCAGCCTGACTAGGACACTAAGGAAACTTAAACCAAGATTTTTTCTTTTCTCTTTCCTGTTTTTAAAATGTATACCATTTTTTGTATCACCAACCTCCAACCAACTTCAGAGACAACTGGTTTTCTACTGCCAATCAAAATATTGTACTTTGTGCTAAATTTTGTTGTTATAAATATATAAAATACATGTTATTGACTTTGGCATAGCTTTGAAAGGGCAAGTTTCATCTGTTTATGGCGTTACCATCCCCACTATACACTTGGGTGAGATCCTCTCTTGCTGATATTGAACAGAATAAAAAGACGAGAGACAGGCAGTTTTAGGAGGAGGAAGATAAGTAGCATTTATTTTCCTTGGGCCTCTCCCTTTTGTTCCCTCAAAATTTGGCTATTTAAATTTTGCACAAACTCAATAATGGAACAGTTTCTTAACTTGTGTAATATTTATATGCTTAACATTGTCTAATGTGATCTCTGTTGCCATGTGTAGAGGCATTAAGAAACCACCAGACTTCAAATCTTAGATTTGTCACTGTGTCACTTTGGGAAATGATATTCTTGGTTCTCTGTTTCTTCATCTATAAAATGAGAAGATGACAGTATGATTTAAAAGGGATGTTGTGGGAACCCAATGAGTATACATATATGAAATACCACATAGAATGGAATTAAGCTTAGGGTCCCAGATAAGCATTCAATAAATGTGGACTACTGCTATCACGGTTAACACTTGTGAGCTCACCTGGGAAAATAGCTAGGAAAAACTTGATAGGTAGTAAATTTCTGGTGAGTACCTTCATTAAAAATGGAAGTAGGGATTTCTTATGGCTTCCTTCAACAGGCTGCACAAATGTATCTATCAATGCATAACTGTAGTTTAATCAAGATCTTATAATAGCATAGTCCTCTTTGAGAGATAGGGGGGTAGGAGTGTTTTGGGGGATATGATGTCTACCATTTTCATTAATAGAAATTTCCCTCCTCTACTATTTACTCATTCACACAGATGTGGGAAAGATTTATCTCATAAAGACAGGGACTATTTCTCAGACACGGGTATGGTGAAAAAGAAGAAGCACAACAATCATTATTTACAGACAATAAAGTTGTTAAACTAGAATACCTCAAGAATGAAACTTTTTGATTATAAAACAGTTTAGTTATATGTCAAGATGTAAGTTAAACATATTAAAAAGCAAAGCATTATCTTCGTATGCATCACTAAATTCCAAGAAATAATATCATGGAAATTACCTCATCTACCATAGGACAAAAATACAGTATTGTATTTCTAAAACAAAATGATATTACTTAACTAAAAAAAAATTCAAAGCAAAAAATAGTTTGAATAAGGGTTTGAATAACTGGAAATATGTATCCTTTAGGAAAGGAAAAAGAGAGGGGAAAAGGAAGAAGTGGAGGAAGAGAAGAAGAAGGTGAGAAGGGGGAAATATCTTTTTGCATAAACCAGTATTTAATTAGGAGACAAAAAGTACACAGTAATTTGAAAACAGGAAGTTTTATATAAAGAAATATTAACTATATGCCTGAGATTAATTATTAAGACTGAATAAAAGAAAAATAAAGGATTCTAAAAATTTCTCCAAGGCTTTAGAAAGGAAAACAGTTGGAAGAAAGCTCTCTTCCTCAAAACTGTAATTCAGCCATTATTGGAGGGTGTGTTACTGCAGCCTACTAAATGGCAGAGAAGTTTCAGGATTGCCTTGGTGGTCTGAATGTGTCCACGGTGTTGGACTGAGTCTGGTGAGCAGGGAGCTGTGGACAGAGACTGAACCCAGAAGCTCCTCATTAGTGTGACATCCGACTGAGGCTGGAGCACGGGTAACTGTGGTTGGGTCTGTCAATCAAAACATCACCCACTGGGATGCTATCTGACTAAAGGTAATGGACAAGGAGCTGGAGACTGACCAGCAAACATAAAGCCCTTATGAGGATGCTGGCAGGTCAAAGCTGGCAGTCAGAAATCTTCAATCAGCTCATTGTAAATAGTTGAGTTTGGTCAATGGGGAACTGCAAACCAGGACTGGCAAGGAGGTAAACCTCTGTTGGGTGTCACTGGGTCAAAACAAGGCAAAAGGAGATCTGCAAGCCAGGAAACCCCATCTGGGAAGCTGGGTGTCAAAGGCTGATGAGGCAGAGAACCCAGAGGGTAAGTGGCAAGCTACAAGCTGAGCACTACCAGGGTCTCTGTTAATTGGTGGATGTTTTCCAACACAGGAACAAGCCAACAAAGCATACACAAAAGGGAAAGAAAACTTCTTTTCTTATGTTTCCCAGGGTCCTTCTATCACTCTTTACTGACAAAACATAACATCGTGATGACTGACAAAGGAGAAACGCTGTTGTATCACAAACAGGAGAAGGAAAGGTCAGCTTGGAGCTGGGAGGCAATAAATTAATTAACAGGCACAATTTTGAATGTCAATTATGTTCAAAGTGATTTGTAGATTTAAAGCAATTGCAAGTAAATCCAAATTTGATTTTGAGAGAATGTGTCAAAAATATATTCATGCAAATCTTAAATGACAGGTTTAACTATGAGTTCAAGGAGCCCCAAAACTCTGCAAATGGAATGCGGTGCAGTCCTGGTAATCAGGGCTCCAGGCTTCTTTAACCAGAGCAGCTCTGCTTTCATCTGCTCTTACTTTTGATCACTGCATAGGCTTAGTTTGAAGGACTCTGCTGTCAAATGAAAGCAATCGAAAAACATATTCTGCAAAGTTTAAGCAGTGGAAAAATAAGATAAAAAAGAAAAATAAGGTATTAGACTTGGCAATCATTAACATTTACAATTACCGTAGGTTAAATATTGGAATATTTATTCAAATATAGATAGATTGTCATGGAAAACTGATTGCTTATATACAGACACAATTATAACAAACAATTTGATGTATGTTACAAGTGGCAACTCAAATCAAAAGAAAAATGTTTATTTTTCAACAAAGGGTGTTGGTATGCTTGAAAAAGCTATTCTAAAAACAAAATGTCAATTTATATTCTTACATCACTTATAAAAATAAATTCCAGATGGAGTAAAGAGTAAAAAACAAATTTAAAAACCCTAGGAAAGTTTAAAAAACGGATGGTTATCAAACCTAGAGTATGGGTAGAATTTATAACATCAGAAAAAAACAGATGCACATACTAGGCAAATGTGTACATAAGTCCCCAAATATTAAACATTTTAATATCAAAATGTAAGTAAATAAGCAAACTCTTTTTGCAACTCCAAAAAAAGAAAAGGCCTATATATTTCAAGTGATTTATATAAAACAAAGGTGGCAAATCATGTATAATTCTAAAACCAAAATAAATAAGTGATTATTGCTAGACTCCTCACAAAGTACTGTTATAAGTGACTGAGATGCTACTTTATAATGATGAACTTTATAATGATAATCAAAATAATTATAATTAAATCAGCATTTCTAAATATATAAAATATCCTAACTTAATTACCTAGGAAAATCTACTGTTTAAAACGCTTGCTACCTTGGGTGCAGTAATTAATTTCTGTCAAAATCTAGCTGAGATGAATATGCAAGCATGTAGCTATTAAAATAACTTCAGAAAGTAGAACGGAAAATGGTGGTCCTCAACTATAAAAAATATAGTACTCTAAAGTTATCAAATGTGGAGGGACATTTTGCTACATTTCTATTAAAGAATTTCACAAACATGAAAGATTTATAGGCCGATGTCAAGGAAACTTTCACTAGAGTTAGATGGAACTGAACCTGGAATAAAACATGGGTTTGTAGTCGTAGGGGGTAACCAAGATATACTAAGAGGAACAAATAGCACTAGCAAAGGTTATAAGACAGGAGAGTAAAGATACAATCGGTTCTGGTAAAAGGAAGACAGAAAATATGAATTCTGGAGCAGATTACAGAGTGCCTTGTAAAGTCTAAAGTTAGTAAGCCTAATGCAACATCAGTATGTCTGATGAATCTCATGGGAAGGAGATTAGAAATAGATTACAAATGAGAAGACTGATGCAGTTTAAGTTAGAGTTAATATATGCCTATAAAAATACAGTGAAAGTGTATATGTGAAGAAATAAACTCATGAGTAAAACCTTTTCTAATTGACTAGAATCAAGGGGAAGGGGAGAGTAGATGTTAACAAGAATTCCAATTACTTTTAAATTTGTTGTGGCAAAACAAACAAACAAACAAAAACAAAACAAAACAAAACAAAACCACCCAAGTATGGCAAGGAATTCTAAAGGGGTGTTAATATTAAGGACAAATAATGAGCTTGATTTTAGACTTGCAGTGGAATGGGGAAACACAATAATTAAGTAAAACTTTTTATAAGTAATGGTCTGATCAAGGACCCAGGAGGGAGGTTAAGAATATGTAGGCTCAGTATGCAGGGGTTAAAATTAGGTACTAAACTGAAATTTATTATTTATTTATCTTCCTACAAAGAAACATTTCTCAAAAGGTTTCCTTCCTTTCTCTCTCTCTCTCTCTCTCTCTCTCTCTCTCTCTCTCTCTCTCTCCCCCTTTCTCTCTTTCTCTTTCTTTCTGTCTCACTCTGTCACCAGGCTGGAGTTCGGTGGCATGATCTTAGCTCACTGCAACCTCCGCCTCCCGGGTTCAAGCGATTCTCCTGCCTCAGCTTCCCAACTAGCTGGGAATACAGGCACGCGCCACCACACCCAGCTAATTTTTGTACTTTTAGTAGAGACCGCGTTTCACCATGTTGGCCAGGATGGTCTCCATCTCCTGACCTCATGATCCACCCGCCTCAGCCTCCCAAAGTGCTGGGATTACAGGCATGAGTCACCGTGCTCAGCCTAAAAAAGGAATTTCATGTAGTGTTCATTTAGACCTCTGAAATTAGAGAAAACAAAATAATTTTAAGAGTATTTTGTGTATTAAGGTTGGTGGGAAAAGCTGTCAGGGAATTTCTACAATTGTCTTTCTCATAAAACCCATTCTCTCTCTCTCTCTCTTCTTTCTCTCTCCAATTCAGCCTTAGTGTAACCTTGGGCAATTAATTCCTAATTTATCCGTTTTTTTTTTTTTTCCCCTGGCTCACTGCTATGGGCTAAATGTTTGTGTTTCCCCAAAATTGAGTAGTGGTACCAGCTAAAATATACCTAGGTATTATTCTAGCCTTGGAAACCAGTTAAGATATTATTAGTGGTCTAAACTAAAATTTTTCGTAAGAGGCATCTATTGGTGACAGATACTATTAGAGGTCATGAACCTTACTATACCTGCCACATAATCGTATTCTCAATTGTTTATTGGAGAAAGTAATTCCTAGAAAGACAAGACGTGCAACGTAGAAATTCTACTCCCTTACCAGAATTCTCTTTCCTGTGGTGATTCCCACCCTATACCCTAATGGCATGAAATCTTTCCTGCTCTCCCTCGTCCAAGATTGACATCTCCAAGTATCTTATCTCCCAGTTTCCTTTCGAAGCTCAACCAGAGGAATGCAGGACTAAATTATTGTCGGTTCACTAGATGATGATGTTATAACAGTATGGGGGCCAGGGTGATTCGGAGGTCAGAAAGTTCAAAGGTAATAAATGGACTTGGAGAGTAGAAGCCATTTATAGGCAGAGATTTGTAGAAATATCAAGAAAATTGGAGAAGATGGGTGACCTTGTATCGATCACAGAAAGCAAACTTTTAAGAATAGGGTTGACCCTGAGGAGAAACTCAAGACTTCTCAACACTAGCAGCACATTACTCCAGCTATCAATCAGAAGCAGTGCGCTGATGATTGGTCTTGTTTACCAGCATTCTAAAAACCAATGTGCTAGGTTTTACAGTGTCTATCAAGCTAATAAAGTAAGGAGCAATGTTTTCAGCTCTTTTGATTTGCTTTCATCACCTTTGCTTGAATTGCCTTGTCCTACATTGCCTTTTTCTTATTCTTTTCTTTTCCATTCATTTTCTTTTCTTTAGTGCTTGAGTGGGTACAGATATGTCTTGGTATATGTGTTTGTGTCTTTCAAGATGTCCCTGTTATTTCCTCTATAGAACTTCTTAGGACAGACATTGAAGTTGATACTTGCCTTTGAGAGCAGCCTAGTCCTCCTCCTCTTTGTATAACCCTACCGTTTACTATTCTGCTCTGTCACTGAAATTCATAATGAATTTTATGTACAAATAGTGCTTTATAGCTTTGGGGATATAAGTAGATTGATTGGAATTAATCATTGCTAATAAATAACAACTGAAACAATTTTAAGTGCTCCTAACTACTTCTGGAAGAAACTACCAAGCAATGCAGATACTCAATATGTAGTTGGTTAAATAGATATGAACTGCTTTCTCTATAGACAATAGTTTACAAAAACTTCTGTAGAAAATAAGACATACATCATTTTATTATTTAATGTCAAGAAAGGCTGTTGTTCTGTTCAAATAATATATGATTTTAACGAATTTCTTTCCTTCTTTATTTTTCTTTCTCTTTATTTTTATCCTCCCTCCCTGCCTCCTTCCCTCCCTCCTTCCCTCCTTCCCTCCCTCCCTCCCTCCCTCCCTCCCTCCCTTCCTTCCTTCCTTCCTTCCTTCCTTCCTTCCTCCCTTCCTTCCTTCCTTCCTTCCTCCCTTCCTTCCTTCCTCCTTCCCTCCCTTCCTACCTCCGTCCCCTCCTCCCTCTCTTTCTTCCATCTTTCCTTCTTCCCTCCTTATCTTCCTTCCTTTCTTTAACTTTCCTTTCTTTCTTTCTTTTTCTCTCTGCATCCACCAAGTCTTTTCATACTTCTATTTTACTTGTGCTGGGTGTGTGTATATTTTATTCAATTTTATTACATGTGTTCATGTATTCTCCACCACACTTAAGATACAGAAAATCACCCTCACTATTTGAATTTGTTTGGCATCCTATGACAAAATACCATAATTGGGTACCTTATACACAGCGTACGTTTATTACTTACAGTTCTGGAGGCTGAGCAGTCCAAGATCAGGGTATCTGTATGGTTGAGTTCTTGTGAGGGCCCTCTGCTGGGTTACAAACTGCTGATTGCTTGCTCCACCCTCACTTAGTGGAAGGGAAGGACAGCTCTCTTGGGCCTCTTTTATAAGGAGACCAATTTCATTCATGAATGTGGAGCCTTCATAGCCTAATCACCTCCCAAAGGCCTCACTTTCTAATACTGTAACCTTGGTGATCAGGACTAACATATGAATTTGTGGGAACAGAAACACTCAGACCATGACAATCCCCATAAAAATTCTTCTTGTTTATTTTTTATAACTTCCACCTCCTTTCTGCATGCCTACTCAAACACTAATCTTTTCTAAATATTATCTAAATGAAATCATACAGTATGTAATGGTATGTAATTTTTAGGAATCAGTTTAAAAATTCAGCATAATTTTCTTGAGATTAATTAAAATTGTTGTGCAGAACACTAATTCATTCATTTTTATTGCTGAGTAGTATTCTGTAGTGGGGCTGTACCACAGTTTATCGATTTATCTGTTAAAAGACATTTGGGTAGTTTATACGCCACTATGAAGAAAGCTATAGAGAACATTAGTTTATAAGAGTGCAATAGGTGAGTCTTATGTAAGTTAGATGTTTAGTTGTCTAAGACATGACTTCAATATTTTACAGAATGCTTATGCCCTTTTTACATACCCATCAGAAATGTATGAGTAATCAAGTGTCTTCACATCCTTGCTTCATTTAGTGTTGTTACCAATTTTATTTTAGCGATTCAGGTAAGTTTGTGGAATTACATCACATTGTGGGTCTAAGGTGCATTTCACTAATGACTAATAACATTGAATGTGTTTTCCAGATTCTCCTTTATCATCTGTATATTCCATTTGGTGTAATGTCTGTTTATAAATTTTTCCCATATTCTATTTGATTTGCTCTATAATATGGAGTTTTCACAATTCTTTATATTTTCTAGGAATTAGTACATTATTAGATACAGTGTTTGCAAATATTTTATCCCTGCATATGGTTTTTCTTTTTATTTTCTTGGGATATTTTACAAAGCAAAATTTTTTAATTTTGATGAGGTTCAAATTTTTCTTGTATGGATTGAGTATTGGTGTCAAGTCTAATGACTTTTTGCCTAGCTGTAGATCCCAAAGGTGTTCTCCTATTTTTTTGTATGTTTGTTTGTTTGTTTGTTTCTCTGAGAGTTTTAGACCTTAACATTTGACATTAGGTTCATAATCAATTTTGAGTTATGCTTTTTTCTTGTCTGATTGCAGTTGCCAGAAATTTCAATATATATTAAATGAGACTGATGGGACAGGACATCTTTGCCTTTTTCCCAAACTTAAGGGGAAAGCATTTAGTCTCTTACTATTTAGTATGATGTTATGATGTTAGCTATAGTTTTATTTACTTATTTATTTATTTATTTATTTATTTTTTGGTAGATACTCTTTACCAAGGGGAGGTACTTCCCCTCTATTTCTAATTTACCGAGAGTTTTTATCATAATGTGTGTTGGATTTTGTCAAATGTCTTTTCTGCCTCAATCAATATAATCTTATAATTTTTCTTCTTTAGCCTTTTTTGAGTATTTTTTTCAAATGTTGAGTCAGTCTTGCAAATCTGCAATAAATCTTAAGTCATTTTATGTATTGATGTGTAGTCATTTTATATCTTGATGTATTTAATTTGCTAATATTTTGTTGAGAATGTTTTATGTCTAGATTAATAAAATATATTGACTTGTAGCTATTACTGTTGTTTGATTTTGGTACTGACATTGTTTTTGGTTGCATAACAATAGTTAAGAGGAGTTTCTTTCTATTCTATTTTCTTAGGTAGACTGTACAAAATTTATCTTAATTCTTCAAATGTTTGGTAGAATTATCCACTGAAACAATCTGGACCTGGATATTTATTTTTCAGGAGCATTTGGATTTTGAATTTGATTTCTTTAAAAGTTATAGGACTATTCACATTGTTTTATTTTGGTTGTGTTTTGGTTGTTTATAGATTTTAAGTAATTGATCTTTCATTTTATAACTGTAGGATTTGTAAATAAACTCTTCCATTTAAAATTTTGATGATTTGTGTCTTCTCTTCCTTTATGTTTTGCCCTAAAGATTTTTGTTTTTAAATCATTCTCATCAGTATTGTTATAAGTTTGTCAATTATATTTTATTTTATTGAAGAGTCAGCTTTTTCTTTCTTTGATTTTTCTTTTTTACATATTTTTAATTTATGTATTTTTTGCCTTTTGTTTTTCTTTTTATCTGCCTTCTTTGGGACTATTATACTCTTCTTGTTTCTTGAGTTAGAAAGTTGGATTATTGAGTTTTTTTTTTCTTTTGTTACATATACATTTAGCACTGTAATATCATTGTTAGTACTGATTTAGCTGTGTGCCACCAATTATGATATTATGTATTTTCTTCTTTTTTAAAAATGTTACTTTAAGTTCTGGGATATATGTGCTGGACGTGCAGGTTTGTTACACAGGTATACATGTGCCGTGGTGGTTTGCTCCACCTATTGATCCATCATCTAGGTTTTAAGCCCTATATGTATTAGGTATTTGTTCTAATGCTCTCCCTCCCTTTTCCGCCAACCCCTATGACAGATCTCAGTATGTAATGTTCCCCTCCTTGTGTCTATGTGTTCTCATTGTTCAACTCCCACAAATGAGTAAGAACATGTGGTGTTTGATTTTCTGTTCTTGTGTTAGTTTGCTGAGAATGATGGTTTCCAGCTCCATACATGTCCCTGCAAAGGACATAAACTCATTCGTTTTTATGACTGCATTGTATTCCATGTATATATGTGACACATTTTCTTTATCTACTCTATCATTGATGGGCATTTGGGTTGGTTCCAAGTCTTTGCTGCTATAAATAGAGCTATAATAAACATACATGAGCATGTGTCTTTATAATAGAATGATTTATAATTCTTTGAGTATATACCCAGTAATGGGATTTCTGGGTCAAATAATATTTCTGGTTCTAGATCCTTGAGGAATCTCCACACTTTCTTCCACAATGGTTGAAGTAATTTACACTCCCACCAACACTGTAAAAGCATTCCTATTTCTCTGCATCCTAACCAGCATCTGTTGTTTCCAGACTTTTTAATGGTCACCATTCTAACTGGCATGAGATGGTATCTCATTGTGGTTTTGATTTGCATTTCTCTAATGACCAGTGATGGTGAGCCTTTTTTCATGTTTGTTGGCTGTATACATGTCTTCTTTTGAGAAGTGTCTGCTCATATCCTTTACCTACCTTTTGATGTTTTTTTTTTTTTTCTTGTAAATTTGATTGAGTTCCTGGTAGATTCTGGATTTAGACCTTTGTCAGATGGATAGATTGGTATTTTCATTTTAATTCAGTTCTCTGTGTTATTTTTATATTCCCTTTGAGACTTTCTCTTTGGCAGCTAGATTATTTAAAAGTGTAATGTTTAATTTTCAAACATTTTGCGATTTTTAAAAAATCTTTCTGTTATTGGTTTCCAGTCTGATTCCATTGTGATCAGATAATAAATTCTGTATAATTTCAATTATTTTCAACTTGTTAACTGGTTTCACAGCCTAGGATAGTCTATCTTGGAGAATGTCAGACATGCTTGAAAAGAAAAAGGATGTTTGCTATTGTTTAGTGAGGTGGTTTATATATATTGATTATATCTTATTTGATTGTGTTATTTAGCTCATCTCTATTACAGTAGAAGACTTTACATCTTTTGTTTTGCTAGCTGTCACCCTGTTTGGTTTAGCACACAGATTCCTGTTCTACTTTTGTGGGCTGTGACTTCAAATAAAATTTAGTTCTCTGTGGCTTTGCATTGTTAGTTTTATCTGCTAGGTTTATTGGTGCCGCTGGAATGACCAATGCTCCTTGATCCTGATTCCTGAGAGGTCACAAGGATTTTCTCCAGGAGGAGCAACCCGGTGGTTCAAAATGAGCGAAGAGGTTCTCAGTCCTTTAGAACTTCTGGGAGTGTCCCTCTTAAAAGTGCTACCTGGTTATTTGGTGACATTAGGTGAAGAAGGGGAGTCTTGGGCTCCTGGGGATAAAGATATTTTTGGCTTCTAGTGGCAGAACCTCCCTGTCCAGTACCATTAGTTTCAGGCTGCCTCTTGCTAGAGATGTAGTGCCTCAGGCCCGCAGGTAAGCAATGGGTTTCTCCTATCGTCTTACTGTCTATGATTCCTGTTCAATTATCTTTGCCTCGCATTATCAGTGGAATACCCATTTCATTTAGCAAGGGATGTGTCTAACTCAATCACTGTCTGTTGCTAGGTTAGGGTTCAGGAGACATCAGGCCTGGATTGTCTTCTGTTGAATGGGAAATGAAAGGTTTCTGACACTTTGCTATTCATCCAGTTCTGGAGAGAACCAAACCAATTTATTTTCCTACATCCACCTTTCAGAATTCTCCTTTGGTTGCATTATTTCCTGGGTTTATAGTTTTAATTAATGAGGTAAGGCAGAAAGCAAGACTCTATATCATTTTACCTGGACCATAAGTGCAATATCTGTTTTTGTTGTTGTTGTTGTCATTGTTGATGTGCTAGTTTTTAAGTTTGCCTCCTTATATTTATTTATTGGCATTGTAATCTAGAATAGTTTGATTAAAAAATACATCTAACTCCAGAAATAAAATATTCTCAATTCCATAAAACCAAACCATTTTAAAAATAAAATTATCCTGCAATGAGATATTTTCACTGTTTCTATAGTTAATGCTTTCTGGATAGAGTCCAAAGTGCTATGGACCAAGGGGTCCATTTTTGTGTACTTACAAATACAATTACATATGCATATTTTTGATGTCCTGCATATTACCTATTTTTTCTATATAAGAAATAATTTCATTAGGGTTCTGTTCAAATTTAAGTGTTATTAATTATCCTTACTCTTGAAATTGTGGTTTGAAATAGTTAGCAGGCCTTTGGGTGTTGTGAACAGTGTGAACCATGAAAATGACTGTAAGAGATGAATTGCTAATTTTGAAATTAAATGCCTTGCCTGAAGAAGGTGATATGAAGCAAGAATTAGTTATATGAAATGGCTGCTACAAGAACTAAGAAAACTCTTAACAGAATACAGTCTTGGTGGAACTGGAAAGTACAAGAAAAACTCAAAAACTTTTAGGATAGTTTTTGGCAAAACATCAACTGATGAAATGTTTCATGTTATACATGGCAATGAGGTAAATATACTCATAAATATCATGCTTGGCAAATGAGGTAGATATAACTCATAAATATGCTTTCAATTATGAGATATAAACCAAAGTCTGTAATTACATGGAATAAACATACATTTTTCATTTCTTTAAGAATAAATACAGAAAACATGTTTCAGATTTTTTGCAGACTTTTAAAAAAGTTCAGTTTTAGTGCATATGAAATTTAAAAATTCAGCAAAATGGAATGCTAAATTTTATGTCTAAATATGTGCAAAAGTTTGCATTTTGACAGTTTCTTTTATTCAGATTAAAGTATTTACTTATAGATTACTTATTTGTTTGTCAAGTTAAACATTAGACTAGAAATTGTCTGTCTGAAAATACCTGAGGATCCTCACTAAGCCATGTGGTTTCACCAGAGTATATGATCAGTTTCAGAATTATCAAAAGTTTAGTAATGTATTATTCCTATTGCAAAACATCTGAGGAAACATGACTACACTTGCTGTATTTTCAAATTAGCTTGAAACTACAAAGGTTGGCAGTGAATGCTCATTAAATAGTTACTAAAATATTGATGTGTTTATATTATATTGAATACTTAAAAGCATAATATAACTGCCTAAGTTCACATAAAAAACAAATATAGGTAAACATAAAACAATAAGAAAAATAAATTTAAGCACAAAATTTTATGTATATACATATACATATATACACATACGCGTGTTTCTGTTTTGAAGTACTTACAAATGCAATTGCATATGCATATTTACGATGCCTACATTTATAATATTATACTAAAACAACAGTATTTGTATGTATACAGATATTGAGGCAGTTTAATCTTGTGGAAAGAGCACAGATTTATAGTCAGATAAATTTATATTTGAATTTGAGTGTTATTAAAGATTAAGATGATAAATGTAAAATACCTAATATATTAACTGACATATGGTAAGTACTCATATATACTCTATGTCTGTTTACAAGCATACGACTTTCCCAATCACAAAACTAACAAAATAAAACATAAGATAGTCAATAATCTAGAGTGCTAAAGATTTTAAAAAGTTGGCTATTCTGGAGAGTTATTTAGAATAGTTATATGCTTATACTAAATTATTCCACTTAAAAGACATTTTTCTTAAAAACAGAAACAGATTTCATACACAGATTTATATGCATAAATGTTTATCATAGCATAGTAATTTGAATAAAAATGAAAATAGCCAAAATGCAGAGAAGCAGATACTTAAATATGTATGATACTTTTATATCCTGCTATATTATACAATCCTTAACATTGCATTTATGCAGAATTTTATATAGCATGGTAAATCAATAAAGCAAAAAGGATATGAATGTACTTTCCCAATCCTAACAAAAATATTCTTAAAAAATAAATGGAAAGGATCATTTTGTCATTTAAGGTTACAAAATTATACTATTTGTGTGATACTGCCTTAGTCATTGACGTGATTTGGCTGTGTCCCCACCCAAATCTCACCTTGAATTCCTACGTTTGTGGGAGGGACCTGGTGGGGGGTAATCGAATAATGGGGGCAGGTCTTTCCCATGCTGTTCTTGTGACAGTGAATACGTCTCATGAGATCTGATGGTTGTATAAATAGTTTCCCTGCATCAAATCTCTTTTTGCCTGCTGCCATCCACATAAGATGTGACTTGGTCCTCCTTGCCTTCTACCATGATTATGAAGCCTCCCCAGCCATGTGGAATTGTAAGTCCTTTAAACCTCTCTTTTGTAAATTGCCCAGTCTTGGGTTTGTCTTTATCAGCAGCATAAAAATGGACTAATACAATCATCAAGGACAAATTATAATCACTTGGTAGAATTGTTTAGATTTTGGTGGTTCATATTTTCTCTAAACTTTGTTAGTGGCATGATAAGAAATAAGGTATTAGCAGATTAGATTTTGTATTGAAAATTTTTGTTCAAAAAATGTATAATATACAAGAAATATACAAGGCTCTCTAAAGAGAGAGTATCAGGCACACGAACTATAGATAAAGGGATGTTTTTACTGTCGTTTGGTCATGTAATCAAATTACATCACAAAAGCTGCTCTTTACTCCAGTATTTTAAAGATTGACCTTGATTACAGAAAACACAAAATAAATTGCTCATATATACAATATAATGGATGATATGAAAATTAAAACATTAAATCCCCTCTTTGTCTGCTTCTCCCACTTCCCAAGAATGCTTACGTGTTTTAGCTTTACGTGTTCTTGCTACTTTTTATTGTTTCTATTTAGTTAAAGGAGAAAGATAAAAGAGCAGAAGTGAGCCAAAGGCTAGCGTGGTCTGGCGCGGTGGCTCACACCCATAATCCCAACCCTTTGAGGGGCTGAGGCAGGTGGAACGTCTGAGCTCAGGAGTTCAAGACAGTGGGCAATAAGGGGAAAACCCGTCTCTACAAAAAATTAGCTAGGCATGGTGGCATGTACCTGTAGTTCTCAGTACTCAGGTACTCAGGAGGCTGAGGTGGGAGGATGGCTTGAGCCCAGGGAGTTCAAGGCTAAAGTGAGCAAAGATCGTGCCACTGCACTTCAGCCTGGGTGATAGAGAAAGACCCTGTCTCTGAATAAATAAATACATAGACAATGTGACAGTGTGAATAATCCTAAGATATGTTGAACTAGGCATTGAAATAGTCATGAGGTTGTAAATCAAAGTGGGATGAATAAGTCTTAGAGAACTAGTGTATAATAACAATACTGCATTGTATGCTTAAAAATTTGCTAAAAGGGTAGATCTTATGTTAAGTGTTATTGTAAAATAATAATACCTAACAGGGTAAAGGAAACTATTTTTATTGTACTTTATGTTCTAGGGTACATGTGCACAATGTGCAGGTTTGTTACGAATGTATACATGTGCCATGTTAGTGTGCTGCACCAATTAAGTTGTCATTTACATTAGGTATATTCCCTAATTCTATCCCTCCCCCTACCCCACAATAGGCCCTGGTGTGTGATGTTCCCCACCCAGTGTAAAAGTGTTCTCATTGTTCAATTCCCATCTATGAGTGAGAACATGCAGTGTTTGGTTTCCTGTTCATGCGATAGTTTGCTGAGAATGATGGTTTCCAGCTGCATCCATGTCCCTACAAAAGACATGAACTCGTCCTTTTTCATAGCTGCATATTATTCCATGGCGTATATGTGCCTCATTTTCTTAATCCGGTCTGTCATTGATGGACATTTGGATTGGTTCCGTGTCTTTGCTATTGTGAATAGTGCCACAATAAACATACGTGTACATGCGTCTTTAGAGCAGCATGACTTATAATCCTTTGGGTATATACCCAGTAATGGGATGGCTGGGTCAAATGGTATCTCCAGTTCTAGATCCCTGAGGAATCGCCACCTTGTCCTCTACAATGGATGAACTAGCTTACAGTCCCACCAACAGTGTAAAAATGTACCTGTTTCTCCATATCCTCTCCAGCACCTGTTGTTTCCTGACTTTTTAATGATTGCCATTCTAACTGGTGTGAGATGGTATCTCATTATGGTTTTGATTTGCATTTCTCTGATGGCTAGCGATGATGAGCATTTTTTCATGTGTCTGTTGGCTGCATAAATGTCTTCTTTTGAGAAGTGTCTGTTCATATCCTTTGCCCACTTTTTGATGGGGCTGTTTGTTTTTCTTGTAAATTTGTTTGAGTTCTTTGTAGGTTCTGGATATTAGCCCTTTGTCAGATGAGTAGATTGCAAAAATTTTCTCCCATTCTGTGGGTTGTCTGCTCACTCTGATGGTAGTTTCTTTTACTGTGCAGAAATTCTTTAGTTTAATTAGATCCCATTTGTCAATTTTGGCTTTTGTTGCCATTGTTTTTGGTGTTTGAGACATGAAGTCCTTGCCCATGCCTATGTCTTGAATGGTATTACCTAGGTTTTCATCTAGGATTTTTATGGTTTTAGGTCTAACATTTAAGTCTCTAATCCATCTTGAATTAATTTTTGTATAAGCTGTAAGGAAGGCATCCAGTTTCAGCTTTCTACATACGGCTAGCCAGTTTTCCCACTACCATTTATTAAATAGGAAATCCTTTCTCCATTTCTTGCTTTTGTCAGGTTTGTCAAAGATCAGATGGTTGTAGGTGTGTGGTATTATTTCTGAGGGCTTTGTTCTGTTCCATTGGTCTATATCTCTGTTTTGGTACCAGTACCATGCTGTTTTGGTTACTGTAGACTTGTATTATAGTTTGAAGTCAGGTAGCATGATGCCTTCACCTTTGTTCTTTTGGCTTAGAATTGTCTTGTCAATGCGGGCTCTTTTTTCATTCCATGTGAACTTTAAAGTAGTTTTTTTTCCAATTCTGTGAAGAAAATCATTGGTAGCTTAATGGGATGGCATTGAGTCTATAAATTACCCTGGAGAGTATGGTCATTTTCACAATATTGATTCTTCCTATCCATGAGCATGGTATGTTCTTCCATTTGTTTGTGTCCTCTTTTATTTCATTGAGCAGTGGTTTGGAGTTCTCCTTGAAGAGGTCCTTCACATCCCTTGTAAGTTGGGTTCCTAGGTATTTTACTCTCTTTGAAGCAATTGTGAATGGGAGTTCACTCATGAGTTGGGTCTCTGTTTGTCTGTTACTGATGTATAAGAATGCTTGTGATATTTGCACATTAATTTTGTATCCTGAGACTTTGCTGAAGTTGCTTATCAGCTTAAGGAGATTTTGGGCTGAGACAATGAGGTTTTCTAAATATACAATCATGTCAGCTGCAAACAGGGACAATTTGATTTCCTCTTCTCCTAATTGAATACCCTTTATTTCTTTCTCTTGCCTGATTATCCTGGCCAGAACTTCCAACACTATGTTGAATAGGAGTGGTGAGAGAGGGCATACTTGTCTTGTACCAGTTTTCAAGAGGAACACTTCCAGCTTTTTTGCCTATTCAGTATGATATTGGCTGTGGGTTTGTCATAAATAACTCTTATTATTTTGAGATACATTCCATCAATAGCAAATTTATTGAGAGATTTTAGCATGTGGGCTGTCGATTTTGCCAAAGGCCTTTTCTGCATCTATTGAGATAATCATGTGGTTTTTGTCTTTGGTTTTGTTTATATGCTGGATTATGTTTATTGATTTGTGTATATTGAACCAGCTTTGCATCCCAGGGATGAATTCCACTTGGTCTTCATGGATAAGCTTTTTGATGTGCTGCTGGATTTGGTTTGCCAGTATTTTATTGAGGATTTTTGCATCAATGTCCATCAGGGATATCATTTTAAAATTCTCTTCTTTTGTTGTGTCTCTGCCAGACTTTGGTATCAGGATGATGTTGGCCTCATAAAATGAGATAGGGAGGAGTTCCTCTTTTTCTATTGATTGGAATAGTTTCAGAAGGAATGGTACCAGTTCCTCCTTGTACCTCTGCTAGAATTCGGCTGTGAATCCGTCTGGCCCTGGACTTTTTTTTGTTGGTAGGCTACTAATTATTGCCTCAATTTCAGAGCCTGCTATTGGTCTCTTCAGGGATTCAACTTCTTCCTGGTTTAGTCTTGGGACAGTGTATGTATCCAGGAATTTATCCAATTTTTTCTAGGTTTTCTAGTTTATTTGCGTAGAGGTGCTTATAGTATTAACTGGTAGTAGTTTTTATTTCTGTGGGATCAGTGCTGATATCCTCTTTATCATTTTTTATTGATTCTATTTGATTCTTCCATCTTTTCTTCTTTATTAGTCTTGCTAGCAGTCTATCAATTTTGTTTGTCTTTTCAAAAAACCGGCTACTGTATTCATTGATTTTTTGAAGGGTTTTTCATGTCTCTATCTCCTTCTGTTCTGCTCTGATCTTAGTTATTTCTTGCCTTCTGCTAGCTTTTGAATGTGTTTGCTCTTGCTTCTCTAATTCTTTTAATTATTATGTTAGGGTGTCAATTTTGGATCTTTCCTGCTTTCTCTTGTGGGCATTTAGTGCTATAAATTTCCCTCTACACACTGCATTAAATGTGTCCCAGAGATTCTGGTATGTTGTATCTTTGTTCTCATTGGTTTCAAAGAACATATTTATTTCTGCCTTCATTTCGTTATGTACCCAGTAGTCATTCAGGAGCAGGTTGTTCAGCTTCTGTGTAGTTGAGTGGTTTTGAGTGAGTTTCTTAGTCCTGAGTTCTAGTTTGATGGCACTGTGGTCTGAGAGACAGTTTGTTATACTTTCTGTTTATAGTGCTTTACTTCTAACTATGTGGTCACTTTTGGAATAAGTGTGATGTGGTGCTGAGAAGAATATATTCTGTTGATTTGGGGTGGAGAGTTCTGCAGATGTCTATTAGGTCCACTTGGTGCAGAGTTGAGTTCAATTCCTGGATATCCTTGTTAACTTTCTGTCTCTTTGATCTGTGTAATGTTGACAATGGGGTGTTAAAGTCTCCCATTATTATTGTGTGGGAGTCTAAGTCTCTTTGTAAGTCTCTATGGACTTGCTTTATGAATCTGCATGCTCCTGTATTGGCTGCATATATATATTTAGGATAGTTAGCACTTCAGGTTGAATTGATCCCTTTACCATTATGTAATGGCCTTCTTTGTCTCTTTTGAACTTTGATGGTTTAAAGTCTGTTTTATCAGAGACTAGTATTGCAACCCCCGCTTTTTTTTGTTCTCCCTTTGCTTGGTAAATCTTCCTCCATCCCTTTATTTTGAGCCTATGTATGTCTCTGCGTGTGAGATGGGTCTCCTGAATACAGCAGACTGATGGGTCTTGACTCTTTATCCAGTTTGCCAGTCTGTGTCTTTTAATTGGAGCATTTAGTCCATTTACATTTAAGGTTAAGATTGTTATGTGTGAACTTGATCCTGCCATTATGATATTAACTGGTTATTTTGCTCGTTAGTTGATGCAGTTTCTTCCTTGCCTCGATGGTCTTTACATTTTGGCATGTTTTTGCAATGACTGGTACCGGTTGTTCCTTTCCATGTTTAGTGCTTCCTTCAGGATCTCTTGTAAGGCAGGCCTAGTGGTGACAAAATCTCTAAGCATTTGCTTATCTGTAAAGGATTTTATTTCTCCTTCACTTATGAAACTTAGTTTGGCTGGATATGAAATTCTGGGTTTAAAATTCTTTTCTTTAAGAATGTTGAATATTGGCCCCCACTCTCTTCTGGCTTGGAGAGTTTCTGCCGAGAGATCTGCTGTTAGTCTGATGGGCTTCCCTTTGTGGGTAACCCGACCTTTCTCTCTGGCTGCCCTTAAGATTTTTTCTTTCATTTCAACTTTGGTGAATCTGACAATTATGTGTCTTGGATTGTTCTTCCCGAAGAGTATCTTCATGGTGTTCTCTGTATTTCCTCAGTTTGAATGTTGGCCTGCCTTGCTAGGTTGGGGAAGTTCTCCTGGATAATATCCTGCAGTGTTTCCAACTTGGTTCCATTCTCCCTGTCACTTTCAGGTACACCCATCAGATGTAGATTTGGTCTTTTCACATAGTCCCATATTTATTGGAGGCTTTGTTCATTTCTTTTTACTCTTTTATCTCTAAACTTCTCTTCTTGCTTCATTTCATTCATTTGATCTTCAATCACTGATACCCTTTCTTCCAGTTGATCGAGTTGGTTGCTGAAACTTGTGCATTTGTCACGTAGTTCTCGTGTCATGGTTTTCAGCTGTATCAGGTCATTTAAGGATTTCTCTACATTGGTTATTCTAGTTAGCAATTCATCAAATCTTTTTTCAAGGTTTTTAGTTTCTTTGCACTGGATTCGAACTTCTTCTTTTAGCTCAGATAAATTTGATTGTCTGAAGCCTTCTTCTCTCAACTCAACAAAGTAATTCTCCTTCCAGCTTTGTTCCATTGCTGGCGAGGAGCTGCATTCCTTTGGAGTGGGAGAGGCTCTCTGATTTTTAGAATTTTCAGCTTTTCTGCGCTTTTTCCCCATCTTTGTGGTTTTATCTACATTTGGTCTTTGATGATGGTGACATACAGATGGAGTTTTGGTGTGGAGGTCCTTTCTATTTGTCAGTTTTCCATCTAACAGTCAGGACCCTCAGCTGCACATCTGTTGGAGTTTGCTCGAGGTCAACTCCAGACCCTGTTTGCCTGGGTATCAGCAGCGGAGGCTGCAGAAGAGTGAATATTGCTGAACAGCAAATGTTGCTGCCTGATTGTTCCTCTGGAAGCTTCATCTCAGAGGGATACCTGGCTGTGTGAGGTGTGAGGTGTCAGTGTGCCCCTAGTGAGGGGTGTCTCCCAGTTATGCTACTTGGGGTCAGGGACCCACTTGAGCAGCATTCAGACTGTTCTCAGATCTCAAACTCCATGCTGGGAGAACCACTACTCTCTTCAAAGGTGTCAAACAGGGACATTTAAATCTGCAGAGGTTTCTGCTGCCTTTTGTTTGGCTATGCCCTGTCCCCAGAGGTGGAGTCTACAGAGGCAAGCAGGCCTCCTTGAGCTGCAGTGGGCTCCACCCAGTTCGAGCTCCTTGGCTGCTTTGTTTACCTACTCAAGCTTCAGCAATGGTGGGCACCCCTCTCCCAGCCTAGCTGCTGCCTTCCAGTTAGATCTCAGACTGCTGTGCTAGCAATGAGGGAGGCTCCATGGGTGTGCCACCCTCTGATCCAGGTGCGGGATATAATCTCTTGGTGTACCGTTTGCTAAGACCCTTGGTAAAGTGCAGTATTAGGGTGGGAGTGACCCGATTTTCCAGGTATTGTGTGTCACGGTTTTACTTGGCTAGGAAAGGGAATTCCTTTCCCTCATGAGCTTCCTGGGTGAGGCAATGCCTTGCCCTACTTCGGTTCTCACACGGTAGGCTGCACCCACTGTCCTGCACCCACTGTTTGACATGCCCTAGTGGGATGAACCCAGTACCTCAATTGGAAATGCAGAAACCACCCATTTTCTATGTCGCTCACGCTGGGAGCTGAAGGCTGGAGCTTTTTAGAGATGATGGATAGGTTTATGGCAAAGATTGTAGTGATGGTTGCCTAATTGCATATTTGTTACCAAAATCACTAAATTATATGTATTAATTATGTACAGATTTTGTGTGTCAAAAAGTTAAATATCAAATGAGAAATTGGTGAACTCACTTTTATAGGGTTAAAGTGCCATGAGATACTTTAACCATAAATACTTACACAGCAAAAATTAATTAGTATTCAGTTATCCTGAGAAAATCATTGAGAAATGTATTATGTCAAGCATAAGGCAAAATTTGAGTATATTATGATAATCAAATAGCAAATTATGTTCTTTGTAGTGTTCACACTATATTGGGAAAGATAAACTTTAAACAACCAATTATAAGTATTTCTTAAGCCTATTTGAATATAGGATCCTTAAGAGTACATAGTCAGGACAAGTTAACTCATTTTCCTTCAAAATAAACAGCTTTAGTATTTCATTCATAGTATGACTGTTAGTGATACATGCTCTCAGTTTCTGTTTTTCTAAAAAATATATGTATTCTGTCTATACCTTTCCTTTCAAGAGTTGACTAGTGGCAATGACAATCCCAAATCACTTTAATCCATGCACAAACTGAGATTTGCTGCTAGTCTTCAGTTCCTGTGTGGTTTGACATGTCTGATTTATACAGATATTTGGGTGGAGCTCCTTAGGTCCCAGTCCAAAACTTAGGTTTTAGCAGAGCACAGTTTTATTTTTTATTTATTTATTATTTCCAGTCCTACATTTTGGTTTCCTCCTTTTTCTACATCTTGTCCCAAAAGGGTTTTGTTCCTTTTTAACTCCATAATGCTCACAAGCAGATGTATTTGAACTCTTTGCCCAGTTTTAATAGATAATTTCAATGGAAGGATTTGTCCAAATTAACTAGTCTGCCAGTATAGATAAATCATAAAAGTTTTCAAACTTAACATAAAACTCCTAAATCTATCCATTAAGTACACCAAAAAACCTGAATTTTAGATGTTGCTCCTTCAATATAATTTCCAGCTATAAGCATAGCAAGTAGCATAAAACAACAACAACAAAACAATAACAAAAAACAATGCAATGCTTTGATGAAACCATAATTTTGAGGTTTATTCCTTCATGATGACTAGGATTTCCAAAGATAAATACTGTGAAGAGTCTTCCTCTATGTGATAATATTTTGCTCTTTATTATGTTTTATATTTTATAATACACATAGAATTAAATATAAAACAATAGCACAAAGGGAAGGAGAATAAAGTTATCCTAATTTAATGCTATATTTTACATTGCAACATACTAATTATTTCCAAATAGATTGTGATAACTTCAGGAACTATATTTCAATAATACAGATAGATGTAGCAAAAAAAAGCCGAAAGATGAAATAAAATAGATTTTAACAAAATACCAGTTAAACCAAAGGAAGTCTGGAAATAAAAATAAATGAGGAAAAATATAAAAAATATTTTAAAATACATTGAGGAGACACTGCTAATATAAAGTCACAGTTTTAAAATACAAAGATGCGGGAAGGTCAAACACAGTAATATTGAGGATGAGAGCTGTTGAGGTTTGTTAATATCAGACAAAATTTATTTTAAGACAAGAAATACTATAAGAGATAAAGAGGGTTTTTTTTATGTAGATGTAAGTAAGAAATAAGTTTTCTCATAAATGACTTGTTCATACAAGCATGGATCTTTCTCTGCTGTCTATATTCTGTTCCATTGCAAATCGATTTCTCTTTTTTTTCTATGTTACACTGAATTATTTCTTTCTATACCTGTGTAATGAGTGCTGATTACACAGTGGTACAATCTTCCATCATTGTTTTTTCTTCAAAGCTTTTGGCTATTCTTGGTACTTTTCAATTTTAGTAAATTTTTGAATCCATTTGTATAGTTCCCACCAAAAAAGTGCTAAAATTTTGAATTGTATTACATGTAATATAAATATTAAATATAAGTAGGCAATATCGCATAAGTAACATTTTTATAGTACTGAGTTTTCCGATACACTAAGGTGACATTCTAATTAATTGTTTTGGTCTTCTGTAATTTCTTTTGATATTTATTTTGCTTTCAGAGTACAGGTCAGTCACATATTTCATTGGATTTATTCTTATGTATTTGATGTTTTTAATACTCATTTTTGAAATGGTTTTTATGTGTACATAGATGAATAATTAATTTTTGTATATAAAAATTTTATCCAGTGAGATTGCCATATTTCCTTACTAATTTAAATGGCTTATCAGACTTTTGACTTTTCTAACTATTCTTGGTTGATTTTGCTGTGACCTCCAGTAAAACATTGAATAACAGTGAGAATAATCAGTTTTCTCATATGTCTTCATTTCAGGAGGAAGACTTATATGAATTTATTATTAGGCATGCAAGTCTTTTAATATATATGTTTTACTAGATTAAGAATGATTCCATTTCATTCCTAGCAAACTAGAATATATTTTGATGAATGGCTGTCCAATTTTATCCATTGTTTTGCCTCTATTGGGATATCAAATATTATTTTCTATTATGAATTAACACGATACATAGGTAAATTGATTTGTCAAAGTTAAACCAATATTACTTTTCTACAATAAACACAATCTGTTCATATTACATTCCTTTTACTTTTCATTGAATATAGTTGGTAATATTTTGTTTAATTTTATTTTTCCATCAATTACAAGAGAGAAATTATTCTATTATAAAATATTCTGGCAGTGCCATGGTCTGCTTTTGTTATTAAGGAGCCAGGCTTGTGAATTTAGTTTTGGGCTTGTTGAATTTGGAGCTCATGGGGGGTTTCCATGTGTTTAGTGAACAGATAGAA
The DNA here is from genome assembly GCF_043159975.1 of Macaca nemestrina. NCBI lineage: Eukaryota > Metazoa > Chordata > Mammalia > Primates > Cercopithecidae > Macaca > Macaca nemestrina. The sequence continues at coordinate 48,586,527 of NC_092125.1, forward strand.
ATAGATGGTTCTAGAGCTCAGGAGAGTGATTTGCACTAGAGCTGTACGTTTTGAAGTCATATCTCTGTTTTGAAGTAGCATCTGGGTGCTACTTACAGCCAAGGGAACAAATAAGACCACACAGGAAAATTAGATTGAGTGGGCAGAAGATGAGGACAAAGCCTGGAAGGCTGCAATATTTTTAATATGGAGGAGCAAAGGAGCCTGAGAGCAATTGGAGAAAAGAGCAGTAAGAGGCATAAGAGCTGCTCTAGGGAAAATGGTTACATGGGACCCAAGTTAGTCTGAGTTTCAAGAAAAAAAAGGTGACCAACAAAACCAAATATCATGGAGGAAAATGTCTAGTGGAAGGAAGGGTCCTTGGTGCACATGGCATGAGCAGTGTTTAGGGGAGAGAAGTGCCTGAGTCCTAATAGGGATGAGAAGGAGTGCAGGAGATTGTGGCCATGCTTTATGAGTTCTTCAGTATTTTTCTTATCATGTGTATATGTTATTTTTATTTAAAACCTATATGTATGTGTGTGTTTAAAACGTGTGTGTGTGTGTGTGTGTGTGTGTGTGTATTACCTCTTTGAAAATGTTTAAATGATGCTTTATCTTCATCTCCATTTCTGCTAAGCCAGGCTCCTCAAAGTTATGGACTAGCCCATCTCTGCTTCCTCAGCTCCTGTTTATCTTACTATCCTTTCATTTTTTTGTTTGTTTGTTTCCATTAAAGAGATTGGAGCATTTTATTTTTTCTTTTAAATTTCAACTTCTATTTTACATACAGGGGAGTACATGTGTAGGTTTGTTACATGGGTATATTACACACAGGTAGTAAGCACAGTATCCAACACGTAGTTTTCCAACCCAGGTCCCATTTCCTCCTTACCCCCTCTAATAGTCTGCAGTGTCTATTGTTTCCATGTTCAGGTCCATTTGTGTCCAATTTTTAGCCCCCACTTATAATTGAGAATTTGCAGTATTTGATTTTCTATTCCTGTGTTAATTCGTTTAGCAATAATTTATTTTTTAGAGCCCTTTTAGTTTCACAGCAAAACTGTATGAAAAGTACAGAGTTTCTGTATACTCTTTACCCCTTCACCAACCTTCTGTTCTGTCTACACCCTGCACAAGAGTGGCACATTTGTTACAATCTGTGCACTTACATTAACACATTGTCTCTCAAATTTCATAGTTTGCATTAAAGTTCACTCAGAGTATTGTACTTTCTAAGGCTTTTGACAGATGTATTATGACATGAATCCACAAATATAGCATCACATAGAATAGTTACACTGCCCTAAACATCTCCTGAAATCTGCCTACTTCTCTCTCCCTTCCCCTTAACTCCTAGCAACCACTGATCTCTTTACTCTATCGTTTTGCCTTTTCCAGAAGGTTATATAGTTGAAATTATAGAGTATGCAGACTTTTCAGGCTTGCTTCTTTCATTTTACAATACATATTTTAATTTCCTCCATGTCTTTTCATGGTTTAATAGAGTGCTTCTTTTGGTGCTGAATAATGTTTTATTTTTGGGATATACTACAGTTTACCTGCCCACTGAAGTGCATCTTGTTTGATTCCAAGTTTTGGAAACTATAAATAAAACTATAAACATCCAAATGCAGATGTTTGTGTTGACATAAATTTTCAACTCCTTTGGTAAATGCCAAGGAGTATGATGGCTGGATCATAATGTAACTGTATGTTTAGTTTTATAAAACACTGCCAAGTTTTCTCCCAAACTGATTCTACTATTCTACATTCCCAATAGCAATGAATGAGAGTTCCTGTTGCTCCACTTCCTCACTAGTATTAGGTCTTAGCATTCTGGATTGTGGCCATTCAAATATGCATTTCTCTGATGATATATAATGTGGAGCATCTTTTTATATGATTATGTGTCTTCTGTATATCTTCTCTGATGAGGTGTTTGTTAAGTTCTTTGGCCCATTTTTAATTGGGTTGTTTGATTTCTTATTAAGTTTTGAGTATTTTTTGTATATTTTGGATAGCAGTCCTTTCTCAGTCATGCCTTTTGTGAATATATTGTCCCAGTGTGTGGCTGATCTTTTCATTCTCTTAACATTGTCTTTCACAAAATAAAGACTTTTAGCGTCAATGAAGTCCAGCTTATCAATTATTTCTTTCATAGGTTGTTTTTTGCTGTCATATCTAAAAAGTTATCACTAAACCTGTGTCAACTTGATTTTCTTCTGTTGTTTTTAAGGAGCTTTATAGCTTTGCATTTTACATTTTGATCTGTGATTCATTATGACTGATTTTCATGAAGGATTTAAGAACAAAATCTAGATTTATTGCTTATTTTAGATATGGATCTCCAGTTGTTCTAGCACTATTGGTTGAATATACTGTCTCTTCTGCATTGTATTGCCTTTGTTCCTTTCTCAAAGATCAGTTGACCCTATGTGTATGCATGTATTCCTGGGATCATTATTCTAGTACATTGATTTATCAGTTTCATCTTTTACCAATACCACACTGTCTTGATTTTCGTAGCTTTATTGTAAGTCTTAAAGTTAGGTAGTGTTCATCCTTCAACTTTGTTCTTCAACAATAGAGTGTTGGCTATTCAAGGTCTTTTGTCTCTTCCTATAAACTTAAGAATCAGTTTGCTGATATGCACAAAATAATTGTCATGGATTTTGATTGGGATTGCATTGAGCCTAAAGATAATTTGGGGAAGAACTGACATCTTGGCCATAGTAGGTCTTCATATTCATTAAACTGGAATCTCTCTCCACTTAATTATTTCTAGATTTCTTTCATCAGAGACGTGTTGTGTTCCTTCTATAAATCTTGCACATATTATGTTAGATTTATACCTAAATATTACAGTACAATAACTGTGTTTTTAATTTCAAATTATACTTGCTCATTGCTGGTGTATAAGAACACAATTGACATTTTATACTAACCTCATAACCTTCAAACTTGCTATAATCACATATTAATTCCAGGAGTTTTTTTGTTGATTCATTCAGATTTTCTACAAAGACAATCATGTCACCTGTGAACAAAGACAGTTTTATTTCTGCCTTCCCAATCAGTATGCCTTTTATTTTCTTTTTCTTCTCTACTGCACTAACAAGGACTTCCAGGACAATGTCGATTAGGAATGGGGAGAGGGGACATCTTGCCTTGCCTAGTCTCACTATCAAGTGAGACAACTAATAAAACAAGTTCTAGTTTCTTACAGCTAAGTATGATCGCAACTGAAGGTTTTTTTAAAATTTTTTAAATCAAATTGAGAGAGTTCTCATATATCCCTACTGTACTGAATATTTTTTTATCATTAATGGATGTTGGATTTTGTCAAATGCATTTTCTGTATCTATTTGATATGATTTTGTGATATTTCTTCTTTGGCCTGTTGATGTGATGGATTACATTGATTGTTTTTAAATGTTGAATCAGCCATGTATATCTGGAATAAATCAGATCTGGTATTGGCATATGATTTTAAAAAATACATTGTTGGACTTAATTTGCTAATATTTCATTGAGGATTTTTGCATCAATGTTCATGATAGGTACTGGTGTCTTGCTTTCTTTTTGTGTAGTATCTTAGCTTTTTTGGTATCTGTGTAATGCTAGTACACAGAATAAGTTAGGAAGTATTTTCTCTGCTTTTATTTTCTGAAAGCAATTGTATGAATATATTTTTTTTTCCTTAAAAGTTTGGTAGAATAAGCCAGTGAAGCCAGTTACTTTCTATTTTGGAAGGTTATCAATTACCGGCTCAATTTCTTTCATAAATATAGGCCTATGTAGATTTGCTGATTTCTTCTTGTGTGAATTCTGACAGATTGTATCAAACCAGATGAAATTGGTTCATTTCATCTAGATTATCAGATTGGTGTAGAATAGTTCATTAAATTTTTAATTGCTTTAAAATTTTGATGATATCTGTAGTTGTATCCCTTCTTTCATTTCTGATATTATCAATTTGTGTTATCTCTGTTTTTCTTAGCCTGGCTAGAAGTTTTTTTAATTTAGTCTTTTCCAAGCACCAGAGTTTGGTTTCATTAATGTTCTTTATTAATTTTTTAAGTTTCTTCTGCTAACTTTGGATTTCCTTTTTTTTTTTTTTTTTTTTTTTTTTAATACTCTGTGGCCCTGGCTGGAGTGCAGTGGTGCAATCTCGGCTCACTGCAACCTCTGTCACCTGGGTTCAAGCAATTCTTTGTCTCAGTCTCCTAAGTAGCTGGGATTACAGGTGCCCGCCACCAATCGTGGCTAATTTTTTGTATTTATAGTAGAGACAAAATTTCACCATCTTGGCCAAGCTGGTCTTGAACTCCTGACCTTGTGATTCACCCGCCTTGGCCTCTCAAAGTTCTGGGACCACAAGCGTGAGCCACCAAGCCCAGCCTGGATTGACTTTTTGTTGTGGTGGTGTTGGTTTTAGTTTCCTAAGGTGAAGAATTTGATTACTGATGTTTAGATTTTTCTTCCTGTCTAATATATACATTCAATGCTGTAAATTTCCCTCTAAGCATTCATTTGGCTGCATTCCGCAAGTTTGGGGAAAATATGTTTTCATTTTTATTTAGTTCAAAATATTTTAAATTTCTCTTGAGATTTCATCTTTGACTTATATGTTATTTAGAAGTTGTTTAGTGTCCACATGTTTTAGTATTGTCTAATTATCTTTAGGTTATTAATTTCTAGCCTAATTCTCTCATGGGCTGAGAACAGACATTATATGGTTTCTATTATTTTTTAAATGTTTTAAGATGTGTTTTAGGATCCAAAATGTAGTCTATCTTCGTAAATGTTTTATGTGAGCTTGAAAATAATGCGTACGCTGCTGTTGTTGGATGAAGTAGCCTGTAGATGCCAATGGTGGGATGGTGCTACTGAGTTCAGCTATGTCTTCACTAATTTTCTGTCTGCTGACTTTGTCCATTTTTGATAAAGGGGTGATGAAGTATACAATTATTACAATAGATTCTTCTATTTGTCCTTGCAGTTCTATCAGTTTTTGCTCAACATATTTTTATGCAATGTTGTAGTATTAGGTGCATACATGATAAGAAGTGCTATGTCTTGTTAGAGAATTGACCTCGTTTTAGTCCAAAGTATCATAAATTGAATTAGGAATTTATTTATTAAAGTACTGGAGGCTTAGAAGTCCTAAATCAAAGTACCAGAAGATTCAGGATCTGATGAGGGCCTGGTTTTGGTTTACAGACAGTGCCTTCTCACTGTGTCCTCAGAAGGTGGAAGGGTGCAAGTCAGTTTTCTGGGACCACATTTATAAGGCACTCATCCCATTTTTAAGGGCTCTGACTGCATGACATAATCATCTCCCAAAAGCTCCACTTCCCAATACAATTATATTGGTAATTGAGCTTTGAAATCTTCTCTGTCTCTAATTAATATAGCTATTCTTACTTAAAAAAAAAATACTGTTAGTATGATTTATCTATCTCCATACATTTACCTTTAATCTGTATGTATCCTTTGTATTTAAAGTGGGTTTCTTATAAATGCCGTATAGTTGGATCTTTTTCATTGTTTTTCCAACTGATAGCCTCTGTCTTTGGTGCACTGAAACTACTGATATTCAAAGTGATGACTGTTATAGCTGAATGAATATCTTACATAGTTGTTCCTATTTTTTATCTGTTACCCTTGTTTTTGTTTAAATTTTTATTTTTCACTCTTTTTCTGCCTTTGGTGCTTTTAATGGAGCATATTATATGATATATTATTTGCTCTCCCTTTTTTCTTACTATATGAATTTGACTTTGTGCTTTTTTCTTTAGTTGTTTAGTGATTGCCCTAGAGTTTACAATATACATTTATAAATAATTCAAATTCACTTCCCAATAACACTATACCATTTACTGCTTTAAGGGTAGTATGAGTACCTTAAAAAAACAAAATAATCCTAACTTCTCTTTCTTGCCTGTTGCATAATTGCTACCATTCATTTTACAAAAATATATATAAACACATATAAACATATGTATTATATGTACATATGTAATTAAATACATTGCTGCTATTATTTTGAATAAACTATTATATATTAGATCTATTGACTGTAAGAATAAAAGTTGCTATTTTATTGTTACTTATTCTTTCTTTAACACTTTCTTGTTATTTATGTAGACATGAATTGTTGGCCTATGTTATTTTCTTTCTTTTTAAACAACTTATTTTAACATTTCTTGCAAGGCAGGTCTACTGGCAACAAATCCCCTCAATTTTTTCTTGTTTGAGAAAATATTTCTTCTTTACTTTGAAGGATAATTTCACAATGTACAGAATTATAGGGTTTTTATTCTCTCAAGACTTTAAATATTTCGGTTTACTCTCTTTTTGCATGTTTCTGAGAAATCAGATGTCATTATTACCTTTGCTTTGTTAAGTAAGGCATTTCCCTGCATCCTCCCTGGCTCCTTTCGGGATGTTTTTCTACATATTTGACTTTCTATAGTTCAAAAATATATGCCTAGATGTAGTTTTGGGGGCATATATCCTGTTTGGAGTTCTGTGAGCCTCCTAAAGCTGTGGTTTTGTGTCTGATATTAATTTGAGGAACTTCTTTTTAATTTTGTTTCTGGTATTTCGATTAGATGCATCATACATATTTGGAGTTGTCCTATAGTTTTTAGATATTCTAGTTTATGTTTTTTATTATTTGTTCTCTTTCCTTTACAGCTTGGGAGGTTTCTATTGATGTCTCTTAAGCACAAAGATTCTTTACTTACCTGTGTCCAGTCTATGAATAAGCCCATAAAAGGGATTTGTAGTTTTTGTTACAGTGTTTTTGATTCCTAACACTTTGTTGTTGCTGCTGCTGTTGTTCTAGGATTTCCATCTCTCTGCTCACATTACCCATATGTTATTATTCTCTGTTATTAGGAGCTATCTACTTTATCCATTAAAGCCTTTTTCATTTTAATCATAGTTATTTTAAATTCTATGCCTGGTAATTCAAACATCCTTGCTTGCTTGTCTTGTTCTGATGGTTCCTCTGTCTCTGCAAATGGTGTTTTTTGTTTGTTCGTTTGTTTTGCCTTTCAATATACCTCATAATTTTTTTCTTGATAGCCAAATATGATATACTGAGTACTGAGCTATTGTACATTGGTATTTAGTAATGTGGTGGTAAGGTGTGGGGTGAGAAGAGGCATCCTATGACTAAGTATCAGGCTTTTAGTGGGACTTTGCCTCTGGATTGTGATCTTTATATGTTTCTAATGTTTTTCTTCCCCCTAAGGTGGTACAGAGTGGCTAGAACTGTCTAGAATTTGGTATTTCACTTCCTCCAGGCCTTGTAGGCTTTGATAAAACTTCAGCACGTTAGGCTTTGGGAAACTAGTTTCTTCTAGACAGACCTTGATAAGAACAGAGGGCTTTGGCACATTTCAAAATAATCTCTTTTCCCCTTTATGTGTTGGAAGCACAAGAACATTTTTTTCCCAAAATTCACTATGAGAACTTAGTTAATCTCCTGGAGCTAAAACTTAGAAAACCGTGATGGTCAACCTGTGATGAGGTCCTCCTGGAGTTTTTAGCTCTCAGACTTGTTTATTCTGAGCCTCTAGCAGTTCATAAATTATAGTTCAGGTTTTTCTACCCCAGCAGTGGTTCCCACAGAGGTTTCTGCTCCCACATGTGCTTATCTATATTCGCCTGTCTCTTCAGTTTTGGGAAGAGCAGTTTGTCCAATGAACTTATTTCTCTTATGAATTGAAGAAAACTTGTGGATTTTTCAGCTTTTATCTAATTGGTGGTTCAGAAAGGCAACGTCCAAGCTTCCTACATGTGGAACTGGGAATCGGAAGTTGTTCATGTCTTTTTAACACTGAATATGCCAGTGTTTGGATGCATCGCATTTTATTCAACCATTCACCTACTTGAGGACATCTTATTTGCTTTCAGGTTTCGGCAATTATAAATAGAGCTTCTGTAAACATCCATGGGCAGGTATTTGTGTGGACTTAAGTTTTCGACTTATATGGGTAACTACTGACAAATATGGCTGTGGATTGTATGGTAAGAGTATATTTAGTTTAGTATGAAACTGCCATCCTGTCTTCCAAAGAGGCTACTTTATCAGTGTTCTTGATTTTGGCCAATCTAATTTGTGAATAGTGGTATCTTGTTGTTTAAATTGAATTGAAATTTGAACAAGCTTCAACATAAATATTATCAATTTAGCTATTTATCAACTATTTTAATATTAAAATATTATTAAGATTTATTTTATAAACAATTCTCATCATTTTCAATCAGATAAACACCTCATCTCAATGTTTCATGCAGGTCAAAGTAATTTAACCATACATTATTATTTGATTTTGATTTCAGTCCATATCCTTGTTATTGCCTTACCACAGAATAAGATTATGTAAAATATGAAGTTTGATTCCTAATACTGTGAGTTTTCAGATAAATTTAATTTTTATTGTCAATTGATGATGTATTCTTTCCACAAAGTATAGGTGTGTTAACATATTAGCAAGATTTTTACCAAATGTAACACTTTAAACCTTGTGCAAGGACTAGACTATTACATTAATATGTCGTTTTATTCTTACTAGTATTATATGTGCCACTTATTGCTTAAGATTAGGCAAGCAACGATGTTGTTATATACAATAACCCACTACTTTGCTAAGTTGTTTTCCAGTCATTTATTACAAATGAATTTTAATTTAAAAATATATTTTAATTCCAACACAGAATGTGAATTCCAAATTTGCTGGAATATGAATAATTTTACAAAATATTGTGATTTAATAAATATGAAACTAACAGCTTTAACTTAATGGTATCAAGCCAACATGAAAATATTACTTTATTTACACAAGTATTTTCAGTTTGTCATGGTAAAAGGTAAAATATGATCAATGACATTATTAAAACTTATTTTATTGTATGAACTTTTATGAGAGAAAGAAAAGACAAATCATGTTATAAATAACATTTGAAAAGCTATTCATCGGAGGGGTAAAACAAATGTTTAAATTCTAATAATTTATATATATTTGTTTTCATGTTAGAGGCAGAATGTTTGAAAGAATAAACTAAATACATTGAAAGCTTTTCCAGATGTGAAATTTTTGCTTCTACTTTTAAGATAACTCATTTTCATTTAGAAGATTTGCCATACTTCCAATTTTACCCAGAGCAGCTCTTCAGAGTTTGTTTGTCAATTTGGCTGTATATTCTGGCAAATGTCCTTTTAATATTATGTAGTTTTTTCCTCTAACTCATTCATAATATGTTCAGGCTCAAACTTTACACAGAATTTTTTGGCATGTATAGTATGTATATATGTTATATGTGAATAAATATTACTTATATATTAAAATATAGAAATAATATATTTACAAAGCTATATAAATATATATTTTGTCCCTGTATGTAAATATATATATTATTTATATCTACAATTATATTTATAGTTATAAAATTTTAAATATTAGTATAAAATATATCTATTTAAATATTTACCTATAGTATTACTATATTTTCTATATAGTATGCATATATAATATAGAAATTTATATATAAATATATACATATAGAAATAAGATATATAAAATATGGAAATACTATAAATAATATTTATAAAAGTAAATACAATACATTTATAAGTATTATATTTTTAAATGTTAAATATATTTAAATTTATATATTATGTTTATAAATATAGAAATACTATTTTTTTATATACTATCCCATATTTTTTCTATATATAGTATTGTATATTCTATAGACTATTCCTATAAAATAAAAAATACTATATATAAAAAGAGATACTATATAGAATATATAATACTATATACTATAAACCTATAGAATACTATATATAAAGATGGTATTTCTACACTTTAATAAAAAAATTTACATTAAATAAAATATAATTTATTATCTGGTAACAAATCACTTCCATTCTTCCCCTCCCATTTATCTTTCTCAGGCTCTACTAACCGTAATTCTGCTGTATACTTCTTTGACCTTAATTTTTAGCTAGTACATATGAGTGAGAACATGCAATATTTGTCTTTAAGTGACTGCCTTAGTTGACTTAACATAATGTTCTCCAGTGTTATCCATGTCGCTGTGAATGACATGATTTGGTTCTTTTTTATGGCACAATAGGACTCCATTGTACACATTTCTTTATTCATTAATCTGTTGATGGACATTTAGGTTGATGCCATATATTGACTATAGTGAATAGTGCTGCAATAAACATGAGGGTGCAGATATCTCTTTGATAAACTTATTTCCTTTCCCTTGGATAAATACCCAATAGTAGAATTGTAGGATCATATGTTCATTCTAATTTAATTTTTTAACAAATCTCCACACTGTTTTGCATAATAGCAGTACTAATTTACATTCACACCAACAGTACATAAGTTCCTCTTCCTCTTCATTCTTACCAGCATTTATTTATTGTCTTTTAGATAATAGCTGTTCTATCTATGATGAGATGGTATCTCAATGAGGTTTTGATTTGCATTTCCCTGATGATTAGTAATGTTGATCTTTTTTATAATATATTCATTTTTAAGTATTTAAGATATAGAAAAATTCGATTTGAAATTTTGTATTATCATGACAGTGCTTTAGGTCAGTAGCCAGAAAGAATTTCTTTATATATATCATATTTTCTCCCTAACCATTTTATAATGCAACCTTTTTATATGACTATTTATTTATAAGAATTTAGTTTGGGTATAAAATTATTATATAATAAATACGTCTCCGTATTTATTTGAATAATTAGTTTTTTAAAATCCTATGTAAACTTTAAGATACAGTCTATTAATATCACTTTTGTATTAATGGATTTGTTTTCCTTCTCATTTTCAATGATTAGTGAATCATTCATAATATGACATAAATTGATCTTAAATACATAAATCATTTTTTTCTTTTAGGTAAACATTATTAAACTAGCACAAATATCTTTTGTTTTAAATGTAAATAGATTATTTTCATAAAAGTAAAACAAATCATCAGTACCTCTACAGTGATTTTTTAACTCTATTTATCTTAATCTCATATTTTTATCCAAAATAAATATACTTCCTTAATATTATACTTTATTTAAAGACCAAGATTTATGACTTAATCTTACATCTTTTTTCCTATGCTGTTTGGCTTAGAACTAAGCAAACAGGAGCCTTTTAATGTTAGTCAAATTACATTAAATTGATTTATACAATATCTATTTTGAAATATTCAAAGTGTATTTTAATTTTAGAGAATATTCCATAAAATGTATTCTATATTACTATAAAAATTTCTAAAGGGAAATAAATAAGCCAAAATGAATATTTGTTAATTTACTCCGTATGAATTAATGATCTTTGCTGTAATGAAATTGACCAAAATATTTATTTTGGAATTTTATAGCTTAAAAAATCATATAAAGCAAAGAAAGTATAATCATGAGAGTTTAAAAATGGACTTTAAGTAGATTTGGACATACTTCTGATAATTTTTGCATCACTGGAAAAATGCTGCAGGCCAAACATTGAAAGCATGATGTTAAAATTAGCTAATTTGCCCCTTTGTGTTTTCAATTTGGGCATTTTGTATACTTATTTAATGATATGCTAATTTTCTTACATATTTGGTTTCTATTCACTTGATACCACCTTGTTAATCATCTATGAATAGGTTTTCTCATAAAATGTTTCCTTTCATGATGTGCAAACATCTACTTATGAAATTTATTTTAAAATCTATTAAAATAAATATTATCTAAAGAACATCTGCATCTTAAACATTCAGTTTAAATAGTAATTATTACTAATCTCCTTAATAACATGAAACCTCTTCCTTATTTGAACAACCTCATTATACTTCTATTTTAGTGGTTGTCAGTTATATAATGCTATACAACATAATTCAGATGGGAAACTCTTTGGTGACAGAAACTGCTTAGTTTGAAACTCACTGTGTATCAAAACTTTTTGTACATATTAGGTATTACAAGTATTTATTAGATAACAATACTTATAAAATTACCTAAACATAATTTTTATAAGTAAATATTGACCTCCTTTTAAGTATTTTATTGTTAATTTCCCAGGTAATAAAAGTAAGCAAAAAAGGTCAAACAAATCAGATAGAGCAGAAATAATATACATAATTTTTTACAAATTTGTGAAAACTATTACTTGCTTTCTACCAATTTCATATTTTTCTTTGACTTATTTGACCCATTTTAGTATATAATTGTCACAATTTATGATGGTCTATCCAAAATAGATGATTTTTTCCCCTCAAAATAAATTTTACCACAAGCGGGAATATCCTTGACTTTAAAAATTTTGAGATTTTTTTTCTCTCATGAACATTTTCTCTCATGAAAACCAAACTGAATTTCTGATGTTTGCAGTTCTCAGAAAGTAAGATGTTTCTTCTAGTACTAGCAATCTTCTAACAGGTCCAATATTCAGAATGAGTGCCCACATTATGCATTCAAATCACTTATTTGCATACTCAAAGAGATACTTATACCTGAAAATGGATAATTGCAAATCTAAATATCCATTGGCATGTGAAAATATGGCATTTGCATATGCAGCTTAAATATCTGTTTCTGAACATGATGTTAATGTGCAGTTATCTGTTACTTTGTTGACATGTTGCTGTTCACTCTTTGAATCTTCCTTTGTTCTTTGTTCTAACAGAGATTTTTTATTTTTGGCATATAGTATTTTGCTCTAGCATTTTTGCTGACACTTATTATTTTTCTATTATATGAACCATGCTTTTTAATCCCATTAATGTATTTTGTGCTATTGCAGAATAAATGCCTCTACGTGAATCACTGCCCAAATCTTGTTAATTAATCTTTACTTTGTCTTCCTCTTAAAATTCATTATTTCGTTGTGTTCTTGTTTGCTCGTTTTTCCTCAAATTAAAGTTTGCTTATCAACCGAAAAAATATATTCCAAATAGAAAAAACATTATTTCATGAATTGAACCTCTCACCTCTGCATTACTCTTTTGCAATACCCTTCTTTCTGCACATCTTCAAGAAGACAAATTATAATATAGCCTCCCCACAGATTTACTTATCCACTGTTCTATGAATCCCCAAACAAATGACATTTTTTATCATTCTGTAATGATAAAATTAAATACTATATTTTCCTGTCTGTTCAAAACCATTATTTTTCACCTTGATTCCTTTTATTCATCCAGCAAATGTATTTTGAGTATCTACTGCATCAGAGGCTCTTCTAGGTGCTTGTAATACATCAGTGAACAAAACCAAGATTCATGCTACCTTCTAGTGAAGACAGTCAGTAAAGAATAAACATCATACATGAATTAATTTTGTAGTATATTAGAAGAAAGTAAATGCTCAGGAAATTTTAAAAAATGGAGCAGATTGAGTGGGATTAGAAGAATTAGGATTGGGGGAGAGAAATAGATGAATTTTTGAAACAATGGACAGAGAAAGCCAAATTGAGATGGTTATATATAAGCAAAGTTGAAGAAAGTTAGGAAAAAAAGATATATAGAAGAAAACATTCCAAGCACAGAGAAGAAACAGGCAAAAGCCAATACTGAAGAGAATGACTGGCATGACTGAGAAACAGCAGAAGACTAGTGTGATCAGTGAAAAGTGAGAAGAGGGGTAGGATATGAATTCTGGGATAAGTTGTTGCCTCCTTTTTATTTTTAATTTTTTAAAATTGTTTTGTTTCCCTTAGTAAAAATATCCTACAAAAAGTTACATCATTATACTCACTGTGCCTCATTCTTCTTCCTCTCATTTTCACTTAAAATTATTTCATTCAGGCTTTCTGCTAGATGATGCCACATAAACTATTTATCAAATTAAGCAATGAATTCCTCATAGATACAGCCAAAGGTCAGTTCTGACTCAGTTCTCATCTTACGTAAATTATCAGCCCTCTTCCTTCTTGAATCTCTTGCCTCATTTGGTTGGCTTTCTTCTTACGTTACTGGTCTCTCCTTCACAGTACATTTGCTGTGGTATTGCTTTAAAATGGAATCTTGATGGAAAGCAGATTAGTGGGTTCAGGGAAAGAGATGGGTTGAAAAGAACATAAGTTCTTGAAACTTTCAAGAACCTTTCCAGTGGAAAGTGGAAAAGAACCTTCCAGGGATGATGGAATAATTTTGTATTTTGGTTGTGGTGGTGGTAACATGTCATGTATTTGCAAAAAGTAATCAAAAAACCTACATGAAGTGGGAGTATTTTACTGCATTAAAATATTCCCTTCATAAAGCAAATCATTAAAAAATACTAAAGAATCATAATAAGCCACAGAAAGAGATCTGCATTTGCGTTGTGCAACTGATTATAAAAATGTACCATGCAAAGCAGCAATGAAATTTTTAAAAATTATAATATAGTTATTGATTTTATATAATTACAAATACATGGATAATATAATTTTAATATTTTATATAATTTTAAATGATAAATTTATTGAATGAATTTATAAATTTAGTCATGTATGATTTATCTCTCTAGACTTTATAAAGAACTCATAATAGCTCAAAGACATATTGACAGATGTTCAGCATTATTAGTTCTCAATTAAATAATGCAAATTAAAATTTCAGTTAGGTACAACTAATGGGATGGCCAAGTTTTCAAATAAGAAAATCTGATTATATGTGTTAGCAAGAATATGGAGGGAGGGACTTATACGTTATTGGTAGGAATATAAATATTTCATCACCTTGGTAAAATAATTTGGTGGTGTTCAAGCTGCTAAAAGAAAAATGGGTATGAGTTTCTAAGGGTTAAATAGCAACTGGACGGTTTTATTCATTTCTTTATTTTTACCTTTCAGTGATGGTTATGTAGGTATCTTTTGTTTATGAATGTTCATCTAGATGGATAGTCATAGTCTGTGTAGTTTGTTATACATTCTACTTTAGTAAAAAAAAATATGGCAGGTACAATTTTGAAAAATATGCTCCTTATCCATATTGTCAAACTGCTTTATAAAAAGGAATAAAGACATACTAGTTCTAATAGCAATATGTAATTATATTATGTCACTGCATATATTAGCACAGTTTTAACATTTTTTAAAAGTTACCAATTAAAAAATCAAAAAGTAACACTTTAGATTGCATTTATGATTATTAAAAAAATAAAAAATGATTATATATGTTGCCTTAAACGCAACCTAGAAAACTTTGATAAACATGTAAGTGGAAGTTCTATACATAAATTCTTCCCTTTTTTTGGTGGCAATGAAATATCATTTATTCCATATGAACTGACTAAATTCTTTATCTAAGATATTCACAAACGTTTATTTATTTCTGATGGAAATAAATAGCCTTCAATTGCTGTATTTAAGTGCATGCAGATTGTTTCTTTTGCTCACACAGATACAATTTGTTTTCAATTATTTCCAGCATTTTGCACACCACTGCAAGAAAATGATTAAGGGAATGTTTCAAGAGTGTTTGCTGATATTTCTGTGACACATTAAATGTGATTAGATAAGAGAAGTAGTTTTTAAATGTAATGACATAAGTGCATGAGATATCTTGGCTGCTACAGAGGTCTTTTTTAAATAAATGTTCACAGTCACCTCATTTGTGTCAATTTTTTAAAAAGTATTAGACATGGAAAGCAGAGTTTAAATTGAAGTGAGAAAAAAATAAAGGCTATAAATCTTGTTTAAAAACAGAGAATTTTCCATTTAAAATAGATATTCTTGTTTTCTTAATCTGTAGAGAGATTAGAAACAAAAGCAATGATTTCATTGCATGCATTATTTTATAGAGCATGTTTTAAAGCCCATGGATCACAAAAATTAAAAAAAAACTGCTTAATTTTCATGGCATACAGTTTTTAAAAGCGAAGATTAGTTTAAAATGGGAGTTAAAAAAAGAAGCACATGATGTTTTAGAGAGATGTTTTATTAGGTTAATATAAGAAAGATTCAATGCATTCTTCTTTGAAGGCTATAGCTTTCTTGAGATAGATAAGAGCAAAATAACCACAGCATTATTGTTCTTGCTGTCTCTAACCATTTTCAAATAGAATAACTTAATCTATTTGATATGTAATATGATTGCATGAATTTTGGAGATGTTTACTGAAATATTTTCTATAGAAACTCATAGTCTCATGCTTGTACTTGGTTAGAGTAACAATATTAATAGTGAATCATGTTTATTTCCTTTCATTGTTCAATTCTGATTATTAAAAATAAATAAATATTAGGAACTACTGCTACTATTAGGAACACAGGTGTGTAGTTAATGCTTGCTTTATGGTTAATATCCCAAATTTCCTCTGCCATACTGAAATACTAATGTAAATTTATATGCCACAGATAAGAGATGGACCAACAGGTTTATAATCCCATCTGTGCATCTCACTGGCTACATAATATTAAACAACATAATTATGCTGTTTATACATCCTTGTCTCACCTGTAAGATAGACATACTAGTACCAGTCTCAGAGAGTTGTGATGATGACAGAATTAAATAATATAAAGCAATAGCACCCTTCCTGGTAAGACTTAGCTAGGAGTCCTAGATAATTTTATTAATATTGTTGTCATTATATTTATTATTATTAGAGATAAAGTTTCACTCTTGTTGCACAGACTGCAGTACAATGGCGCGATCTCAGCTCAGTGCAACCTCTGCCTCCCAGGTTCAAGTGATTCTCCTGCCTCAGCCTCCCAAGTAGCTGGGACTACAGGCATGCTCCCCCACACCAGGCTAATTTTTGTATTTTTAGTAGAGCCGGGGTTTCACCATGTTGGCCAGGCTGGTCTTGAGTTCCTGACCTCAGGTGATTCACCCGCCTTGGCCTCCCAAAGTACTGGGATTACAGGCATGAGCCACCACACCTGGCCTGATAATTATATTATTAATCGATCATATTTATTGTAGATTATTTAAATTATATATACATATTTATTTTATATCTTTCATCTATGCACCTACATAAACATCACTTATACAAGTATGTAAATATAAATTTATATCAGCATCTTCTATCAATAATATATCTTGCCATTAAGGCCTTTCATCTTAATTCAGAATCCCTTTATATGACAGTGAAAAGGATAACTTATTTTGCAAAGAATATATATAAAAAGATATATATTTTTACCAGAAATATTTGTTTGATAACTATCATGGAATAACTGATTGCACTGCTAATGAAGAAATAATTATGATATAGTTGGTAAAAAGTTGCATGCCTGCTTGGTTACTTTATGTAGTCTTAATTCTTGTCCCTTCATATGTATCTGACAGCCCTAGTTAATATTTATCTTTCACTTGGCTCCTAGCAACTTTTGATCCTGTTGGAAATGAGTCGAAGTTCTAGGTGACAATTCTCTTTATAATGTTTGCTGTTCACCCACCATTTTTTTAAACCGAGTTTCTCTAAGAAAATATTAATATTCTCCATGAAAAATAAAAACTATTTTTGATATCTTCAGATGAACTCATTAAAATGTGCACAATTTAAGAATTCAACTATGAACTGTACTTACTAATTTGGAAGTATCCTCTAAAGTTCCCAACTAGAAATTTTTTTTTTTTTTTTTTTTTGAGACGGGGTCTCGCTCTGTCGCCCAGGCTGTAGCACAGGCTATAGCACAGTGGCTGTATCTCAGCTCACTGCAAGCTCCGCCTCCCGGGTTCCCGCCATTCTCCTGCCTCGGCCTCCTGAGTAGCTGGGACTACAGGCGCCCGCCACCTCACCCGGCTAGTTTTTTGTATTTTTTAGTGGAGACGGGGTTTCACCATGTTAGCCAGGATGGTCTCGATCTCCTGACCTCGTGATCCGCCCGTCTCGGCCTCCCAAAGTGCTGGGATTACAGGCTTGAGCCACCGCGCCCGGCAATAAAAATTTAATTGATCTACTTTAATTTAATGCATTGGTTTTATAATGATTATTTAGTGTTTTGCTCTAAATATTTCACAATTCAAACTTTTTATGATTTTTTTTTCCACTCAGTTTATTTTTGTAAATAACTCTATAAAATGTATTATCACTCCTGGGCTTCATAAGAAAGGTTTAGAATACTGTGTGAAGGGTAGGATACTGTAAATTATATTAAATAGTCAAAAAGATTCAATGTATTTTCTGCTCTAAACCTGACTTTACTTTGTGATAAATCTATTTTCATTAAAATTTCAAGGGAAGAAAAATGTAAAAAGAAAATACAACAAAAAAAGAAAAAGAAGATATAACAATAGAATTTATAATATGACCAAACCAATGACCATGCTTGAATGTATATATGACTTATAGATCTATTAAAAGTTATTTATTTTATAGTGCAAATATAAGTTTTTATTTTTCTTTTTTAATAGATGAGATTTTATACATATATGTTTGATTATTTTTTGTTATTAGCATGCTTAATAAATATGTGAAATAATATTGTTTAACAACGAACAATGAATCTGTTTTTATGAGTTTACCTAATTCAACAGGAATCAAAATGAGCAAAGATTAGTAAATCCGGATATAATAGACATGACTAAAAGTATTAAACATTACTGTAACTTACTTTCCCAAAATGTTTGTTTGTTGTTTGATCCTTTAAAGGAGTTATCTAGAGCAGTAGCTTTCAAACTTTCTTTGTGGTTGTTGACTCAAAATGCAAAAAAATCTAACATATTCTTATAACTATATACACACAACTAGATACAAAACTTATCAAGCAATACTCATGTGGACTAAGTTGAGGTCACTTTATAAATAATTAGAATGGTTTCTTTTTATACCTCATAATTTGTTAAAGGGAAATCAAAGAAAGGAATTGACATACTCATCTAAAAAGTAAAGCTCTTATATGTGCCTTTTTCTTTTTTTCACTCATATCCTTCTTCCTTCCTTCTTCCTTCCTCCCTTCCCCTCTTCCTCCCTTCCCCTCTTCCTCCCTTCCTCCCGTCCTCCTTTCTTTCCTTCCCTCCCTCAAACGTATTCTTTCTTCTCAAAATAATTTAAGGATTTGTTGATACTGCAAGGTATTTTTCTTTATATTAAGCATATAGACAGGATATATTCATACATATGAATATTTCATATATATATAGAGAGAGAGAGAGAGAAAGAGAAAGAGTATTTCTGCCTAAAAAGATTCATAGTAAAAAAGATACTTGTAAATGATGTTATGATATAGATTATATAATAATTAACATATTCCAGGATATGGAAAGGGTAGAAAATTAGGGAAAAGTGGAGAGGAGGTACACATTTTGAGTTGAAAATAATTAGGAAAGTGAAAAGCATAGGTGAAGGAGTATCTATGAACAGGAGGTGAGGAGTAATACACACATAACTTTGTCATTGTGAAACTGAGCAGGGAAGTACCAAGCAATTAAAAGTGAGTGATACAAAGGGAGGTCAATAAAAAGAATAAAATAGTTGGTAAGTGAGGATCATATTGAGGACTTCTGACTTCAGACTTTGTAGGTATAGAAAATCATGAAAAATATTTTTTAATTGTTATATTCTCAAATAAATATAGGTAAGCAACTGAAATTACAAAAAATGTATTAAGGAGGGTTGTTGTATAATTCCACAATATGGAAAGAACATTTTATTATTTTAGAGTGTTAATAATCAGTGTTTTTCAAGATAGATTAATATACTAAATAGATAAGATGAATAAATGGACAGATTTAGAAATATACTTTCAAAATTAAGAACATATAAATATATATACACACATATATATTTTTGTAAACCTCTTTTGAAAGAGTAATATATTAGTTGCTAAAAATAGTATTTTGTTAGATGTATGGTCTACACATAGGAAAGTGCACAGATTATTATTGTGTAGATTAATGAATATCTCAAGGAAATGCACACCCAAATAACTATCACAGATAAAACTTATGAGATATTACCAGTACCCCAGAAATCCCCTTCCAACTCATTTATATTCATTTGTTCCTGCAATCCCACTGAACATAATTATCTGAAAATGAGCAAGACTATAACTCCTCTGCCCACCATTTCCGTCCTCTACTACTACTTTCTTGACAATATTGGGGATGTCGGAAGACAACTGCTTAATCTAGTGATTTTTTTCTTTTGTTTCTGGTTCTTCAAGATTAGAATATGCCTAGACAACTCACCGTGTCATTCAAGACCTGACTGATTTCATTTTCAGCGTCTCTTTGTCTATGTCAGACTCACTTATACACAGACCAGGCATCCACCCTCAGCTTTGGAAGGTGCAACAGCTCTCACCACACCTACTCATCTATGAATGGCTCAGTTCTCTGTGGAATTCAGTTCTTCTAAATCTTTCTTTTGTATGATGCCTTAGGTTTTTGTGTTTCTTTACTAGGGCTGCAATAACAAAGTACCACACACTGTATGGCTTGATCAATAAAAATTTATTTTTTCACCGTTCTGGAGACTAGATGTCCACGATAAAGGTTTTGGTAGAGATTTTTTTTTTTCTTTTTCTTTTAAGTCTCTCTCCTTGACTTGTAGATGGCCATATTCTCCCTGTGTCTTCACATGGTCTTTCTCTGTTTGTATCTCTGCCCTAATCACCTCTTCCTGTAAGCACACCAACAATATTGAATTAGGACCAACCCAGTGATCTCATTTCAACTTAATTACTTCTTTAAAGACCCTGTCTCCTCATAGAGACACACTTTGAGGTACTGGGGCTTAGGACTTCAGCATATGAATTTCAGGGATACTCAATTCAGCCCATAACAGTTATATATTTTTTAAGTATTTTTATTTTCCCTGGGTGTTTTTGTGTGCATGTTGTTTGTTTGTTGTTATTACTACTGTGAGAACAAAGGACTTTTGCATCTTCTTAACTGAAAGTGGAAGTGAGAATCAAAAACTTAGTTCTCTTTTATGGAATCCAGATTTTGCTGTAATTTTCTCTTTTTGTTCTCCATTTTCTTCGTCATGTTAATCATATATAGATTGTTTTGGGGTTATTTCTACTGTGTGTTATTTCTGGTTATTTCTACTCATTCATTGGTGTTTGGTTTTATTTCCTGACATGCAAGGTTTTAATTAAATCTGGATATTCTATGTGGAAAATTACAGAGTTAATTCAAGGTTCTGAATTTTTAACTTCTGGTCTCAGTAATAGAGACAAACTTCAATTGAATCATCACTTGAGCTGTATTAAGACTCAGTTTTAATATAGCTCCCCAAGGGCTTGTTTCTTGATAGTTTTCCTTCATCATAGAAATAGGTTTTAATGTTATCAGTGGAATGACCAGGCTTTCCTCTTAGGAATTCCTGACTTTCTAGTATCTTTGTTGCTAACAGGCCTTCAAACAGATTTTTATGTTTTTTCAATTTTTAGTTGTTCTCAGGGGGATGATAAAAACTATTACTCCATACCCTTGGCTAGAAGTAAAGGTCTCTTAAAAATTTAGCTGTACAAATAAACCCTCTATAAATAAATGCTAATTCTTGTTTTATGTTTAAAAATTAATGCTTGATGATAACTTGTATATCTCAAACAGAGTTAAGGTTAAATAAATTTTTACAACACAAACCAGTGAATATTATCCAGCCAAAAACTATTAAGTATAAAGAATGTGTGAAAATACAAAAATGCTTAAATTATTAAGTAGGCACAATCACATCATTGTGTACATAGTATGCTTGCTATTGGAAAATATAGTTTTAAAACCGTCTTGACAAAAGAAAACCAAATACCACATATTCTCGCTTTTAAGTGGGAGCTAAATAATAAGAGCACATGGACACATAAAGAGGAACAATGCACACTAGTGCTCATTGAAGTTTGGACTGTGGGAGGAGGGAGAGGATGAGGAAAAATAATTAACGGGTACTAGCCTGGGTACCTGGGTGACAAAATAATCTGTATGACAAAACCCCGTGACACAAGTTTACCTATGTAACAAACCTGCACATGTACCTCTGAACTTAAAAATGAATTCTAAAAAAACCTGTCTTGACTGTACTGGGAAGTATACAATTCTGTTTTGGACAAGAACAAGTGTATATATTATTGACAACAGAGACTTCCTTTATTTAAAAAGTTTTAATTTAAAATAAACAGACTTCATTTCCATGTCTTTGGAAAAATCTTGCCACACTATATTATTAAAAACATTTTCACAAGTAGAAAATTAATATAAAACAGCACAATGATAGCCTTACTTTATAACAATGCTTTCTAATTTTAATTAGCCTGTGATAAACTTCTCAAACTCTTCTCAGTGTGTATGCACACATACACGCATACACACACATATACTTCTTATGGACACTGTCAAAATGTCTTCTGTCTAATAAGTATTTTTGTTGAGCCTATAGATAACCGGATAATGTTCATGCATATTTGTTGTTTTATCATTTACAGTAGAAGATGACCCATATGTTTTAAGGTTTTTAGAATTATCATCCATTCTTTAAGTTCTCAGCTGTATCTTCACCCAGCTAACCCCAAATATTTCCAGCTACATTACTTCGGAAAATGTTTGCTTTGGCTCAGAACATTTAATTTATATTTTATTCAACAGATTTATATTTTAAATATACCACAAGTAAAATGATTTGGCTCTAAACAATTTTTATACCTTATATATCCCTGTATTTCACAAGGCTATAAGTCCATTAATTCACATTTTGGAAAACACTAAAAAGTATGCCTTTTTTCAGTTTATTATGCTTTCTACCATTTCTTGTTTCCATAAATTTGTTATGGTCCCTATGATGGTACTGTAGCATTGCATATTGGCTAACTAGTGATGGCAAGAAACTCACATGCAAAAATGTACGTGCGCATTGCTGGATCAAGTTTCCTGTTTAATAAAAATACAAAAAATAATATCTGCTAAGAAATGCAAGCAAAGAAGGAATACTATGCAGCTCACCTGAGACTTTCTGAGATCCGCAGGCCATTCAATGGGAATACTTTCAGGGACAGATTATGAACATGGGTCTTGTCAGATACAAGAAACTGTATTTTATACTGAGAAAAATCCCTGAGGCTTACACACATATTAAGGAGAAAGTTAAACCAACAATTTGCTTTCATTTCTTTAATTAAAACAGTGTTTACAGAAATATGCATCCTGTATGTATTGACCTGAAATCAGTGGCAGTAAGACCGTAATATCAGTATTGAGGCAGGTGGGAGCAGAATCAGAGCGCAAGCATTCCTGAGCAGTGCCCCGACTCCAGCATTCCAGTGTCCCCAAAAGAATATTTCTCTACAGGTTTGGGTTATATTGGGGTCTCAGGCAGATATATTTTTCCCTCATAGTTACTTTTTGCTTTCATTAAACACATGGGAATAACTGTACTTCTACAGGAAACGATATCCTCTCACTTTTAGTGAAAAAATCAAGTCTATCTAAATTTTGCATTTCCATTTTTGAAAAAGACATAGTATACTATAGGAAAATCTTTGACTGATATAAAGGAAACAAGAGCAAGTCCCATGATAAATGGAAGATATATCTGTTTAGGTCTAATCACTAGAGAGAAACCACACAGTAATTGGAACAGGGGAAGCTGAATACAAAGAATTACTAACTGTAGCATGGGATTGCAGTAACAACAAATCACATTCAAACAGTGTGCTGGCCAAAGGAAACATATTTGTGAGCCAAATCTTGCTGATTTTGAAATCTCTGCTTGAAATACTGTTATAATATCTTGACAGAATATCTGAGCATAGTTCAGATTCTAATGCTACCCTACTAAAACACTTAAATTTGATTTAAACAGCATTCTGAATGATGTGTGTAAATCTCCATAACTTGGAATGTGGACTATTAAATTCTATGCCTCACCATCCTTTCTTCACCTCTTCCTTTATAAGTATCTTAACTCTGTTTTATGAGGACTGTAACTATTTCTTTATGAAGACCCTGCCAGTACTTTGTGAAGACATGGTTTGAGTTACTGAATTTAATTAATAGCATTCTTCAGTCATAGGTTTGCTTGCAGTCCAAACATTTGACTTGGTAACAGTAACTGTATTTTTAAAACTATTGAGAGCATAATGTCATTAATGGTCTGTCTTTAAAATACCATTAAAATCAATTTCTGAAACACTTTTATTATTTCTTAGATGTATAGTTTTAATTATTGAAGTTCAAAATACTATTGAAAGTCCATTGCTTGTGTATGAAGCAAAAAAATGATTGAGATTGTGAAAAAAATGCAATTAGAAAATATATTTAACATATGTGTATTAATACTATTTAGTTTGTCATACAGGAGTTGTCATGACTGATTTAGATGTCCCTCTTCAATCCTCTCTGAGATCCCAATATATTACACAATCTTAGTACTTTTTACACTACACTGTAATTTTTGGTTTATTTCTCTGTCTTCTGATCAAGATGACACACTTCTTAGGAGCAGGAAATACATAAGGTTTGTTTTTGTTTTAAAATATCTAGCTACTATAGCCAAAATTAAAAATCAGTTGATTAATACATGCACGGTTGAGTCATGAAAAAATGCCTTTCTATTTATGACTGCTCCTGTACACCCATTTTTCATAATTATATTTAATAAAGATAATTAGAAGAAATATATATAAACATTCAAATAAATTAAAAAGTTTAATTTTAATGTTATTTATATTATATAAGGACCCACCCATATTATTTTTTAAATATTTTACATGTATATATACAGATTCAATTTTTAAAGTTTTTTTTTAAATCAAATAATTCAACATTTTAAACAGCATAGATGTCTTCAAAATGGCAGAACCTTGAAATGCTATTTTAAGACACAATTTGAAATACTTTAGCTTATTAGGTATTGCCATTTTGTGGGAGAGAATGCTCCCTAAAATAATTCCTATATTAAAATTATTAATATTGTCAATGTAATTCACTCTTGACATTGAAGTGTAAATTAGTAACTCAGTGTTGTATTTTTAAAAGCCCTTCTGGGTTCTTGCAGTTTCCATCCTACATTAACAAACACAGAAATAACTACTTTTAACACCTTAGGTACTTATTTTTATGTTTATTTTTATATTCATAAGTACGCATTTCTTGATTTATAAATTTTGAGTACCTACTAATTTTCTTTAATAAATTTTGAGAACCTATCATTCCCTCTTCCCTAATAGAAGGTAAAAGTATATACTAAATACAATTAGATTATTGTCATCTTCAAAGGCTGAGTGTCAGTATTTTATCTGAGTTCCATTTTATTCTATGGTTTTAAACCCACAGTTTTAATACCTACAATTTTGAGAGTTACTATAACTTCAGGTGATTCCTGGGATTTGTGTATGGCTCAAATAGTTATATCAATGTGCTATTAGAAGTGCTTTTCACCTTTTCTTCTTTTTTTTTTTCTCCACCATTGAGCTGCTGATTGTTAAATTGTATTTGGGTTATTTTTCTTAATTGTTGGTAACTTCAATCTGCCACAGCAACAGAAATTCCATTTGTTCTGCTTAGACCATTACAGCTGATTATAGAATGCCTTCAGTTTAAATCCAAATCAGCTGAAGAAACGTATCTTATGGCCCTAAGAATTCTGCATTCTCTTTCACAAATGATAAAAGGAATAAAAATTGAGAGGAATTAAAAACCTTTTAGTTTCTAAAAAATAAGTGTAATATTACACTTTAAGATAAAAAAAAGACAAATATGCATAAAAATGACACCATTGGTTATTCTATTAACTACGTAATTATAAAGGACTGTCAAGTTTTTCTAACAATAACTGAAACTCAGCTCTAAATTTAATCATGTATTATTTAAAAAGAGAACTTTAGAAATTGTTTTCCAAAAAAAAAAAAAAGAAAACTTATCCAGAAAATAATTATAATAATTTAGCCTTATACTATATTTCAAATAACATCCTGGAATGTATTTTAGTATTACTATGAACTGAATTGTGTCTCCCCAAAATCCATATGTTGAAGCCCCAACCCCAATATAATGGTATTTGGTGATGAGGCCCTGGCAAGGTAGATTTAGATGAGGTTATTCTGCCTGCATGACAGAGTTATTAAAGGATTAATGCTTTTATAGAAGAGATCCTAGGGAGTTGCGCGCTCTCTCTCTCTCTCTCACTCTCTCTCTCACTCTCTCTCTGTCTCTCTCTCTCTTTCTACCTCTCTCGCCTCTAGAAGCAAACACACAGAAAAGCAGCCATCTGTAAGCCAGGAAGACAACCCTTGGCTGGCATCTCGAGTATAGAATTTCCAGTACCGTAAATGTGAGAAATAAATTCCTGTTGTTTACACGACCATGACAATGGTATTTTGCTATGGCAACCTGAGCTGAATTATACATGCTTATGTGGCACAGCTGTATAACATATATCTATTTATATTACGTTTAATATTTTTTGTTGTTAACATTTGCTTACCCTACATTCTTTTTTAAAATTCTCAATTAATGCTTAAAATTTTATTTCAGTAAAAATACTAAGATTGTGTGCCATCATTCATCATACTGATATCTTTTAAGTATCTATACCTTATTTATTAAAACCAGATTTTAATAAATAAATAATTTACTGTACAATGTGTAAACATTTTGTAACATTCTACAATGCTTATTTCTCTACCGAAAATATGCCCCAGTGTACTGATGTTACGTACAAATTAATATAAATATCCAAATTTTTAAAAAATTTAAGCCATATAATAAATATGATAGCCAGTGCATTGGATAGCCTAGTGAAAAAACTGGAAAAGGAAAGGATTTTCAAAACTGAAACTCATAATCCATTTTAATAGGAAAATTTGAGATATTTGTGTTATTAGTTTTAGAAAAACTGACAAAACAATAACCTGCAACTGCATTAATTCTGTGAGTTTATAGGATAATTTGATTAAAACTTAGTTGTACACATTTCTGTCTTTTCTTTTCTTTTTTTTTTTTTTTTTTTTTTTGAGATGGAGTCTCGCTCTGTGCCAGGCTGGAGTGTGGTGGCACAATCTCAGTTCACTGCAACCTCCACCTCCCAGGTTCAACCGATTCTTCTGCCTCAGTCTCCCGAGTAGCTGGGACTACAGGCATGCACCACCACGCCCTGCTAATTTTTGTAGTTTTAGTAGAGACGCCGTTTTGCCATGTTGGCCAGGATAGCCTCAAACTCTTGACCTCGTGATCCGCCAGCCTCGGCCTTCCAAAGTGCTGGGATTACAGGCATGAGCCACCGTGCCTGGCCAGTTGTACACATTTCTTATTCCTAATAAGTGATTTATTTCATAGGAAAATTCCCATCTAGTAATCTAGACCTTATCATTCTAAAACCTTGATTTAGAGTTCATTAATATTCATTCAACATAGATTAACTTCGTAACTTTTGCAACCACTAACATAAACAGTAGTTTAAGTTTATATAAAATTAGCTGAAAATAACCTTCACTAGTAAAAATTAGAAGAAGTTTGCTAAGCCCATCGAAATTATTAACCCACCTTTGGAAAAAAATGATGAATGTCATTACTTAAAGGATATTCTGTTTGGCATGTACATTACATTTGATACACCCATTTTATTTTCGCTGAATTTTCATGCAAGGCTGTTGCCAAACTGCTTACATAAATCCATAGATAAGTTGTTTTCTAGTAATTCTCAAAGCTACTAATGGCGTGTCAATTCTGCGGATGGGACAGTAAGTGCCAGGGTTGGTTGCAACGTATAATTATGTATTATTCATCCAGAAGCTAATTGTACCATCCAGTTGGAAAACAAGAACACTTGAGAATCCCCAGAGCCTATAGAGGCTTAATAATCCTTATTTTTACGTCAGTTTAATCTAATTTCTAATGTCACCTAACAATTCTGGCTAGGTTTTCAATATGTCTATTTTTTCTTACATTTGCTTCTAAACTCCATGACAGATATTTGAAAACGAGTTTTCCTTTGAGTATAGCTTAAGTGATCTAGATATGGACAAATTGCTCCTCTTTACTAACATTCTAAGATTTGATCGTTCAGCAGAGCAATAGTCAAGCAGAGTTAGAAAGGTTCATATTGCATGCTAGCAGCATGGATATTCACTAGACAGAAGAGCAATCTGTGGATTTAGTAAGGGGCATCATTCCTGTGAATAGTAATGTCTAGATCTGAGACAACATTTTATATAGTTAGCAGATTCCTTGGAAAAATTTAAGTGTTTTATTTTAAAATCTGAATCGAGATGACAAAATAAAGAAAAACATGGTATAAAACTTTTTACAACCATAATCTTAATATTTTCTCCAAATTAGGAATGTGTGCATTAACCTTCTGCCACATTAAAAAAAAAAATCCATCTGTTCATCCTGCAAAACTCAAATATCTAAGCCATACCTAACATGCCACGGGCTCACATTTTGTGATTGCAGGTGAAATACTTCCTATGGTGATATCAACACTTTTCTGCTGCCAGTGCCAATTCTTATTCTCACCACATTTCAAGAAATATTGTGCTCCTCCCTTTAATCAGTTTGAAATTCCTAAGGTTGAACCAGCTGGTAGGAAATTTAAGACCAGTGGAAATGTATCTATTTAGATACTCTATATTTGGACAGTATAAGGAAATACTGTGCCATGTTGTGTCAATATTTTTTTCTAACACTTCGTTCTAAATCATAATGTCTACAAAATATTTGATGAGTTTAAAAATATATAAAAATAAAAGCTTTAAATTGCAAAATTTTGTAATTATATATGCAAACAAAATATATAGATTTAATGTTCATCAGAAAAGTTATATTAAGGACTATTTCCTACGTCTCTAGGAATATATCAGTTTCTTCCTCTACATATTTAGCCACTCTTATTTGTTGCAGATAGTATGACTATTGCATTTATCTCTAGATATATTCATCATTAGATAACATGCTACATCTAATTTTAGATTTTTATCAGAAAATATGTGTAATTATCTTAGAAATAATGGTTATAGTATTTAAACGTTTATTTTATTAACTGTTAATTTTGTTCAGACTTACTCAGGGACTTTGTGACATATGTTTTGAAGACAGCAGCATGAAACTGAACTCTACCAATTTAAACACCAAAAAGTGAGGAACGGGGGAATTCAGGAATCTAAAATAGGGAGAAGGGAAATTTAGGTGTTAGAGACAAAAGAGACAGGCATGCTTGGATACTTATTCAAAGGAGTCTCAGACTTGTTCTAAATGTGATCTCAATGAAAAAGAAATTTTTTTTTTTCTGCGTATTTTGAGCACCAAACCTATGATTAAGAATTGACTCCTTTGGGTTCTAGCCTAAACCTGTAGTATTTTTCAGCTGTTGGAGGGCATAACTGCAACGGGGTTAAAACACAAAGTTAAAAATACAGTCTGATTTTGGTGTTCCGAATTCTGAATTTATTAATGCCTCCCTAGACTATAGCTAGGTTGATTATAGTTGACATTCCATCAAAATATATTTGGTGCATTTCATAGTTGCTCTTTCACATATATAAATATATCATAGTTTCTGGGAATTGCATTAAATGTATGTAAATATATCTATAATGTTCCCTACATTCTGGGAGATTTCTGAAACTACATGAAATATAATTTAAATGTTTATTTTTATATGTACTTTTACTATATATGATTATATGTTTAGTCTTTATTAGATCATTAATAAATAATATAGATCAAAATTGGAACAACTGCTCTCTGAAACATGTTTCCATTTTGATGAAAGACTATACATTTTTAGGGACATCATTCATATCTAGAACGCTCTCATTTTCCAAAGAGAATTGTCATGAAATTCTCCTTTCATGACAGTTTATCTCTTCTCTACAAAACACCATGATAACATTTTCATTTCTATGTTTATTCAAAATTATGATGATTAAATGATCCTGAATACGGTAGAATATAGTGAAAATCAATTGGGTGAAATTCTTCATAAGCATCAGGAAATAAGTGAAACATGTGATAACCACAAAATCATCAAAATAGATCAAAATATATTATCATCAAAAAATCAAAATAGAAAAACATATGATCCCACAGCACATATTTCCTTGTTATTTCCAAGTTCATGCATAAGTGTAAATGATTGTTCCTTGCTTGTTTTGTTTTTATTTCAATGAATTTATGTGATACTTATATGATTAAAGTTACGAAAACAGATCTATAAATGTAGACTAATATAAGTAAACACTTTTTAGTGAGTTTTTGCACACACATTTTTTCCAATTACAGTTGTCACAGTTCCGATTTTTATGTGTTCCTTCTAATGTTATTGGTTACTCTGGCAATTGGTTCCTAAACATGTTAAGTTAGAAGCATTATTTTCTGTCAAATTTCTATCAGTCATCATTCTTCAGTCTTTAAGATATTGTAAGATATTAAGACTACTGGCCTTTCTAGCTCAGTAGCTCAAATAAAAGGGAAGAGTGCTTTTTTTTTTTTTTTTTTTTCCCCAGTGGAAAGCATTTGAGAGTGGGAATAATTCCAACAAATGCAGCTGAAGTGCTTAACCAGTTGTCAGTTTGATTCTATATCATTTTGTCTGTTTTTTATAACTATGTTTATAGATTGTTAGCATTTGAAAGCACTCTACTTGGTAGGAATTTGATAAGTGATTAAAAATTTGGCAAATGTTTTCTCCAAGAGCTTCTAAATAGATTCTATAAACAAAGCCAAGTGAGGTGCAGTGTGAATGATGATTTACCCAAATAGTTTCACAGTATTTAATGAGTACAGTAAGAGATATGTTTAGGGTATTTTTCCCTTTCCATGAGGCATTTGGAAATATGTGAGTATATAGCTGTCTTTCTATAAGAGGGCTTCATCTTTCAAATCAGCATTATCATACTTATTTGGAACTATGCCCAGAAAAGTTTATTGCTTGTTACTTTATTGAATCAAGAAGAGTTTCTACTGGAATATTTGGTAACTCTTCTGGAGAAGAATTTGTGGAAATACAGATTTGTGTAGATTTGTGTATATTTGTGTATTTGGGAAAAATATAGGCCTACATGTTCCAAAATTATTTACACACATGTTTGAATTATTGACACATATATGATTATAATTTTATAATTCTATTACTCTTCAAGTGATTCTTTTTTCTGAAGAAAATTTTTAGAAAACTATACTGGTTAGGGTTCTTAATAGAAACAAAGCCAATAGGATCTATATATCTTATAAATCTCATTCTCTCCCTCTGTGTGTATGTGTTTATGTATATATATGTGTATATGGGTGTATATAGACATACAAGCGCATATGTGTATGTCTGTCTATTTATCTACAAAGATTCATTATAATGAACTTGCTAATGCATTTATAGAGACCGAGATGTACCACAATCTGTTGTCTGCAGGCTAAACTCTCAGGGAAGCTGATGGTACACTTCCAGTCTGAGTATAAAGTCCTAATTACTACAAGTGCTGAGGGCGTGTAAGTCCCAATCCAAGGGTGGAAGAATATCAATGACTAAGCTCAAACAAGCAGAGGCAACACATTATCCCTTCTTTTGCCTTTTTGATCTTTTCAGATTAGATGATGTCCACCCACATTGAGAAGGACAATCTACTATACTCAGTCTACTGATTCAAATGCTAATCTTATCAGAAATATCCTCACAGACACACCCAGAAATCATGTTTGATCAAATATGTAAGCATCCTGTTCTTTTACAAATCAGGTTGACACAAAATTTAACCATCACAGCACTTCATTTTCAGTTTTTATATACCAGAATGTTTAAGGTAAATTATTGACTCTAAGATATTTCTCTCCATATCACTCAACAATCATTTTTTATTTTACATTATATTCAGTAGTTTATATTTTTTAATTATCCATATCACTTGTTAGTTATACATTATTTAACTATATATTAATTATAATAATTATATATAATTATTATATATATTTAATGATATATAGTTATCATTAAAACAGTATGTTCCAAGTCTTTAAAAAAATTATTTATCTCATCTACTGCATGTTTTCATTATATGTTTATTATAACATGGATAACTATTATGTGTTAAAACTAGGATTCAAATTCTTGTTTTGTGGGTCAATTTATTTAAAATTATTTACAGAAAGAAGCAAGCATTTGAATAATGTTTGTGTGGGAAAATAAGAAAAAGGATTTAGATTTTTGCCCGGTTTACAGGGTTAGAGAATTAGAAACAAATTAAACATACATGTTGATGTTATAAGTTGCATTAATGTAATTTAACACTGCTATGTACACCATGTATATAGGGTTGGAAAAATATTTAAAATTGTAATAAGTACTTTTCATAAGATAAATATGACTACAATTTTATCTTAGTAACATCTATCTGTATATTTCATAGAAGTTGTCTATAAAATGTTATAATTTGGCCTTGTATGTGAATTTTCCAAAGCCACTAGACAACGAGAATGAAAGAAAATTTACTTTTTATAAGAAGTATTATTACATTTTTGAAATAGAAGAATATGTAATATTGATGGTTAATACTGAGTGTCAACTTGATTGGATCAAAGGATGCAAAGTATTGTTCCTGGGCCTGTTTGTAAGGGTGCTGTTAAGGAGATTAACATTTGAGTCAGTGGACTGGGAGAGAAAGAACCATTCTCAGTCAGGGTGGGCACCATCTAA
The DNA here is from genome assembly GCF_043159975.1 of Macaca nemestrina. Classification (NCBI taxonomy): domain Eukaryota; kingdom Metazoa; phylum Chordata; class Mammalia; order Primates; family Cercopithecidae; genus Macaca; species Macaca nemestrina. The sequence continues at coordinate 48,619,090 of NC_092125.1, forward strand.
TCAGCTGCTAGGGTGTCTAGAATAAAGCAGACAGGAGAAGATGGAAGAGAAGTCTTGCTGAGTCTTCCAGCTTTCATCTTTCCCCGATGCTGGATGCTTCCTGCCCTCAAACATCAGACTCCTAGTTCTTCAGTTTTTGGATTCTTGGACTTACAGCAGTGGTTTACCAGGAGCTCTTGGGCCTTGGCCACATACAGAAGGCTGTACTGTAGGCTTCTCTACTTTTGAGGTTTGAATCACCACTGGCTTCCTTGCTCCTCAACTTGCTGATGGCCTATCGAAGGACTTTACCTTGTAATTGTTTGAGTCAATTCTCCTTAATAAACTCTCTTTCATATTACACATATATCCTATTAGTTCTGTTCCTTTAGATAACCCTAATACAGTAATACTTGTAAAGATACATGAAACTGTATTTTTACTTGTGAACAACCAAACTGGGAATCCTAATTTACAAACTGTAGTTTGAATCTTAAGATGCCATATCATTTTGAAGCCACACTGATGACTCTTTTGCGTTATAGATAGCATTAACTCATTGTTTTCCTTGTCATCACATTTACAATCTTCTATTCCAGTCAAACATGCACATGGCAGTCAGAGTAATCAAGTCATCATATCAGTCTTCTCTTCTTTACCTGTAATTTTTTCTTATCATGCTCAGAATAAAATCCAAACACCCTATGTGATCCATGGAACTCTACATGATCTAGCCCCTCCCGGTCATGCTCATTTCCTTCTCTACCAATTTATTTCTTGTTAACTCTGCTCCAGCCATGGCTGCTTTTGTTCAAGAAAGCATATTGACCACTTGCAGTGAAATTTGGCTAATCAAGGGTAAGATGTAAGTATAAAATGTACGAACAATTTCAAAGACTTTATACAAAAAATATAAAATAGCTCAGTAATAATTTTTGTATTGAGTGCATGTTAAAATGGTAATATTTTATGTTAAACAAAAACATACAATTAAGATTAATTTTACCTGTTTTAAAAAATGTATCTTTAAAGTGGCTACTAAAACATAACATATACAGTTACATATGTGATTCATATTTGTTGCTTATATTATTAGTCTCTTAGAGAGTGTTATAGTAGAGGATTGAAAAGTATTGCCAGATTAATTAACAAGCTATATTTTCCAAGCAAATTGTAAAGAAAAAAATGTTTTGGTTGTTTTCAGTTGGGAAACATTTACCAAATGTTACTAGGAAATACACTTTTCCATGTTCATAGCTCATTGCTGTGTTACTTCTCTATTTTAGGATGTCTACTTTTAACCATTTTATGTGAAATGCAATTTTGACACTAGAGAATGGTACACACTATTAATTTCAGCTCTGGGAAAGATTAAAGATGTAAGATACATGCTCATTGTAGAGATATGAAGTGCTCATTGAATGGAATATATCCATAAGGAGCCAGTGTAAGCAAACTGGGGGAAATATCAAAGAAAAATACACTAGGAAAGTTTTGCCTCATTTATGTATGGGATTTTTAAAAAACTATGCTCAGACATTTTCAGATTTAATTTCTGTGCCACAAAGTCTCTCTGTAATCTAGATTAGGATTTAGGACAAATTGACAAAAAATATTGAGAGAACATATGATACCTGTTCTCGATCAGTAGAGAGGCTTTGCGAGATAACAGGTATGATATGTTCTTGTTTCACAGCATTGCCAATATCACAATGTTATTTCCATTGCAAATATACATCAGATTTCACAGGCAATGTTGTTTTCAATATAGTGTCAGAGTTTGTGTATGTCTTCTTCTGAGATACAAAAACCTCTGTTAATCTGTACCTTATAGATTTAAGGAACACATGTGATGTTTATTGAGTACCTCATGTTGAAGAAAATCTTTGAAAAGTGTATCAATTGCTGTATTTTAAAGTTGTTTTTATTTATTCATTTTTATAAGTTTGTATTGATAATAAATATACATATTTGGGGGGTACGTGTGATTAGATGATACATTCTTATAATATGTAACGATGGAATCAGAGTTATTGGGATATCCTTCAACTTCAATGTTATCTTTTCCGAATGCCGGGAAAACTTAAATTATCTTCTAACTATTTTGAAATGTACTATAGATTAATGTTAACTCTAGTCCCCCTACTGATCTATCCAGCCATTTTTTAATGATAATTTTTAAGGCAGAAGTAGTCAAAGTAACTTTGTTTACTTTCCTTGGTTCTATACTGAATATTTAGTATATACTGAAAGAATATTTTAAGTTCCACTAAGAATTTACTTAGTGTAGGCTTATGCATACTTTAATTGTTTTTAATCCAAATGACAAAGTTATGAAATTGGTACCATTACAAAAAATCATTATATTTTATATTATAGTTTTAGTGACAGTATTTAAGGCACAATTATTAACCGTGTAAATTCATAATTTCCCAATAATTTATGAATAATTTATACCAATAGTCATAATTTTCACAAGACATTTTTGAATTTTAAAATGGAAAATCCATTGATTTACAAATAACAATTTAAGTATTCTATTACCTTTTATGCCAATGAAACATTTATTTCATTTCAAAAATATTTTAACATGCTAATGTTAAGTGATATTTATTGAGAATATAGTGCTTGTTCTACTTTGAAATTATTACTATTATTATTATTATTATTATTTTATGTTTTGCAAACTTATCAGGACTTACATTCCTGAGGAGGGAACTATGAGATTTATTGACTGTCTAACTATTCTGTGCCAGGCAACCAGAAAACTTCCCATTGAAGTTTCACAACAGCACTATTAAGTGGAAATTATAACCATCATTAAAAACATGTAAAGAAAACTGATGCTAAGAGAGGCTAAGTAACTTAGCCAAATATAAACCTCTCACTGGCAAGTAACAACAGCAATCTGTGTAACTAACACTAACTTTATATTGAGCTATGTGCCAGACAAACACCTAAGTGGTTTACAACTGTGATTCTCATAACAAACTCTACAATTGTATTCCATTATCACTACCTTTTTAAAAATAAAGAAATCAAGAGGCAAAGAGGGTAGAGCAACTTGCTGTAGTACACACAGCAAAGCCAGGGTTATAACAAAGTTAGCAAGATCAAAGCCTATGCTTTGAATTGAACGTTATGACTTGTAATAGCTAGCGTAAAATGGCCCATGACTTTCAGTTCATGTTTTGTAAGGCTCTGTTCCTATTTTGAATCTGGCCTTGCCCTATTATTCATTTTATCCGGTAGAATGTGGTGGAAGTGATACCATACAAGATCTGAGCCTGAGTCTTAAGAAAGCCTGGCAGTTTCCACTTTTGTGCTTTAGTGAGTCTTGAGATGCCATATAGGTCTAGCTGTCGTTCAGGAGGGGTCATGTGGAAAGACGATTTGGACAGGCCACATGGGGAAGGAGAATACCAGAGAGTAGATGGAGAGAGAGAAAGACCCAGCTAATCAAGTTATTACTTATTGGGAAGGTGCTATTTCTCAGACACTTTAAAGAGTAGTTTAATAAGATATCTCATTTTATTCTTTACTCCAGTACTATAGAATATGTTTTATCTTGCTTTTACATGAGGACTCTAGGACTCAAGATCTTACATAAGAACTTGCCTACTTTCTTTTAGTGAGTAAGTGGCAGGACATGGATTTGATCTCGGGTATTAATACAGACCTAGGACATTGTTACATCAAAAGCCAGAATTATAATTTTCGTATGTGGCAAACTATAAAATTCAAAGTTAGGAAAACTAACAGAAGGACTTGGTTACACATGAAAAAATATAAAAATAAGAACATTAATTCAGACTGAGTTAGAGAGAGGTGTGACAGTTGAGGTCCGGCTAGTAACTTAAAGGATAGTTAACAGAAATATACAAAGAAAAAGAGCTAAAATGAACTTCTTATTTCGATAATGTGGGAAGGCCTATCAACAAGGAAGAAGGCTTTCAACACAAATTAAAATTATAAAATATATCATCTTTGAATAGGAACAATTAAAATCATATAACACCACCAGAGTTGGAGAGTGTGTGCTTGTGTGTGAAAATGCATTACCTTTGTCTTACTTGTAGTCCGATGTCATTGTATTCGTTTAGTAACCATTTATTGATTCAATAAGTAATTGTTGAGCATTTACTACACACAATCCATGATGCTGGCTGATTGGGGACAAAAAGTAGGTAGAAGAGTCATGCTTCTTGTCATCAGTGAGTTTATGATCAGAAGGGGTACAGAAATACAAATTATAAATGTACTAAAAATTAAAATTAATTGCTAGTTGTATAAATTGAAGGAAAAAATGAGAAATATGAAGAATAAAACAAGAAAACACTTTAAATTTAACATCTTCAGAAGGCATCGCTTGATAGACGATTAATCTAAGGTCTGGAAACAGAAGGCTGAGAAGCTACCTATACGAGGCTTCAAGAAAGTGCATGTCTAAAGCTCCTGAGGCAGACAAGAACATGGTGTGTTTGGGAACCTCAAAAAAACAGATCAAGTGCAGCAAATGTAAAACACAGCAAGAAAAGCTTCAGTGAGGTTAGAGAAATGTTAAGGATTATTTATGTTAAAAGTAGAAACCCCGATTTGTAAGCATAATGGAAGTTTTTAAAAGTATTTCAGAAAGGGGTGATCCAATTCACGTAAAATAATTTAAAACAATACTCAAGCTACTCGTCAGAGAGTGGACCGAGGTGGAAAGATTAGAAAGGGAGTTTAGTTAAAAGGATATAATGGTAGAGAAGGTGAGGGAGGATGGAGACTTTATTAGAACAGTAGCAACTGATAGTAAAATGGAGGCACAAGCATTGCCTAAATAAGATCCAAATAAAATATAATATTATATTTAATCAAGTCATCCAAATATTCACAGAATAAAATAAGCTAAGCAACTCAAGAATTATTCCAATTAGAAGGCCTGAGGTCACTCAAATTTCAAAATAAATTCATAGATATTTCTGGGATAGTTTTTTCTCTTTTTTCTTGCCAGTACACAGGGAATTAAATGAAGAACAATATTATTTACCTATGTTTTATTTATTTTCTCAGTCTTTACCATGCTTCAGTATTATACATAGTAATAGAGTCATTGCATTAGAAACATGAAAGTAATGCTCATTAAAAATTACAATTTAAGCTGAGCATGGTGGAGCATGCCTGTAATCACAGCTGATCAGGAGGCTGAGGCAGGAGGATCACTTCAGTTCTGGAAGCTGAGGTTGCAGTGAGCTGTGATCACATCACTGCGCTCCAGCTTAGGCAGCAGACTGAGACTCTGTCACTAGGGAAAAAAAAAAGTTTAAAATACAAAGTTTTAGGTTTTAGTTTTTTTTTTTTTTTTTAATTGCTTAGCCTGTTTTACAAGCTACATAATTACCTCATCTGGGGGTTAAATGTGATTGTGTGTGACCCCCTCATCTGGGAGTTAAATGTGATTGTATGTGATTGTAGCATTTGATACTTGGTTAAAATTCTAGAACTGTGGAGTATGACTCTTTCCTCATTTTGAAAATATTATCTTAATATGTTTTGCTCAACTATATCTATGATTCTTATTTACTTTAAAGATTATGATTGTTCATGATCAGTTTTTCTCCTTAATAAAATTCAGCTTATTCTAAGAAAGAGGCTTTAAAAGCTGAGAGGCACACTCTTTTTATTATTCTCATCACAAAGGAGATGGTGGAATGCCACTCTATGATCATTATAGGACCAGGTGAGTCTATTGAACTTGCGTGGTAGGGACAGTATGTGCCTGATGAAATGCTTCAACTTCCAGTTAGTGAAATTTTGTTCAATCAATATAAAGTGCTGAGGTGACACATCCTGCTTTAAATTGTGCAGGGTATTTTTAAGTAGTCGACTATGATATTCAATGTCAAGATACTATAGTGATGTATTTAAGTTTAAAAATGCCTTACCAACTTTAAGTGCTATAAATTTACCTTTTGTGAGTGATAAGTTTGACTTTACAGAAATTTGGCAGAGTCTCACCGTTCTTCCAGCAAATATTAAGAGTTCTTTTTAACAGTCTATTTCAGAAATCTTTTCAAAGACCTTTCAAGCATGATAACAGTATAATTCAGGTAATGCTGTTTTATATGTGTAAACACATCACAGCTCAATTACAATTATATTATCAAAATTCTCCAAATTTTCAGCCAAAAAAAAAAAGCCAAGCAGAGAAGTTAAGTGATATTTAAATGTGAAAATACTATAAGCAAGGAAAGATGGGCCAATTAGATACTTCTGTCAAAGAAATCCAAAATGAGGAGAAATATGACTAAAATGTATAAACAAAATAGCATATACTTAACTTGTTTATACAAACAATATGTTAATTCTATGCCAAATTCCACATGAAAAGACAGGAAAGGAAGAAGAAAAAAGAAAAGATAGAAAAAATGTTTAATCTAAAGTATCTTCGAAAAGAACTTAATATGAATCTTTTACTCTATTATAGGGGAAGTCAGTCTAAAACCTAAAGCAATTTCATAGAAAGCATATCTCTTAAACAAGTATAACTCTTTAATTCTGTCAACATCATCTCTAGAATAAAGCTCTAATTAAATTTATGTTTCATGCACTGACATTCCCTTTACCCTAACAATGTCAGCCTTGTGGTAGACACAAAAGAAAAAAAAGAAAAGTACTATTGTTACCCAAAAAGAGAATAAACTTGAGGCAATATTAAGAAAAATAGTTTTTTATATATATATAAAACTATTATTTATTTACTTATTTATTTATTTATTCTTGAGAGGGAGTTTTGCTCTTGTTGCTAAAGTGTAATGGCAGGGTCCTGGCTCATTGCAACCTCTACCTCCCAGGTTCCAGTGATTCTCCTGCCTCAGCTTCCTGTGTAGCTGGGATTACAGGTGTCTGCCGCCACGCCCAGCTAATTTTTGTATTTTTAGTAGAGACGGGGTTTTACCATATATGCCAGGCTGGTCTCGAACTCCTGAACTCAAGTGGTCCACCTGCCTCGACCTCCCAAAGTTCTGGGATTAGAGGCGTGAGCCACCCCTCCCAGCCAAACATATATTTCTTAATGAAAGTACATTTGATTGATATTGAAGAAATTATTGTCTACGTTTTCTTCAACTACCTATGCATATATTGGCTACACTGAAAGGAAAAAAAGAACTTTGTATGTTTTTTTTTTTTTTTTTTGAGACGGCGTCTGGCTCAGTCATCCAGGCTGGAGTGCAGTGGCGCGATCTCGGCTCACTGCAAGCTCCACCTCCTGGGTTCACGCCATTCTCCTGCCTCAGCTTCCCGAGTAGCTGGGACTACAGGTGCCCGCCACCTCGCCCGGCTAGAGACAGAGTTTCACCGCGTTAGCCAGGATGGTCTGGATCTCCTGACCTCGTGATCCACCAGTCTCGGCCTCCCATAGTGCTGGGATTACAGGCGTGAGCCACCGCGCCTGGCCAAACTTTGTATGCTTTTAAAAATTTTTAAACTTTGTATTTTTGGTGATTTAAAACTATATTAAAACAATATATAATTTTAATTAAAATTTTAAAAGTCAAGATGAATGTAAGATAAGGCCATACCCTATTGATAATAAGAAGTGATAACTTTAAATAAATGTAGGCTTCTATTTAGAAATATTAACCAAACATCTCTTTACGTGCAGGTTCTATGAAGTATTAACTTTCATTCTGTACACAAGAGATTGAGCAATTACTGTGTTAGGTATCAGAACAAGATCATTGTTTTTTCATTTCTTTAATCTTCTGAATGAGCTTATTAAATGGATTTTATCATAAATAGAGAAAACAAGGCTTAGAGAAGTTAAATAAATTGCCCAAGTTCAGTCAGTTAAAAAGCGAGAAAGACAGTTTCCCTCCCAAACTCTGCTCTGAGCCTCTAGCAGATACATTATGAGATAAAAAGATATTTTTCCTTTATAAAATAAATTTTTCAATGCAGAATTTTTTTAATTGCAGAGAAACACAGCAACATTAATGTAGTTTTTTCAGTTCATTATATCCTGTAATAATGAGGGTAGTTCAGCAAGGTGATTGATGTTATTTCCTGTAGATCATTACTACAGACTTAACCACATATCATGGAACTTTTATTCATGATTACAAATATCTCAATCACATGTTTCTGAATACGCAAGCATCTAACACCATCTTTACCCTTTTGGAAAATGGTACATGAAGAAGAACATCTAAGTAAAGAGTCCACAATATTTCAAAGGTATTATTTCTTATGGGTTTCCCATAAACACTCTAGCGAGCACTCTTTCTCGTGCAATCATTACACTAAAAGGACCTCAATTCTTTGAATGACTGACAGCAATGCCTATTATGTCCTACAGCTTTGAAATGTGAGGTAAATGCCTGAGTAAACATCATAATGCAATACAAGATGCATTACATTTTCTTCCTGCAAATGTGATGTCTCTTTTATCTTGCCATAACTTCTTCTTTCAGACAAGATAGTCAACTGGTAATTCTATTCCTATTTTGCTACTGAAAAGAGACAGCAAACTGGAACTGAAAAGAAGTTTAACTTCTTTTACTAAAATCACCAATTTATTTTCATTGCCTGTCTTTGGATGAACAAGGTACTAAGAGAAATCAATGAGACATCTTTAGTCATTGTTATGTATCTCATTGTTTTCTTCTCTAGGTATCATGAAGTGTGTGTCTATGCCTCACATAAAATTATATCCACATCTCATAGGAAATTACACATTTACTTTGCTCATCACTAAATACTTCAGTGCCCAGTACCTAAAATTGCATTTCGAGTACTGATGTGAATTGAGTCATTCTAAAATCTAATTAACTTTGAGAGTTTCACCCTTTTATTTTCTGGCATATCCCTAGGTTTTGAGGCCCTTTTCACTTACCTGCTCTTTGAACACTTGAAAATAATCTTATTTTTTTTTCCATTTTCAAATATCATACAATTATATCCATGTGCCACTGTTTTAGTACATTTTATGTGGCTATAAAGGAATACTTGAGATTATAATAAATAGGTTTATCTGGCTTACAGTTTTGCAAGCTGTACAAGAAGCTTGTGTTGCTTCGAAGTGGGGGCCTTGATCTACTCTTTCATGGCAGGAGATAAAGGGGGAGTGGGCACATCACATGGTGAGAGAGGGAGCAGGAGAGGTGCCTTGCTGTTTTTAACCCACCGTCTCTTACATAAACTAATAAAGTTAGAATTAACTCATTCCCATGGCACCGGCATCAAGTCATTCATGAGGGATCCACCCTCTTGAGTCAAACACCTCCCAGTAGTACTGACCTCCAACAATGGAGATCACATTTCAACAAGAGATTTGGAGGGAACAAATAAAGTCCCAGGAATTATTTTCCTCTGCTTGGGCTATGTGTCCATCCCTAAAGAAATCCTTTTGGCTTAGGAAAATGTGATACACTGCCTGGCTTTGGTCTTTGTCACCTGTAACACCTGGAATCACCGAATAGTTCCTCACACAGGCCACTGGAGTAAGAATAAGAAAGCAAACTGGCCTGGACTGCTATTTTTACATGAGTGGCAGTAGATCCCCAGGTTCAAACATATTTTCTTCTTATGTAAACATGTTACAAATATGTCCATTTTTATAATTCAATGGCAGCACATACATGTCTAAACTTACTTGCCTTTTTCACCAAAACATACAACAAAATGTCTTCCTATTGAGCCTAGATGTGCTTCATAAGGCCAATAACGAGTTTACCTACAACACATTAAGTAAGAATGTTGAATAGAGAACTCAATAAGTGCAGTCGAGAAAAAAAAAAAAAAGCAGATATTTGTATTTGGGAAGAGAAAGGAGAGACAACAGAGAGTAATACATTATATAATTAAATTTAATAGAGCTTTGCTTGAATTTCTTGAATGAAATAATTCATTTTAATATTGTAGTGCATTATTGCACCCTTGAGCTTTATAGAAACCCATATTGGTAAGTACTTTGCTACTGAAGAAATCAGTTCCTGATGTATCTCTTCTGGCTGAAATATTAGTGATTTTTCCTCAAATCCCTAAAGTTTATGTTCCTATTAATTTAATTTGGGGTGGGAAGTTTTAGGCATTATTTCTTGTATATTTAAGAAAAAAATCAGAATTATTTTCACTCGTTTAAATACATTGTGATTTATATTTTACATCAATTTTAATTTATAATAATTATGTACAGAAAAATAGGCCTTTTACCCATTGTGGTTTTGTGATGGTTTCACATTTATACTCTAAAATGAAGCCCAACTTCCTAGTACAGAATAAATTGAACGCACACTAAGAAGTTCACCTTACTCTGCCTCGAGGAAGTTCTGAGGCTCTAAAATGCACTTCAGCTCAGTTTACGCTTCTGGGGTTACTGACTGATAAATCATACACAGCATTTTATTGCCTTAAGAGAACAACATGCTGTTTTTGCAAGATAAACCAGACTAGTATAAGAAAGCTCTTGTTAGATTACACAGTGAAGTTCAGAAGACAAAATGATTACAAGTTAACTTAAGAACTTCCCACCCACTGTTTTCTACAAAGAGACTCTGTTGTGTTTGTGTTTTAATCTTTTTTTTTTTTTTTTTTTAAACAGTCTCACTTTGTCACCCAGGCTAGAGTGCAGCGGTGCAATTCTGGCTCACTGCAACCTCCATCTCTCAGGTTTGAGCCATTCCTGTGCCTCAACCATCCAGTAGCTGGGATTATAGGCACGCACCACCCACTTGACTAATTTTTGTGGTTTAATAGAGACAGGATTTTGCTATGTTGGCCAGGCTGATCCACCTGCCTCAGTCTCCCAAAGTGCTTGAGCCACCGCGCCCGGCTAAATGTTTTTATCATTTTTGATTTTGTTGTTTTGGAGTTTTAGAAATAGCTAAGAATGATAAGATAGATTAGAATAACTTATAATGGATTCTTATTCATTAACTTCAACAAATGCCACCAACGTTATGACGCATTTTTTTTTATTTTGAAAATATGTGTAGAGAATTAGATTTAGTCTTAGCAACTCTGACTCATGTTTATATAAAATGTGAAAAACTGTGCACTGATTACTGCAAGTGCTAATGCACACACACTATATATCAAAAATGTTAAGAAAAAGCATGGGATCTATTTGATTTCAAAGAAAAACAAAGATAGTTGTTTTAAAATTTGTCTACTAATATTTGGAAGAAAGACATAGCAAGACTGATATTGTTCATAACATAGAATCCTAAAAAATGCATTTCCACTTGTGGATTAAGAAAGGGAACTATTTGTTGAGAATAGCTGTATCTTTTATTCTTTTGAAACTTGAGTTCTCAAATGACCCATCTCTATATTCTCTCTTCTAATGCTTATGGAGGCTAAGACTTAAAGTCAAGCATATAACTGGTAACATTCTGCTCGTTAGCTATAACCCAAGCACTCCTGTAATGTGATACACTTCCCTAAAGCAGTTGAAATTTTAAAAATAATGTTTGGCTCTTGGAGAAGAAACCCTAGGCAAGAGCTTCACCTGGAGAAAAGAATTTATTCTTTATTATTCCTTTATGAAGGCATATCCAACACTTAAAATATATTGTTCCAGGAGTATTTCTGTATTGTTTTGTTTTGATTTTTTTCTATGCCTTTTTGAAACAAAGACACATAAAAGAAAGAGAAAACTCAATTTGAAAAATAAAAGATTATTGTAATCACAACAGAAAGTAAGACCATCAGAACAAACTCCTCTTAGTCATAGCATTTTTCTTATCAATCACTTGGATTTGCATTAAACCAGAGCACTTAAATGTTCGTTATAGATTCTTGGCAATTCAAGTTGATTATTTTAAACCTGGTTATTTTAAGTGTGTCTTGTTGTTAGTGGTGTTTTAATTTTGTTTATAATTTCAATATTATTCATAGATAGGGCTGATCATCACTTATGACTCTGAGGCAGCAGGAATCTGTCTTTCACATCTGCATAGCAGAAGTTTTAAAGATTTGAGATTAAAATTTCCTTCTTATGTGTCGATTTCACTTAGGCTTGTGGAAAACTATTAAATTGAAAATATTAATAGAAGAGAGTAAACTCAAAGTAAATTTCGTCTAGCATTTTTAGGGAATTAATAGACAATTAAATGCAAATGATGAGCTAAATTTCTAACAAAAAGGGAAATCAACTGTTACTTCTGGAATGGCAGAATGGAGCACTAACAAGAAATTTTGTAAAATGTGGAGGACATATATATAACTGGAAAGAGTCCACCATTTGGTCAACATCCACCCTAATCATAAATTCATAAAATAGATAGAAATAGGAATAATTGTATTCTCTTGAGGTATGTTTAATTTGTTTACATATATTATTTTGTTTTTTGAATATGCAAGTACTAAGAGATAAAAACGCTTTTAAATGTACTTTTTACAATTCAGGAAGAAAATAAACATTCCAACAGCAATTTAATTCGACACTTATTTTCTCAGAAATTAAATAGAGATAGATTTTACTAGTCACATTGTACGCTTGTTAATCATGTAGAATATACACAAAAAGAAATTTTAAAAATTGTACTTAAGAGTGAAATAACATTAAAAACTACAATTAGTGGATTAAACAAAATATAATAATAGTTATTCACTTTCGTAAAAGTACTCTTGATACATATTGAAAATAAACTTTCATAGCAGATGCAGTTTCATCACTTTCTATTCATTACTAATTTTGCATTATTGGGGTATAAGAAGCTTCCACAAAAGGTCATTGGCGAATATTAACATGATTCTGATACTAGATAACCTTATTTGCAGCATTTCATACCTAAATTTTATAATTAATGTTTTTGTCAAATTGAATTATTTTGAATTGAAAGCTAACAGCTACATGGAGGAAAATAAAATCACAGAATGAGTACAGTGGGTTTGGGCCATAATCTCAAAAGACACAATTCCAAATGTTATAATCCCAAAAGTTGAAATCCTGAAAGATCAAAATTCATTGTCTAAAATCCTCAAAAATCACAATCCCAAAATATCAAAATCTCAAAAGTATAATTCTGGAAAAAAATTTAAAAATTAAGGATACTTATTCATTTATTTAAAAAAGGATTAATTTCAGAAACAAAAAACATGTCAGAACACATCATAGTCCAATTTACACACTAAAATAGTCAATAATAGCATACATATTTTATAAGAATAATTGGGCTTACTAATTACAATAATACTATTATATCAGTTATAAGCAGATGAACTGTATTCATAAAAACACAGGTCAAAAATTTAAATGTATAAACACATATCATGATGGTTAGTATTTGAGTTCACTCAGCTTTATAACTGTGGTCATCTGAAATACTGCCATGGAAAACATATTTGACAAAATCAATGAAAAACTGCTATAGGTCACCATCGTATATGCAGTTGTCCAAAGATGGGAGAACTTGAGAAATGTTATTTTTCACAAAAGCAGATATACAAAAAAAATGATATCTCTTAATTTACTGAGGAGATTTCAAAATTTTTGGCTATACTCACAATGCTTACATTCAGGGTCAACATTGTGATAATGCACTTCGGTAAACTCAAATTTATGATGTCCAAGGCAGCAGAGGAAAAATCTGCCCCAGCTCTCAGAAAGAGCAATTTGCCTTGTGTATTTGTTCTCTCTGGGTCCATGCTGCAATCAGCACCCTCACAGACACAAGCAAAATAATGCTTCACCCGGTTTCTAAGTATTCTTTAATTCAGTCAAGTTAACACCTAAAACTAAGTTTACAACTTCACCCCTTGTCAACTTTGCACCCATACACATCTCCTTAAATCGTACTTAATTTCAAAATGAAGAAAATCAAGGTAATAGTTCTGTCTAACATGATGCAACTATCCTGCATACACCTGAAAATGCACTAATCTTTTTGCCAGAATTCAACTTTCGGGATTCCAACTCTCAGGATTCAGTCTTTCAGAATTGTGATTTTCAAGATTTTAGGCATTAGTGATTTAGAATTTAGACTGTAGGATTTAGACTTCAAAGATTTTGGTATTTTATGATTTTGATATTTGGGATTATGGCATTCAGTATTGTATTTTCAGAATTATGATCGGCAACTGGAATATAGCATGTAACTGAGCTATCTCTGAAAACTCAATGTAAATATTTCCATAGTGTGATCTCTCTTGGTCTATGAAAAATTTTTAATTAAGATAATTGGAATTATTATGTTCCACTAAAATGGTGATTTTAAATGGTTTATTTAAAATGGCTGCTAATAAATAATTCATCTAAAATATATAGCATATTATATGACAAAAATAAATATTAGGTACCAAAGATACAGCATAAAGTTTTAGACAGTCTATTTGTCCTCACTTGTCTCTCAGACCACTTGAAGAAATAACTATAGATATATGACGATGGTAATTATGAAGAAGAAGAGGAAGAGGTGGAGGAAGAGGAGGAAAATAGACAATGATAGATGAGTGTGTGCGAGAATGTTAAAAGAATGAATATGAACAAAAAGACAAAATCATGTACCTCAGTATTGATCTGAATCTTGCATTCATAGGCTGTAGTTGAGAAGACTTAATGTGTTAAGTCTTGCAAAATATTAGGATTCAGATAAAAAACAGAAAGATACTAGAGAGGAAGTAGAGTATAGTGATTATGAGCTCAAACTTTGGAACAGACTGCTCAAGTTTGTATATAGATGTTGGTAACTCTAATTTCTGTGGCCTTAGGTAAGTTATTTAACTTTCCATATTTAAAATATTGTCTCTGTTAACTGTACCTACCTCATAGGTGGTTATAGCATGAACTAAGTAAATATATCCAAAGCACTTAGAGCAACACGTAAGTGTTTACACTTGTTCTAGGTTTCAGGGAAGGCTGCTATGGAATTATGTTATGGCACAGTAGTGTCATGCTCTAGAAAGTTCGTTCACTGTGTCTTAAAAACTTATTTTTCCCCTAGCTTATGAAAATTACCACTTTGTTGTATTATCTTAAAACACTTTATTATTTTCATTCACTCCATCATTTTTCATTGTGTTGCCATAAGCAATGCTTTATTTTTATTTACACATTTACACTCGATCCTCATTTATTTCCACACATTTATTGGATCATTAAATATAGACACTGGTGTTAATAGCTTTACCACTACATACGGTGAAGTGAATTGTGTTAGAGGAATCTTCTGATGCTTGTTGATGCAAAGGTCACTTAATATAGTAAATATGTGAAATATCCACGATTCATTAAAGGGATAAAATTTCAGCACTTTGAAGAAATTAAATGTTTACTGCAATTATCTTAAAGCATGCCATTCTGTTTTTATTGACACATTGTTTTAAAGGTGACAGAATTTATTGACATTTTTAGTTGTTTATTTTAAAAAAGCTAAACTAAATAACTAAATTTAGTTAAACAGGTTGATAAATACATTTGGCTATTAACATATACTCTATTATTTTTCAAGTCTGGAGGTCTAATAAATGTGTTCACATAGTAAAGGACTTGGAAAACTAAACATTCTATTCATTATCACATTCCACATTATCAGACTTAATAATTGTAATAGATTATATAATTGTTTGCTATATGCATGGCATTGAGCTAAATTGCTTTTGTGTATTAGTTATCTAAGTACTCACAGCAAACTCTGAAGTAGATTCTACTGTTGACTAAATTTAAAAATCTAAAATTTCATTTCTTTATTGTATATAATTATTTTTTCTGCATATATCCTGGCCACTATGTAAAGTAGTTGAAAATGCAGATCCTAACTTAAATTGAGATCCTGTTCTGTCATCTGCCTTTGCCTCATGTTGTGCTAACAACCAGTAAATGGTCACCAATTATTAGATACCAGGTACAAATTTTAAGCTTAAAAATTAGATTTAAATAAAATTGTCAAATATTTTAAGGAATAGTTTACAACTTGAAGTTTAGGGTAAAATATTAAATGATGTAGTGTCGAAAAGAATAATTGATGATTTGCTCTGCTAAAAGTTAAAACCAAATAATGCTAATTCTCCAAGTTTATTTGAAAGTATGCATTATTCTAAGTAAATGGCAGGTATTAAAAACTGTTTTTAATATAATCTCATAAAATTTGAACTCAGGGTTTGGGATATGGAGGGGAGAATTATAGGTAACATATAAACAATTTTATAGCAAAAGTATTATGATTATTTATTTCTTTTTTTTAATTCATTTATTATTATTATACTTTAAGTTGTAGGGTACATGTGCATAACGTGCAGGTTTGTTACATATGTATACTTGTGCCTTGTTGGTGTGCTGCACCCATTAACTCGTCATTTACATCAGGTATAACTCCCAATGCAATCCCTCCCCCCTCCCCACTCCCCCCTCCCCATGATAGGCCCCTGTGTGTGATGTTCCCCTTCCTGAGTCCAAGTGATCTCATTGTTCAGTTCCCACCTATGAGTGAGAACATGCGGTGTTTGGTTTTCTGTTCTTGTGATAGTTTGCTAAGAATGATGGTTTCCAGCTGCATCCATGTCCCTACAAAGGACACAAATTCATCCTTTTTTATCGCTGCATAGTATTCCATGGTGTATATGTGCCACATTTTCTTAATCCAATCTGTCACTGATGGACATTTGGGTTGATTCCAAGACTTTGCTATTGTGAATAGTGCCGCAATAAACATACGTGTGCATGTGTCTTTATAGCAGCATAATTTATAATCCTTTGGGTATATACCCAGTAATGGGATGGCTGGGTCATATGGTACATCTAGTTCTAGATCCTTGAGGAATCGCCATACTGTTTTCCATAATGGTTGAACTAGTTTACAATCCCACCAACAGTGTAAAAGTGTTCCTATTTCTCCACATCCTCTCCAGCACCTGTTGTTTCCTGACTTTTTAATGATCACCATTCTAACTGGTGTGAGATGGTATCTCATTGTGGTTTTGATTTGCATTTCTCTGATGGCCAGTGATGATGAGCATTTTTTCATGTGTCTGTTGGCTGTATGAATGTCTTCTTTTGAGAAATGTCTGTTCATATCCTTTGCCCACTTTTTGATGGGGTTGTTTGTTTTTTTCTTGTAAATTTGTTTGAGTTCTTTGTAGGTTCTGGATATTAGCCCTTTGTCAGATGAGTAGATTGCAAAAATTTTCTCCCATTCTGTAGGTTGCCTGTTCACTCTGATGGTAGTTTCTTTTGCTGTGCAGAAGCTCTTTAGTTTAATGAGATCCCATTTGTCAATTTTGGCTTTTGCTGCTGTTGCTTTTGGTGTTTTAGACATGAAGTCTTTGCCCATGCCTATGTCCTGAATGGTACTACCTAGGTTTTCCTCTAGGGTTTTTATGGTATTAGGTCTAACATTTAAGTCTCTAATCTATCTTGAATTAATTTTCGTATAAGGAGTAAGGAAAGGATCCAGTTTCAGCTTTCTACTTATGGCTAGCCAATTTTCCCAGCACCATTTATTAACTAGGGAATCCTTTCCCCATTTCTTGTTTCTCTCAGGTTTGTCAAAGATCAGATGGCTGTAGATGTGTGGTATTATTTCTGAGGACTCTGTTCTGTTCCATTGGTCTATATCTCTGTTTTGGTACCAGTACCATGCTGTTTTGGTTACTGTAGCCTTGTAGTATAGTTTGAAGTCAGGTAGCGTGATGCCTCCAGCTTTGTTCTTTTGACTTAGGATTGTCTTGGAGATGCGGGCTCTTTTTTGGTTCCATATGAACTTTAAAGCAGTTTTTTTCCAATTCTGTGAAGAAACTCATTGGTAGCTTGATGGGGATGGCATTGAATCTATAAATTACCTTGGGCAGTATGGCCATTTTCACGATATTGATTCTTCCTATCCATGAGCATGGTATGTTCTTCCATTTGTTTGTGTACTCTTTGATTTCACTGAGCAGTGCTTTGTAGTTCTCCTTGAAGAGGTCCTTTACATCCCTTGTAAGTTGGATTCCTAGGTATTTTATTCTCTTTGAAGCAATTGTGAATGGAAGTTCATTCCTGATTTGGCTCTCTGTTTGTCTGTTACTGGTGTATAAGAATGCTTGTGATTTTTGCACATTAATTTTGTATCCTGAGACTTTGCTGAAGTTGCTTATCAGCTTAAGGAGATTTTGGGCTGAGACAATGGGGTTTTCTAAATATACAATCATGTCATCTGCAAACAGGGACAATTTGACTTCTTCTATTCCTAACTGAATACCCTTGATTTCTTTCTGTTGCCTAATTGCCCTAGCCAGAACTTCCAACACTATGTTGAATAGGAGTGGTGAGAGAGGGCATCCCTGTCTTGTGCCAGTTTTCAAAGGGAATTTTTCCAGTTTTTGCCCATTCAGTATGATATTGGCTGTGGGTTTGTCATAGATAGCTCTTATTATTTTGAGGTACGTTCCATCAATACCGAATTTATTGAGCGTTTTTAGCATGAAGGGCTGTTGAATTTTGTCAAAAGCCTTTTCTGCATCTATTGAGATAATCATGTGGTTCTTGTCTTTGGTTCTGTTTATATACTGGATTATGTTTATTGATTTGCGAATGTTGAACCAGCTTTGCATCCCAGGGATGAATCCCACTTGATCATGGTGGATAAGCTTTTTGATGTGTTGCTGAATCCGGTTTGCCAGTACTTTATTGAGGATTTTTGCATCGATGTTCATCAGGGATATTGGTCTAAAATTCTCTTTTTTTGTTGTGTCTCTGCCAGGCTTTGGTATCAGGATGATGTTGGCCTCATAAAATGAGTTAGGGAGGATTCCCTCTTTTTCTATTGATTGGAATAGTTTCAGAAGGAATGGTACCAACTCCTCCTTGTACCTCTGGTAGAATTCAGCTGTGAATCCATCTGGTCCTGGACTTTTATTGGTTGGTAGGCTATTAATTATTGCCTCAATTTTAGAGCCTGCTATTGGTCTATTCAGGGATTCAACTTCTTCCTGGTTTAGTCTTGGAAGAGTGTAAGTGTTCAGGAAATTATCCATTTCTTCTAGATTTTCCAGTTTATTTGCGTAGAGGTGTTTATAGTATTCTCTGATGGTAGATTGTATTTCTGTGGGGTCGGTGGTGATATCCCCTTTATCATTTTTAATTGCGTCGATTTGATTCTTCTCTCTTTTCTTCTTTATTAGTCTTGCTAGCGGTCTGTCAATTTTGTTGATCTTTTCAAAAAACCAACTCCTGGATTCATTGATGTTTTGGAGGGTTTTTTGTGTTTCTATCTCCTTCAGTTCTGCTCTGATCTTAGTTATTTCTTGCCTTCTGCTAGCTTTCGAATGTGTTTGCTCTTGCTTCTCTAGTTCTTTTAATTGTGATGTTAGAGTGTCAATTTTAGATCTTTCCTGCTTTCTCTTGTGGGCATTTAGTGCTATAAATTTCCCTCTACACACTGCTTTAAATGTGTCCCAGAGATTCTGGTATGTTGTATCTTTGTTCTCATTGGTTTCAAAGAACATCTTTATTTCTGCCTTCATTTCGTTATGTACCCAGTAGTCATTTAGGAGCAGGTTGTTCAGTTTCCATGTAGTTGAGCAGTTTTGATTGAGTTTCTTAGTCCTGAGTTCTAGTTTGATTGCACTGTGGTCTGAGAGACAGTGTGTTATAATTTCTACTCTTGTACATTTGCTGAGGAGTGCTTTACTTCCAATTACGTGGTCAATTTTGGAGTAAGAACGATGTGGTGCTGAGAAGAATGTATATTCTGTTGATTTGGGGTGGAGAGTTCTATAGATGTCTATTAGGTCTGCTTGCTGCAGAGATGAGTTCAATTCCTGGATATCCTTGTTAACTTTCTGTCTCGTTGATCTGTCTAATGTTTTTTTTTTTTTTTTTTTTTTTTTTGAGATGGAGTCTCGCTCTGTTGCCGGGGCTGGAGCGCAGTGGCCGGATCTCAGCTCACTGCAAGCTCCGCCTCCCAGGTTTACACCATTCTCCTGCCTCAGCCTCCTGTGTAGCTGGGACTACAGGTGCCCGCCACCTCGCCCGGCTAGTTTTTTGTATTTTTTTAGTAGAGATGGGGTTTCACCGTGTTCGCCAGGATGGTCTCAATCTCCTGACCTCGTGATCCGCCCGTCTCGGCCTCCCAAAGTGCTGGGATTATAGGCTTGAGCCACCGCGCCCGGCCGATCTGTCTAATGTTGACAGTGGAGTGTTGAAGTCTCCCATTATTATTGTATGGGAGTCTAAGTCTCTTTGTAAGTCTCTAAGGACTTGCTTTATGAATCTGGGTGCTCCTGTATTGGGTGCATATATAATTAGGATAGTTAGCTCTTCCTGTTGAATTGATCCCTTTACCATTATGTAATGGCCTTCTTTGTCTCTTTTGAACTTTGATGGTTTAAAGTCTGTTTTATCAGAGACTAGTATTGCAACCCCCGCTTTTTTTTTGTTCTCCATTTGCTTGGTAAATCTTCCTCCATCCCTTTATTTTGAGCCTATGTATGTCTCTGCTTGTGAGATGGGTCTCCTGAATACAGCAGACTGATGGGTCTTGACTCTTTATCCAATTTGCCAGTCTGTGTCTTTTAATTGGAGCATTTAGTCCATTTACATTTAAGGTTAAGATTGTTATGTGTGAACTTGATCCTGCCATTATGATATTAACTGGTTATTTTGCTCGTTAGTTGGTGCAGTTTCTTCCTTGCCTCGATGGTCTTTACATTTTGGCATGTTTTTGCAATGGCTGGTACCGGTTGTTCCTTTCCATGTTTAGTGCTTCCTTCAGGATCTCTTGTAAGGCAGGCCTAGTGGTGACAAAATCTCTAAGCATTTGCTTATCTGTAAAGGATTTTATTTGTCCTTCACTTATGAAACTTAGTTTGGCTGGATATGAAATTCTGGGTTTAAAATTCTTTTCTTTAAGAATGTTGAATATTGGCCCCCACTCTCTTCTGGCTTGGAGAGTTTCTGCCGAGAGATCTGCTGTTAGTCTGATGGGCTTCCCTTTGTGGGTAACCCAACCTTTCTCTCTGGCTGCCCTTAAGATTTTTTCCTTCATTTCAACTTTGGTGAATCTGGCAATTATGTGTCTTGGAGTTGCTCTTCTCGAGGAGTATCTTTGTGGCGTTCTCTGTATTTCCTGGATTTGAATGTTGGCCTGCCCTACTAGGTTGGGGAAGTTCTCCTGGATGATATCCTGAAGAGTGTTTTCCAACTTGGTTCCATTTTCCCCCTCACTTTCATGCACCCCAATCAGACGTAGATTTGGTCTTTTTACATAATCCCATACTTCTTGCAGGCTTTGTTCATTTCTTTTTCTTCTTTTTTCTTTTGGTTTCTCTTCTCGCTTCATTTCATTCATATGATCCTCAATCGCTGATACTCTTTCTTCCAGTTGATCGAGTCGGTTACTGAAGCTTGTGCATTTGTCACGTATTTCTCGTGTCATGGTTTTCATCTCTTTCATTTCGTTTATGACCTTCTCTGCATTAATTACTCTAGCCATCAATTCTTCCACTTTTTTTTCAAGATTTTTAGTTTCTTTGCGCTGGGTACATAATTCCTCCTTTAGCTCTGAGAAATTTGATGGACTGAAGCCTTCTTCTCTCATCTCGTCAAAGTCATTCTCCGTCCAGCTTTGATCCATTGCTGGCGATGAGCTGCGCTCCTTTGCCGGGGGAGATGCACTCTTATTTTTTGAATTTCCAGCTTTTCTGCCCTGCTTTTTCCCCATCTTTTTGGTTTTATCTGCCTCTGGTCTCTGACGATGGTGATGTACTGATGGGGTTTTGGTGTAGGTGTCCTTCCTGTTTGATAGTTTTCCTTCTAACAGTCAGGACCCTCAGCTGTAGGTCTGTTGGAGATTGCTTGAGGTCCACTCCAGACCCTGTTTGCCTGGGTATCAGCAGCAGAGGCTGCAGAAGATAGAATATTTCTGAACAGCGAGTGTACCTGTCTGATTCTTGCTTTGGAAGCTTCCTCTCAGGGGTGTACTCCACCCTGTGAGGTGTGGGATGTCAGACTGCCCCTAGTGGGGGATGTCTCCCAGTTAGGCTGCTCAGGGGTCAGGGACCCACTTGAGCAGGGAGTCTGTCCCTTCTCAGATCTCAGCCTCCGTGTTGGGAGATCCACTGCTCTCTTCAAAGCTGTCAGACAGAGTCGTTTGTGTCTGCAGAGTTTTCTGCTGCGTTTGTTATAGTTTACTGTGCCCTGTCCTCAGAGGTGGAGTCTACAGAGACAGGCAGGTTTCCTTGAGCTGCTGTGAGCTCCTCCCAGTTCGAGCTTCCCAGCGGCTTTGTTTACCTACTTAAGCCTCAGCAATGGCGGGCGCCCCTCCCCCAGCCTCGCTGCTGCCTTGCCGGTAGATCACAGACTGCTGTGCTAGCAATGAGGGAGACTCCGTGGGTGTGGGACACTCCCGGCCAGGAGTGGGATATGATCTCCTGGTGTGCCTGTTTGCTTAAGGCGCAGTATTGGGCTGGGAGTTACCCGATTTTCCAGGTGTTGTGTGTCTCAGTTCCCCTGGCTAGGAAAAGGGATTCCCTTCCCCCTTGCGCTTCCCAGGTGAGTCAATGCCTCGCCCTGCTTCAGCTCTCGCTGGTCGGGCTGCAGCAGCTGACCAGCACAGATTGTCCGGCACTCCCCAGTGAGATGAACCCAGTACCTCAGTTGAAAATGCAGAAATCACCGGTCTTCTGTGTCGCTCGCGCTGGGAGTTGGAGACTGGAGCTGTTCCTATTCGGCCATCTTGCTCCGCCCCCCCATGATTATTTATTTGTATGTGAGAAAACAGTTGTGTCTCCTTTGAAATTAGGGCCTGCCTTTCTAAATCTCACTAGGAAATAACCTATAAAGTTTAAACTTTTGATCAAAAAAAGAAACCCACCACTGACATGTTTAGATTAAAAATGTATTTTAAAAATAATGCTTGCCAACCTTTATAGAAATAGAAAGTAATCATAGAGCCAGTGCTTCATGAAATTTAACTATTTGTCATAAAAAAAAATGTTGCATTTCATTTCTAGAAACCTGTGTTGTTTGAAGTCTCTACTTGCAAAGTAGGGGTTTTAAATTAGATTATTTCATTGATTTGGTAATTTCTATAACAAATCACTTTGTTGATTTAGATGCAAGTTAACCCCATAATTTAAATGAAAGTATGATTCTAAATGATTTCTGATGTTCCTTTTAGCTTTAAAATTCTATCTAATTTGTAGTTTCCAAATGTGCTTTATTACCTGATGACTTGTTATTATCTGAGGACTGTTTACTAAATAGTGTTTAATAATGTGGTAAATAACATTTGGGATAAAGGTGTCTGAAAGCATTTCACTTTGAATATAGTAAAAAGAACCAATTTAAAATGAAAGTCCTTCATTTTGGGAAAAATATACTAAAAGATTCTATCATATCTATTATGTAGAAGATATTTTATCATTTAAACATATTAAAATTATATTAATATTTATACAAAACATTATTTACCAAGTCTTTAGATAACACATACTTTGGAAACTACAATAGTTAAATAGAATTTTGGAGGTAGAAGAAACCTCAGAAATCATCTAAAATCATACTTCCATTTAAATTATGACCTTAATTAGCATTATTAAAATTATTTTATTGCATGTGTTTGTTTAATGAAAAGGTATATACATCTTTATATTAGCAATAAAATAATCTAAAGATGTTTGGTTTCATTGCTATCATAGCTCTCTTACAGTATTTATAGGGTTAATTGAGAGGCTACATGAATAAAATAATTTTTCTGCTAACGCTTTTATTTAGACTAGTCTGGGACACATAAGCTAAGACATGCAATATTCTACCATCTCATTAAGCTTATGTTATAGAAATAAGAGAAACTAGTGATTATTTGCCCTTGTAACACTAAAAGGAAAATCTGAATCTTAAGTAGTAATTAAGAAAACCAAAACTACATTTTAAACAAAGCATCTCTTATTTAGGCATACATTTTCTCTTTTCTTTTGTGAAAAAAAAAAAAAACCTTGAATTTAATTGTATGTTATAATTTTACATCATTCTTTCTGGAACTGTTTAAACTATTCCTCTAATTCTCTTTGTATTTCTCTTTTATCCATACTATTTTTTAACAATACATTATTGCTGATTCTGTAATTAAGATATTTTTTGTTTTTCCTTGAAAATGGCTAAGTAGCTTATGCCTCATTCTGAACTGTTGGGGAGTGGGAATTGAGGTTTTCTGTGAGTTTTTTTTTTTTTTAATCTTTTCGTTTTTTGCTTTGAAACAGAAAATAAAACCTAAATCCATTCAGTAGTCTTTTCATTCTGCAAGGAAGCACAGACTTTAACAGAGAAAGAACATTGCAATGACAATGTACCTTATGCAGAAACTAGTGCTTCAGATGAAGGTTAATGGTTTGAATTGCAAGAATACCAGTCTACAGACTGTAATTAGGAGTGTCTGATGGAAGCCTGAATTATGCCATGAAAAAAAAATCTGCTTGTTCTTATTAATGTTTGTCTTTCACTCTTTCTATGTACTTTTTCTGTTTTAATGGCACATTTATCAAAATCTCATATGCTCATTATTCTTAGGTTATAGGAAAAATAAAAATTCATATTGCATTTCAATAAAGGCATTTTATCCTCTTAGATTCTTTCAGACAAAAGAAGAAACCCATGATACATTATGTCCTAAATGTTGCTTATTTTTTTTGTCAATGGAAATTATACAATGGTCAACTTTTTCTCTGATTTCTAAGAAGTGCCTATTTTACTCAATTTCACAACTAAATGTATTTATTAGAGTATTGGTTAATACCACTGGAAAGATTGAATCAAATAAATATACCATGACCTATATACTCGTGTGTTATATTGTTGTTCCAAGTAGCATTATTCTAAACTCTCAAGAGTAAGATGATAAATTTTGGGGTAGATGTGGTAAGCAAGACTTTTAGATGGTCCCCAAGGCTACAGGTCCCATGTAAATGTCCTGTGTGATCACCTCCCCAGGAGTGGGGGAAAAACCTATGTGAATATATGAGATACCATTTTTGTGATTAGGTAGCTAACTAGTTGACTTTGAGTTAATAAAAATTAAGGTTGGCTTGGATCTGGCTTAATCAAGGGCAGTTTTAAAAGATGAGGAATCAGGTATATGCTTTGTAGCCTACACAAATTTAGAAATTTTCTACAAGAGGAGTGATTAGACATAGTGTGGAACTGTGAGCAGCTTCTGGGAACTGAAAGTGATTTCCAGCTGACTGCTAGACAAATAACAGGGACTTCAGTCATTTCAGACATTATCACAAAGAAATGAATTTTGTCAATAATTTGAGTGAGGTTGGAAGTGGATCTTTCCCAAGTTGAGCCTCTTAGAACCACAGCATATCTAACACCACAGTATGGCCAAGACTTCATTACAGTCTTGTGAGATGCTGAGCAGTTAACCTATACCTAAAATCTTGACCCATGAAAATTGTCAGATTATTAATGGATATTGTTTTAAGCCTCTATGATTATGATAAGTTGGTATGCAATAATAGTCAATTAAGATAATATGGGTATTTCACGATCTAAATATTCAGCAAATTACGTTTATATAATTAGGTGAAAGAGAAAAATCTATGTATCAGAAAACTATAACCTTTGATGTAAGCTAAATTATATAATTTAAGACAGTCTTAAAATTAAATTTCTGAAAACATTTAGCTATTTAGAAATAATCTGGGACTTAATTGTATTCATTACTATTAAGATCACTTAAATATTATTCATAACATGTAATATATTTAAAAATCACAATTCTGGGATTTACTTTTTTCCTGCTTCACCAAACCTGTTTCTCCTACAATTGTTTCCTTCTTAGTTAATAAAAAATAGTGTTCTACCAGTGGTTCATGCCAGAAACGTTGACCTTTTGTACTTCTGTTATTATTTTACCCCACATGAAATCATCAGCAAACTCTGTTAGCTATGTCTTCAAAATTCCTTGAATCAGACCCCTCCTAACAATGACCCATGCCAGTACTCTGATGGAAGCCTTAAGTCTTACCCCATTTTTCACCTGTGTTATTCCTTTAACGGGTTACTGTTACCTGTTTATGTGCAAGATACATCTTGTTCTTCCTGCTTTCAAAATGATCCAGCAACACCTGGTTTTCACATGACAGCCAAAGAAAGCCCTTCCAATAGAACCTATTTTATCTGCCTTCCTTTACCTCTCTGTCATCACCTTTGACTATTTTTTCTGCTCTAAGAATCTTGGTTCTCTTGCTTTTTTTTCAGTTTTCTGAACATACACCTCAGTTCTTTACCCTTGCTGTTTTTCCCCTCCATCTGAAGCACTATACTTCAATCTTTACCAAATAGGACCTTCTCAGTGAAGGCTTTCTTTTTCTTCTCTGTAACACCCTTGTCAATCTTCTTTCCTTGCTTAATTTATCTAATATATTCCATCTTAATCTAAAATTGTAATAGTAGGTATTTTGATTTTGCTTTGGAATAAAAAGATTTCCAATTTTTTAGTGGATTAATTTTTGATAATCATGCTTCCAGTTTTTAACTAGACCTGCCATATATTATGTTTAGTGTGACTCCTAAAGCCAAAGAACATTCTTTATGGCATTACAATTCTTTTCACTTTCTCCAGAGTACTGCTTTGCACACTAATAATTTTTTCCTGTTCTTTTATTGTATCAGTAACACTGGTTTTCTGTTTTCATATGTTTAAGATAAATCTTATTATTTAATCTGTCCATCAAAGACCAAATTCCTAAACTGCTCCCTTTTCTTGAATTGCATATGAAACAATTTGTATGAGTTTAGGTATGGGCGTAACTAAGGTATTTTAGAATGAGTAAATTATACTGTATTAATTCTATAGGTTGTAATATCTAAACACACATTTCAAAGCAAGAACTGTTTGGGAGGCTTTCTTTCCTATGAAAGAAATGTTTCAGATAGGAAAAAAACATTGAGAAAAAAACACTGTGCTTAATGTTCAAAAATTTTTGTATCTTATTTTATACTTTTTAAAAATTTTTTATTTTTATTTTTATTTTTTATTATTATACTTTAAGTTCTGGGATACATGTGCACAACGTGCAGGTTTGTTACATATGTATACATGTGTCATGTTGGTGTGCTGCACCCATTAACTCGTCATTTACATTAGATATATCTCCTAATGCTATCCCTCCCCCTTCCCCCATCCACAAAAGGACCCAGTGTGTGATGTCCCCCTTCCCCAGTCCAAGTGATCTCATTGTTCAGTTCCCACCTATGAGTGAGAACATGTGGTATTTGGTTTTCTGTTCTTGCAATAGTTTGCTGGAAATTATGGTTTCCAGCTGCATCCATGTCCCTACAAAGGACATGAACTCATCCTTTTTTCTGGCTGCATAGTATTCCATGATGTATATGTGCCACATTTTCTTAATCCAGTCTGTCACTGATGGACATTTGGGTCAATTCCAAGTCTTTGCTATTGTGAATAGTGCCACAATAAACAAATGTGTGCATGTGTCTTTAGAGCAGCATGACATATAATCCTTTGGGTATATCCCCAGTAATGGGATGGCTGGGTCGAATGGTATTTCTAGTTCTAGATCCTTGAGAAATCGCCACACTGTCTTCCACAAAGGTTGAACTGGTTTACAGTCCCACCAACAGTGTAAAAGTGTTCCTATTTCTCCACATCCTCTCCAGCACCTGTTCTTTAGTGACTTTTTAATGATTGCCATTCTAACTGGTGTGAGATGGTATCTCATTGTGGTTTTGATTTGCATTTCTCTGATGGCCAGTGATGATGAGCATTTTGTCATGTGTCTATTGGTTGTATGAATGTCTTCTTTTGAGAAGTGTCTGTTCATATCCTTTGCCCACTTTGTGATGGGGCTGTTTGTTTTTTTCTTGTAAATTGGTTTGAGTTCTTTGTAGGTTCTGGATATTAGCACTTTGTCAGATGAGTAGATTGCAAAAATTTTCTCCCATTCTGTAGGTTGCCTGTTCACTCTGATGGTAGTTTCTTTTGCTGTACAGAAGCTCTTTAGTTTAATTAGATCCCATTTGTCAATTTTGGCTTTTGTTGCTGTTGCTTTTGGTGTTTTAGACATGAAGTCTTTGCCCATGCCTATGTCCTGAATGGTATTGCCTAGGTTTTCTTCTAGGGTTTTTATGGTTTTAGGTCTAATGTTTAAGTCTCTAATCCATCTTGAATTAATTTTCATATAAAGAGTAAGGACAGGGTCCAGTTTCAGCTTTCTACTTATTGCTAGTCAATTTTCCCAGCACCATTTATTAAATAGGGAATCCTTGCCCCATTTCTTGTTTCTCTCAGGTTTGTCAAAGATCAGATGGCTGTAGATGTGTGGTATTATTTCTGAGGGCTCTGTTCTGTTCCATTGGTCTATATCTCTGTTTTGGTACTAGTACCATGCTGTTTTGATTACTGTAGCCTTGTAGTATAGTTTGAAGTCAGGTAGCGTGATGCCTCCAGCTTTGTTCTTTTGGCTTAGGATTGTCTGGCAATACGGGGTCTTTTTTGGTTCCATATGAACTTTAATGCAGTTTTTTCCAATTCTGTGAAGAAAGTCATTGGTAGCTTAATGGGGATGGCATTGAATCTATACATTACCTTGGGCAGTATGGCCATTTTCACAATATTGATTCTTCCTATCCATAAGCATGGTATGTTCTTCCATTTGTTTGTGTCCTCTTTTATTTCACTGAGCAGTGCTTTGTAGTTCTCCTTGAATAGGAGTGGTGAGAGAGGGCATCCCTGTCTTGTTCCAGTTTTCAAAGGGAATGCTTCCAGTTTTTGCCCATTCAGTATGATATTGGCTGTGGGTTTGTCATAAATAACTCTTATTATTTTGAGATATATTCCATCAATATTGAATTTATTGAGAGCTTTTAGCATGAAGGGGTGTTGAATTTTGTCAAAGGCCTTTTCTACATCTATTGAGATAATCATGTGGTTTTTGTTTTTGGTCCCGTTTATATGATGGGTTGCGTTTATTGATTCGTGTATGTTGAACCAGCCTTGCATCCCAGGGATGAAGCCCACTTGATCTTGATGGATAAGCTTTTTGATGTGCTGCTAGATTCGGTTTGCCATTATTTTATTGAGGGTTTTCACACAGATGTTCATCAGGGATATTGGTCTAAAATTGTCTTTTTTTGTTGTGTCTCTACCAGGCTTTGGTATCAGGATGATGCTGGCCTCATAAAATGAGTTAGGGAGAATTCCCTTTTTTTCTATTTATTTCACTGAGCAGTGATTTGTAGTTCTCCTTGAAGAGGTCCTTTACATCCATGGTAAGTTGGATTCCTAGGTATTTTATTCTCCTTGAAACTATTGTGAATGGGAGTTCATTCATGATTTGGCTCTCTGTTTGTCTGTTACTGGTGTATAAGAATGCTTGTGATTTTGCACATTGATTTTGTATCCTGAGACTTTGCTGAAGTTTCTTATCAGCTTAAGGAGATTTTGGGCTGAGACAATGGGGTTTCTAAATATACAATCATGTCATCTGCAAACAGGGAAAATTTGACTTCTTCTTTTCCTAACTGAATACCCTTGATTTCTTTCTTTGCCTGATTGCCCTAGCCAGAACTTCCAACACTATGTTGAATAGGACTGATGGGAGAGGGCATCCCTGTCTTGTGCCAGTTTTCAAAGGGAATGCTTCCAGTTTTTGCCCATTCAGTATGATATTGGCTGTGGGTTTGTCATAAACAGTTCTTATTATTTTGAGATATGTTCCATCAATGCCGAATTTATTCAGTTTTAGCGTGAAGGGCCGTTGAATTTTGTCAAAGACTTTTTCTGCATCTATTGAGATACTCATGTGGTTTTTGTCTTTGGTTCTGTTTATATGCTGGATTATGTTTATTGATTTACATATGTTGAACCAGCCTTGCATCTCAGGGATGAAGCCCACTTGATCATGGTGGATAGTCTTTTGGATGTGCTGCTAGATTCAGTTTGCCAGTAGTTTATTGAGGATTTTTGCATTGATGTTCATCAGGGATATTGGTCTAAAGTTCTCTTTTTTGTTGTGTCTCTTCCAGGCTTTGGGATCAGGATGCTGTTGGCCTCATAAAATGAGTTAGGGAGGATTCCCTCTTTTTCTATCGATTGGAATAGTTTCAGAAGGAATGGTATCAGCTCCTCCTTGTACCTCTGGTAGAATTTGACTGTGAATCCATCTGGTCCTGGACTTTTATTGGTTGGTAGGCTATTAATTACTGCCTCAATTTCAGAGCCTGCTTTGGTCTATTCAGGGATTCAACTTCTTCCTGGTTTAGTCTTGGGAGAGTATAAGTGTCCAGGAAATTATCCATTTCTTCTAGGTTTTCTAGTTTATTTGCGTAGAGGTGTTCATAGTATTCTCTGATGGTAGTTTGTATTTCTGTGAGGTTGGTGATGATATCCCCTTTATCATTTTTTATTACCTCTATTTGATTCTTCTCTCTTTTCTTCTTTATTAGTCTTGCTAGTAGTCTATCAATTTTGTTGATCTTTTCAAAAAAGCAGCTCCTGGATTCATTGATTTTTTGGAGGGTTTTTTGTGTCTCTATCTCCTTCAGTTCTGCTCTGATCTTAGTTATTTCTTGCCTTCTGCTAGCTTTTGAATGTGTTTGCTCTTGCTTCTCTAGTTCTTTTAATTGTGATGTTAGGGTGTCAATTTCAGTTCTTTCCTGCTTTCTCTTGTGGGCATTTAGTGCTATAAATTTCCCTCTACACACTGCTTTAAATGTGTCCCAGAGATTCTGGTATGTTGTATCTTTGTTCTCATTGGTTTCAAAGAACATCTTTATTTCTGCCTTCATTTCGTTATGTACCCAGTAGTCATTCAGGAGCAGGTTGTTCAGTTTCCATGTAGTTGAGCCGTTTTGATTGAGTTTCTTAGTTCTGAGTTCTAGTTTGATTGCACTGTGGTCTGAGAGACAGTGTGTTATAATTTCTACTCTTGTACATTTGCTGAGGAGTGCTTTACTTCCAACTATGTGGTCAATTTTAGAATAAGTGTGATGTGGTGCTGAGAAGAATGTATATTCTGTTGATTTGGGGTGGAGAGTTCTGTAGATGTCTATTAGGTCCGCTTGGTGCAGAGTTGAGTTCTATTCCTGGATATCCTTGTTAACTTTCTGTCTCATTGATCTGTCTAATATTGACAGTGGGGTGTTAAAGTCTCCCATTATTATTGTATGGGAGTCTAAGTCTCTTTGTAAGTCTCTAAGGACTTGGTTTATGAATCTGGGTGCTCCCATATTGGGTGCATATATAGTTAGGATAGTTAGCTCTTCCTGATGAATTGATCCCTTTACCATTATGTAATGGTCTTCTTTGTCTCTTGATCTTAGATGCTTTAAAGTCTGTTTTATCAGAGACTAGGATTGCAACCCCTGCTTTTTTTGTTTTCCATTTGCTTGGTAGATCTTCCTCCATCCCTTTATTTTGAGCCTATGTGTGTCTCTGCATATGAGATGGGTCTCCTGAATACAGCAAACTGAAGGGTCTTGACTGTTTATCCAATTTGCCAGTCTGTGTCTTTTAATTGGAGCATTTAGTCCATTTACATTTAAGGTTAATATTGTTATGTGTGAACTTGGTCCTGTCATTATGATATTAGCTGGTTATTTTGCTCGCTAGTTGATGCAGTTTCTTCCTAGCATCGATGGACTTTACATTTTGACATGTTTTTGCAATGGCTGGTACCTGTTGTTCCTTTCTATGTTTAGTGCTTCCTTCAGGAGCTCTTGTAGGGCAGGCCTGATGGTGACAAAATCTCTAAGTATTTGCTTGTCTGTAAAGGATTTTATTTGTCCTTCACTTATGAAACTTAGTTTGGCTGGATATGAAATTCTGGGTTGAAAATGCTTTTCTTTAAGAATGTTGAATATTGGCCCCCACTCTCTTCTGGCTTGTAGAGTTTCTGCCAAGAGATCTGCTGTTAGTCTGATGGGCTTCCCTTTGTGGGCAACCTGACCTTTTTCTCTGGCTGCCATTAACATTTTTTCCTTCATTTCAACTTTGGTGAATCTGACAATTTTGTGTCTTGGAGTTGCTCTTCTCAAGGAGTATCTCTGTGGCATTCTCTGTATTTCCTGAATTTGAATGTTGGCCTGCCTTACTAGGTTGGGGAAGTTCTCCTGGATGATATCCTGAAGAGTGTTTTCCAACTTGGTTCCATTTTCCCCATCACTTTCAGGCACTCCAGTCAGACGTAGATTTGGTCTTTTCACATAATCCCTTATTTCTTGGAGCTTTGCTCATTTTTTTTACTCTTTTTTCTCTGCACTTCTCTTCTCATTACATTTCATTCATTTGATTATCAATCACTGATACTCTTTCTTCCAGTTGATCGAGTCGTTTACTGAAGCTTGTGCATTTGTCACGTAGTTCTCATGTTATGGTTTTCATCTCTGTCAGTTCTTTTAAGGACTTCTCTACATTGGTTATTCTAGTTAGTCATTCATCAAATCTTTTTTCAAGGTTTTTAGTTTCTTTGCGCTGGTTACGTGGTTCTTCCTTTAGCTTTGAGAAGTTTGATCGACTGAAGCCTTCTTCTCTTGACTCATCAAAGTCATTCTCCTTCCAGCTTTGTTCCATTGCTGGTGATGAGCTGCATTCCTTTGGAGGGGGAGATGTGCTCTGATTTTTTAAATTCCAGCTTTTCTGCACTGCTTTTTCCACATCTTTGTGGTTTTATCTGCCTTTGGTCTTTGATGATGGTGACGTACTGATGGGGTTTTGGTGTGGGTGTCCTTTCTGTTTGTTAGTTTTCCTTCTGACAGTCAGGACCCTTAGCTGTAGATCTGTTGGAGTTTGCTTGAGGTCCACTCCAGACCCTGTTTGCCTGGGTATCAGCAGCGGAGGCTACAGAAGATAGAATATTGCTGAACAGCAAGTGGTGCTGTCTGATTCTTGCTCTGGAAGCTTCATCTCAGGGGTATACCCCACTTTGTGAGGTGTGAGGTGTCAGTCTGCACCTGTTGGGGGATGTCTCCCAGTTAGGCTACTCAGGGGTCAGGGACCCACTTGAGCAGGCAGTCTGTCCATTCTCAGACCTCAACCTCTGTTCTGGGAGATCCACTGCTCTCTTCAATGCTGTCTGACGGGGCATTTACCTCTGCCAAGGTTTCTGCTGCTTTCTGTTTAGCTATGCCTGTCCCCAGAGGAGGAGTCTACACAGTCAGGCCAGACTCCTTAAGCTGTGGTGGGCTTCACCCATTTCGAGCTTCCCAGGGGCTTTGTTTACCCACTTAAGCCTCAGCAATGGTGGGCGCCCCTCCCCCAGCCTGGCTATTGCCTTGCAGTTAGATCTCAGACTGCTGTGCTAGCAATAAGGGAGGCTCTGTGGGCATGGAACCCTATGGGCCAGGTGTGGGATATAATCTCCTGGTGTGCCGTTTGCTAAGACCCTTGGTAAAATGCAGTATTAAGGTGGGAGTTACCCGATTTTCCAGGTGTTGTGTGCCTCAATTTCCTTTGGCTAGGAAAAGGAATTCCCTTCCTCCTTGCACTTCCCAGGGGAGGCAATGCCTCACCCTGCTTCAGCTCTGGCTGGTCGGGCTGCACCTGCAGACCAGTGCCAACTGTCCAATATGCCCCTGTGAGATGAACCTGGTACCTCAGTTGAAAATGTATAAATCACCCATCTTCTGTGTTGCTCACGCTAGGAGTTGGAGGCTGGATCTGTTCCTATTCAGCCTTCTTGGGCACTATAAGATTATCATAAGATAATCTTATAGTAAAGAGGGATTGCACCTTTAATAAGAATAAGTAATATAAAAATCACTGTTGACATTTTAGTGTATTTGATGACCAGAAATTTTAGTAACTACTTCAAGTATCAGGATATTTGTGTATTGTGACAAGGATAAAAAGACTCTATGACAAAAACAATTTGAAACTCAATTTTATTTTGATACATATTTTATCACTCATATATCATCAAAACTTGAGATTGGTTCTTCTGCTGAATATATCTTCTGTAATATTTCATTACTTAGCATATTTTTTAAAGAAAGAAATATTCAAAAATATGTGCTGAAAGATTAAAATATTATTTACTAAGAAGCCTCAGGATTTGGAGATGTCTTGGGGCTTCTCAACCAATAATTTTGTGACTGGGGGTCAGCTCAGACACCTCAGCCTCACTCATGAGGTGAGTGGTATAACAGCATGTTTTAGACCAATAGTGAAAAATGATAAGTGCTCTGATGACATCCAGATCTCTCATGTGACCTAGAATAGTTCATTTTGTGCTGCCAATCCCAGATATGTCGTTGTAATCATGGAAGTGAGTGGTAGAGGAGAGTTGTACTCTATTGCTCAAGTATTTGAATGAGATTTTTCACTCGAAACAGTAGGAAAATATCCCCTTGCCCGGAATAGCAGTCTGAGCCACCCCACCATTCACATGCAGAGACTGTGGTGAAGTGGTGCTCCTCCCAGTCCATGCCCAGGCAGATCTCCAGGCATTCAGAGCACCTCAGGTGAAGCCTGAGCTGCTTCACCCCTCCTGTGCAGAGATCATGGTGCAGTAGGACCCTCTCTGCTCCATGCCCAGGCAGAACATGCATTCCAAGCAGCTGCTAGCCTGAATCAGCAGTCTGACCAACTCTGCCCTTCCTGTGCAAAGATTGCAGTGCAGCAGGGCCCTCACCATTCCACACTCAGGCACATCCCCAGGAAGTTGGAATACCCATTCACGTGAATCAGCAGCCTGAGCCTCCACACCCTTCATGTGCAGAGAATGTGGTGCAGCAGGGTTATCTACACCTGACCCCCAGCCATATCTCCAGGTATCTTGAACACCCATTATCCTGGAATAAAAGTTTAGGTTGCTTCTCCTCCCTATGCAGAGAACTTGGGGCTGAGGAGGATTCTCAGCTCCACACTAAGTCACACCTCTGGGTGCTTGATGGCCACTCACTGGATTCTCCCTCAGCACTGTGTTTCTGCCTGCCATCACAGGACCTGTAGGTGGACCTGCATGATCCTTCCTCATCCAACTTGTCCCCACCCAGTGGCTGAGCACATAATTCAAGTCACTGTGCACTTCATGGGTTAACCCATTGTCTGAGGCAACAGAGAGCTTCTCCTGGTAAACAAGGATCAAGTATACACCCAGCCCCAATATCCATAGCTGGCTCTTACCTATAAGCACAATTTACTGGTGAGTAGGTCAAACTACACAACCCAGTAAAAAACTGGTGACAGAAGTGCATAGGACCATAGAAACAAAGCCAAAAGTCCCTGCTCAAAATTCTCTACAGTCACTCCCTGAAGGAAGGGGAGGAAGAGAAATGAAATATAATAATATCATAGAGAAAAAGGTAAGACACAATTTGCTGTCCGCATGAAAATAATTACAAAAATTGGAAGTGCCAGTGTCTTCAAATGAGGAACCAATGCAAGAATTCTAGCACTGTGAAAAATATGAATGTAATGACATCACCAAAGGATCACACTAGTTCTCTCCACCAATAGTCCCTACCAAACTGGAAAGTCAGAAGTGACTGAGAAAGAATTCAAAATGGATTTCGAAGAAGATCTACAAGATCCAAGACAATGCTGAAAAATCACACACAAAAAAACTTCTAAATCACCTAAGGAAATGAAGGAAAAGATAAACATCTTAAAAATAAATTAATCAGAGCTTCTGAAATTGAAAACCTCACTTAAGGAAGTTCAAAATACAAATGAAATCTATATCAATAGACCAGACCAAGAAAAATAAGTAATTTCGCAGCTTAAAGGCCAGTCTTTCAAACTAACCCAGTAACACAAAAATAATAAAAAGGAATTTAAGAAAAAGAACTGTCTTTGAGAAATATGAGATGATGTAAAGTGACCACATCTACAAATTACTGGCATTCCTGAGAGAGAAGAAGGAAAAGTAAACAACCTGGAGAACATATTTGAGGAAATGATTCAAGAAACCTTTTCTAATCTTGGTGGAGGTAAACATCTCAATACAAAAAATCCAGAGAACACATGCAAGATACTATACAAAACATATCTCACCAGGGCATATATATAGTCACCAGACTCTCCAAAGTCAGCACTAAAGAAAAAAAAAATATCTTAAATACTCTTAGAGAAAAAGGGCAGATCATGCACAAAGGGTACCCAATCATACTAACAGAGGACATTTCAGTAGAAAACTTATTAGCAAGGAGAGATTGGAGTTCTATTTTTGGCATTCTTTTTCTTTTTTCTTTTTCTTTTTTTTTTAAATTATACTTTAAGTTCTAGGGTACATGTGCATAACATGCAGGTTTGTTACATATGTATACTTGTGCCATGTTGGTGTGCTGCACCCATCAACTCGTCATTTACATCAGGTATAACTCCCAATGCAATCCCTCCCCCCACCCCCTCCCCGTGATAGGCCCTGGTGTGTGATGTTCCCCTTCCCGAGTCCAAGTGATCTCATTGTTCAGTTCCCACCTATGAGTGAGAACATGCGGTGTTTGGTTTTCTGTTCTTGCGATAGTTTGCTGAGAATGATGGTTTCCAGCTGCATCCATGTCCCTAGAAAGGCATTCTTAAAGAGAAAAAAAAATTCAATTGTCCCACCAAACTAAGTTTATCCCACAAAACTAAATTTCATAAGAGAAGGAGATATAAAATATTTTCCAGGCCACTAAGTGCTAGGGAAATTGTTACCACTAAATCAACCTTATACAATAAATTGTTAAGGGAGTTCCACACATAGAAATGAAAGAATGATACTTGCTACCACATAAATACACTTTATTACATAGCCCAGAGACCCTGTAAAGCAACCACACAATAGAAACACAAAGAAATCAGCCAATAACTTCACAATAGCATCAAAAGCTCACATATCAATATTAACTTTGAATGTACATAGTATAAATGTCCCCACTTAAAAGACACAGGGTGGCAAGTGGGGTAAAAAAAATACCTCATCTACCTGTATCTTCAAGAGACACATCTCTTGGCTGCACAACACTCATGGGTTAAAAGTAAAAGATAGCAAAAGATCTATCATTCAAATGGAAAACAAAAATTAGCAGAAGTTGCTATTCTTATATCAGATAAATCAAACTTTAAACCAACAACAGTAAAAAAGTGCAACAAAGAGAATTACATAATGATAAAAGGTTCAATTCAACAAGAAGATTTAACTATCTGAAATATACATTCACCCAATGGTAAAGCACATAGATTCATAAAACAAGTACTTGTAGACCTAAGAAAATACTTAGCCACACAATAATAGAAGGGGGTCCTCAACACTGCACTAAAGTGTTAGATCAACCATTGAGGCCGAAAACAGCAAAGATATTCTGGACTTTAAATTCAGCACTTGACTAATTGGACCTAAAAGACATCTACAGAATACTCTACCCATCAACCATAGAATATACAGTTTTCTCATCTCAAACAAAATATACTCTGAGATTGACTACATGCTTGTCCACAGAGCAGGTCTCAATAAATTCAAAAAATTGAAATAATACCAATCATACTTTCAGACTACAGTGGAAAAAAAATAAAAATTAAAACCAAGATGATTTCTTAAAAGTGCACAATTACATGGAAATAAAACAACTTGCTGCCAAATGATAGGTAAATAATGATATTAAGGCAGAAATTAAAAAAAAAAAAACTTTTGATATAAATGAAAACAGAGACACAACATACCAAAATCTATGGGAAGCAGGGAAAGTGGTGTTGTCATTAATGTTTATAGTGCTAAATGCCTACATTGAAATGTTAGAAAGAGGTCAAAGTACTGATCTAACATAATACTTAGAAAAACATTTTATTGAGAACTACAAAACACTGCTGAAAGAAATCATAGACAACATAAACAAATAGAAAAACCTTCCATCCTCATGGAGTGGAAGAATCAATATCATTAAAATGACCATAATGCCCAAAGTAATTAAAGATTCAATGCTGTTTCTATCAAACTACCTATGTCATTTTGTACAGAATTTTAAAAAAGAAAAAAAAAAACTATTATAAAATTTACATGGGACCAAAAAAATACCCCAAGTAGACAATGCAGACCTAAGCAAAAAGAACAAAGCCAGAGGAATCACATGACCCAACTTCAAACTATACTATGAAGCTACAGTAATTAAAACAGCATGGTACTAGTACACATACAGACATATAGACCAATGAAACAGAATAGAGAACCCAAAAATAAGGTTGCATACCTATAGCCACCTGATCATTGAAAAAGTCAACAAAAATTAGCAACAGGGAAACAATTCCCATTAATAAATGTTGCTGGAATAGCTGGCTAACCATATGATGAATAATGAATCTGGACTCTTACCTCTCACCACATACAAAAATTAGCTAAAGATGATTAAAGACTTAAATGTAAAACCTTAAACTATGATAATCCTGGGGGGAAAAAAAAACCTGGTAAACATCATTCTGGACATCAGTCTTTACAAAGAATTTATGACTAAGTCCTCAAAAGCTATTGCAACAAAAGCAAACATTGAAAAATGGGACCTAATTAAGTTAAAGAGCTTCTGCACAGCGAAATATACTATCAACAGAATAAACAGGCAACCTATAGAATGGGAGAAAATATCCACAAAGTATGTATTGGTAAAAGGTCTATATTTAGAATCTATAAAGAAATTAACCAATTCAACAAATAAAAGCCAAATAACCCCATTAAGAAGTGGACAAATGAGAAGTGGACAGACACTTCTCAACAAAATACATATAAGTCAACAACTAACATATGAAAATAAAAAGCTCCACATCACTAATTGTCAGAGAAATGCAAATCGAAACTACAATGAGATACCATCTCGCACCAGTCAGAATGGTTCTTATCAAAAAGTCAAGAAACAACAGATGCTGATGAGGCTGCTAATAAAAGGAAACACTTACACACTTTTGGTGTGATTATAAATTTGTTCAGCCACTTATCTCAGCAGTTTGTAGATTTCCTCAAGAATTTAAAACAGAGCTACCATTTGACCAACTGGATGTAAGCCCAGTGACCTTATTACTGGGTTTAAACCCAAAAGAAAATAAATTCTTCTATTAAAAAGACACATGTGCTCATATATTCATCACAAAACTATTCACAGTAGCAAAGACATAGGCTGAACTTTGGTGTCATCAAGGGTAGATTGGACAAAGAAAATGTGGTACATATACATTAGGGAATACTATGCGGCCACAAAAAATAATGAAATCATGTTCTTTGCAGCAACATGTATGCAACTGGAAGCCTATTCTAAGCAAATTAATGTAGGGTCAGAAAATCAAATACTGCATATTGTCACTTATAAGTAGAAACTAAACATTGGGTACATATGAACATACAGATGGGAACAATAGACACTAGGGACTATTGGAGTGGGTAGAGAGAGAGGAGAGGAAGGGCTGAAAAACTATCTGTTGTGTACTGTGCTCACTACCTGAGTGATGGGATCATGCATACTCCAACCTGTGTCATCATGCAAAATGCTTATGTAAGAAATCTGCAATGTACTCTTCAAATCTACAATAAAATTTGAAATACTTTTTAAAACACAAAAAGCAAGCAAAAAAGAAAAAAACACAGTGGAAAAGGAAAAATAACAAAGAAGCCTACGTAATAATTGTATAGCCATTTTCAGACTTAAATAATAGCAGTTTACCTTAAAACATGTTTATTAAATTAGTAATTAACTACTATGCAATTGTCTACTTCTTTTAATTTGCAGAAGAAAAGAAAGATGTGGACACATCTCTGAGATAAAGCTGCCCTACATTTCCTTACCCTGGAAATAGCCCCAGCCTGCTAATACCAATCAATGTCTTTGGGTTCACCAGAATCAATTTGATTATGCCGTTTGCTCTGTTTATTATTGTTGTCATAAGAAGTTACAGTCATGTTGGTCATGCATCATCTTCTCCATCCTCTACACCCCATATACTTAATCTTTCCGTCGCTTCTCTTACCTTTCCATGACTCTGGAAGCCCTTCAACATTCCACCAATATGGAAACACTTTGTATCCTCAACTTTGTCTCTTAAAGTCTTCTTCACATTATCTCTTGGTTTTTCTTATAGGATACTGATAATCCTGCCCCTTCTTAAGACGAGTTATTTTTCTCTTTCCTACAGCCTCCAGGTCAAGGTGACTGTAAGAGGGTGGATGACTTCCTAGTACCTCATTGCACCTTCATATATTTTTTTCACTTTCCTTTCAAACTTCCAGTGTTGAATTCTATGTCATCATGTTGTATCACACGTTACACCTCATTGTTTCTGTGTCATGTACTAACAGCAAAAGGCCTTTATTTTTGCTTCTGTCTTCATAATACTCTTATTATTCTTACTTAGTCTTAATTATTGATAATTTCTATGGAACTATAGAAATCCTCACACACCACAACCTCTAATTTTTATGAATTTGTCTCATGCCATGATCTTGTTATCTCCTCTGTCTCAATGATTCATCTATTCTCAGGGTTATACCGTGTATAAATGTATTATAATCTCATTTTTTTTTTTTTGCACTCATTTTTCTAATTACTTCCAAC
This sequence comes from Macaca nemestrina, assembly GCF_043159975.1. NCBI lineage: Eukaryota > Metazoa > Chordata > Mammalia > Primates > Cercopithecidae > Macaca > Macaca nemestrina. Next base: position 48,659,513 of record NC_092125.1, read on the forward strand.
TTCTTTCCAGGTGACTTCTTTTGGCATTACAGAATCCTTCAAAACTATCAGGACCCATAATATATGTATTTGTCAATGTTTTCACTAACTTCTATGCTTTCTCTTTCTTGCTTATGCATTTTCCATTTCACGGTCATTCATTTTAACCACACTCATATACCCTCAACCATTCTTACATTTTTTCATGTAGCTGTGCTTTCTTGCCCAAATCATGACACTGACCAAATTAAGCATTTATTTACTCTTTCCTTGCACTAATGTAGGTGAAAGTAATTGGCAAAAACTCCAAATCATAATAACTCGTCTCACTTCAAATGATGAATACAACCTCAATAGACCTGTAGCACTACCTAGGAACAATAATTTGTTTCTCTCAAGCATATTTCTTTCTCCTAGAAAACCAATTCATCTTTTTCTTTATCTCTTTTAAACCTTCCATACTTTCTTTCCCAACCTTATTCTCAGATGATGACCTTGCTTACTAAAAGCCTTGAAGTGATCACAATAAAAATTTCTACATATTTTCATCACCACATTTACCCACAACTTCTAAAATCTACACTTGTATCTTTTTTTACTTACTTTTTCCAGTTACCTTACAAAGGATCAGCTAACATCCTTTTACATAAAATGTATTTCTGCACATTCCCACTTTCCAAATTAAGGATACAAATAAAACAGTTTCTTCTTCTAATCCGCATCATTAATTTTTCCTCCTTCAGTGCATAAATAATTATTTTGCTTTTTGTTATCTCTCTTCTCTTTTTAAAAAATGTATTATTTCATTTCTTATTAATGCTATGTCCCCATATGTCTCTTTCATTTGTAGCAAAGGCCCTTGAAATAGTTTATTTTTATTGTTTCCAGTTGTTCTCCCCGTTCCCCATTCTTTCTTAAATGCAATATAATCAATCTTCATCTCCAACTGTATTAGAACCACTCTTTTAGAACTGTACTAGAACCACAATTATCTCCAGTCTGTCTTCTAGGACTCAATATCTATCCCTCTTTCACATCTACACTAGTTATCATATCTAATTTTATAATTTTGATATCATTTGATCTGAAGACTGACAACTTTATTCCTAGGAATTTTAATCTCATATCCAACTGCTTACAGATATCTCAAGTTTAACATGTTCCAAATATAATATTTTTCCTCCAAACCCATCTCACTTATGGTCCATTTTAGGTAATATTAACTCCATCTTACAAGTCCTCAGGCCAAACAACCAGGAGATATTGTTGACTTCTCTTTTTAAATTGCAATTGGCTTACACAAATTCTTACAGGGTGACCAGATATCTTAGTTTTCCTGAGATTGAGGGGTTTCCTGAGAAAGGGCTTTCAGTGCTTAAACAAGAGGAGCAGCAGGCAAATTGGCACAGTTGTTCACACTAGAGGATCTGTTTCCTATGACCTCTCTGATATCATTTCCAACTAATCTTTATCTCTCATGCTGTACCCCAGCAATGATGAACTCTTTGCATTCTCACAAATATGTCAAATAGTTTTATACCTTAAGAACTTTGTACTAGCTCCTCTGTTGCATGCAATGCTTTTTTCAATGGATAACTCCTTCATTTCCTTCAAGCTTCCTCAAATTCCCACTTTTCAATGGGCCCCTCTGACCATCCAACTGAATGGTTTCCACTCTTCTCCCGTCTTTCTAATTCTGACTCAGTGCCTTGGACCTTGAGCGTAAGTGACAGGCATGATCAAAAGTTGTTTGGAGGAAAAAGTGGTAACAAATTTTGTTATGTAATTTGCAATGTGGAAAATAAATTTGTACTATTTTTCTTACTTATACTATATGAGTTTAATCAAAACTAGCTTAGATATTTTATGGACTATAAAAGTGACCTCTGCATTAATTATGCTTAATCTAGGAAGTTTTTATATTTCACATATATCAATTTACTGTAATATTTCAGTGTTGACTCCACATGTGTTTTAGGAAAGAGAGAGAGAATTCAATTTTAATAACAACCATAGTCATATATTAAAACTTCTTACATTTTATATATATTTAATTCCAGTGATTGAGCATTTCTTAAAATAGTTTTGTGTTATTGTTTTCCAAATCTTCTTTCAAGCTAATGATAGATATTCTGCAGGTCCTTACGAGGGACGTCTTGATCTAACTAGATGGTTTCCATGGATGTTTAGAAAGCAAATGAAACATTTTAAGTGGCAATTAAAGTTAATAAATGTGGTGACAATAATTCACAACCAAACTGAAGTGACAGCAACATGAAAAGCCATGAAAAAATTTAAACATATACAAGCAATGATGAAAATATCAGCATTGCAACCTGAACAAAGGTAAGAACAAGATTTTAACAAATTTCCATGCTTCCCAATTCTAAAGATATTAAACATTAAAAAAACTATATCCTAGAATCACTGAAGCGTTATATACTGAAAAGAATTTCCGTGATCAATTTTTAAAATAAAATGTGAATTAATCAATATTGTCTAGATAATTTGCTGCAAAATTCCTCATGTTCTTTGATATGTTAGTTCACATTGTGAAGCTGCAAGAGAGGAATTTATTTTGTTGAGCTTCACAAATTTGCTTGTCTAGGGATTTCTGTTTTCTTTCTCTTACACTTTTTTTTTTTTTGAGCAATCAAATAACTAATATTTAAGGAATATACTAGTTTTTAGTCTCTGTTGTTCTAGTGTTAAAGAAAAAAATACCATTTATTCATTTCCTGTGTCTCCTCAAGCCATATAAACCCTTAAGATATTAGTAGTGGTAAATATTAAGAGGAAATGATTGAAAAGGAGCCCCTTTCTAAGTGTTTTATTTTTTTCACCTGGAGAATGCTTACCGATTCTTAGAGATAACCCTCCTCTAATTTTAAAATCACTTAAAAAACCTTCTCCTGAGAGGAACTTTAAATTGTGATCATGCAAAGATAACGAAATATACTGTTTATTTAGTAAGGGGTGATCCAGAAATGCTTTTCAATCTACTAGAAACATAATAGGGTTTGAATACTTGTGGTTGAAGGAGATAAATTAAAGAGAAGTAAATTTATATTTGTGTGCAAGATATTAGTATGTATTTCCTGTTCTGACACAGAATATTGGTTTAATTGATATAAATTTATTTTACTGAAGAAACAGAGCTTGCTAAATGCCATTACAAAAAAATCAAATGGAATATTTTAATTATTGTCACAAAAAGATGGAAAGCTCTTTCCTAAAGCACCTGAACAAAGTAGGAGTATAATATCACCAAAATCTTAACGGAGACAGCCAAGAGCCACGAGATGTGTGCCTCAGAGGGGATATGATATGCTCAAATATCCCAGGCAAGTGGAAGACTTAGGAATTACAGAAGACATAGAATAAAGAGTGGTACGGTGACCTTAGTAAGATATTATGCCTTTATGGTTCCTTACTGGTTAACAGTGAGGTTTTTCCTTGTAATATAAGGTTTTGTTTTTGTTTCTTAATTATGCTGTTTTGACTCAGTATTGAGGCCAGTTAGTGCCCATTCTACAACAACCTCTTAAGTCCACGCCCCAACTACTTTCCTTATCGGGCTTTCAACTCCAGGCAACTATGCCCTCGTCCTATTTGCCCCAGGGCCAGGTTCCGGACAACTTAATTTATTAAATTATCAAATTAGCCAATCCACAGGGAGCCCAGAAAACCTCGCTAACCATAGCCTGATGGCCATGCATGAGCTTTGCCAACTCCATAGGTTGCAATCCTTGTGTGGCTCTTCCTGGAAGCCTTCTCTCATTCAGAGCTGTAAGTGACAATAAAAACCTTGTCTTTCATCTATCGAGTTTGGATGTTTGTATTCTGCTATCAAAAGACTCTTAAAATCTTATAAAGCATTCCCCACTGTCTAGTCAAAGAGGTGGACTCCAAAACAAATATTTGTGAAGACAACGTGACTGATGGAAAGCCAGGCCATTCACTTCCAATGCATTATTATTCTTCAATGGGTTTGCTGATCAGTATTCTCTAGGGATTTGAGCAAGAGGAAACAAAAATTCTAAAAACTATGACAAGGCAGAAGAAAAAACAATAAATCAGTTGATAGTTTCATGGTTTGGTCAGGCAAAAGGTGTGTTTCCTATAGTTGATAGTTTCAAGCTTTGGTCAGGTAAGGGGTGTGCTTCCTATAGTTTAAGTGGAAAATTAGCTAGATATAATTAACATTATGGTTCCCTACCAGAATTTGAGAGATCAGCTTCTGAATGGTAAACTCCAGCAGGAAGAGGCTTGCATAGACCACAGAGAAAGGTGCTGAGTAGGAAATTGGTCAGTTCATGAATTTTTCATGTCAAGGAATCAGGCAACAGGAGGGACACTGTATTCTGCCCCACAGAATCATATATATATTTTTTTAACCAGAAAGCATCATTAATTAAGAAAATGATTGTTTGTATATTTCTTTGGTATGGGTTAAATCGTATATTCAGGAAAATACATGTTGCAGTTCTAATGCCCAGTACTTCTGGATGTGTGTGACATTATTTGTAAATGAGGTCACTGTAGGTGTAATTAGTTAAGATGAGACCATATGGAAGGAGGATGTCTTTAATCTAATATAACTAATGTCCTTATAAGGAGACATGGAGATTCTGGGAGAATACCACATGATGGTGTAACCTGAGAGTGGAGTGATGCCTCTAAAAGTTAAGAAAACAACAACGAACGCTGGTTGTCACCCAAAACTAGAAGCGAGACAAGGAACAGATCCTCCTTCACAGCCCTCAGAAGGAACCAATTCTGCCAACACCTTCGTCTCAGACATCTGACTTCCAGAATAGCTTGCAAGAGTGAATTCGAGATGGGAAGAGTTCCCTTAGCTCCTCGCAGAGCATGTGACAGAGGTGTGGCTCCCCTCTTAGGTGGTCCACTGCTCAAACCCCTGGCGGGAAGCATGCAGACAAGCAGGTCTAGAGAGTGTTTTGGAGCTCAGGCCCCATGGCAGTGTTTAGAGTTGACTGTTTACAGCTCCTGAAGCCCCAGTAGGCCTGTGTTACAGTGTGCGCTCTCTGTTTTGTCATCTGCAGGCAGCTTGTGTTAATCAGCTCAATCATACCCTCTGCCTTATGGCAAGGATAAGGGGCTTTCTTGCGCTAGCTTACCAGAAAAATCAGATCACATGTGGGCTTGGAGAATGGGTACAAGGTTTTACTGAGGGATGTAGGTAGCTCTCAGTGAGATGGATGGGGAGGCCAGCAGGGGAAGGGAGTGGAAAGATGATCTTCCCCTGGAGTCGGGCCACCCAGTGGCCAGCTCTCCTCTGACTGCCCCCAACAGAATTCCATGTCGTCTTGCCATCCGATGGCCTGCCAGCATCTGCTGATGTCTGTCAGTGGGTTCTTTTGCTCCTTTGCTTCTCTCGACGTCCAATCACTTGTGTCTGCTCACTAGGGTCTCAGAGTTTTTATGGGCACAGGATGTGGGGTGTGGCAGGCCAGAGTGATCCTGGAAAATGCAACATTTGGGCATGAAAGAGGAGTGCTTCTCCTCACTTAGGTCCTTGGGCACAGGCCCAAGGGTGGAGTCCCCGCCAGGGACCCTGCGCTTCTCTACCCAGCACTTCTTTGCCCCACTCCAGTATCAAATTTGGGTTGTTTTAAGCTACACTGCTTGTGGTACTTTGTTAAGGCAACCATAGGAAATTAATATATTCTCCAATTTTTTCAATCCCCACTCTTAACTCTAGAGTAGTTACAGGCATGGAAGCTTCTGAGCCTCCAGGTACTGGAAGCAGACAGAGAGGTAAGGTTTGACTATATAAGTAATGGAGGTTTTAAGTTGCAAGGATTGATCTAGAAATTGTCTCCTTTATATTTTACACCCTTAAGTTAATTTTCATTGCAAAGTGTCCGTTTTAATGAGATAAACTTCAAATAGTATTAATGGGTTTAAAAAGAAATTAAGCAGATATTTGTTGGCAGCTATTGGAGAAAAATAAATGTCATTCACATATGCACCCCAACAACTTCTGAGTGCTCAATAAACCTGTCACACAGACTAGACCGAGAGTAAACGGATCTAAGTGGACATTCTGTTCAGCCTAAGTTCAGCCACTTTGAAACTACCCTTAGCATGTGCCCCAGTTACCGATAAAGAAACAAACAAAAAAACCTCATGCTTCTTTAATAATTCATAAGATTTACATTATACATGTTGGAGATTTATATCCTACAATATTCAGGACAATAAAATAAAATAATTTCACCTCTGGCTTATAGTCACATCACCTGTCTTTTCCCTTCCCCTTTTAAGGCAAATTTCTTCACCTTTCTCTATTGTCCTAAGCAAATACATCATGCATGTTCTATTCAGCAAAACTGAAATTCTTTTAGTTGAACTTCAATTCCTTTAAAAGCAGCTCAGCAGCCATCTACTTATAATTAACTATGCTTCTCAAGTCAGGTATCAAATTTCCCAACCAAACACATAGGTCTCTTGGAAGATTTTAGTCTTTCATAAGCAAAACAAAATGTGGTTTTTTTGTCCAATTATGTAAGTTGTATTTAGAAAATTCTTATATATATATGCTGAAAGAATATTCTCATATATAGGCTCATGTATGCATACTCATATATATAATGTATTAAGAACATCCTCATATATATGCTGAAAGAATACAGAATATAAATATGTAAATATGTTTTTCATGTTTAACATGAAACATATATAATACATTATTATATATGCTACTTATGTAATGTATTATTATATATTATATATAACATATGTAATATATTATTATATATTTTATATTACATATGTAATGTATTATTAGGTATTATATATGTTACATATATAATGCATTACATATAATATACATATATTGCATATACTATATAGTGATGCATTATATATGTAACATATGTAGCACATTATACTATACATGATGTTGAGTATGTACGGTGTTATATATTTTATTGTATATACTACATGTACAAATTACAGGACAGTATGTTAGTTGTTATTGGAGATAAATGCAAATAAGACAGCATAAAGCCTTGTAACTGTAGGAGAAAACATATAATTCCCATAATTATAAATGTAACTGAAGACAGAATGTTATGTAAGTTTGTGAGTGCTCATTAATAGCATTATTTTCAACTCCAAGTATTTAACCAACTGAGAAACTTACTCTGGAGTCAGTTAGAAAATCAAATATCAGTTGTTTCTTTTTCTTGTTTTCCTGATAAGGCTAAATTAGAGGATGGAATGAAAATGGGCCAGCTGCTTTTTCCATCAACTCACCTTACTCCATTTCTAAATCTTAAGATCTTTTGGACTGCCAAGCTGAAATTCCCTGGGAAAAATATTTCCTACCACATCCTATTCAGAAGAAACCGATAAATAAAATCTACTTAGGAGCAAATGAGACTTCAAGTCTATGCAATGAAAAATTATAAAACAGTGAACAGATCTCCATTCCTTATTGCAATCATATAGTATTCTAGTCTAGGGCCATGAACCAAAACCATTTTAGATTTAATCCCTGACTTGTTGCCTTCGAGCTGACATATTCAGGTGGCAAGAATTCTTAGTTCCACTAAGAATGGCTAAGAGGTAATAAATATTCAATAAATACTGACTGGGGATTGTGCACCAAAGATAAAGACTTAATTATAGAGACTCAATTGAAAAGGCTAGAATTTGAACTTGCACTTCAAAATTTCCAGAAGGCCTCTCCAGAGCCACAGAATCAGCAAGAGAAGAAGATTCTCACCATTCTCAGGACAGTCAAGAACAATAAAATGTAGAACTTTGAAATTCAGAGATTAAGCTGTAAGGCTAACCTACACAGAAAACTAACATGAGCAAACATATGAGCAGGGCAATCTGGTACTCGTGGCACTTAAGTTTAGGATATAAATTGAGATAAGTGTAAGAAAGTAGGACAAATGGCTTTTTAGTGTAATTTGAATATTATCAGATGAGAAATTTTAATTTAAGATAATTTCATTTGTGTAGTAAACTGTTTAAAATAGTTTAATAATCAATTTTGCTACTATTATTAAACATTTAATTATTCTTTTAACAATAATTTGAATATGTACTTTAACAATAATTTGAATATGTACTTATAGTATTACTTAACTATTTTTCTAGGCAAGTTAATTTAGTTCAATTATCCATTATTTAGAAGCAGAAGTAAAAGTTAATATTCAAATCTTCCATTTCAACCAATACCATATTATTTTACCCACATATTTTTAAGATCTCTTCTTCATCACCAAGAAGAGGCCATGAACTATGTATTCATATCCTTCCCAACATGGTTCAGGTCAAAGTTTGCCAATGAAAGGCACTAATACAGGATTAGGAAGGTAGAGAAAAATGGATAAGCCATTATTTTTCAGAGGTAGTTGTGATCGGACACAAGTTTCCTGGAGAGCTGTGGAGATCCACCCATGTTGTCATTGCCCAATTTCTCCCTGAACATTTAGAAAGCTTCTACATAGAACCTACAGAATGGGAGAGAATATTTGCAAACTATGCACATAACAAAGGTCTAATATCTAGACTCTATAAGGAACTTAAACAAATTAACAAGCAAAAAACAAACAGTCCCATTAAAAAGTGGGCAAAGGTCATGGGCAGAGATTTTTAAAAAGAAGACATAGACATGCCAAACAAGTACATTTTAAAAAAATGCTCAACATCACTGATTATTAGAGACATGCAAAGCAAAACCACAATAAGATACCATCTTACGCCAATCAGAATGGCTATTATTAAAAGGTCAAAAAATAAATTGCTGGCAAGGTTGTGGAGAAAAGAGAATGCTTGTACACAGCTGGTGGAAATGTAAATTAGTTCAGCCATTGTGGAAAGCAATTTAGAGATTTCTCAAAGAACCCAGAGGCAGAAATATTCAACCCAGCAATCTGATTATTGGATATAAACCCAAAGAAATATAAATCAGTCTACATTAAGATGCATTGATATGCATGTTCATTGCAGCACTATTCACAATAGCAAAGATATGGAAACAGCCTAAATGCCTGTCAATGATAGACTGAATAAAGAAAATGTGATACATATACATCATAGAAGACTATGCAGCTATAAAAACTAATGAGATCTTATCTTTTGCAGCAACATGGATGAAGTTGGAGGCCATTATTCTAAGTAAACTAAAACAGGAACAGAAAATGAAATACCAAATGTTTTTATTTGTAAATGGCAGCTAAACTTTGAATGCATATGGACACAATGAAGGGAACAACAGACACCAAGGCCTACTTGAGGATCAGGGGGTGGAAGGAGCGAGAGGATCAAAATACTACCTATCAAGTACTATGTTTATTACCTGGGTGACAAAACTATCTGTACACCAAACCCCTGTGACACACAATTTATTTATATGACAAACCTACACATTAACCCCTGAACCTAAAATAAAGGTGTGTTTTTTTGTTTGTTTGTTTGTTTGTTTGTTTGTTTTTAAACGAAGAAATGTAGCAGTTTTTCAGGGAGTTGTTGATAACAACATGCTTCCAAACTCTTGGTTGAGATAGTAATGGTGAACTTTCTGAACTATGATTTCTCAGTTCTTTCAATATTTTTCTAAATCTCAAAGTCCAATTAAATTCCATTCCTGCTCAAAACTGACAGGTCATATTATAGTTAGAAAATGAACAAGAACTGTGTTCTGGTTCACTCCAGCCTGGGCCACTCCTGACCTGGGGCTCCCTACGCGCTGCACAACTACCCTTGGCACCCAGGTGAACCAGACACTGGTAGTGGCTGGAACTCTGTAGGACTGCCCTGCCCACTGTGGCCCTGGAGGATGAGGTAAGTGCTCTCTGGACTATGTACATGGCCTGGCTCAGTTCTCAGTATATAAATTCGCGGACCAATATGAATGGGTAACGACTGAAAATGGTATCGGAACAGTGGGAATTGGAAGGTTTGCACAGGAAACTTTGGGAGATGTTTATTATAGTCTGCCTGAAATTGAGACAAAATTAAACAAATAAAATGAATTTTAGACTTTGGAAAGTGTGAAAGCTGCTACTGAACTCTGTTCTCCTCTATCAGGAGAAGCAACCAAAATTAAAGAAGCTCTTGCAGAAAATCCAGCACTTGTCAACAAATCTTGTTATGAATAGGGTTGACTGATGAAGATGACACAGAGTAACCATTAAAAACATGGATTAATGAAGGAAGAAATATGTAAGAAATACGTGAAATCAACTAAGGAGTAAAAATGGAACTCTTAAAAAATCTATTCTGAGAAAAAGTAATGGAAAAAAAGAAGGAAAATAAACCAGATATAAGATAATCAAGTAATTATTAAGTTGATGTTTTAGGGTTACATACCATTCTGAACAAAATAACAAAAAAAAATTTAATATGGTATAACTTACTTACACTTATTTTCCTTTTAGATATACTATTTAATTAATATGCCATTTCAAACCTTTACAAGTATGCATTTTTAAAACTACATTCTCTCTTTTCTTAATAACAGTCAGCTATTGAAAACTCAAAAATCTACCGAGTTGACCTTTCTGTTAAATCTGTTGAATTCATTTGATATAATTAAAAACCATATGTTGTAAAATAAAGTATAGAATCAAACTTAGTGTGATTAGCATATGATAAAATGATGATTAATATAATAAGTCTTCAAAGCTTTCCCTAAAACTTTTGATAGATCAAATAATATTTTAGCTCTTATCCTTGCTTGATGAACACACATCCTAATTCACGATAATCAACTTATACTGTGTAAAACATCTTCAGAATGTTCTACAACAATTAGTGATTTTATATTTGAACAGTACCATATTCCACCTACTTATCTATTTGCCTAAAATTAAATAATCGGTCCTCCTTTGCAAGTATGCAAATGATTCTCAGAATGTAAATTGGTAATATTTCTTAAATTACACTTTTAACTTGGTTTTCCCATTAGAGTTAAGGCAAACTCTTCATCCTACTTTTTTATTTTCACTATTTCTCTCTTTCTTTCCCTCTCTCTCTTACTCTATTATTTTTGTCAAAACGTTGACTAACATCAGAGATAGGTTTGTAATTATCAACTGTGGAAATGTAGAATGATGTTATCTTCATTTAACAATATTATTGTTTACTCTCTGGCTCTGATTCCAAATAGTATGCTTATACAAATACCAAAGGTTTGCTGTGAGTGTTTACTTACTCACATGCGTATATAGTATAAGGTCTATATTTAGCAGTTCATCCTTTATTAAAGTAAAATTTTACCAATAACAATCACATAAATGGTTAACTGTTACTTTCTCTAATAAAGCAATCTTTATCCTCTTCAACTCTACCACCTAGAAGACATAAGACTTGAGCACATGAACTAAGTTACTGAGTATTTAGCACAGTAACAAGACAATGATTAATGCTCAGAATAAGAGGATACATTTATAACCATCAGTTCTTCAACTTCTCTTTGAATGCTTTTATATTTCTTTGTTTTGTTTACGGGACAAATAAATATTTAGTACTATAAATGAGATAGCAGCAAGCCATATGTATTGTTCCTGCTCACTGAAGCTAGAGTACATTTTAAAGTGTAGATATAACCATGTCACTTAACTGTCCTGAAATTCTTAATTGACCCCCTTTCTTCAAGATGAATTTAAACCATCTTATTAAAGGCTTCTGACTTGGATGCTTTGTCTTCCTCCCCTGCTTCATCTCTTTACTCTTTTCAGTAAAATATATCTCCTGGGTTGACTTCCTAGTTGAAGGCAGTAGAATTCATTCAAACTAGTTTAAACAGAAAAGGAAGTTGCTTTCTTTTTGCAAAAAGGCCCCCTAATATGCAAAAATGGTAGTAGAAAAACAGTAGGAAAAAAAGTAAACCACCATTTTTTTCCTCTTAGTATTCACAAAAAATAACTAAAAATGGATCAGAGATCTCAATAAAAAAACTAAAACTAAAACTCTGAAACTTCATGAGAAAAATATGAGAAAACCTTTGCAAATGCTTTAGATATAACACAAAAGTAGAAACAATGAAAGAGTATTATTGATACTTGACATCTACAAATGTTAAAATGAACAAATTTCTTTTTTAGGTCAATGATACAAAATAGAAAAACCAGAAACAGACTGGAAGAAAACATTTGCAAAATATGTGTCTGGAAAAGGATGTGTATCCCAAATACATAACTCATTTTAAACTCAGTTGTAAGATAATCAACCAATTAAAAAGAAATGTGCAAAAATGTGAGCAGCATTTCACCAAATATGTTGTGTGTGTGTGTGATGCATAAGCATGTGGAAAAATACCCAACATTATTAATCATCTGAGAAATACAAACTAAACCATAAGAATACATCATCACATGGTTGTTAAGATGGCTAAAATCACAAAGTTTGTTAATATCTAGAGTTGTTAAAAGTGTGGATCAACTGGACCTCTCATTCATTGTTGGTGGGAATATAAAATGCAACACTCTATTGGGAAATAAATAGTTCAGCAGTTTCCTATTAAGTTAAATATACACTTACAAACAGCCAGTGATTCAACTCCCAGATATTTACCCAGCAGATATGAAAAATATCCATACAGAGCTTATATCCACATAAAACTTACATCTCCCACAATGAAAAAAAAAAAAAAAAAAAAAAAAAAACCTCTGCTTTAGATCTAGTTATTACAGAAAGTATGTATAAAAATTCTTTAACCTAAAGCTTGATTGGCAGGAAGAAGCAAGCCATCCGAAGCTAGGAAAAACATTAAACACTAAACAAGTAGCTGGCATAAAAGCTCTAAGATGGGAACAAATTTGGCTAGAAAGAAAGCTAATATTTCTTTAGAAGAATTAACTAAGATGGCTATGGCAGGCAGTGAAATTTTCAAGAAATAGGGAAGCCATACAAGAAAATTCTAAAGCCCAGTTGTAGAATTAAAATCAATCATCAATATTTTCCAACAACAGTGTAACTAAAAACATTATAAGCAACAAACAACAGTATTCTGGCTTCACAAATATCCAAATTGTGTGTTTATATTATAATTCCTTCTCTATGTATACAATGTAAGACCTCCCTGTATCTTAAAAGACAATGATGTTAATATCAATACGGGCAGAAATAACTTGACTGGGCCGGGCGCGGTGGTTCAAGCCTGTAATCCCAGCACTTTGGGAGGCCGAGACGGGTGGATCACGAGGTCAGGAGATCGAGACCATCCTGGCCTACACGGTGAAACCCCGTCTCTACTAAAAAATACAAAAAAACTAGCCGGGCGTGGTAGCGGGCGCCTGTAGTCCCAGCTACTCGGGAGGCTGAGGCAGGAGAATGGCCTAAACCCGGGAGGTGGAGCTTGCAGTGAGCTGAGATCTGGTCACTGCACTCCAACCTGGGTGACAGAGCGGGACTCCGTCTCAAAAAAAAAAAAAGAAAAAAGAAAAAAGAAAGAAATAACTTGACTGGTATATAATTAATTGTCCAGTCTAGTTGGGCCCGGTGGTTCACACCTGAAATCCCAGCACTTTGGGAGGCCGAGGCAGGTAGATTACTTGAGCCCAGCAGTTCAAGATCAGTCTAAGCAACATGGCAAAACTCCATTTCTACAAAAAATACAAAAATTAGCCTAGTTGGGCATGGTGGTGCATGCTTGCAGTTCCAGCTACTGGGGAGATTGAGGTGGAAAAATCAACTGAGCCCAGGAAGTTGAAGCTCTACTGAGTTGTGATTGCTCTACTGTACTTCACCTTGAACGACAGGGTGAGAACCTGTCTCAAAAAAAAAAAAAAAAAAAAAAAAAAAAAAAAAAAAAAAGGTTCATTCTAATGCCATTCTGTTTTGCTCTATATTTGGGGTACATTTTATTTCATAGTTTATCATTTTTCCCTCCAGGAGTTCTAATAGTTTTCTCCTTGACCTAAGGTCAATCCACTTTTACCATATTCTTATCGTCTAGCGCAGAGAATCTCCCTTTTTGTCAAAGCACTCTGATTGTTGCTTTTTATTTGTCTCAGAATGAATGTTTTCTATATGCCTGCTGCAATGCATATCTTTTCCTGTGACTTATTTTCCTTGAACTCACGGATTAGAGTTTCTCTTCTATATTCTTTGTTTGCAGTTTTCTTCCTTATTTGCTATAATTCACCTTCAATTAACTTGTTTGGCTAAAGTATGTGAAAATAAAACCTTTGGAATTCTTGCACATGCAAAAATATTTCTACTATGCCCTCACATATGTTTGTATAATATGTATAATTGTTTATTATACATATTGATTAAAGATTTAAAATTGCTTTCTATAAGAAGCTTGATTCACTGTCCCCCAGTTTCCTATTTGGCTTATGAAAATTCATGCTGTTGATGCTAATATAGTTTTGGCAGATTACATCACATTTCTGGTTAAATTAAGTCAAAGAGAGTTATGAACAAAGAAACTTAAAGTGTGAATAATGAAGAAATTTTGTCTAATCAGAAAAAACTATCTCTATTATCTCGTTCTAAAAGTTATTGGCTGTTACTTAATTTGACTCAACTTTCCAAAATAAACCCTAATAAACAAACATTATTCTGTGTTCAAACTAAAGCAATTCATATAGTTTTTCCCTAAAACAATAAAAAGTGAGACAAAGCCTTCTGTAAAATATAGTTCTGACCAAGTCAGTAAAAAGTAAACATATCCTGAATTCCCATCTTCTTAAAACTAGATACTTCATACTCTCATGTCATCATTAACCTTGATGACAAGGCTAAGGATAGATGTTTGCAGTTTTGGTTAGGGGTTGTTACTTCTAAATCTCAAGCAGTCAAGCATGAACACATGTTGACTTTGGGACACTTAACCAAAGGATTCAAACTCCACTGGTAATGAATGATGTAAAGGCAAAGTGGCTCTTCACGAAAAGCAGAGAAGCATCCAGCTCTCCACATACTAACCCTGTGTTCTACTCCAAGGCATTCTGCTGCATCTGCTCAGGGTGATGACTTTTCCCTGCAGTAGCCAAATAATAGGAGATGTGTTTTAGATTGGTTAATAGGTAACACATACAGTTAAACAGAAGGAATAACTGCTAATGTTCAACAGCAGAGTCGGATGACTATAGTTAACAGTAATGTACCAAATCTTTCAAAATAGCCAAAAAAGAGGACTTGCAATGTTCCCACCATACACAAATGATACATACTAGAGGTAAAGGATACTCTAAATGTCTTGACTTGATCATTACACAGTCTATGCATGTAACAAAATATCACATTTACCTCATAAATATGTGCAAATATTAGGTATCAATAAAAATAAATAAAATATAAAATAATATAATTCTCAAGAATAATTTTTGTAAGAAAACAGGGACAAGATAACATTGACTTTTAGTTATAATTTTTGTGAAGAGTTTTTATTAAAAAATATTTCAAGTAATTTGACTATATTTTATTCATTTCTGACTGAGTTCACAAATGCTATAAGTCTATATGAAAGTTGTTAATAATTACATGCCTCTTATTCCAGAATTACAGACAACTAATAAAATTTTGCTTTGGAATCTCACAAGTTCAAATGTAAGAATTTTTATATTTTTGCTTCCCTGGAACCTACTAAAAAGAAACCTTCGGTTTATAAAATTTTAAAGTTCTCTCTCCAGATCCTGCAGAGCTATATTATAAATGATGGTGGAAGCTAATATTACAATGAAAGGCAAATTCAGTTGTTATAATTATTAATTTTCTCTTCATTGGGAAAGTAAAAACCCATGCATTATGCCTCTACACACATAAATTTACAATTTCAAAAATTAGTTTAAGATAATGATAGAAATTACAGAATTCACTTACTAAGGATAATTAAATAAAACTAAAACAAACCAAAAAAGGATAACAAATACAGTAATGTCCATGATAGGATAAAGTTATGTATGTCTAGCCCATTAGCGAGCAACACATTTTTCATTTTAAAATGAAAAAACAAAATATGAATAGAGCCAGACTTTACTTATATACCTTGATCAAAGTATTGCTTTCATATGGATAAGCAAGTTTTAAAGTAATGAAAGGGAAAAAGAATTTCCTATCTATAAGTTGTGTAAATACATGTGAACCTCAATTGATCAAACAATGTTTCTACTGAAGCCTTTCTATGCTGAGCAAAACTTCAGTATATCTATTGCTACATTATTCTTTCCAATAAAAATTTTAAGTAAATTCAGCATTTTTAAAAAATAATTTTCATAGGATATTGCTCATAGTTTAATGCTTCAAATGGTGATAAAAATCATGATTTTTATGGAAGGTTGAGATAAAGAAGAAAAACGATGTATTTAAGTGCAAAAGAGGACAACAAATCTAATGGACAAAAAAAGCATAAGTGACATCTCAAATCCACAAATGGTGTTCTTCTAGAATCTTCATAAATCACTCATTATTTTGAAGTTTTAATATAGGAAGGTGGCTAGCACACACTCAAATGGCTCCATAATAGATTTTATCTTTCTAGCTGCAATAGCTCGTTCAAAAATTACACATTCCAACCAATTCAGAAAAAGTATACATATTATTCCTCTTACAATTACTATGAATATATATAGTCTTTACTATAACTATATATCTGTACATTTTGTACAGACAACTTAGGGAACTACTAGGCTCTGGTAAATTCATCACGTGCATGTTTAGATGTTTATTCGGCCTCTCAAAGTGCTGAGATTACAGGTGTGAGGCCGTTTTTATTTCTAAGAGCAACACTAAATAGATTGTATCTTTCCTTTGAGTAGTTCATAAAATATAAAATTGCTCTTCATTTTTTATCTTTAATATAACTGTGATCTATTTTTATGAGACTGTCCTCAATGACCCTGCCACATATTGAGAAGCCTATGGTTATTTTTTTACTACTTATGATGCAAACCTCATTTTCTTTTTGTGTTTCTGTTTTCCCCCAATCGTTGCCAGTTTGTTGTTTATCTGTTCCTGAGAGCATTTCGTTTCTGAGTCCTTTGATCTTTTGATATTAGCAGTGTATCAGAAAAGC
Organism: Macaca nemestrina; assembly: GCF_043159975.1. Classification (NCBI taxonomy): domain Eukaryota; kingdom Metazoa; phylum Chordata; class Mammalia; order Primates; family Cercopithecidae; genus Macaca; species Macaca nemestrina. Next base: position 48,676,503 of record NC_092125.1, read on the forward strand.
CAGATTTCATTTGAGTATTTTTAAAATTTTATGGAAAACGCTGTATTGCACTGTGATGTATTCATTATTTTTACGTTCTTCTTTTGCCTTTTCTTAGTCTAATTATTTTCTCTTTATTTTTATTCTTAACGCATTTTTTATTTGCCCTGTGTCTGTTGTGATTCTTAGTCATATTATAAGTTGTTTCTGTATGAGTTATTTGTGAAATATTGTGAATTCATTATCTGTTTATATTGGGCATGCATTACGGTTGAGCTGTAATCTATAGGAAACCTTCCCATCAAATGCTATATCTGCAGATATAACTCACAGGCAATCTTGCAAGGTATTTTTTTTTGGCTCAGTAAACTCCATATCATATAGAATTTGTGTTTTTAATTTAGTCTTTCTTTTTTCTGTTTTCTGACAGAAAACAGTTATTGAGCTTTCTGCAACATATTTTACCTGGCACTGTTTCTTTCTCTCTCTCTCTCTTTTTTTTTTTTTTATTTTCAGAGATGATTTTGTCACTACATAACCAAGATTCAACTGCATTCTCTCCCCTACTAATGTATCAAACATTGATCTTGTTCCAAAATAAGAGCTTATTTGTTGTATGCCTAAGAGTTAACCATCTGCTTTGATAACTTTTGCCCTTTCTCTTTCCAAAGTCTGAATGTTTTTGGCTCTTTCCAAAGCCTAATGATCTTGTAAGTATATACCTTATCCCAATCTGGTTTTACACAAACTGTAAGCCAAACTTTACATGGTGTAGTCAAAGAGTATAGGTGTTCCTTAATTACATATAAAATATTTTGTCAATCACCTTGTTATATGGGTTGGCTTCAGAAAGAAAGACAAAGAGAATGCTCTACATACTGTACTATCTTAACTCAGTGGTGTCAAACAATTTTAAAATAAATAATTTGTCATTCATTTAAAGTTAAATGAAATGGGACACAACATCAGCAAGACAGCAGGATAGGAGTCCCCAGGCTTCACTCCCTCTTAGATCCAATGTCAAGAGAAATAGATTTCTTTGATTGCACAGCCCCTCTCACATATTGGCGTTGAACCACACACAGAAAATTATCCTGGATCCATGGTTTGTACAGTGGGAAAACTGTGTTGGAGATGGACATTCAGCTTCCCCACCATTCTGGGACCCTTCAGAGAACACTTCACTCCTGTCTCATCCCACAGGAAACATTGGGATACTGACAGGGCTGGATTAAATGCGGTCAGTTAGAACCAAAGTATGAAGGTGCGGTTCACAGTGAGCAGTGTGCAGATCATGGCAATTTCTCTGCACTTGAGCCAACAGAGGTTCCACACCAGGGAAACTAGCCAACAGCATCCTGCAGGAAGCACAGTCCACAGGTCTTTCAGGCATCAATCTGTAACCATCTTCCAGCTCTTCCCCAGGATGAGGAGCAACTGCAGGTCAGTGATTACCTGCAGAGTGAGCATTTGCCCTGCCCAAACCCAGACAGAAAGAAGTAAACAAACTGTCTCCCTTTAAATCTTCCCCAGACTGGCTGACAACTGCAGGTCAACAATTACCCATGGAGGGAGAATTTTGTCCCACCCAACCCTAGCTGCTGAATGGTAACTCTGACAAACCTTGCTGCTCTGCTTAAGTCTACCTCAGTCTAGGAGTCAAGCCCAACACCATTCATAGCAGTGGAGCATAGCCATTGGTTTTACTCACCCCCGTATGGCTAAGCAGCAATCCCAGAGACCTAACCAACCCTGATGCCCAGCACAGAGCTCTGCTCAAGTACAGATTTTAAATAAAAATACTATTTAGCTAGGGGAAATAACTTGCAGCTCTGCTGAATTAAAGACAATTACAGAGCCTAGCCAGCAGCTCCACATGATGGCAGAGTCCAGCTACTGGTCTCACTAGAGCGTGAAGCACGGTCAGTAGTATCATTTGACCTTAGAGTGAACAAGCAACCCACTCTAACTAGAGAACTCAGTAGTCACGTCTGCTGTCCCGACTTGCTACCAGCCAGCCCATCCGTGATCCCAGGCTAGACTAAATAGTAAAGGTCTATCGCCTCCAAAAGACACTTGCAAAAAATGGAAGAAGTGGCTACTTCATCAACATAAAGAAGTAGGGATTATTTTTCAAAATTAGGGAAACATGACAACAACAAAATAAACTAATGAAGCTCCAACAATGTACCTAGATGAAATGGAGATCTTTAAGATTGCTGACAAAGGATTGATAATGGTCATGTTAAAGGATTTCAGTGAATGCTAAGAAAATATAGATTGAAAATTAAATACAATTAAAAAAAAGTGAAGAGCAAAAGGTTGGAAGGGTGAAACCAAGTGATAAAAATGAGTATCAGTAAAACTCGTACAGGTACAGTTAGGGGTTCTGTTCCTCTGCTTTGTTGAGTTGTAACTGTTTTGAGTTCTTTTTAAGAAAAATTGAGATCATACATTCTATTGAACATTTGTGTCAGAATACTGTGATTAAGAGTAAAGTTTCAGTTATCATGGTACAAAAGATATTTGGATTTACAGAAACAAAGAAAAAGAAGTAAGAAATAGCTGAGTAATATTTGCCACTTGCCAAGAAATTGAATGATAAAGGGAGAGGCACGGGATTTCCTCACATGCTCAGGATGAAGCTTTGAGCCAATTTTATGGGACTACTAAGTACATGGTAAATAATGGGTTATATTTAGCTGAAGTATTACTAGTTGAACAACAATTAATAACTAACAACCTCCATCATTAGTATAATTTTTCTTCTGTGGTTACTTGAGATCAGTGTAAAAAATACAGTACACATTTCTGGCATTTTTTTCCAAATGGCCTTCAATATGTACTTACAAATATTTTAGTTTTTGTGTTTAGACATCTACTCTTAGCTAAATGCTCATTCACATGCTCACACAATTCTGTTAATTTTTGAATACATATAGCATTCTTCTTCTGTTTCAAATAGAACTTAAAGTAATCCCCTCCATAACCATAAAGCAGTAATTTCACCAGAAACCCAGCTATTTGGGAGAAATAATTAACTATCTGTTTTGATGTTTAAAGATGATGCTATGACTGATGACCTAACAGTATAGCATTGGTGAGGAAATACTAATTGCTTTTTTTCTTTCAAAATTTTTTCTCCTGCATTGTACCAAATATATATCATGATAAGTTTGCTTTACTGTAAAATTTTATCTTTCATAATAAGCAGTTGACAGTATTATTTCATCCACACAAAATTGAATACTTTTTTATTGGATACACACACATCTGCAACTAGAGACATTTCAATCAGTCAAATTAAAATCAACTTCCTCTTAGATAAAACATTATTGTAATATTTTCCAAAATCATGTTCTCCACAACAAATCTAATTTGTCCAACCATCCTTATTTTTCTTCAGGGTATCTATAATGTTTCCCCAAATGTGCTACTGATTAGATTTTTTTCTTTATTTCTAGAGCATGGAAATGTGTCTCTTTTCAAGAAGGCTTTTATATTTTTAACAATCACTTAATTTTTTAAGTGTTTCTTTCCTCTTGGGTATTATTTTACTCACTATTTTTTAAATCACCAATGTGCCCTTCTGTATAGAATTAAATGCCTTACACTTTTGTTTCCTTGAGTATTAAATTTTTTTTTAGAAAATTAAATGATAAACATGAGCCAAAGTCCTGTTGCACACTGGTACAAGGGGAGAAGCTTCTGAATAAGCTAGTTCAAAAAACCCAACATTCTGAGGTCATTATATGGACAGAGAAAAATATTTAAATATTTTTTATTACATTAGCTATAAGACAAAATATATATGGTTAAAGATCGTAAGATTCCTGACAGCTTGGTGACATATAACTAGCTTTTTTAGAACACGAGAAAATTTGCTTAAAAATTTTAGTACTAATCGGCAATTCAGGCCCCAGCTGGCCCAAACCCCACTTGCTGGTAAGGGACTGAGATGACTGGGATACTTGCAACAGAGCTTCAGAGGAATGGTACTTAGGGGAAGACATAGAAGCTGGGCTGAAGGAAGAGGAAGCTGGGAATGCTGCATGGGGCTACCTTGCTCCAGAACTCATTCCTTACTCCTGACTATGGGTGAATAGGTGAGTTGAACTGGCAAGAGCAACCTGCTCTCATCATGAGCTTCTAGAATCCCAGAAGAAGGAAACCCCTTGACCACCACAGACACTCAACTTGACAGGGAGAGCTGCTTAAAGTGATATGGGCTACACTCTAGCTGATGAGGAGCCTACACAATTTGGTGAAGGAGCTTCTATAGTGGAGCATGAGCAGGGATACCCCTGGGCTCGATTTGCTCTTGAAGGATATTTTAGCCCTATGGGAACTGGTAGACCCGAACTCTGCAAGGTGGTCTTGCCCATCAGACTGGCTGGTCTGACCTGAGAACCCCTTGGGCTGCAGACCTCTCCTGGCCCCACCTACTTGCAGGACAGCCTTGGTTACCCTGGGGGCCCTCATTGTAGCTACTGCACTGGAGGAACATGCCTGAGCAGCAGACAGCTCCAGTGGGGTGGCCCCCTACCATACACTAGCCAACTGGCTCCCTGACAACACTGCAGCTTCCCCCAGTCCCACAGTCACCCCCAATACCACTTTTCCAGTGCATGTGTGTATGGCAGGTTTTGCCTTTCTTGCCCTATCAGTGCATGCGTGTGCCAGCACCCTTCCCTACCACTGCTGTGGTGGGAATGCACTCCACTCCTCTTCCCGCTGCCAGACAACCACTGCAGTCAAAATCTCGTCAGATACGGAGCCAGCAAGCCCCACTTCTGCCAGCACGCAGTCCTTGCGCCAAAACTACAGAGAATGAAACTAGGCACAGAGAACAGCGGACCCTTCCTCATCATGACCCACCTCACCTGCCTATGGCACATTGAGAGTGCACAGAGACTTGAACCCACCAACACCCCACCCCTGTCCTAACACTACCATCCCTAGTGCAACCATGCAGGCCCTCTTCTCCTTACTCCCCCCAACCCGTGCTACCTTCACCACTGTGGTGAACACCAGCACAGAGGCGGGCACCCTGACACCTACTAGCATCCTCCTGCAGCCAATGTGTGCACCCTGTCGTGTTGCCACTGCCACTGCATCAGGCATCTGCAAATGAGGATGGATCCTCTTGCCATCGCACTATGAAACGCACTACACTCTGATGGGCTGACAGCACCTATCAGAGTATAATTACTACTGGTCCCGAAACTGCTCTACACCCGAGTGCCTTGGATTCTTAACTTGGAGGAGTCAGAGGACAAAGTCGTGGCCTGATACAAGTTTCTCAGAGTTAGATAATGGAATCCAGGAGTTGGGGGCTGAGCATTTGCCCCCTAAGATCTTCAAGATACGAAGCCCTTCAGCTCAACCCACCTTTCACCACAATCAAACACTCAAGGTCATGAAATAGGATAAAATAAAATAAAAATCCAAAGATCAGCAACATCAGATAATGAAGAAACATCAGCTCACCAAGATGAAAAAGAACTCACACAGGAAATGACAATTCAAAAAGCCAGAGTGCCTTCTTTCCTCCAAATGCCTGCACTACCTCTCCAGAAATGGTTCTGAACTTGGCTGAGATGGCAGAAATGAAAGAAATAGATTTCACAATGTAGATAGGCATGAAGATCATTGAGATGCAGGAATACATTGAAAAATAAAATGATACAGGAGCTGAAAGACAAAAGAGCCAGTATAGAAAAGCATGTAGCCAATCTGATAGAACTGAAAAATACACTACGATATACTACAAGAATTTCATAATACAATCACAAGTATTAACAGCAGAATAGAGCAACCAGAGGAAAGAATTTTGAAGCTTGAAGACTGGCTTTCTCAAATAAGACAGTTGAGAATGGAGAAAAAAGAATAAAAAGGAACAAACAAAACTTTGAAGAAATATGGGATTATGTAAAGAGACCTAATTTATGACCCACTTGTGTCCCTGAAAGAGACTGGGAGAGTTTAAGCAACTTGGAGAACATTATTTCAGGATATCACCCATGAGAACTTCTCCAACCTAGCTAGAGAGGCCAACATTCAAATTGAGGCAGAGAATCCCAGTAAGATACTTTACAAGCAGATCATCCTAAGACACATAATCATCAGATTCTCCAAGGTTGAAAAGAGAAAAAAAAAAAAAAAAAGTTAAAGGCAGCTAGAGAGAAGGGTCAGGCCACCTTCACAGGGAAGTGCATTAAACCAACAGCTGACCTTTCAGCAGAAACCTTACAAGTCAGAAGAGATTTGGAGTCAATATTCAACATTCTGAAAGAAAACAAATTCCAACGAAGAACTCATTTCTGGCCAAACTAAGCTTCATAAGCAAAAGAGGATGAGATCCTTTTCAGACAAGCAAATGCCAAGGGAACACAGAGCTTCTAAAGGAAGCTCTAAATATGGAAAGAAAAGACTGTTACCAGCCACTAAAAGTCACTGAAATACACAGACACTATAAAGGAACCATACAAACAAGGCTGCATAATAACCATCTAACATCATGATGTCAGGATCAAATCTGCACATATCAATACTAACCATGATAAATAGGCTAAATGCCCAAGCTAAAAGGCATAAAGTGGAAAATGGATAAAGAAATAAGACCCATTGGTATACTGTCTTCAAGAGACCCATCAAACTTGCATTGACAACAATAGGCTCAAAATAAAGAGACGGAAAAAAATCTATCAAGCAAATGGAAAACAGAAAAAAAAAAATGGGGGACTGCAATTCTAAATTTCAGATGAAATAGACTTTAAACCAACAAAGATCAAGAAAGACAAAGAAGGTCATTACATATTGACAAACAGTTCAATTCAGTGAGAAGACCGAATTATCCAAGATATACATGCACCCAACACAGTAGCACCCAAATTAATAATGGTCTTAGAGACTCTTAAAGATGCTTACACTCTCACACAATAACAGTGAGAGATTTCAACACCTCAGTGACAGTATGAGACAGATCATTGAGGCAGAAAAATAACAAAGATATTCAGCATCTGAACTCAGCACTGGATCAAATTGGACCTAACAGATATCTACAGAACTCTCTAAATAAAAACAAAAAACATTCTTCTCATCCCACGTGACACATATTCTAAAACTGACCACATAATTAGATGCAAAACACTCTTTAGCAAATGCAAAAGAACTGAAATCATAAGAATCACTCTCTCAAACCACAGCAGAGTCAAATTAGAAATTAAGACTAAAAAGATTACTCAAAATTATATAATTACATGGAAAGTAAATAACCTGCTCCTGAATGACTTTTAGGTAAATAATAAAATGAAGGCAGAAATCAAGAAATTCTTTGAAACGAATGAGAACAAAGATACAGCATACCGGAATCTACAGAACACAGCTAAGGCAATGTTAAGAGGGAAATTTATGGTACTAAACGTCTACATCAAAAAGTTACAAGATCCCAATTTGGCAACCAGACATCACAACTAAAAGAATGAGAGAACCAAGAGGAAACCAATCCCAAAGCTAGCAGATGATGATAAATAGCCAAATAAAAGCTGAACTGAAGGAGATAGAGACACAAGAAACCACTCAAAAAATTAACAATTACAGGAGTTGGTTTATTTTTAAAAATTAATAAAATAGATAGACCTCTAGGTCTATAGAGAAAATCCATATGAAAACAATTATAAACAACCAATGAGATATTAGCGCTGACCCCAGAAACATAAAAATAAGTATCAGAATGTATTATGAACATCTCTATGCACACAAGCTAGAAAATCTAGAAGAAATGGATAAATTCCTGGACAAATACATCCTCCCATGACTGAGCCAGAAAGTAACTGAATCCCTGAACAGACCAATAGTGAGCTCTAAAATTCAGTCAGTAATAAATAGCTTACCAATCAGAAATGCTTACAACCAGATGAATTTACAGCTAAATTCTACCACATGTATAAGAGAGAGCTATTATTGTTCCTTCTGAAACTATACCAGAAAATTGAAGAGGAGGAACTCCTCTATACTTCATTCTATGAGCCAGCATCATTCTGAAACCAAAATCTGGCAAAGACACAATAAAAACAACAACAACAACAACAACAAAACAACTTGAGGCTGATATCCTTGATGAGCACTGAAGCAAAAATCCTCAACGAAATACTAGTGAACTGAATCTAACAACACAGCAAACAGTGTATTCATCATAATCAAGTAGTCTTTATCCCTGGGATGCCAGGTTGTTTCAACATATGCAAATCAATAAACATGATCCAATGCATAAACAGAGCCAAAGACAAAAAACCACATAATCTTCTCAATAGATGCAGAAAATCCTTTCAATAAAAGTCAACACCTCTTCATATTAAAAACTCTCAATAAATTAGTTATGGAACCAATATACCTCAAAATAGTAAGAGCTATCTATGACAAACCCACAGCCAACACCATAATAAATGGGAAAAAGCTGGAAGCGTTCCCCTTGAAAACTGGCACGAAGATGCCTCTCTCCAATTCCTAGTATTGGAAGCCCTAACCAGTGCAATCAGGCAAGAGAACGATATAAAAGACATTCAAATAGGAAGAGAAAGCCAAACTATCACTGTTTGCAGACAACATAATCCTATATCTAGAAAATCCCATAGTCTCATCCCTAAAACACCTTCAACTGATAAGCAACTTTAGCAAACTCTCCAGACACAAAATTTATGTACTAAAGTAACTAACATTCCTGTACACCAACAGCAGTCAAGCCGAGAGCCAAATCAGGAGCAAAATCCCATTCACAATGGCCACAATAAGAATAAAACACCTAGGAATATAGCTAACCAGGGAGATGAAAGATCTCTAAAACAAGAACTACAAAACACTGCTCAGAGATGATACAAATATTCTATGCAATTGAATAGAAAGATTCAATATTGTTAAAATTGCCATACTACCCCAAACAATTTATAGATTCAATACTATACCTATTGAAGTACAAATGATGTTTTCCACAGAACTAAAAAGTAAAAACTATTTTAAAACTCACATAGAAAATAAAAGAGTCTGAACAATCAAAGCAATACTAAGAAAAAAAATGCTGAAAGCATCATGCTACCCAACTTCAAACTATACTACATGGCTAGAGTAACCAAAACAGCATGGCATAGGTACAAAAACAAACACATAGGCCAATGTAACAGAATAGAAAGGCTAGAAACAAGGCTGCACACTTATAATCATCTGATCTTCCACAAAGCTGACAAAAACCAGCAATGGGGAAAGACTCCTTATTCAGTAAATGCTGCTGGAATAACTGGCTAACCATATGAACCATATGCAGAAGACTGAAACTGTCCCACTTCCTTGTAACATATACAAAAAAATCAACTGAATATGAATTAAAGACTTTAATGTAAAACCTACAGCTTAAAAACCTGGAGGCCAACCTAAGCAATACCATTCTGGATGTATAAATAGGCAAAGCTTTCAGGATCAAGATGTCAAAAGCAAGTTCAACAAAAAGAAAATTGGCACATGAGATTTGTTTAAACTAAAGAGCTTTTGCACAGCAGAAGAAACTATCAGTGTGTAAACTGAGAGCATACAGAACAGGAGGAAATTTTTGCAACCGTTCATCTGACAAAGGTCTAATATCCAGAATCTGTAAGAAACTTAAACACATTTACAAGACAAAACAAACAACTCCGTTAAAAAGTGGGCAAAGGAAATGAAAAGACACTTTTTAGAAGAAGACATACATGCAACCAACAAACATATGAACAAAGTTCAATATCATTGATCATTAGAGAAATGCAAATGAAAACCACATGAGATACCAACTTACATCAGGCAGAACAGCTGTTATTTAAACGTCAAAAACAGGTGCTGGCAAAGTTGTAAAGAAAATGGAATACTTATACACTATTGGTGGGAGTTTAAATTAATAAAACTAGTCTGAAAAACAGTGTGTCAATTCTTCAAAGACCTAAAAATACAACTACTGTTTGACTCAGCAATCCCATTACTGGGTATATACCCAGAGAAATATAAATTGTGTATGTTTATTTTAGCACTATTTACACTAGCAAAGACATGGGATCAAACTAAATGCCCATCAGTGGTAGACTGGATAAAGAAAATGTGGTACATATATACCATGGAATACTATGCAGCCATAAAGAAGAATGAGATTATGTCCTTTGCAGGAATATGGATGGAACTGGGGGCCATCATTCTTAGCAAACTAACACGGGAACAGAAAACCAGATACCACATGTCCTTCTTTAAAAGTGGTAGCTAAATTATGAGAACACATGACCCCATGGAAGGGAACAATAGACACTGGGGCCCATCAGAGGGTGGACGGTGGGAGGAGGGAAAGGATCAGGAAAAAAATAATGGATAATAGGTTTAATACCAGAGTGACAAAAAATCTGTGCAACAAACTCCCATGACGCAAGTTTACCTATATAACAAACCTGCACATGTACCCCAAAATTAAAATAAAAGTAAAAAAAAAAAAAGTTAGGAATAAATTTCTCTCCAAAACTAAGTTGTAAGTGACATTACAAAAATATGTCTATCTCAGATCAGGTTTGTGTTAATTTTTCTTTTATAATTTTAATTTCTTAAAAAACATCTAGAAAGCTTTCGTCTTTTCTGAAATGTTCTTTCTTAGGAGAGTAATTTTTTAGTAAGCGCACAACTGGAACTGGTTTGTGCGCTATAACAAAAGCCTACTCTACAGGAAACAATAACCATAGACTCAGCTAATACACCATTAAGTGAAGATATTCATGTTTTCTATTGTCTTTTCTATTCTTTCATCCCTTAGCTTCAAATTACTTGCTTTGTCTGCTGTAAGATTCGCTGTAACAGGCTACTACATTGGATTCTTCCACTTAACTTTTCTAATTTTTTTTTTTTTAAATAGGCCAATTTGTACAGGTGAGAGTAGTTAGTAATTGCCAGTCTGCAATCAGCAATTAACTCCAATTAAGCCTTCCCAGCTGCTCATTCAGGCCTGTGCTAACTTCCCTCAGCCAATTAAAACAACCAAACATTGGTCACAGTTTAGACTAAAAATGTAAGACCCATTCATTCATATCTCATCATTCTGATGTACAAACTATTTGATGATATCCAATTATCAATGCAAATTACTTATCTTGTGGAGTCTCTAATTTATCCAGTTGTAGGTACATCAGTATCCAGGTGGCAAAACAATACCGTAAAATATACCGAAGGTTGGTGTTACTATCCTTCAAATAACTAATAATATTTCCAAAAATTCGCCCTAAGGAGAAAAATAACCTCAACATATTTATACAAATGTATTAATTCCAGATTTTCTAATAATTGTGAAGATTTAAAATAAAACACAAGTTTGAAGTATTTCACTCAATCTGGTCTCCCTACCCATAATTTCCATTAGCTAGTGTTAAACAAATTCCATTCTATTAACTGTTTCTTCTGCTAAGTACATTTATAGCTCTAAATATTTTAACTCTATTTATATGCATTGGTTTTCTTTTTTAGTTTTAATGGGAAATGGTGTCAAATAAATAAAAATTGTAAATGAGAGGTTTGAAAAACTCTGGGTTGTTAAAAACCCAATTGAACCTCCTAGTCAAACTGGGACAGCCTAATTGATGACCTCTTTGTATATAAGTAATAGATAAGTCACAGGTGAAGAAATATTCATTTTTTGTTATTACATGCTGAAGAAATTATTCTTGATACAATACATCTCTATTAATGTGGTTAGAAATTGTGATTTCCAAAATCACAGGTGGCGAGTCTTAAAACATTCAAAAATTGAAATATCAAGCATCTACTCTTACTCTAATGGAATAAAAATAAAAATCAATAACAAGAGAAATTTTTGGGAACTATAAAAACACATGTAAATCAAACATATACTCCTGAAAGACCAGTGAGTGAATGTAAAAATTAAAAATAAAATTTCACATTTCTTCAAACAAATGATAATGGAAACGGAATATAGCAAAATCTATGGGATACACCAGAAGTAGTACTAAGAGGAAAGTTTATAGCTATAAGCACCTATATCAAAAAGAAGAAAAACTTCAAATACACCACCTAATAATACATCTTAAAGAACTGGAAAAAGCAAGAGAAAACCATACCTAAAATTAGCAGAAGAAAATAAATAATAAAGATCAGAGCAAAAAAAATGAAACTGAACAAAGAAAACAATACAAAATATCAATGAAACAAAAAATTGACTTTTTGAAAAGAAACACAATTGACAAATCTTTAGCCATGCTAAGAAAGGTCGAGCAAGGAGCAAATTAAATAAAATCGGAGATGAAAAAGAAAATATTCCAACCAATACTGCAGAAATTTAAAGGGTCGTTAGTGGCTACTATGAGCAACTATATGCCAATAAATTTGAAAACCTAGAAGACAGAGATAATTTTTTAAACATGTATAACCTACCAAGATTGACCCATAAAGAAATCCAAAACGTGAACAGACCAATTACAAGCAATGAAATTGAAACTATAATAAAAAATTCTTCCAGCAAAGAAAAGCCTGGGAGCCAATGGCTTCACTACTGAATTTTACTAAACATTTAAAGAAGAACTAATGCCAGTCCTACTCAAACCATGCTGAAGAATAGAGGAGGAAGTAGTACTTCCAACCTCATTCTCCAGGACAGTATTACTCTGATACCAAAGGAAAGACACATGAAAAACAAAAGAGAGAAAACTGTAGGCCAATAATCCCAATGAACATTGATGCAACAATCCTTAACAAAATACTAGCTTCAATAACACATTAAAAATATATTCATCATGACCAAGTGGGATTTATCCCTGAGATGCAAAAGTGATTCAATATATACGAGTCAATCCATGTGATACATCATGTTCACAGAATGAAAAATAAAAGTCATGTAATCATTTCAACTGATGCTGAAAGCATTTGATAAAGTGCAATATCCCTTCATGATAAAAACTCTCAAAAAAAACTAGGTATGAAATGAACATATTTAAACATAATAAAAGGCATATATTATAGACTCACAGCTAATATCATGCTAAATGGCTAAATTCTCACAACCTTTCCTGTTAGATATGGAACATGACAAGAATGCCCACTTTCACTACTGCTATTCATCCTAGTACTGGAAGTGCTAGCAAGAGCCATCAGACGAGAAAGGTATAAAGGTCATCCAAATTGGAATGGAAGATGTCAAATTATCTTTTTTGCAAATGGCGTAATTTTGTACTTGGAAAAACCTAAAAATTCCACCAAAAGACTATTATAACTGATAAACAAATTAAGTTGCAAGATATAATATCACTGTACAAAAATCAGTATCATTTAGACATGCCAACAGCATGTCTCTGAAAAAGAAATAAAAAAAGTCATCACATTTACAATACCTATAAACAAAATAAAATGTCTGAAAATAAACTTAAGGAAGTGAAAGATCTCTACAGTCAAAACTATAAAACATTGATGCAAATAATTTAAGAACAAACACAAAAAATTGAAATATATTCCATGTTCATGAATCGGAAGAATTAATATTGTTAAAATATTCATACTACCCAAAAGAATGTGTAGATTAAACACGATTCCTATCAAAATTCCAATGGCAATCTTCACAGAAATAGAAAAAACACTGTTAAAATTTGTATGGAACCACAAAAGACCAAGAATATTCACAGCCATCCTGTGTAAAAAGAACAAAACTGGAGGATTCACATTTTCTAATTTCAAATTATACTACAGAGCTGTAGCAACCAGCATGATGCTGCCATGAAAACAGACACATAGACCAATGGAACACAATGGAGAACACTGAAACAAATTCACACATCTACAGTGAACTCATTTTTCGCAGTGATGCCAAGAACATATATTGGGGAAATGATAGTTTCTTCAATAAATTGTGCTATGAAACTGGATATTCACATGCAGAAGAATAAAACTACACCCCTCATTATATACAATTGTCCAACCAAAATAGATTGAAGATTTAAATGTAAGACCTCAAAATATAGAACTTCTAAAAGTAAACATTGGATAAACTCTCCAGGACATTGGCCTAAGCACAGGCAACCATAAAAAGAAAAAGAAAAAAAAAAAATGGACAAATAGGATCACATTAAGTTAAAAATCTTCTGCAGGGTGAGGAAAAAATCAATAACCCACAGAATAGGAAAAATATTTTCAATCTATTCATTTGACAAGAGATTAATAACCAGAATATATAAAGTTATCAAATAATTCCATAGGAAAAAATCTAATAATCTGCTTTAAAAATTGGCAAAATATCTGAATAGACATTTCTCAAAAGAAGACATATGAATGGCAACAGGAAAATGAAAAAATGATTGATATCATTGTTCATCAGATAAATGAAAATCAAAACTACAATCATCTTACCCCAGTTAAACTGACTTTTTTTTCCAAAGGACAGGCAATAATGAATATTGATGAGGTTGTTGGGAAAAGGAACTCTCATATACTGTTGGTGAGAATGTAAATTACATGTACAATCATGTAAATGTAATGCAATGTACAATGTAAAAACAATGTACAACGACTATGGAGAACAGTTTGGAGTTTCCTCAAAAAATGAAAATGGAACTACCATATGATCCAGCAATTCCACTTCTGGGTATGTATCCAAAATAAAGAAAATAAGTATATCAAAGATAGATCTGCACTCCCATGCTTATTGTAGCACTATTCACAATATCCAAGATTTGGAAGCAACCTAAGTGTCCATCAGCAGACAAATGGATAAAGAAAATATGGTATGTATACACAACAGAGTACTATTCAGTCCTAAAAATGAATGAGATTCTGTCATTTGGAACACAGATGGAACTGGAGGACGTTATGTTAAGTGCAATAAGCCAGGCACAGAAAGACAAACATCACATGTCCTCACTTATTTGTGGGAGCTCAAAAAGAAAAGTGAAACAATTGAATTTATGGATATAGAGCAGAATGATGATTTCCAAAGGCTGGGAAGGTTAGTTGGAGGGTGGGAAGGAAATATGGAGATGGTTAATTGGTATAAAAATCTAGTTAGATAGAACAGATAATATCTAGTATTTCATAGCACAACATGGTGACTACAGTCAATAATAATTTATTGTATATTTTTAAATAACCTAAAAGAGGATAATTTGATTGATTTTAGGACCTAGAAAGAATAAAGACTTTGTTGATGGATAACCCATTTGCCCTGATGTGATTAATGTGCATTGTATTTCTGTATCAAAATATCTCACATATCCCAAAGTATAAATACCTACCATGTACTCATAAACATTAAAAATAAAAATTAATTTTAAAAATTCAAAAAAGAAATATTATTGAAATGCACAGTTACACATATTTTGAAATTAAACAACAAAGTTCTGAATAGCAAATGAGTCAAAGGGTAAGTCACAAAAAATATTTTCAAACATTTTGAATTTATCAAAAAATTAAAAATTTAACTTACATCAATTTGAGAGATGTAACAAAAGCACTTAGTTAGAAATTTATAACTTTGAATGCATATACTCCATTGGAAAAGAAAAAATATCTCAAATCAATAATATGAGCTTTGCTTTGGAAATTTAGAGAAATAAAGAAATTTAACCTTCAATTAAGCAACAGAAAATAAATATAAATAATATTAGAGATAAATAAAAATTGTATTTAATTTTTTATTAAATAAATAAAACAGAAATATAACAAATAAATTTTTGAAGCCATTATATGTTTATTAAGATTAAGAAAAGCAACTGATAGCAAAGGCAACCAAATTAAAAACAAAACTAAAACAGAAAACACACATCATCAATATCATAAATGAAAGGTAAGTTATCACTACTGCTGTATTATAGGAATTGTGATGTTAAGAGTATACCACACACAAGTTAATCCACTCAAATCTGATTATTTTAATAAAAGGTACACTTTTCTTGGACGATAAAAATTACAAAAATTCACACAAGAAAAAATAGGTAATCTGAATTCATTTATTAATATTATAGAACATGATTCCATAATTAATATTTTAATAAAGAAAGCACCTGATTCAGATTGACTGTTGAATTTTACCTACATTAAAGGAAGAAGTGATAACAATTCTTCACAATCTCTTTCAGAAAAAGAAAATAGAGGAAATGCTTACCAACTTATTCTTAAAGTCAGTATTACTATAATATCCAAACCAGGTAAAGATGTCATTAAAAAAAAAAATTGGCCCATATCTCTTATTAATACTGATGCAAGTATACTTAATAATGTATTAGCAAGTTGAATTCAACAATATATAAAAAGAGTTATACAAAAAAACTGAGTGATTTATTTCTGATGCGCAATAATAGTTCAGTATTTAAAAATCAGTGTAATCCACTACCGATGAACGCGACAAAGAAGAATAATCATATGACAATACCAATTGACAGAAAAAAAAATTGTCAAATCCAACACCCAATCGTACAAAACAAGCAAACAAACAAGCAAACAAACAAAACTCTCAGTAAATTATGAGTAGAGACAAGATTTCTCAGCTTTATAAAGATCACCAGCCCAGACATGACGGCTCATGCCTGTAATCCAAGCATGGGATTGGGAGGACAAGGTGGGCGTATCATCTGAGGTCAGGAGTTTGAGAATAGCCTGGCCAGCATGGTGAAATCCCATCTCTGCTAAAAATACAAAAATTAGCCAGGTGTGGTGGTGCACACCTGTAACCCCAGCTACTCAGGGGGCTGAGGAACAACAATCATTTGAATCTGGAAGGTAGAGGTGGCAGTGAGCCAAGATCACACCACTTTAGCCTAGATGACAGTGTGAAACTCTGAAGTAAAAGATAGAAAAGAAAGAGAGAAGGAAGGAATGAAAGAAGGAAAGAAGGAAGGAAGGAAGGAAGGAAGGAAGGAAGGAAGGAAGGAAGGAAGGAAGGAAGGAAGGAAGGAAGGAAGGAAGGAAGGAAGGGAGGGAGGGAGGGAGGGAGGGAGGGGGGGAGGGGGGGGAAGGAGGGAGGGAGGGAGGGGAAATTCAATAATATTCTGGAAGACCTACATAATACAATAAACAAATAAAGGTTACATATTAGAAAGCAAGAAAAAAATACTTGTATTGTTTGTAGACAACATGAACATCAGTGAAGAAAACCCCAAAGAAATGACAATAAGAAATTCTGGAATGAATAAATATTCATTCATATGGAATGAATTAAATATAAAAGTCAATTGCTTTTGTATGTGCCAGTAATGAATAACTACAGTTTGATATTTAAAAATACATTAAAATAGCACACACAAAAAAGGAAATGGGTATAAATCTATCAAAATATGTATAGCATACACATGTAGAAAACTATAAAACTCTGATAAAAGCAATACACAAAAATCTAAATAAACAGATAATAATTTATTCATGAATCAGAATACTCAATGTTGTTAAGATGTCAACTCTTACCAATTACACATATGTTCAACAAAATCTCTCTCTAAATCCCATCAAACTGTACTTTTCTTGGTATAGACAAACTGATACTAACAGTTATAAGAAAAGTCAAAAAAACTAGAATAATCAATACTACTTTGCTTAAGAGGAGCAAAGTTAGAAGACGCACTCTACCTAATCTCAAGGCATACCACAAAACTAAAGCAAACAAGACAGCATGGTTCTGGTGAAAAGACAGATAGCTAAAGCATTAAGACAGGAAAAAATGTTGAGATACAGTCCCACAGAAATATAGTCACCTGACAAAAAGGAAATATATTTCAATAAAAGAAGACTGATCATTTCACCAAATGGTGTTGGAACAATTGGGTGTCCATATGCAAAACAAAACAAACAAACAAAAAGTTAGAAAAGGACCTTATACTTTTCACTAAAATTGACTCATAATAGATTGTCAGATTAAATGTAAAACATAAAATTTTAAAAAATTGTAGAAGAAAATGTTGGTGGTCTTAGATTCATGTGAGCTTTTAAGTATATTTCTAGATGAATAATCCATGGCAGAGAAATGAAGTGATAAACTAGATATTACTAAATTAAAAATTATTTCTCATAACAGCATCTTAGTAGCAAAGGATACTGTTTAAAAATGTTAAAGTACAGACTCATAAGTTTTTTTCAAAATGAATATCCCATAAAGAATTTGAATCAAAAATATACAAAAAAATTATAAAACTCAACAATTAGAAAACAAGCAACCCAATTTAAAAATGGGCAAAAGATCTAAATAGACACTTCAGCTTACTTAAACAAGTAGAAAATAAACATGCAAAGTCATACTCAATGTCACTTGTCATGAGGGAATTGCACATTAAAACTCTGGTGAAAGTTCAGTGTATGTCTGTTAGAATGGTTTAAATAATAAAATAACACCCTCACAATACCAATCTTTGGCAAGAATGTAGAGCTACAGGGACTCTCATTCATTGCTACTGGAGATGCAAAATGGTACCATAACATTGGACAAAAGTATGGCAGTATCTTCTAAAGTAAAACATGTTCTTACAATACAATTCAATGTTCATGTTCCTAGGCATGTATCCAGCTGATTTTTAAAAATATATTTCTATGTGTAACCTGCATGCAAATGTGTATAGATGCTTTATGAATGATATCCAAAAACTGGAAGTAACAAAGATAGCCTTCAATATGTTAATTGACAAACTGTGGCACACCCGTAAAATAAAATGTTATTCTGCAGTAAAAAATAATGAGTCTCAAGCCACAAAAAGACATGGATGAACCTTAAATGCATATTGCTAAATGAAAGACTCCAGTTTAAAAGGGATGTTAATTGTACAATTCCAATGATACAACATTCTGGAGTAGGCAGACTGTGGCAATGGTAAAAGTATCAGTGGTAGCCAGGAGTTAGGGAGAAAACAGAAGGTTGAGAAGCACAGGGAAATTTTAAGAATGCAAAACTGTTCTTCATGATACTATAATGGTGGATACAACATATTATGCATCTGTTAAAACCCATAGTACATTACAGGTTAAATTGAGCTTTAATTATGCAAATTTTAAAGTCAGTTAGGAAGTTGAATATTCTGGAAAGGAATGTAGACTATGACAAGAAAATCTACATGTATTACAAATTTATAAAAGTACTGATCTCTAAGTAACTGGAAATAAGTGGAGTCTGTAAAACTTTAGGATAAAAGGAAACTTGAACAGAAGTATGATACTCTAGGTGATCAATTGCTTCCCATGAGATTTCAGCCTAACAATTCTGAGGTTGCCAAAGCTGCACACTGGAATGGAACAATGAAGTAAATGAATTTCAAATGAAACAGCTAAAGTAATTCACATAGTAACGGATTACTTGGAGACCACAGAATAAACTTATGTTTAGCTTAATATGAATAGAGATGCTTACATACAAAACCATTTATCGATATATGCATAAGCACGAGTTCATATACCCACATAGAGTTTCTCGTTCTTTCGACTGAGAAGATATAAGAATACTCCAAAAACAATGAACACAATAGCACCCAGGTCTTGGTTTCTAATACCATTTTCTAATAAAAGGAAATAGGGTTCCTTAGAGAAATGGCTGGTTATAGGACTGCACTGGAAATATATAAGATGAAACTAGAGCACCTTGTAGTACCAGAATGTAAGAAAATGATAAATAAAATACCCATACTAATAAGGTTATGTCGCAAAGACACAGGAACCAATTGATAACTCACCCAATGGTTAACAAGGGAACAATTTGAGCAACGACAACAACAAATTAAAATTGTGGAGAACAGAGAACTCTCATACACTGCTGGTGAGAATGTAAATTAGTACAACCTTTATGGTAAATAGCATGCAGGTTTCTCAAAGGACTAAAAATAGAATTACCATTTGATCTAGCAATCCCACTACTGGGTATCTGCTCAAAGGAAAAGAAACTGCTGTATAAAAAACATATTCACACATATATATTTATCACAGCACTATTCAAAATAGTGGAGATATAAAATCACTCTAAATTGCCATCAACAAATGGGTGGCTGAAGAAAACGTGATACATATGCACAAGGGAATAGTATTTTGCCATAAAAAAGGATGAAATCACGTGTTTTACAGCAACATGTGTAGAACTGTAAGTTATTATCTTAAGTGACAAAAGTCAGACACAGAAAGATGAATACTCCATGTTCTTACTTATAAAAGACAGCTAAATAGTGTGTACACTTGGATATAGAGTATGGAATAATAGACTATGGAGATTCGGAAGGGTGAGGGAGTGAGAGTGGTGTGGATGATGATAAATTACTAATATGTACAATGTACATTATTTGGGCAATGGATGGCCTAAAAACCCTGACTTCACCACTATTCAAACTACATATGTAACAAAATTGCACTCATGCCCCTAAAATTATACAAATTATGATATAATTTTAAAATAGTAATAGATTTGTATCCCAAAGTTTAGAATAAATCATCATGAATTTTGTAATTTGTGATTGAGTAAATACCTAAATGCAGAAGACACAAGTCTCCTGTGTAGAGGAATTCCAAACAAGAGGAAATTTCACCCTTAAGGAGCTGCTGCATAATTGCATGCTCCTTCGTGTGGGCTGCAATCAGTGTCTTCCTTCCAGAAAGTACAATTTAATAAGGCAGACAGAAAGAATAACTCTACAGTGGAGAAACCTGACAAACCCTGCCACCACAAGGCAATCAAAACACCAACAGTGATAAGCCACTGATACGTCTACAAAATACCTGTCTTGTACTCAAAGTTGTCAAAGCTTTCAAAGAGAAGGAAACCTGGAGAACCTATCACAGCCAAACAGAGCCTGAGGAGTCATGATGACTAAACTTAATGTGGTATCTAGGATAGGACCCTGAAACAGGAAATGAACATTAGCTTTAAACTATGGAATAAAACTGAAGAAATCTGATTAATGTATGATCTTTAGTTGAGAAAAATGCATTGATGTTTCACTAATTGTTCCAAATCAACCATACGAAAGTAAGATATAATGTAAGATAATATTGCAGAGACTGGATACAGTGCATATGATAACTCTGTGTTTTCTTCACAAAAATATAAAATTGTTCTTTTTTATTCTTGTAAATTATTTTAATTGACAAGTTATACATGTTCATGGGGTACAGTGTGATATTTTGGTACATATTAATATATTCAGTGTGCAATGATCATATCAGGGAATTAGCATATCACCTCAGACATTTATCATTTCTTTGTATTGGGAACCTTCAAAATCCTCTCTTCTAGCTACTTGAAAATACATAATGAATTATTGTTAAGTATACTCATCCTACAGTGTTATACAACACTGGAACTTATTCCCCTATCTAGCTATAATTCGTGTATGTTAACCAATCTGTTCCTATCCCTCCTCCTACTATTACTCTTCCCAGCCTCTAGTGGCTGCTTCTATGAGATTAACTTTTTAAACTTCCACATGAGAACATTTGGTATCTGTCTTTCTGTGGCCGACTTATTTTTCCTAACATAATGTCCTCCAAGTTCATTCACATTGCCTCAAATGACAGAATTTCATTCTTTTTTGTGACTGAATAGTATTCCATTGTGCACATATATTACATTTCCTTCATTCCTCTCTTCATATATATGTAGATTGAGTCCATATCTTGCCTCTCGTACATACTGCTGCAATAAACATAAGGGTGCAGATATCTCCTCGACATAATAATTTAATTCCTTTTGAATATGTACCCAGTACTGGGTAATGGGATTGTTGGATAATATGGTAGTTCTACTTTAAAATTTTGAAGGAGCCTTCATACTGTATTCCATAATGACTGTATTAGTTTACATTTCAAGCACAATGTATAAAGGTTCCCTTTTCTCTTTTTCTCATTCTCATCAGCATTTTTTTTTGTCTTTTTGATTATTGAGATTCAAATGGGGTAAGATGCTGTCTTGTGATTTAGATTTGTGTTTCCTTGACGATGAGTGATATTGAGCATATATTTCTGTTTTTATGCCAGTGTCATGCCAATTTGTTTACTACAGCTTTGTAGTATATTTTGGAGTCAAATAGTGTGATGATTCCAGTTTTATTCCTTTTGTCCAGAATTGCTTTGGCATTTAAGAGTCTTTTGTGGTTCTATGCAATTTTAGAAATGTTTCTTTTTTCTATTTCTGTGAAGAATAGTATTACTAATTTCATAGGGATTGCATTGAATCTGTAAATAAAATTGTTCTACATTTTTAATGCTTATTTTTATAAACAACTATCCTCAAGAAAGAAATGAAAAAATCATAAAAACATATCCTGAATCTTACAGTTCTAAGTAGTATTGCATCAAAACAAAAACATTTCTTCCATTATCATTTCATTTAGTTTTTGTGGAAATATTGAGAAGAACAAATACTAATGGCTAAGTTAAAAATGTAGCAATGGACAATAAGTAATAAATCCTTATTCTGGCCTCTTCTACACTATGTTTTTCCAGATAGACTAGAGCAACATAAAAAATCTTATTTGAACCTCATTATAATGCAATTTTGTACACTTTTTAAAAAAAATGATTATTCAAATACACAATGATGTAAAACACCAACACATAGCATTAGCTGAATTAATATATTTTGCACATAACATTGATTAAAACTCTTAGCATTGTTGCCAGAATTTTTCACTGATTTGGGGTTATTAGTCTGTTTTTGGCTGTAGTGCAATTTTTTTCTCTAATTCTTTCTCTGCTTTTTTCTCACATAAGACACATGTATTGAACTTTGTGTTTCCTATCATTTTTCACAATGAAAATCACCATTCAAAATCATGCTTGACAGGATACAACTTCTGCCTATAACAATACAGATTATTCTCTATGTAAATAAAAGTAGTTATATTCTTTTCTGAGTGGACATTTAGCTGAGGTCCTGACATTTGTGGGTGTTTGTGTTTTATTTGCATTGATGTTGAAAGTATGCATGCCAAAAAGTTTTATATTCCAACATATTAATAGAAATTATAATTACATTTCTGCACTATCAATTTAAATACTAAATGTGTTGCTTAAAAATAATTTTTAAAGTTCAACAATTCCATAACTATTGTGGCCAGGGTATAGTTATAGTAGATAATGCACACTTTAATCTGATGATAGTTACATTGTCTTTTTTCCTAAAAATCTAAATTTTACATTTGCATTTTTAATGACTTTACAACCACTTAGAGTCACCCTTTACTTGTCATGACTAATGAGACAATACGTATGTAACTATGCTGTTCATGGTAAATTCTTCTCAGTGTTTTATTATGTTCATCACCATATTTCCAGTGCCTACCATAATTCCTAAGCATGTAAGAATAAATAAATAATAGTTTAACAAAGGCATAAAAAATTGTTTTTTTAATTATGTTAGTGAACGAATAAATTTGTGTTTACTTTTGAAACTTCAATGTATTCATCTTAAAGAATATATAATTTCAAATCTTTTTGGACATTTTGTTTTATTCAATATTTTATGAAGACTCCTGAGCTTATTGTGTGAAGTTTGCAAAGTCAAATAAGAATTTCAAATATTCGTTTAGGAGTGTTGTTGCTTCCAAGAGACTTTATACGTAATTATTCTTCTACATTTGACAATCCAATGACAGAGAATAGTTTTCTGGGGCAGTAATATAACTTTTGGGGGAGATTCCTATCACATTTGAAATTTTGGTAGAAAATTTAAATCGCGTGACTACTAATAACTTGGGATTCAAACAATTAACAGGTTATTACATTCCAGGAAACAAAACTGGCTTTTAAATCTGTAAATTAATGGTACCTATGAAGGAAAGTAATGAATCTCTCCCAATCTCAAATCACAGAACACAGTCCGCATACCTTGGGCTGGTTTTCTCCAGCAAACCAAGCTTTCCTCCACGTGAGTCTTTACAAAACATTCTTTCTTTTCCTTCGCACACTCTTCTGCCAGCACATTTTTTGCTGAACTTTTGCTCTCACTTCTGGGCTACTGTATCAATTTTCACAATAATGTCACAGTACAAACCACCTAAAACCTACTGCTTTACAACAACAAAAGTTATTTTTACACATGAGCTCCGGTGCACTCTGAGTATACAGTGACATGGGTTGGATTCAGCTAATCTTGGCTAGACTCATTCAGGTATTTGCAGAAGTTGACTGTGTGGCATAGGCTGGTTGCTCTAGGATGACCTAGCTGGGATGACTCCACTTGTTGCTCACATTCCTCCATTAGTCTGCTCTCAGTAGGTACTCATAGTGTTGTGAGGAGCCTGAAAAGAAAAAAAAATGTAAGAGCAAAAGTGCTTTCTCAAGCTTCTGACTGGCCAAAATAATTAAATAATGAAGCCCAGAATTAGTGTGGAGGAATAGTGTCAAGTAGTATAGATACTAGGAGGAATGAAAAATAGACTATTCATGCAATGAATCTCTTACAATATCTATGTCCTATGTGCCTTTCTGTCTGTATCAATATCTGTATATTTATATGGATGTACTTTAATTTGATTTCCAAGTCCAAATAACAAATGGCAAAAGTGGATGTTTCTTTGGTTATATCAAAAAATTTTTAAAAGTTGACCTGTGCTTTGATTCTATGATAATAAAAATGTTAAAAGTCACAGAGTCACATCCAGCTGAACACGTATAAAATATTTGTAACAATATTTTCTCTTTTCAATTCAAATTTAATAGCTTATTGGACTTCTCTTTTCTGTTTTCTATGCACCATTAAACATCAGACATCTCTTGTCTCATTCACACCTAATTCTTTATCTTGTTGAAATCCCTAGAAAATGTGTTATATCCTTTTTACTGTCCGTATGAATTAAACTGTCTTCTATTGCTATATTTCAGAAAATGTATCTTCTCTGTACCTCCCACTAGAATGAAATCTTAAATGCAAGACAGTATCTAATTATTTCTCCAAAATTACTCTTATGTGTCACATTTTTATCAATATTGGATATCATTATAAAGGCTAGTAGTATTATTTATGTACTGATACTTATTAGTACTCATCAACTAACATTGTGAAGGATCATTGTGAATTACTATTAATATAAATATACATATGTCTTAAGTATGGCTTGACATGAGGATAAACTTTATGATATCTAGGACAGTTGCTCTCTATCCTAAGTGTATGCTGTAATCTATCACAGAACTTTATAAATGCAGACTTCTAGTCCTCAATCTGGTAGATTCTGAGATATGTTTATATTAGTTGTTAATATTCTTCAGAAGTTGATATCAGGGGGCAGGTAATTATATTATCAAAATATAGAAAAATAAGTAGTTAAGTTCCTTAGCATAGGACATACATAACCAAAAAACAATATGAATTATCAATCCAAGCTTATGCAAAGGAGAAAGACAAAGCAAAAATATGAAGAGCTGCAAACAGTGGTAGGTTGCTCCCAACATAATTACTCATAAAGTGATATAGAATATAATATTCATCTACAGTAGAAAAGCTATTTCTAAGGCTAGCCCTCAAAGAGTAATCCAGATTAGTTTATTCAGAAGACCAATAGTGTACAGCTTAGAAAGACTGAAATAAAAACCAGTCGGTCCATACTTTTTTATTTAAATAGAAACTTATCTTTTAAAAGTAGAAAATGCTATATGACTACATTCCAAATATTTCAGATGAGAGTATAACTGAATAATTACAAATTAAAATATTGAAAAAGAGATCCCTCTTTATTACAGCAGTCTTACAAATTTATTGTCATGATAATTTTTTATCAGTTCTCTTACTTAGTTTGATCTTTATAATCATAAGAATTGTGTGAGTTACTGTTATCAGCACTTCATCAGAATATTTTGATTACCTGTTCCTGTATAGCACAGTATCCCAAAACACAGTGGGTTAACATAACTGTTTCGTTTGTTTCCTATTCAATGGATTAGAAACATCGACAGGACATTGTAGGTGGAGCTTATCTTTGCTCCAGTTGATGCCTAATGGGGATGAAATACTCAAGATTATATCTTCTTTCACATGCGTAGTGCCTCAGCTAAGATTGCTTCTGTGTTTGCGGAACAGTTAGAATGTATTAACTGGGATAGGATGATTCGGTTCCAAGATGTCTCATGCACATGACTATCAAGATGGTTCTGGCTATTTGCTGGAAGCTCAACAAAGACTTACAACTGAAAAAGTATGCTTATTGTCAACTGGGTTCCTCAGTTCTCTGGCACATGGTGATATTAGGTTTTTTCACAGCATGATGGGATCAGGATATTTGTACTTCTTGTGTGGTTGCTTGCTTCTAAAAGTGCAAAAGCAGAAGCTGCCAAAGTTTCTTCTGGTTTAGGTCCAGAAATGACACATTACTTAATTAAAGCAGATCACCAGCTCACCTTGGGCAGGAGGAGGGGCAGTAGAAGTTCTACAGCAATGTAAATACCAGGAAGCATTATTCACTGGGACCACCAATATAACCATTTACAATAGGTTGATCTTTGGCCCCCCACTAATGTTTGACTTAACCTGTGCAAAATATGTTCAACTACCCACCAAAGGAATTCAAAATCTCATGCTATTACAGCGTGAAGCTCAGGTTTGGAATCCCAGATCTCATCTTGTAAGTCAAGTCCAGGTTTGGGTGAGACCACTCAGGAGTGGTAATTTTTAAAGTGACAATCTGTAAATTTAGCAACAAGTTTCTTTGTTTCCACATATCCAACATATTTGAGATAAGAACTACATAACTTTAATATTTTTATTTATGATGGAAGTTGGATGATGAAAGGCACATAGCAGCTGTTAATCCATAATAATTCTTACATCCAGCTGAACACGTACTATTAGGGCCCAATTATTAGGACTGAACACAGTCATTATTAGGGCCCGATTTTATTCCTATGAATAGTTCTATATGGTCATTGGAAGTATTTGGATATACTTGGATTCTCTATGATTCTATGGTTATTGACTCTTCCTTCTGAATCATAATTTCCACCTGACCCTCCACTAAAAAATTTGCCCTAGACTTGCAGCTGAGTAGTTTTCTCAAACTGCTTTGTGTTCAGATAGAGTTGGAGGCCTAAAACCTCTTTTCATTTGGAAACATCTCACACCCATTTTGTCCAAGCAAATGTATTTTTATTTACAAATATGTGTGTTTCCTATGTACTAAGTTATACTCTTCTCCAGTAGACAAAATACACACACGTGCATGCACACACACACACACACACACACCCCTCTCTGAGATAGATTCTCCTCTACTTTAGGCTCAAAGTCAGGTGGCTTAAGATTTAGAAAGGTTTTATTATACAGTTTAGAGGGTCTTGATGCCCCTCTTTAGATCTCTGTAAGGTTTTGATTAAAGGTTATATAGGAATCTCATTGTGAAGATGATTTTTACTGGCAGTTCCCTGATTTTACTTTGTGCTAAGACATTTGTCATTTTGAGAACCTCAAGCTGGCGCAATAAGTTAGAACTGAGAAACAGTTTCATTTTCAAATAATAAAAAAGTGGTTTGAAAATATTTTATTTAAATTCTGCTTGACGTGATCAATTCTTTCATTAATTCATTCACTTTAATATATACCTTATCCCATTTAGGTAATTTTTTTAAAAAGTACACACTGCTATGGTTTGAATGTGTCCCCCAAAGTTCATGTGTTGCAAACCTAATCCCTAACACAGCAGTGTTAAAAGGTAAGTCCTTTGAGAGGTGATTATGTCATGGCGGATCTAGCCTCCTGAATGGATTAATGCTATTATGGTGGGAATGGGTTCATTATCACAAGGAGGGGTTGCCCCCTTCCTGTCTTTCTTGCATACTTATGCTCATGTGCCCTTCCACCGTTCTACCACGGATGACACAGCAAGAAGAACCTCACTGGACTAGGCCCATCAATTTTGAACTTTCCAGCTTCCAGAACTGTGAGCCAAATAAACTTCTATTGTTTACAAATTACCCCTGTGATATTGTCATATTCTTTTTTCTTTTTTTTGAGATGGAGTCTTGCTCTGTCACCCAGGCTGGAGTGCAGTGGTGCAATCTCGGCTCACTACACCTCCTGGGTTCAAGCAGCTCTCCTACCTCAGCCTCCCAAGTAGCTGGGATTACAGGTGCACACCACCACTCCTGACTAATTTTTGTATTTTTAGTAGAGATGGGA
The DNA here is from genome assembly GCF_043159975.1 of Macaca nemestrina. Classification (NCBI taxonomy): domain Eukaryota; kingdom Metazoa; phylum Chordata; class Mammalia; order Primates; family Cercopithecidae; genus Macaca; species Macaca nemestrina. The sequence continues at coordinate 48,704,596 of NC_092125.1, forward strand.
TTTCACCATGTTGGCTAGGCTGGTCTCAAACTCTTGACTTCGTGATCCACCCACCTTGACCTCCCAAAGTGCTGGGATTACAGGCGTGAGCCACTACACCTGGCCCACTCTGTGATATTCTATTACAACAAAATGTACTGAGAAACACATGAATAAAATGAAAAAAACTAATTGGCACTTTTAATGTCTACATTGAAATTATTTTAGCCAAATCTGTAAGTTCACAAGTTTGTTAAATGTATATTATATCTTTCGTACTACTACAAGTGATAGTCTCACCAGTTAAAACATTTTCTTCTGCTTCAATAGAAATTTCCTCCCTACGGTTTTTTGTTTGTTTGTTTGTTTGTCTTTTAGAGACAGGGTCTTGCTTTGTTGCCCAGGCTGGAGTGCAGTGGGACATTCATTACGTACTGTAACCTCAAACATTTGGATTAAGCAATCCTCTAACTAGGACCACAGGTGTGTGCCACCACACCTGGCCATTTTTTAAATTATTATTCATTTTAGAGACTGGTCATGCTGGTCTCTAACTACTGATCTCAAGCAGTCCCCTGTCTTAGCTACCCAAAGCTCTGAGATTACAGGCTTAACCCAACATGCCCAGGCTCTATGTATTAATTTTTGAATTATCTACATCTGCTGTTATAGAGTGAACTATGTTTCCCCATCCCCAAATTTGCATGTTGAAACTCTCACTCCCAATGTGACTGCATGAGGGATATAGAACCTTTAGAAAGATAATTAAGATTAAATAATGTCAAAAGGGTGGGGTCCTAATCCAATATGGTTGAAGTCCTTATAAGAAGAGGAAGAGAAACTAGCAATGCAAGAATGCAGTGAGAAGGCAGATGTCTGCCAGTCCAATAAAAAAAGCGTCAGGGTAAACCAAATATGCCCACACCTTGATCTGGAACTTCCGGCATCTGTAACTTCAAAAAAATAAACCTCTGTGCTTAAGGCCTCAAAATGATGGTTTTTGTTTGTTTGTTTATGTCAGCCCCAGCAAATTAATATATCTGCATAAGAAAATATTGACAATATAGTGGACTCAACTGTCTTATTTGCTCATTATTCTTTCATTGGGGATTTGGATAAGGCATTGTAAACATAAATACTTTCCACATCACATCATGAGAGTTCCACATTATTGCCACATATTTGGTGTGTCAATTAGAGTGAGTGGTTTGAATGTCTGCAGCTAGTCAGGATCCATTTCCAAGATGACACAATCACAATGCTGGTAATCTGATGCTGAGTATTGGTTGGGAGCTCTTACAGCACTCTCGGCTGGGGAGAAGAGTTCTCTCTGGTCGAGAAGAGATCTTCAGTTCTCCTCCCTGCGGTATCTACATGTGGCTGTCTCAACTACCTAAGACTTTCTTTATCTGTCTAAGCGTAATAGTCTCAGAGTTGTTGACTTAACATGGCTACTAACTTCCTAATAAATTGTCAGATTGTCTTAAATTTTCTGCCCTGAACTGGCACAGCATCACTTTTTGCCACACTTTGTTGGTTAAAGCAGATAGCAGAGTCAGCCCGGATTCAAAACTGGGAAGAAATACTTCATGCAGAAGTGCCCATGTAATATTCCACATATATGTGTGTGTGTGTGTGTATATAAACATATAGACACATGTTTATATATATGCATATAAAACACATAAAGTGCTTATCTGATTCGTCTGACAATCCTTGATGCATATTGTGTGACTCAATGACACAATCTCACATATGAAGAAACATTCATACAAATGATGACATTGCAGTAATATCTGAAAAGACAGAACTACCTGAATGTTCTAAAACCCACATATTTTACACAGAATTACTGTAGTCTTACAATAATATTGTTTAAATAAAATTTAGATTCATTTTTTATGTTTGTAAATTTACTTGGTGATTTTTTGAGGAATACAATTACATTTGTAAGGATAGACATTTTTATAGTATTTACTTCCTAATTACGAATGACCTACACCTATTCATCCAAAGATTTTCATAGGTTATATTTTCAGATATTATATATTGAATAAAATTTAATATTTTAACTGGTTCTTTTTACTTTTCTTGTTTCTATAGTGGTAATAGAATTGTGCCTTATTTTAATGGGCATTTCCCCTAGTTTCAAACAGCCATGTTTATAACTATAAAGCATTAATCTCTCTCTGTGGTTTATTAACACCTTTAATTAAGAGATGTTATCAGACTACACATCTGTGACATAAGTACTACCTGTATAATTGACCATATTTAAGAGAGTCCAGGTAGTCAATAGCTATGCAGGTGTAATAAACATACTCTAAAAATATTTTTGTCAGGTTTTTCAAAGATCAGATGGCTGTAGATATGTGGTATTATTTCTGAGGGCCCTGTTCTGTTCCATTGGTCTATATCTCTGTTTTGGTACCAGTACCATGTTGTTTTGGTTACTATAGCCTTGTAGTATAGTTTGAAGTCAGGTAGCGTGATGCCTCCAGCTTTGTTCTTTTGGCTTAGGATTGTCCTGGCAATGCGGGATCGTTTTTGGTTCCATATGAACTTTAAAGCGTTTTTTTCCAATCCTGTGAAGAAAGTCATCGGTAGCTTAATGGAGATGGCATTGAATCTATAAATTACCTTGGGCAGCATGACTATTTTCATGATATTGATTCTTCCTATCCATGAGCATGGCATGTTCTTCCATTTGTTTGTGTCCTCTTTTATTTCACTGGGAAAGGAGTCCCTATTTAATAAATGGTGCTGGGAAAATTGGGTAGCCGCAAGTAGAAAGCTGAAACAGGATCCTTTCCTTACCCCTTATACGAAAATTAATTCAAGATGGATTAGAGACTTAAATGTTAGACCTAAAACCATAAAAACCCTAGAAGAAAACCTAGGCAATACCATCCAAGACATAGGCATGGGCAAGGACTTCATGTCTAAAACACCAAAAGCAACGGCAACAAAAGCCAAAATTGACAAATGGGATCTAATTAAACTAAAGAGCTTCTGCACAGCAAAAGAAACTACCATCAGAGTGAACAGGCAACCTATTGAATGGGAGAAAATTTTTGCAATCTACTCATCTGACAAACGGCTAATATCCAGAACCTACAAAGAACTCAAACAAATTTACAAGAAATAAAAACAAACAACCCCATCAAAAAGTAGGCAAAGGATATGAACAGACACTTCTCAAAAGAAGACATTTATGCAGCCAACAGACATATGAAAAAATGCTCATCATCACTAGTCATCAGAGAAATGCAAATCAAAACCACAAAGAGATATCATGTCACACCAGTTAGAATGGCAATCATTAAAAAGTCAGGAAACAACAGGTGCTGGAGAGGATGTGGAGAAATAGGAACACTTTTACACTGTTGGTGGGACTGTAAACTAGTTCAACCATTGTGGAAGACAGTGTGACGATTCCTCAAGGATCTAGAACTAGAAATACCATTTGACCCAGCCATCCCATTACTGGGGATATACCCAAAGGATTATAAATCATGCTGCTATAAAGACACATGCACACGTATGTTTATTGCAACACTATTCACAATAGCAAAGACTTGGAATCAACCCAAACATCCATCACTGACAGACTGGATTAAGAAAATGTGGTACATATACACCATGGAATACTATGCAGCCATTAAAAAGGATGAGTTTGTGTCCTTTGTAGGGACATGGATGCAGCTGGAAATCATCATTCTCAGAAGCTATCGCAAAAACAGAAAACCAAACACCACATGTTCTCACTCATAGGTGGGAATTGAACCATGAGATCACTTGGACACAGGAAGGGGAACATCACACACTGGGGCCTATTGTGGGGAGGGGTGAGGGGGGCGGGATAGCATTAGGAGATATACCTAATATAAATGACGAGTTAATGGGTGCAGCACACCAACATGACACATGTATACATATGTAACAAACCCACATGTTGTGCACATGTACCCTAGAACTTAAAGTATAATAAAAAGAAAAGGAAAAAAGAAAAAAAATTTAGGAGAAGTTGAAGGCATACTTTAAAATATATGCTGGTCTGACATAATTATTCATATATACAGAAATTCTTGATGTAGTGAGCTCCTAGGTTCTTTATTGTAAATATTTAGTTAGAAACGGTCTCCTGAAAGCAACCACACTATGACAATGCAAGGAACTTCCGAACAGTTTACAACAGTAAAGTCCTCCATGGCATTATTTTGCTAGGGGTTCAGAAACACCAGGAAAACAACTCCAGCCCTGAGTGATAGGGTCTACATTTTCCTTTAATTCAGTTCTGCTGTTCTCCTAAATTATTATTATGTATTTATTTATTTATTATTTTTTTAGACAGAGTCATGCTCTGTCGCCCAGGTTGGAGCGCAGTGGCGCAATCTTGGCTCACTGCAAGCTCCGCCTCCCTGGTTCACGCCAGTCTCCTACCTCAGCCTCCTGAGTAGCTGGGACTACAGGAGCCTGCCACCACGCCTGACTAATGTTTTTGTATTTTTAGTAGAGAGGGAGTTTCACCATGTTAGCCAGGCTGGCCTTGATCTCCTGACCTCAGGTGATCCACCCCCATCGGCCACCCAAAGTGCTGGGATTATAGGCGTGAGCCACCGAGACCGGCTTGTTCTCCTAAATTTAAAACTTCATCACGATCTATCCATTCAATCAGATGATAAACTCAAGTCATAAGCAATCTAGAATTTCTTCCTTTCCCTCAGCATCACTCTGGCTGAATCCATCTTTTAAATACATCTCTAAACAGTCGTTTTTCACTTAATACCAATTTCATTCTCTTTTAGTTTAGAACTTTGGCTTATATTATTTACGTAAGTTTCTAATTTGACTGTCACAATCAACACATCATGGAACTCTTGATCTTTATTTTTGCTTACCTCCTATTTACCCTCCATTTTTCTGACCCAAGTGATTTATGTATAAAACAAATCTACACTTATCATTCTTCTATAAATCCCTGTAAGACATGGCACAAGCCTGTTAGCATGATGTGAAAAGCCCTGTTCTATCACTCGACCATTTTTCTCACATATCTCACACAGGTTTTTAGTCTGGTGTTACCAAACTACTAACGTTTTAAACACACACGTTTTTTTCCTTACCTGTTTGTTTGTTCCTGTTGCTTTCTCTTTCTGGAGAGCTTTTAGTCTCTCTGTGCTCTCCCATTCTTATCCTTCAACACTCAGTTCAATTGCTTCCAGTTCCAAGCAGTTTCCTTTGGCAACATCCCTTTTCTTACACAGTCCAGCGTGTAATAAGTGCCTTTTCTACATTATCGTAGTTCATTGGACATGCTTCCTTTTTATACAAAACACAGACACGCTTGAGATTTGTTGCATTGCCTAGGCCATGCATATTAGTTAGTGAAAAAGTAACTGTAATTTTTACTATTAAAAGTAATGGCAAAAACTGCAATTACTTTTGCACCAAACTAACACTGCAAACTCACTAGGGAATAGTAGTATAGTGTATATATAGAAGAGACTGAAGCCAAGTAGGATGTCATAATTTCATATTTAATTTAAAATAAGCTTTTTCTCTTATTCCTGTTTTACTTCTTCAACTTGTTCTCCCTCTTCATTTTAGCACAAGTTGTTAATAAACTCTCTAGGTCTTTCTCAGTTCATAACATTGAACCTGAAAAAAGTTTATTTATTTTAAAAGATATAACAATATGTTCAACCAAATTGTGTGTATGAGAACAAGAAGACCATATATAATTGTTTGATCTTTTGAAGAAAAGATAATAGCAAAACTTCAAGTTACAAATACATATTAGGTATACATTTTTGTCTGAGATAAAAGTAGATTATAAAATAAAATCTTAAAATTAGTCCTAAAATGAGACTTAACTGACAGTCTTTGGATAGAGTCAAAATCTATTAGCTGATAGGTATACTGAGAAATGATCTGGCACTGAGCCAAGTTTTTTGTGTCAAATACAGTGTTATTTAATCAAATGGAAAAATAATTCACTTAAAATCAGACCTAACAATAGATGATATTTTTGGCATAAGCAAACACATGCTTTATTTAACTGTTAGAAGATAAGTTAAAAGCCCTTGCAGCATATTCGATATGGGAAAAAGTAAGGACAATGCCAGTGACTGAAAAAGAAAAATTAACTTATTTTTTCTCAGAGAAAAATAATGTGAAATACTATCTAGTTGCATTTAAAAAAATATTTTTTTTTGCTTTACAAAATTAGCCATTACACTCCCGGATACTTATTTAAGAGTAATGAAGAAATAAGTTCAAACAAAAATCTGCACAAGAAGGTAATTTTACTTGTAATAACCCCACATTGGAAACACCGAGTTGTTCCTTTAAGAGTGAATGATTAAGCAGACTGTGCTGATGCATCCTTACCATGGTATACTACTCAGCAGTATAAAGGAACTATTTCCTGCAGCAGTCTGGACGAATCTCCAGAGAATTACACTGAATGAAAAAGGTCAACCCCAAAAGGTTACATGACGGATAATTCCATTTATATAACCTTCTTGAAATTACAAAATTATAGAAGTAGAGAACAGGTTCGTGGTTGCCAGAGGATAATAAGGGAGTGAGGTAGGAGGAAAGTAAGTGTTTCTGTAACAGAGCAGTGACAGGAATGCTTGTGATGATGGAAATGCACTGTATTTTTGATGTCGATACTCTCATTGTGGTATTGTACCATAACTAGGCCAAATATGAAAGGGTATATGGGTTCTCTCTGCATTGTTTCTTAAAACTGCAAGTGCATTCAGAATGATTACATACTAAAAAAGTTTAATTTAAAAACGCAATTCTGGCTGGACATGTGGCTCAGTCTTGTAATCCCAGCACTTTGGGAGGTCGAGGCAGAAGGATAGCTTGAGCTCAAGAATTTCAGACTAGCCTGGGCAACATGACAAAACCCCATCTCTAGGAAAAAATACAAAAAAGGGCGGTGAGCACCTGTGGTCCCAGCTACTCAGGAGACTAAGAAAGGAGGATAACTCGAGCCTGGCAGATGGAGGCTGCTGTGAGTCGGGATTACATCACTTCGCTGCAGTCTAGGCAACAGAGCAAGATCTTATCTCAAAAAAAAAGAAAAAAATGCAATTTTGTTGTTTGTTAAAAAATGATAAAGGGGAATTTCTTTCCCCTTAAATGATGTCTTCCTTAAGGTATGAAGTAAAGGATTTGAATAAAGTATGTGCTTTTAACCACAAAGTACAGATATATATATATGTATAGATATATATATATGTATAGATATATATATGTATAGAGATATATATATGTATAGAGATATATATATATCCATATATATATTAGAAGACTAGATTTAATCTCAGGCTAATTAATTTTTTAAAATCTATTGATAATATAGATAGTAAACTATTGTGTGTTACATAATTTTTTTAAATGACACAGTCCTCACCGTACATTAAGCAACCTATCCCATTAGGTATTATTGAGAAAAGTAAAAATTGACGTGATTTTAATGTTTTTAAGCACTATTTTTTTCTTCAATAGCAATGTTCGCATTTCTTACTGTTCTTTACACTGTCTTGGAAACAAAGGCACAGAAAGACATGACATGAAGTAAGTTATTGGTGTTCCCTATAAAATTCTAACCAAAGGAGGTATCAACTCCTTACCAATGGTTTATTAAATGCAAAAAAATTATAACACAATGATAAATAATATGTTTTATGACATTGAGGATTCATATCTGAAATAATAAGTGACTAAACTGCTATGTCAGAGAAAGTATAAAGTTATCTGGTGCAAACAACATGCTCTGGAAAATTAGGGTAAGTGGTGATGGTAATAATTATTGTTAATTCCAAACCAAATACCTAAGTTAGGAGTGTTTCTTTTAAATCACTCATGTAGTACGAGTAAAATGAGTTGAGATATTGCTCAAATTCAATTACATAAGATATTCTAATGTATTAATTATACTTTAAACTCATATTTGAAATTATATTTGAAATTAGATGTTACAATGACTTTGTGATACCTTAACTGAAATATCATACTGAAATCTTTTAGAAGAAAATTTTCATGATAAAAAGCTGTGATGGAGTCAGAAACTTCAAATTTCTTCATTTAATTCGCGTTATTTTTAGTTGAAATTTGAACTACTTAAGCTATTCATATTTTTATTCATGTAGTCTCATGTATATGTATCCAATAGTACCATATTTGTTATAATAAAACTGTCAGAATTCACTTAACAAAAGTTTTTCAAATGTTAAACACTGGTCTAGGCATCTAAATTATATACATTGTCTTTATTCTTCACATCTCTTAATAGAGTTTATCCTTATTTTGCAAATAAGAAGCTGGTGATTTTGGTGTTAGGTGCTTTGTGTAACAAGGCACAAAGCTAAAATAATCTAATTCAATATTATTTTCTCTTTCCGCTTTACCGCAATGTACACTTCAGAATATGAACTATGCCATTTATATATATTAAATATTCTTTTTTATTCAATAAGGATTTGTAATATGTATGACGAAAATAAAATCAGAATATTATGAAAATGTATAACCGCAGCATGTTATATTCACTAACCTTTTTTTTAAAATTTCATCACTTTACCTATCATGACAGGTAAAATGTACAGTGACTAAATGAAGCGAAGTCATGAGGAAATCTATCAATCTATCTGTGAAACTGTTAAAACTAAGGCTCTGATTTATTTTTCAGGGAATATTTTTAGCATTTTAATATAATGTACATTATTCTTGTATAATATACAGTGTAATTTAGAGGTAAAATGGAAATGCTGTAGTTGTGGCTATTAGTGTCTGATTTTCTATTTTTATAGCTTGTATGTGAAAAACAAGAATGCACATTTACATAATATTTCTAAATTTCATCATGCATTTATTTATTTATAAATTTCAATATGTATGATGTATTTTAATGTTAGGATAACCTTTGTAGATGTATAACTTGTTTAAGAATATAGATGAAGAAGCCACATTACTTAGATTTTACATCTTGCCTTCATTTTGCTATATATTAGAATCAAATTCAGTTGATTATGCCAGAAAGTGAACAAAATCATGAAGCAAAAAAAAAATTTCTATTTATATTTAAAAAGTCAAAAGTACAAGTTGGTATGTTCTCATCATGTACCCAGCGTCCTAGATTTTCACTCCACCATTAGACTATGACCTCATCTTTTACTCTCAGATGCCTGCCAGAGCTTGTTTGAGCATTTCCAGGCAGCCAGAAAGGAGAAGAGCAAAGGTCAAAACAGGCTGCCATCTGAGTCTATCTCCCTGAAATCTTACCCAATGATTCTTTTTTCATATTCCACTGGCAAAACCTTTGTCACTTTGCCATTTCTACCTGTGGGATGAGTTGCTTCCCCCAACAAAATAAGAGTTTTATTACTAAGGAGAAAAGAAAAATGTAGATTTTGTAGGCTACTCGCTACTCACAGTGTCTGCCACAATCACCCTCCAAGTAACTTTGAATAATTAAAACAAACAGAAACTGATTATGTAATACTCACATCAAGCTTTCTATTTTGTCCAGAAGATATATGTTGACAAAACTAGCCACAGGCATTTAAGATTGTAACAACTTATTCACTCTAAGGAATGCCAAAGGTATATAGCAGGGCCAAATATTCAATACAGAGATCTTAAGTTGAATGATTAAGGAATCTGTGGTTAAGATACAAATACGATATAAACAAAATCATTACCCTTGGATCATCCTGTCTTCTCAATATTTATTGTTTGGGTTATTTCTAGACCCTCCCCTGGCATGATTAGCGAGCCGGTGGTATTTCTTGCACATATCACATAACAAGCCAGTTGGTGCATTTCCAACATAGTGTTTTGGTTGGAGAAGCACAAGCCATTCTCCTGCACTTTATAGGATTTGTGATAGAGATCCTAAAGATGATCAAAATTTATTGTCTTGAGTATTGGGCCATAGACAGTTTCCTTTGAACATTACAGAAGTCTGGGGACTTTTCTGGAAGACCACATTGCAAGGAATCAGTCTTAGACAAACTGACACTTCTCAGTTCATACACTTCATTCCCAAGTGTGACCAATAAGCATCTGTTATGATTAGGTTTTGTGTCCCTACCCAAATCTCATCTTGAATTGTAATCCCCACTTGTCAAGGAAGAGACCAGGTAGAGGTAACTGAATCATGGGAGTGGTTTACTCCATGTTATTCTCGTGATAGTGAGTGAGTTCTCATGAGATTTTATGGTTTTATAAGGGGCTCTTCCACCTTCACTCAGCACTTTTCCTTTCTGCTGCCATGTGAAGAAGGTGCCTTGCTTCCCCTTCACTTTCCACCATGACTGCAAGTTTCCTGAGTCCTCCCAAGCCAGGCTGAATTCTGAGTCAATTAAGCCTCTTTCCTTTATAAATTACCCAGCTTTGGGCAGCTCTTTATAGCACTATGAAAATGGACTAATACAGCAACATACATTACACCTTCAGTAAACTGTACCTCTTCAACCCATAGGGACTGTAAGGCTGGTCATTGTCATTGTCATAGAAACACAGCAGAATTGCTGACACTGGATTCTCATTACGTCTTGTGTAGGATAGCCTGATGTTGATTAGTGAGCTGTTAAGAGTGTTCCAATATGAGACTGCATAAATTATAAATATCCTATCTGCATCACCAGATGACTCTGTCATTTCACGTTTTCAATGAGCAAACTCCTACAGACCACCTATAGCAATGATATTTCCATTACTCTAAACACATAAGATGAGGAATACAATTTTGAAGTTCTTTTAATTTTTCTCTTCTGATTTGTGCCCTCCTCTATTATTTTCTATTTTCTTTTATTTATTTATTTATTTATTTATTTATTTATTTATCTATTTATTTTATTTTTTTATTTTTTTGAGACGGAGTCTCGCTCTGTCGCCCAGGCTGGAGTGCAATGGCGCGATCTCGGCTCCCTGCAAGCTCCGCCTCCCGGGTTTACGCCATTCTCCTGCCTCAGCCTCCGGAGTAGCTGGGACTACAGGCGCCCGCCACCGCGCCTGGCTAATTTTTTGTATTTTTAGTACAGACGGGGTTTCACCGTGGTCTCGATCTCCTGACCTTGTGATCCGCCCGCCTCGGCCTCCCAAAGTACTGGGATTACAGGCGTGAGCCGCCGCGCCCGGCTTTTTCTATTTTTTTTTTTTTTTAAGATATCAGTAAGATAGGGCAGATTTTTCAGTTGGGAGAGGGCAGAGTACCCCATGTTTCTGCTCTTTGGAAATAAAATTTTACCAGGAAATAGATTAATATCTCCCCTCAGAAGAGTCTTCCCCCTTTGTTACTCTTGGTCAATCTTTCTAAAACTGAGAATAAAAACCAAGGAATCTTATTCGACATGGCCTCCTATTCTGGAATTAGAATATTGACTTTTGAATTGTTAGGAATATAAACTGCATGATTAGGGAAATACCAGTTCTTACCCCTGGTTACCAGCTTATCTTACTGGTTGCTGGTGAAACTGGCCCACTCCAAACATAGTTGTTGGACACAAGCCTTACAGTTGCAGTGTTATCTTTATGGTATGACTAGTGGCAGGATTGGCTACTTTGGAATTCCCAAATACACCAGCACATCCCCTTAGTACAAGCAACTGTTAGAGAAGTGAGAGTCCAAGACTTGCCATCTTCCCATTCTTGTAGTTGTCTAGAAGTAGATATTTTAAGAACAGACTTAATTCAACTTCCACTGAACTTGTAGAATGATAATTTATTTTCTAAGATGAAAGCTTTAAGCATGTTAACATTTACTTTTCATTAAGCAGGTCACTTATGATTTGGGTAGATTGATTACTTCAGCTGCTTGCAATGATTAAAGTTATACACATAATAAGCTTAAATGATACACCTCAAGTTATTTAAATTATTAGCATATATAATTATATTATTGCAATTGTAAAAATATATGTACTATATTTTGTGTATATGTTTACATACATATATGTTTATACACATACAGAGATTATCTTCATTACACAATAAAGAAATGGAGGCTCGGAAAATATAAGTGAACTGCCCAAGAACACACAAAAATAAATGATAATGTAAGTATGAATATCTAATTTTCTAAAATCTAACTTTTAAAAACTCTACATGCAAAATATATTTGGGGCTATATATATCAAAAGTGACAAACTTTAATGTAATAGAAACAGAATTTTTACTTAATTGATAACTATTAGATTTCTCCTTCATAAAATGTGTTTTCATAATATTTGTAAAAATATATAAAATATAAAAAGTATTAAAATCAGAACACACTATATATTAGAATTAAAATTTAATTTGATTTTTAAAATTTTTCAAAGTTTTTAAATATAAAACTATTTTTAAAATTTTAAATGTAAGAGAAAATTCTAAAATTTAGAAAATACTAGTTCAAGAAGTATCTATTATATATTAAACAATGATGCTGAAAATGTTTTTTAATGCTACTACAAACAGAAAAAAAGAACATTACCTTCCTAAAATAATGCTTATTATTGTTAAATTTTATCACATAATGAGTTAAATGGCATAGGAGCTTTAATCTTCTCTATATTGTTTAAGAAAGGATATTGTAGTAGATGACATTTCTTACATAAATAATTTTAAAAAATAAGTTATTTTTATATGATAAAATTGTAGAACGTTTGAAAAATAAAAAAATTTCAGAAAAAACAGAATAGGAGAGCAACTAAAAGCACAGGTTTTGAAATTATGATCCTAAGGGAAAAATTCATGCTCCATAATTTCTAAGTAGGATCTAGTAAAATGCTTTTCATATTATCTTACATACCTAATGTCTCTCATCTGTTAAAATGGCAAAATAAGAATATATATTGTAGTATTGATGGTTTACTTGAATAAAGCAAATGAAAGTTTTTTTAAAAATAAGAATAATATAGAATGTGTTTCCCAAAAAAATGTCAACCAGAATTGCAAAAGTTTTTTTGAAAGTATAACATTGAGATTATGTTTTAATATAAATTGTAGAATATGAAAATAAATTCCTTTTCATATTACCCCAAGAAGTTTAGTAAAATATTGCATTATTTTGACTTGTTATATATATTCTCTCTCTAGATCTCTAAGTTTTGTTAGTTACTCTCACTTAGATAAAACTGAATATATACAAAAAATTTATTATTTTAAAGTTGAACTTTATATTTGTAAAATGACCCTACTGCCCAAAGTTATTTAGAGATTCAATGCTATTCCTATCAAACTACCAATAACAGTTTTAACATAATTAGAAAAAAAAATCTAAAATTCATTTAGAATTAAAAAAGAGCACAAATAACCAAAGTAATCCTGAGCAAAAAGAACAAAGCTAGAGGCATCACATTGCCTGACTTAAAACTATACTACAAGACCACAGTAACTAAAACAGCATTGTACTGGTACAAAAACAGACACATAGACCAATGGAACAGGTTAGAGAATGCAGAAATAAAACCTCACAGCTACAAACATCTGATCTTCAACAAAGCTAACAAAGCCAAGCAATTGGGAAAGGACTCCCTGTTGAGTAAATGCTGCTGGAATAACTGACTAGCCATATGCAGAAGATTGAAGTTGGACCCCTACTTTTCACCATTTACACAAATCAACTCAAGATGGATTAAACACTTAAATGTAAAGCCTAAAACTATAAAAACTCTGGATGATAACCTAGGAAATACCATTCTGGATATCACCCCAGCAAAGACTTCATGAGGAAGACTACAAAAGCAATTGTAACAGAAACGAAAATCGAGAAGTGGGAACTAATTAAACTAAAGAACTTCTGCACAGCAGAACAAAAAAGAAGAAACAGAAAACAAAACTATCAACAGAGTAAACAGACAACTTACAGAATGGGAGAAGATACTTGCAACTGTGCATTCAAAAAAGGTCAAATATTCAGAATCTATAAGGAACTCAAAACGAATTAAAAAGCAAAAACAAACAATACCATTAGAAAATGGGAAAATGGGCAAATGGGCTGAGCGTGGTGGCTCACACCTGTAATCCCAGCACTTTGGGAGGCCAGGGCAGGAGGATCACCTGAGATCAGGAGTTCGAGACTAGCCTGGCTAACATGGTGAAACTCCATTTCTACTACTAAAAATACAAAAAATTAGCTAGGTGTAGTAGCACCCACCTGTCATTCCAGCTACTCGGGAGGCTGAAGCAGGAGAATCACTTGAACTTGGAAGGTGGAGGTTGAAGTGAGCCAAGATCATGTCATTGCACTCCAGCTTGGGCAACAAGAACAAAAACCCCATCTCAAAAAAAAAAAAAAAAAAGGAAGGAAGGAAGAAAGAAGGGGAGAGAGAGAGAGAGAGAGAGAGAGAGAGAGAGAAAGAAAGAAAGAAAGAAAGAAAGAAAGAAAGAAAGAAAGAAAGAAAGAAAGAAAGAAAGAAAGAAAGAAAGAAAGGAAGGAAGGAAGGAAGGAAGGAAGGAAGGAAGGAAGGAAGGAAGGAAGGAAGGAAGGAAGGAAGGAAGAAAGAAAGAAAGAAAGAAAGAAAGAAAGAAAGAAAGAAAGAAAGAAAGAAAGAAAGAAAGAAAGAAAGAAAGAAAGAAAGAAAGAAAGAAAGAAAGAAAGAAAGAAAGAAAGAAAGAAAGAAAGAAAGAAAGAAAGAAAGAAAGAAAGAAAGAAAGAAAGAAAGAAAGAAAGGAAGGAAGGAAGGAAGGAAGGAAGGAAGAAAGGAAGGAAGGAAGGAAGGAAGGGAGGGAGGGAAAAGAAGGAAGGAAGGAAGAGAGAGAGAGACTGAAAAGAAAAGAAAAAAGAAAAGAGAAAAGAAAAGAAAAAGGGGAAATGACATTAACAGACACTTCTCAAAAGAAGACACATGCGTGGCCAACAGCATACTAAAAAATGCTCAATATCACTAATGAGTTGGAAAACACAAGTCAAAACCACAATGAAACACCATTTCACACCGGTCAGAATGGCTATTACTAAAAAGTCAAAAAATAACAGATGCTGGACAGCTTGTAGACAAAAGGGAAACATACACTGTTGGTAGGAATGTTAGTTCGTTTAGCCACTGTTAAAAGCAGTCTGGAGATTTCTCAAAAAACCTCCAACAGAAATACCATTTGATTTAGCAATCCCAATACTGGGTATATACACAAAGGAATATACATCGTTCTACCATAAGGACACATGCATGCGTGTGTTCATCATAGCACCATTCAGCATTTTACATGGAATCAACCTAGATGTTCATCAGTGGTGGACTCGATCAAGAAAATGTACACATACACAACAGAATACTTCATAAGTATTAGAAAAATTAGATCATGACCTTTGAGGAACAGAAAACCAAATACCACATGTTCTCACTTAAAGTAGGAGCTAAACACTGAGTACATATGGATGCCAAGAACCCAACAATAGACACTGGGGACTATTTGAAGGTGGAGGGTGCAAAGAGAGGTAGGATTGGAAAACTCTCCCTTGAATATTACACTGATTACCTATGTGATAAAATTATTTGTACATCAAAACCCCATGACACACAATTTACCATGTAACAAACCTGCACATGTACCTCCTGAATCTAAAATAAAAGTTGGAAAGAAAATACATAAATAAATATAAAGTTGAATTTCAGATTCATGAATATTTAATGGCTATAATGATAAGGATTAGAGTGAGATGTTTTAAAATTCTGCCTTGTAATTTCCTGATGCAGTGAATTTTAACAAATTTCCCTAAGAGTATGCTTCCCTTTAACACTTTTATATAATTTATTGTAAGAGCCTTTAAAAACATAACTTCAATTTGCTTCATGGAAGAAGGTTATGAAAACTTCATGCTGAGCTTTATTTCTTAATGCATTATACTTATTAATGTTAAATACTTGCCATAATATATTGAATAGGTGAGACTTTTGAATAAAAAGAAAAGAATAAAGTTGCCATCTTTTGTGAAACTCCAAAACATTGTATTATTTATTTATCATGTAGCTACCATCTAACAATTTTTAAATCTTTCTTATTTTATTAATATGTAACATAAATATTTTTAAATGCACAAACTTCAGATAATTGTCAAATTATTAATGTCAAACTCAACGAATTGCCACTAAGTAAATAAAGACATCATTATTACAGCCTCCTGGATTATTATAGATAATCAGCACCCCGCAAGTCATGCTTTTCTTCATAATCATCATTGAACCAAATATTTATCAACATAAATATGATCTATATGCTATCAACTTTCATATAAATGGAACTATACATTCTCCGTGGTATCCTGTTTTGGAACTAAAACATTAATTCCTGGATTGTTAGGAATAAAGTAGACCTTACTTTGATCTTCTTTTACTCATTAAAATATGTGAGATACCCATTAACGTTGCAGCAAGTAACAGCAGGTCATTGATCTTTATTGTCCAGTTGTATGTATATTCTATAATGTAGTTATGCATTTTACTATTGATGGACATTTTGGTTGTTCTGCTGTGAGGCTATTATAACTTATACTGTCATAAGTATTGTTTTACATGAATATATTTTTGCATATATATATAGAGAGAGAGAGAGAGAGAGAGAATTTTATTAGAGGTATAACTGGGACTGGAATCACTTGATCACAGAGCATACCTATATTCAACTTGGGAAGACAACTGCTAATCAACATCCCAAAGAGGCTGTAACAATTCAGACTCCCAAAAACAGTGAAAGATACAGTTATTCCATACACCCTCCAACTTTTGATATTTTCAGCTTTTAAACGTTAGCTATCCTAGGGAGTGCATACCTGAATCTTATTGTGGATTTTATTTACACTTTCCTAATGAATAATGAATATATCTCTAGTTGTCCGCACTTTTTATCATTGATTTTTTTCTGTGATTATTATTTGCAAAAGCCTAATAAATCAAAGTCCACCAGAGACAAGAACACAGTCTGACAAAGTTAGATTTACTGACCTGATAAAGCAAGACAGGAATTCCAGAGAAACTACAAAATCCCACTCCATAAGAGGGATTAGGGAAACCTCTTTTGTAAAATTTGGCTTCTCACCAAATGATTCTTAGGAGGATCTAAGGAAAGAGTCAATTCTGATTCGTCTCTGTACCTGAGGTGGGTTTAGAAGCAGAGATTAACTACGGATTGGGTCCTGTCATGAGGCAAGGACAGCTTAGTGATTAGGTATTACCAGTATTAGATGGGACTGGCGAAGTGGCTCTAGGATGTCATTGAGGAAAAAAAAAAAAAAAAGCATTCGCCATTAAAAAAAAGAAAGGATTGTTGCGGTATTTCACAGCTGCTGCAGGGCTTTGGGACAAACAGCACCTGCACTTAATTTTGTGCTGGCTTTATCTGGGTCTGCCCTTCTGTTGTGATTAATGGTAGAGTTGCTTTTTCTGTTCTCAGTTCAAGTTGATTTTCACTCCTTTAGTTCTAGACAGGTTTTTACTCTTCATTATATATTCTGGATACTAGTATTTGTTGCCTTATGCAGTGAGACTATCATCTACCATTTTCTGGCTTTCATTTAATAATGCTTTCTGAGGAGCAGAGGTCATTACTTTTAATGAAGTAAAATTCTTCAATGTTCAGTTCAGAGCTCACGTTTGCTTCCTCCTGTTTAAGAGATGTTTGCCTATGTAAAGTTCACGAACATATTTTTCTATGCTATCTTCTAGAAAACTTGTTACTTTATGCCTCACATGAAGTCTACAATTCATCTGGAATTGATTTTCATATATATTGTAAGATCCTAGGAAATGAGATTAGTTTTTCCTTCTTTGTATATAGATAGTCAAATTGTCAAACTGCGTTTACTGAAAATATGATTCCTTTTTTTCTGGATTCCGATGGCTCTTTTTTGCACAAATCAGCTATATATATATATATATATATAGCTACCAATACTATACAATTTTACTTACTGTAGCAATATTATAAGTTTTAGAGATTGGCAAGTGTAAGTCCTCTAACCTTGTTCTCATCTTCAACTTTATTTTTAATTTTCTTTATCAGTTTGCAATACACACACACACACACACAGATACATATCATAAATGAAACTCTACTTTGATTATTATTAAAATTGCAGTGCTTCTAATATATCAATTTAAGGATATTTCCTAATATAAAAATGATAAGTCGCCTTAAACTTCAAACACGTTATAGCTCTTTTCATTTGCCTTTAAAAAATTTTTTTAATGGTATCTTGTGACTCTATCTAGTGAACTTGCATGTATTTTATATTTATTCCTAGATTTTGAAAATTATAATTTTTATAATTGTGACATTTTCATAGTAGATTTTGTAATCATTCATTGCTGGTATATAGAAGCACAATAATTATTGTGTATTGATCTTGTATTCACATACCTTGCTAAATTTATTTATTAATTTTCACGGAGTTTTCATAGATTTCGTTGACATTTCTTACAAGCATAATTCTATCAGTGAGAATGACACTTTATACCTTCTTCATACTCCACCTTTTTACTTACCTAAACTTTCTTTGCCTTGAATAGAGGTGGAGGTATTGCAATCAAAGTAAAAGCGGCTTTGCCTGCTTTATTTCATCTCAGGAAAAGCATTTTCAAAATTTAATGAGTGTAGTATTTTCTCATTTTGTGCACAGTTGTCATTTATTTATGATATACCTTCATATTTATAGTTCACTGGTAGTTTTACCTTAAAATTATATTAAATATTACCAAATAATTTATTTCTTCTAGTTTTTATCAACACATAATATCCACTAATTTTGCTAAAATTATCTTAGATTTTACAAATGCCTTCCCTGCATGTATTCAAACAATACTAGTTTTATTTTTTTATATTCTTTTGACATTAGTTGACTGATTTTAATCAATTTTGTTGAGTTATAATTTAATAAAATATTCTGCACACACGTATAATGGGTGTTTTAAAGAATTTTGCCGATATATACTCCCTTCTAACCACAAAGACAACCAAATTTAGAATATTTCTGTCTTCCCAAAATGATGATAGATGATTGTTTAGATGCAAATCTTCCCTCACCCCAACCTCCTACGATATTGATTTGTTAATTTTTGTGACCTTAGATTATTATGCATTATGTAGAATTTCAAATATACGTGAAATCAGAATGTGTGGATTCTTTGTTTCTACTTTCTTTGATTCAGCATACTACTTTTAAGATTCATCTGTGTTTTTACATTTATTCTTTTTATGGACATTTTTATTAGTGAGTAGTATTCTAATTTATGCATGTACCACAATTTGCGTATCAATTCAATATATATTTTTGGATATAATTGATGCATGCTTTCAAATTTTTTTATATATTTAGGGAGTACAAGTGCAGTTTTATTACATGGATATATTGTGTAGTGGTGTAGTCTGGGCTATTAATAAATCCATCATGTGAATGGTGTACATTGTACCTAATAGATAATTTTTTGTTGCTCATTCTTCTCCCACCCTATTACCTTTCGGAGTCTCCAATGTCTATTATTCCCCACCGTATATTCATTTGTACCCATTGTTCAGCTCACATTTTTAAGTGAAAACATGCAGTATTTGACTGTCTGCTTCTGAGCTATTTCAGTTAAGATAACCTTCAATTCAATCAATGTTGCTGCAAAAATCAGTCTTTCATGCTCTTTTAATGACTATTATTTCATGGCATATATATGCCACATCTTTTTCTTTTTTTAATTAACTTTTATTTTAGATACCAGGGGTACATGTGCAGGTTTCTTACATGAGACTATTGTGTGATTCTGAGGTTTAGTGTATGAATCACACAAGAAGTGAGAATAGTACCTGGTAGGTGGGTTTTTAACCCACTGCCTCCTCTCCTCAGTCTAGTAGTGTACAGTGTCTATTGTTTCTATATTTATGTCCATGTGTGCTTAATGTTTAGCTGTCACATATAAGTGAGAATATGTGGTATTTGCTTTTCTGTTACAGCGTTAGTCTTAAGATTATGGGCCTCAGCTCCATCCATATTGCTGCAAAGAACATGATTTCACTCTTTTTGTGGCTGCGTAGTGTTTTGTGGTGTATATGTACCACATTTCCTTTATCCAATCTACTATTCATGGGCACCTGGGTTGATTCTACGTATGCTACTCGGAATGGTGCAGTAATGAACACATGAGTACGTGTGTCTTTTTGGTAAAATGATTTATTTCCCTTTGCTGGGTCAAATAGCAGTGCTGTTTTAAGTTTCTTGAGGAATGTCCAGACTGCTTTCCAAAGGGGCTAGACTAATTTGCCTTCCCTCTAACAGTGCATGAGTGTTTCCTTTACCTTTTCCTTTTCTCAACATCTGTTATTTTTTTAACTTTTTAATAATTTCTATTCTGACTAGTGTGAAATGGCATCTCATTGTCGTTTTGATTTTCATTTCTCTGATGATTGGTGATGCTGAACATTTTTTCAATGTATTTGTTGGTCACTTGTATGACTTCTTTTGGGAAGTGTTTTTCCATGTTCTTTGCCCATTTTCTTTTGGGGGGTATTTCTTTTTTGCTTGTTGACTTGTTTAAATTCCCTACAGATTCTAGAAATTAGACCTTTGTTTGGTGCATTATTTGTAAATACCTTCTCCCATTCTGCAGGTTGTTTGTCTTCTCTGTCGATAGATGCTTATGCTGTTCAGAAGCTCATTCGTTGAATTAGTTCCCACTTGTCAATTTTTGTTTTTGTTGTCATTGTCTTTGGAGACTGAATAAAATTCTTTTTGTTAAAGCCAACGTTGAGAAAAGTATTTCCTAGATTGTCTTCCAGGATTTTTATGGTAAAAGGTCCTACATTTAAATTCTGATTCATTTTGAGTTAATTTTTGGAGCAGGAAATGTAGGGGTCCAGCTTCAATCTTTTGCATATGGCTAGCCAGCTTCCCCAGCACCATTTATTAAAAAGGGAGTCCCCTTCCCATTGCTTGTTTTTGTTGGACTTGTCGAAGATCAGATGGTTGTAGGCGCATGGCTTTACTTATGGGTTTTCTCTTCTGTTTTTTTGGTCTATGTTTCTGTTTTTGTACACATATCAACCCTTTTAGTTACTGTGGTCTTGTAGTATAGTTTGAAGTCACGTAATGTGATGCCTCTGATTTTCTTCTTTTTCCTTAGGATTACTTAAGCTAAGTAAGCTCATTTTGGGCTCTACATGAGTTTTAGAATAGTTTGTACTGATTCTGTGAAGATAGGGTAGTTTGATAGGGACAGCATTGAATCTATAAGTTGTTTTGGGCAGTATGGCCATTTTCACAATATTAATTCTTAAAATCCTTGAGCATGGAATGTTTTTTCATTTATTTGTGTTTTCTCTGATTTCTTTCAGCAGTGTTTTATAATGCTCCTTGCAGAGATCTTTTATGTCTTTGTTTAGCTTTATTCCTGGGTGTTTCATTTTCCTTATGGCTATTCTATGGGTAATTGCATTCTTGATTTCACTTTCAGCCGAGACATTGTTGGTGTATAGAAATGCTACTGATTTTTGTACATTGATTTTATATACTGAAATTTTAGTAAAGTCATTTTCAAGTTATAGAAGTCTTTTGGGAGAATGTTTAGGATTTTCCATATGGAGAATCATATCAGCAGCAAACAGAGATAGTTTGACATCTTCTTTTCCTATTTAGATGTCTTTTATTTCCTTCTATCTCCTGGTTGCTTCTGCTAGGACTTCAAGTATTATGTTGAATAAGAATGGCGAAAGTAGGCATCCTTGTCTTGTTCCAGCTCTCAGTTGGAATGGTTTGAGCTTTTGCTCATTTAGTATGCTGTTGACTGTGGGCTTGTCATTGCTGGTGCTTACTTTGTGGTATGTTTTAATCATGAAAGAATATTGAATGTTATCGAAAGCATTTTCTGTATATATTGAGATGATCATATGGTTTTGCTTTTAATTCTATTTTTGTGGTGAATCACATTTACTCATTTGCGTATGTTCAACCAAACTTGTGTCTAAGAAATTAAGCCTACTCCATTGTGGTAAATTAAATTTTGATGTGTTGCTGAATTTGCTTTGGTAATGTCTTGATGAGGATTTTTGCTTCTATATTTATTAAGGCTATTGGTCTTAGGTTTACATTTTTTATTGTGTCTCTGCCAGATTTTGGTATCAGACTGATGCCAGCTTCATAGAATGAGTTAGAGAGGAGCCCCTCTTCCTTTATTTTTTGAAAGAGTTTCAAAGGATTGGTATCCATTCTTTTCTGTATGTCTTGTAAAATTTGGTTCTCAATCCATCTGATCCAGGGCTTTTATTAGTTGCTACGTTCTTTTTATTAATTCAATGTCACATGTTAATATTTGTCTATTCAGGGTTTTCATCTTCCTGATTTAATCTTGGGAATCTTGGGAGATTGTGTGCTTCTAGGGAATTTAGCCATTTCCTCTAGGTTTTCTAATTTGTATGCATAGAGTTGTTCACAGTAGTAGTCTCGAGGGATCTTTTGTATTTCTATGGGATCAATTGTAATATTGCCTTTGTTCTTTCTGATTGTGCTTATTTGGATTCTCTCATTCTTTCTTTTTGTTAATCTAGCTAGGAGTCTATTACTCTTATTTATTATACCAAAGAATCAACTCTTGGTTTCATTGGTCTTTTGTATAGGTCTTTTATCTCAATTTCATTAGGTTCTTATCTAATTTTAGTTATTTATTTTCTTCTACTAGCATTGGAATTGGTTTGTTATTTTGTTTTTCTAGTTCCTTTGGATGCAGTTAGATTATTGATTTGTGATCTTTCTAACTTCTTGGTGAAAGCATTTTAGGGCTATCAACTTTTCTTTTAACACTGCTTGGGCTGCATTCCAGAGATTTTCGCGAGTTTGGTCCTTATATTTACTAATTTCATTTTTTTTTTACTTTCTGCCTTCATTTTTATGTTCATCCAGGAGTTTTTCAGGCCCATGTTGTTTAGTTTTCATGTATTTGTGTATTTTTGAGAGATCTTCTTCTTGATATTGATTTCTATTTTTCTTTTACTGTGGTCTGAGAGTGTGTCTGCTAAGATTTTATTTTATTTTTTGAAATTTATTGAGACTTGCTTTATGACCAAGTGATATATCTTGGATGCGTGTCCCTGCCCAAATCTCATATCAAAATGTAATTCCCAAACTGGAAGTAGGGCGTTGTAGGAAGTGACTGAATCATGGCGGGGCAGGGACAGATTTCTCATGAATAGTTTACTACCATCTCTCTTTACACTGTCCCCATGATAGTGAGTGAATTCTCCTAAGGTCTGGTCACTTAAAAGTGTGTAACACCTCACTCTTTTGCTCCTGTTCTAGCCATATGATGTTCCTGCTCACCGTCCACCTTCTGCCATGATTGTAAGTTTCCTGAGGACTCTCAAAAGCTGAGCGGGCACCAGCTTTGTTCTTCCTGTACAGCCTGCAGAACTGTGAGCCAATTAAACCTCTTTTTCTTATAAATTACCTAATATCACCTATTTCTTCATAGAAATGTGAGAATGCACTAACACAGAAAATTTGAATTAAGGAGTGGGGAATTACTGAAAATATGAAAGCAGCTTTGGAACTAGGTAACAGGCAGAAGTTGGAAGTCGTTGAAAAACTCAGAAAAAGACAGGAAAAAAAGGGAAAGTTTAGAACTTCCTAGAGGCTGATTAAATGGTTGTGACCAAAATGTTGATAGTGATATGGGCAGCGAGGGCCAGGATGATGAGGTCTCAGATGTAAATAAAGAACTTATTGGAAACTGGTGCAAGGGTAATTTTTGTTACGTCCTAGCAAGGAATTTTACTGCATTGTGCACCTGCCCTAGAAATGTGTGGAACTTTGAAATTTCAGTGATGATTAAGGTATCTGGAAGAATAAATTTCTAAGTGGCAAAACATTCAAAATGTGGCCTGGATGCGTCTGGCAACCTATGTTCAAAGCAGCCACAAAGATATGACTTAAAGCTGGTACTTATATTTATTTATTTAGTTAGTTGGTTAGTTAGTTGGTTATTTTAACTTTTATTTTAAGTTCAGGGGTACATGTGCACATTTACTATATGAGTAAATTCATGTCATGGGGATTTTGTTGTACAGATTATTTCACCATTCAGTATTAAGCCTAATACTCATTTGTTATTTTCCCTTCTCCCTCCTGCAAACCTCCGCCCTTTGGTAAACCCCAGTGTCTGTTGTTCCCCTCTGTGTGTTCATGTGTTCTCATCTTTTAGCTCCTACTTATAAGTAAGAACATGCAGTATTTTGTTTTCTGTTTCTCTGTTAGTTTGCAAAGGATAATGGATACCAGCTCCATGCATGTTCCTGCAAAGGCCATGATCTTATTTTTCATAGCTATGTGGTATTCCATGGTGCATATGTACCACATTTTCTTTATCCAGCCTACCATTAATGGACATTTAGGTTGATTTCATATCTTTGCTATTGTGAATAGTGCTGCAATGAACATATATGTGCATGTGTCTTTATGATATAATCATTTATATTCCTCTGGGTATATACCTAGTAATGGGATTGCTGAGTCAGATGGTAGTTCTTTTTATAGTTATTTGAGGAATCACCACAGGTTTCCGCAATGGTTGAGCTAATTTACACTCCCAGTGAGAGTGTATAAACATTCCTTTTTTTCTACAACCTTGCCAGCACCTGTTATTTTTTGATTTTTAATAATAGTCATTCCGACTGGTGTGAGATGGTACATTGTCATTTTGATTTGCATTTTCCTATGGATCAGTGATATAGAGTTTTTTATATGTTTCTTGGCCACATATATTTCTTCCTTTGAGAAGTATCTGTTCATGTCCTTTGCTCACTTTTTAATTTTTTGTTTTTGGAAGTTTGTTTAAGTTCCTTATGGATGCTAGATATTAGACTTGTCAGACGCATGGTTTGCAAATATTTTCTCCCATACCGTAGGATGTCTATTTACTCTGTGGATAGTTCATTTTGCTATACAGAAGCTGGTTAGCATTAATTTGATCCCATTAGCCCAGTTTTACTTTTGTTGCTATTGCTTTTTACATCTTTATAATGAAATCTTTCTCCATTACTATGTCCCAAATGACGTTGCCTAGGTTGTCTTCCAGGATTCTTATAGTTCTCGGTTTTACATTTAAATCTTTAATCCATTTTGAGTTGATTTTTGTATATGGTGTAAGGAAGGGTCCAGTTTCAATCTTCCGTGTATGGCTAGTCAGTTATCCCAGCAGCATTTACTAAATAGGGAGTTCTTTTCTGATTGCTTTTTTTTCTGCCTTGTCAAAGATCAGATACTTGCAGATGTATGAACTTATTTCTGGGCTCTCTCCTCTGTCCCATTGGTCTACGTGTCTGGTTTTGTATGATTACGATGCTGTTTTGGTTACTGTAGCCCTGTAGCATAATTTGAAGTTGGGTAGTGTGATGCCTCTAGCTTTGTTATTTTTGCTTAGTATTGCTTTGATCATTCAGGCTCTTCTTGCTTCTATATAAATTTTAAAATAGTTTTCTGCAGTTCTGTAAAGAATACCATTGGTAGTTTGATAGCAATAGCATTGAATCTATGAATTGCTTTGGGGAGTGTGGCCATTTTAATAATATTGATTCTCCCTATATATGAGTGTGGAATATTTTTCCATTTGTTTGCGTAATTGCTGATTTCTCTGAGCAGTGTGGAATTTATATTTAAAAGAGACCCAAGGAATAAAAGTTCAGAAAATTTGCAGCCTGGTCATGTAGTAGAAAAGAAAAGCACATTTTCAGGGGAGAGATTCAAGCAGGCTGTGTAAATTTGCATAAGAAAAAGGAGCAAAGTGCTAATAGTCAAGACAACAATGAAAAGGCCTCAAAGGCATTTCAGAGATCTTAGGTGCATCCCTTCTCATCACAGGCCCTGAGGCCTAGGAGGATAGAATAGTTTCATGGCCAGTTCCAGGACCCTTCACCCCTCCACAGTCTTGTACATGGCTTTCTGTATCCTGGCTACTCCACTTCCATCCGTAGATCAAAAGAACCCAAGTATAACTGGAGCCACAGCTCCAGAGCCTGCAAACCATAATCTTTAGAAACTTCCACGTGGTGTTAAGCCTCCGGGTACACAGAGTGCAAGAGTGAATTAGGCTTGGGAATCTCTGCCTAGATTACAGAAGATGTATGTAAAAGCTTGTGTGTCTAGGAAGAAGTGTGCTGTAGGGGCAGATGGCTCATGTAGAACCTCTACTAAGGCAATCCAAAGGAAAATGTGGGGCCAGAACCCCCACTTCCACTGAGTTCCCACTGAGGCATGGTCTGGTTGAGCTATGAGACAAGGGCCACCTCACTCCAGAGCCCAGAATGGCAGATCCACTGACAGCTTGCACCCTTTGCATGAAAGAGCTGCAGGCATTCAACAATCTGTGAGGGCAGCCTCTAGGGCTGAACCCTGTAAAGCCACAGGAATGAAGCTGTCCACGGTCTTGGGAGTCTACCTCTCATGCCAGTGTGCCCTGGATTTGGGACATGGAATCAAAGGATATTATAGAGTAATAAATAAGATTTATTGACAGCCCTGCTGGGTTTTGGACTTGTATGGGGCCTGTAGCCCCTTTCTTTTGGCCAACTTCTCCCTTTTGGAATGGAAATATTTACGCAATGTTTGTACTCCCATGGTATTTTGGAAGTAACTAACTTCTTTTTTATTTTATAGGCTCATAGGTGGAAGAGACTTGCATTGTCTCAAATGAGACTTTGGACTTTGAATTTGTCAGTTAGTGCTGGAATGCATTAAGATGTTGAGGATTATTTGGCAAGGCATGATTGTATTTTGAAGTGTTGGAAGGCATGAAATTTGGGAGGGTCAAGGGGCAGAACGATATAGTTAGAATATGTGTCCCTCCCTAGATCTCATATTGAAATGTAATTCCCGATGTTGGAGGTGGGATCTGGTGGGAGGTGACTGATTCATGGAAGCAGATTTTTCATGAATGGTTTACCACAATCCCTCCTCATACTGTCTTCATGATAGTGTATTAATCTATTTTCATGCTGTTTATAAAGACATACCCAAGGTTGGGCAATGGGTTTAATGGACTTAAAATTCCACATGGCTGGGGAGACCTCACAATCATGGTAGAAGGCAAGGAGGAGCAAGTGACATCTTATGTGAGTGGCAGCAGGCAAAGAGAAAGCTTATGCAGGGAAGCATCTCCTTATAGAACCAACAGATCTTATGAGACTTATTCACTATTAGGAGGAGAGCATGGGAAAGACCTGCCCCCATGATTCAATTACCTACCACTGGGTCCCTCCCACAGCATGTGGAAATTCAAGTTGAGATTTGAGTGAGGACACAGCCAAACCATATCATTCTATCCCTGGCCCCTCCCAAATCTCGTGTCCTCATATTTCAAAACCAATCATACCTTCCCAAGAGTCCCCCAAAGCCTTAACTCATTTCAACATTAACTCAAAATCTACAGTCCAATGTGTCATCTCAGACAAGGCAAGTCCCTTCTGCCTAAGAGCCTATAAAATCAAAAGCAAATTAGTTACTTCCTAGATACAATGTGGATACAGGCATTGGGCAAGCACAATCATTTCAAGTTGGAGATATTGGCCAAAACAAAGGGGCTACAGGCCCCATGCAAGTCTGAAACCCAGCAGGACAGTCAAATCTTAAAACTTCAAAATGATCTCCTTTGACTCTATGTCTCACATCCAGGTCACACTGATGCAAGAGGTGGTTCCATAGTCTTAGGCAGCTCCACCCCTGTGGCTTTGCAGGGTACAGCTCCCCAGCCCTGGTTGCTTTCACAGGCTGGTGTTGCATGTCTGCAGCTTTTCCAGGTTCAGAGTGCAAGCAGTCAGTGTATCTATCATTCTGATGTCTGGGGACTTTGGTCTTCTTCTGACAGCTCCACTAGGTGGTGCCCCAGTAGGGACTCTGTGTTGGGGCTCCAACCCAACATTTCCTTTCTGCACTGCACTAACAGAGGTTCTCCATGAGGGTCCCACCCTGCAGCAAACTTCTGCCTGTGAATCCAGGCATTTTCATACCTCCTCTGAAATCTAGGCCAAGGTTCCAAAAACTCAATTCTTGACTTCTGTGCACCTACAGGCTCAACACCACATGGAAGCTTCCAAGGCTTGTGGCTTCCACTCTCTGAAGCAAGCTGGACCTTGGCCCCTTTTAGTAGTGTCTGGAGCAGCTGGAACTTAAGGCACCAAGTCCCTAGACTGCACACAGCAGAAGGACCCTGGACCTGGCCCAGGAAACCCGTTTCTTTCTTCCTAAACCCCCGGTTCTGTGATGAGAGGGGCCCCCGCAAAGATTTCTGACATGCCCTGGAAACGTTTTTCCCATTATCTCAATGATTAACATTCGGCTTCCTCTTACTTATGCAAATTTCTTCAGCCAGCTTGAATTTCTCCTCAGAAAACGGGATTTTCTTTTCTACCACATTGTCAAGATGTGCATTTTCCAAACTTTTATGCTCTGTTTCGTTTTTGAATCTAAATGCCTTTAACAGCACCCAAGTCACATTTTGAATGCTTTGCTTCTTGGAAATTTCTTCTGCCAGATAACCTAAATCATCTCTCTCAAGTTCAAAGTTCCACAAATTCATAGAGCAAAGGCAAAATGCCACCAGGCTCTATGCTAAAACACAATGGGTCACATTTGCTCCAGTATCCAACAAGTTTTTCATCTCCATCTGAGACTACCTCAGCCTGAATTTCATTGTCTATATAATTATCAGCATTTTGATCAAAGTCATTCAATAAGTCTCTAGGGAGTGCCAAACTTTCCCACATTTCCCTATCTTCTGAGCCCCCCAAACTGTTCCAACCTCTGCCTGTTACCCAGTTCCAAAGTTCCTTCCACATTTTCAGGTATCTTTTCAGCAGCACCCCACTTATGGTATCAATTTACTGTATGAGTCCATTTTCACATGCTGATAAAGACATATCCAAGACTGGGAAATTTACAAAAGAAAGAGGGTTTGGGCACTCGGTTCCACATGGCTGTGGAGAATCATCGTCATGGAGGAAGGTGAAAGATATGCCTCACAAAGTGGCAGAAAAGAGAAGAGAGCTTGTGCAGGGAGATTTCCATTTTTAAAACCATCAGATCTCGTGAGACTTATTCACTATCATGAGAAAAGTATGGGAAAGGCCTGCCCCCATGATTCAGTTACCTCCCACCGGGTCCCTCCCACAACACGTGGGAATTCCAGATGAGATTTCGGTGGGGACACAGTCAATCCATATCAGAAAGTTAGTGAGTTCTCATGATGTCTAGTCATTTAAAAGTGTATAGCACCTCCCACTCACTCTCAAGCTCCTGCTCTGGCCATGTGATATTCCTGTTCCTTCTTCACCTTCTGCCAAGACTGTAAATTTTCTGAGAGCTCCCCAGAAGCTGAGAAGATGCCAGTGCTATTCTCCCTGTACAGCCTGCAGAACTGTGAGCCAATTACATCTCTTTGCCCTACAAATTACCCAGTCTCAAGTTTTACTCTATAGTGTTGTGAAAACAGACTAACACACTGAGCATGTGACAAATCTTAGAATAAGTTTCATGTGTGGATAAGAAAAATGTATATTCTGTGGTTATTGGTTGGAGTGTTCCATAGATATCTATTAGGTCCAACTGGTCAAGTGTCAAGTTTAAGTTGAGGGATTCTTTGTAAGTTTTCTGCCTCCATGATCTGTCTAACACTTTCTGTGGGGTGTTGAAGTCTCCCACTGTTACTGTATAGTTGTCTAAGTCTTTCTGTAGGCCAAGAGAAACTTATTTTATTAATCCAATGCCCTAATGTTAGGGGCATATATATTTATGATAGTTAAGACTTGTTGGATTATGCTCTTTATTATTATGAAATGCCTCTCATTTTCCTTCTTAATTTTATTGTCTTAAAGTCTTCTTAGTTATAAGAAGAGCAACTCCTGCTCTTTTTTGTTTTCTCTTTGCAATAATAGATCTTACTCCACCATTTTCATGTGAGCCTGTGGGTGTCATTGCATGTGAGATGGGTGTCTTGAACACAACACACGATTGGGTCTTTTTTTTCTATCCTGCCACTCTCTGTCTTTTAAGTGAGTGGTTTAGCCCACTTACATTCAAGGTTAATATTGACAGGTGTGAATTTGATCCTGTCATCATGTTGTTAGCTGGATGTTATCCAGATACGATTGGTCATGTGATTCCTTTATAGTGCCTGTGGGCTATGTGCTTTAGTGTGATTTTGTTGTAGAAGATGTCATTCTTTTGATTCTATATATAGCACTCCCTTAAGTTCCTCTTCTGAGCCTTGTCTAGTGGAAATGTATACCCTCAGCATTTGTTTGTTGAGAAATATTTTATTAATATTTCTCCATCCCTTATGAAGCTTAGTTTGGTAGGATATGAAATGCTGGTTTGCAATTTCTTTTCTTTAAAGATGCTAAAAAGATATCCCCAATCTCCTCTAACTTTTAAAATTTCTGCTCAGAGGTCTGCGGGTAGCCTCATAGGGTACCTTCTATTTAGCTCCCTTTAAGAATTTTTCTTCTTCATTGATCTTGGTGCATGTGATGACTATGTGCTTTGAGGATGGTTGTACTGTATATAATATCTCTGTATTTCTTTAATTTGCATGCCAATCTCTCTAGTGAGATTAGAGAAATTTTCATGGGCTATATCCCCAAATATATTTTCAAAGTTACTTACTGTTTCTCCTACTCTCTCAGGAATGTCAATAAGTCATCGATTTGGTCTCTTTACGTAATCCCATATTTCTTAGAGGTTATGTTCCTTTTCCTTAAGTTGTTTTTTTCTTTATTTTTATCTAAGTTGATTCAAAGACCTGGTCTTAAAGATTCTTTTCTCAGCTTGGTCTATTCTGCTGTTAATACTTGTGATTGAATCATGAAATTCCTGAGTGAATTTTTTAGTTAAAATAGCTCAGTTTGTGTTCTTTTTAAAAATGGCTATTCATGTTTCAACTCTTGAACCATTTTACTGAATTGCCTTGCTTCCTTAAATTGAGTTTGAACTTTCTTCTGAATCTTAAAGAGCTTCCTTGCCATCCAGAATCTGAATTTTATGTCTTTCATTTCAGACTGGCTAAAAACCATTGCTGGGGAGCTAGTGAGCTTGTTTGCAGGTAAGGAGACACTTTGGTTTTTTGAATTTCTGTAGTTCTTGTGCTTATTCTTTTTCATCTGGGAGGGTTGGTATTTCTTTAACTGTGGTGTAAACTGAATATAATCAGTTGGCTTCACTTCCGAAAGTTTTCAGACGGCTAAGGCTCTGTACAGGGTCTTTATTCATTGTTGAATTCTTGACTGTGGTTTTGCAGAAGGCAGAATTAGTCAAGTGTTTTTGAATGTTGTAGTTTGAACTGTGATCCAGTAGATGGCATTTGAAAACAATGGGCAATAGATAGGCCCTTAGCTGCTAGGCTCTTTTGTGTATTCTGGTGTTTGCAGCTGTGTTCCATGGTGCAAGGGGGAGACAGATGACTCCTCATTAAATTCATTTCTGGGCATTGGGCAAGTTACCTGTGATCACTAGCACTGTGCCAACAATTTTGCTGCTGCTGTTGTTGTTGTTGTTAGGTGTTTCAGGCCGTGGGGCTCCCTTGGGAGGAGGTCCAATAGGGAGATAGGTCACAGCATTTCTGGACCAGCTCTTTGGAAAGAGACATGCCTAGGTCCCAAACAAGCCTATGAACTTGTGAAAATCACCCTTCTCAGTGCACAGGGCTGTACCAGCTGCATGTTCTGTGCAGGCAGGAACATGATTTGCTTTATTATTGCACGCCTGTCCCAGGCCTCATGACTTATTTGGTTCGGATAGAAATTGTCTTTTATCTTTAGGCTGCAATGCACTGAGGGCCATGGAAAACATCTGCCCTGTGGCTACCACCAAACTGGCCTTGGGGCAGGACTTCTTTTCTCAGCTTAAAACAGATAGCTCTGTGGTTTGCCTGTATTCTACTCAGGAATGCTGCTTCTCCATGCGGGGAGAGTTTTTGGCCCCACCCTTCATGCAAGCCCAGGCCAGTAGGCCCCATGTCAATGGAGGTGCAGCTGCTCCCGATAGTCCTGGAAAGATTATCTCTAGGCACACCAGTTCCAGGCTCCAGCAGGAATAGGGGTAGCTGACTCTACAGCAGTGGATGACAGGTTGGGAGAATCCCTCTCTCCAGATATGCTCCCAGGCACCAGTGCCACCTGTCTGCTGGGACATAACCACATTCCTTCCCTACAGAACCTAGCACCACGCATGCATCTTCTCGGGGAAGAGCACAGTAAACTTCTGCTCACTAGCAGGGAGCTCTTGGGCAAAGAAGAGTATGTGATCTGCTTTCCTTTGTCCCAAGGGACACTTCAGTGCACTGCACTCTCCCTTCCCCTAAAAGGAGACCATCCTGAGAATCAGATATCTGGGAATCCCGTTGATTTGTGGTTGCTGCAGTCTGAGCAGGTTCTGGGGAATGTTTGCAGGGATCTAGTGATGCAGACACAAGGGATGAGACTCCCTGGGCAGGATACAGTTCCACAATGTTTGCACACCCAGTATGGCACCTGTGGCCTCGGCTCGGGTCTGGGTATTTTGTGAGTGAACCTGTGTAAACTGGCCACATGGTGCTTTGTCCTCAAGAATTTCCCATATCACCTCCCACAAAAGTGCTTTAGCTTACAAGGGAAGAGGCCTCTCCAACAGTTCTGCAGTTGGCAGTCTGTCATAGGGGTGAGAGGAGCAAAAAATACTTCCACCCCCACTTTCACAAGGCTTCAAGCTCCCTGGAATTCAATCTCTGCAAAACTATTGCTTCCTCGTATTTTGTGCACCAGCTTCTTTCCGCAGATTCTCTGATAGGCTCTGGAATTCTTCCCTCAGTAGTCTACTTGGGCCATGATTTCTCACTTGGAAGTTGGGTCTTTCTTAGAAGAACTGGCATCTGATGTCTCTAGTCAGCCATTATTTCCCAGCTTCTGGGGTGTCCCCTCCATTAACTATTAATTTACATTTAGTTTGCTTCTTGTCTGAGATGCTGTAACAAAAACATCATAAACTGGGTGGCTCATAAACAACGGAAATTTATTTCTCACAGTTCTGGAGGCTGGGAAGTACAAGATCAAGACAGATTTATTGTCTGGTGAGAGCCCATTTCCTAGACAGCAGTGTTTTTGCTGTAATGTTACATGGCGGAAGGGGAAAGGGATCTCTCTGGGATCTTTTATGAAAACATTAGTCTCATGAACTTTTATAAAGGCTCCATCCTCATGATCTAATCACTTCCCAAAGGCCCCACCTCCCAATGCCATCACCTTAGGGGTTAGGAGTTCAATGTATGAACTTTGGGGGACATAAATATTCAATTCACTGCATTTATACTTGGGGCCATCATAAATCATGCTTCTGTGAACATTTGTGTAAAAATCTGTGAACATGTCTTTTTATTTATCTTAAATATGTAAGAGTGAAATTGTTGGTTCTTATGTGGGTATATATTCAACTTTGTAAGAAACTACCAAAATGCTTTTCCAAGTATGTGTATAATGTTATGGTCATCAGAACTACATGATAGTTAGAGTTGATTAACATACTCACTGAAATGGATTGACTTTTCTGTGATTCAGCTATCCCACTCTTAGGTGTATACCCAAGAGAAATTCATAATGTCCTTCTGTGTGGTTTGTATGCTGATGTTTCTAGTAGTATTTTTTGTAATAGCCAAAAGGTGGAAACAATGAAAACTTTCAGGAAATGATTAATGAATTAACAAAACATTACATAACTATATATTATCATTAATCAATGAAAAGAATGAAGTGGTATACATGCAACAACACAGATAAATGTTGAAAATATACTAATTGAAAGAAGACACAAGACCACGTATTATATGATCACATTTCTATGAAATTGTTTAAATAAGCATATCCATACAGACCAAAAGTTGACTACTGGTTGCCAGGGGTTTGAGATTTGAAGAGAACAGAAACTACCTGTAATGGGTACAGGATTTCTATTTTGGAAGATAAAATATTCTAAAATTTTAGAGTTGCCAGAATTGTGGACCTCTGTGACTATCTTAAAAACCACTGAATTGTATGCTCTAAAAGAGTATATTTTATGATATGCTAATTAGATCATAGTAAATATTTTATAAAATTCAATTCACAAATCTGAAAGCCAAATTCAATCTGTATTTATATGTATCCAGACAATCAACCTATAAATATAAATGTTTATTCCATTTTGATGTGCATGATTGTAGTATTACTAAGTTATAATCTATTATATAAAACATAATAACATGAGAAATTTATATCCTCTAATATTCTAGAATAAACTTCAGTAACACTGCTTCTGAGGTTTCTTAAAATTCTATGACTGCTTACATTCTGGAATCTTGGTAATTCAATTATTTCTGCAATTATTTTTATTACTCAGTTTGTTTTATTTTGCTATGCCAAATCAGTTTTTGTTATTTACAATGTAACTAACATCAAATTCTCTATAATGTATTTCCAACTTGTCTAGTCAACACTGCATGATGTTTTCATCTTTAGCTCCGCAGTCATTGCCAATTTATTCCATAGCAATACCTCACAACTGCATGTCTCCTGCACAGAACGCTATAGTTGAGTAAGAACCATTTCAATCTTCAGCACCAAAGTCACACAAAAATGATCCCTGCTTCAATGCTCTTTCATGTTCAACAATTGCACTTCTAAGTACAAGATTTCTGTCCTATGACAAGGTTGGCGTAAGTTTTTTGTATCAGCTATTTTCTGTGTCCAAATGTGATTCTCCTCAGATCTGGGGCTTCTTAACTTAGAATTGCAAGCTTATATATTTCTTTCTTTCTTTGGTAACTTTATATTAAGAGATTTGTTGTCCACCTTTAATATTGTCTCTAAATGGAGACCATCCAGTTCTAAGCCAACATTCAATCCCAGGACACAAGATTTTGTATAATACCTATACATTCTTTCTAGCTAAGATTGAATTTCCATGCAAATTAATCAGACCCCGTCCCATGCCTTTAAATCTTTGCCAGACAGAGATTTCAGGAAGTGTCAATCTTAAGAGTATGCAATGAGAATGTATTGTGCCATAGTCTCTTAAGAATATTTGCCTAAACACTCTAAATTTACTTAAAGGATTCGCACAGGTTAGCTTCTCTTGATTAAAACAAAGGATAAACAGGAGCATGCAGGAATTCAGACTGTTTCCCTCTCCTGTTATTCTTAGAACCTTCATTCCTAGATGTATTTTGCTCATTGGGCTTTCCAAAATTATGTACTGCCAGGTTTAACATTTTGATCTTAAATGAGAATAGACTAAAAGAAAATAAAATCCTCGGGACATGGATGCAACTGGAAACCATCATTCTCAGCAAACTATCGCAAGAACAGAAAACCAAATACCTCATGTTCTCACTCATAGGTGGAAATTGAACAATGAGATCACTTGGACACAGGAAGGGGAACATTACACACTGAGTCCTATTGTGGGGAGGGGGTAGGGGGGAGGGAAAGCATTAGGAGATATACCTAATGTAAATGACGAGTTGATAGGAGCAGCACACCAACATGGCACATGTATACATATGTAACAAATCTTCACGTTGTGCACCTGTACCCTAGAACTTAAAGTATAATAAAAAAATAAAATAAAATCCTTAGTTATTTTCCGCACTGCATGATCTTTTACTTCTGCTCTAAACTTCAGTTTGCTGAATAATTTTCCCTTAGCTTTATAGAGGTATAATTGAAAAATTAAAATTATATATATTGAAGTTGTACAATATAATATTTTGATGTTTATGTTATATGTAGACACTGTGCTATAATTAGCACAATCAAGCTAATTAACATATCCATCACCTCACATGATTACTTTTATTTTTTACTGTGTGGTGATCACATACTTTACTGTATGATGAAAGTATGCCATACAGTGTTATTAAATATACTCACTGTGCTATACATTAGATCTCGAGAATTTATTCATCTTGTATAACTGAAAGTTTGTGCCCTTTGATCAAATCTCCCCATTTCCTCCAGCCTCCTATACTCTGGTAACCCCTATTCTAGTCTGCATTTTTAGATTTCACAAATAATGAGATCATGCACTGTTTGTGTCTGTGTCTGGCTTATTTCACTTAGCGTGATGTCATCCAGGTTCATCGATGTTTGCACACTCCAGGATTTCCTTCCTTCAATTTTGCATTGTGTATGCAATGTTGGTAT
This sequence comes from Macaca nemestrina, assembly GCF_043159975.1. Lineage (NCBI taxonomy): Eukaryota > Metazoa > Chordata > Mammalia > Primates > Cercopithecidae > Macaca > Macaca nemestrina. The sequence continues at coordinate 48,740,743 of NC_092125.1, forward strand.
GTATGAGAAGATAAAAAGTCTGGTATATTTTCTTACCATACCATATTTTCTTTATTCACTCCACTGAATTTTTTTTTTTTTTTTTTGAGATGGGGTCTCTCTCTGTTGCCCAGGTTGGAGTGCAGTGGCGTGATCTCGGCTCACTGCAACCTCCTCGTGGGTTCAAACAATTCTCCTGCCTCAGCCTCCCGAGTAGCTGGGATTACAGGCAGCGGCCATCAAGCCTGGCTAATTTTGTAGTTTTAGTATAGATGGGGTTTCATCATTTTGCCCAGGCTGGTCTTGAACTCCTGACCTCAGGTGACCCACCTTCCTTGGCCTCCCAAAGTATTGGGATTAGAGGCATGGACCACCACGCCTGGCCTCTTCACTGAATTTTTAACCAGAGTACTATTGCATCCTCCCATGTGGTTGGCATTCCCTCTGATACTAAATTGATTAATATTCCCCACCAATAATTTTAACTACAATTTCTTAAATTGTAGTTACTGTAGCTCTGTGGTGTAATTTGAAGTGCAATCATTCATTCTGAGTTGGTTTTACCTTTACTGAAAATTGATTGGTTAAAAAAAATTATTGTTTTTATTTTAATATGCAATTACATTACAGATGAAGCTGAACATTTTCCGTGCGCTTTTACTATTTTTAGTTAAAGCAACTCTTTATTGAAAACCTACTATTCTTAGGGTTTATGCTAGGTGCCAGAAATATAAAATCATAAATGCTTCTTCTGACAGTTTATAGTTTTGTGAAAAATCATTTGCATTTAAATGTAGAATAACCATGTAATTAGGTAAAATCACACCCCAGGCCTCTGTGCATTTACATTTACCAAAACTTTTCAACTTAACAAAAGATTACTAAATTTGTAGCCATTGCAATTCAAGATTCATATATAGAGCAGACATAATTTATAATTGTAAGAATTATTGCCAACATAAGTACTCATTTTTTTATGTTCCAAAGTCTGTACTATCTCATGGTAGCAAAATAATTATTACTGGCAAAAAAAAAGAGTGAATATTTGTGTTTAAAACCACTGACCTAGTTAATTCTATGTAACAAGTCAATTAAATCACTAATCTACTGTTGTATAAATCAGGTATGAATGATTAAAAGTATTTGCAGGACTCTGTTGATAATATTGTGTGCTCATAAAGTCACAGAGAATATAAAAATCATTATATTAATTAACCAATTAATACATTTTGTTAATCAGATTTAAATGTAGGTACGTGATCTACAAAAGGTAAGGTTAATTTCATTTAGTATGTGGCATGTATGATTTCTACTAGTAGTAGCTTATGGTTTTATTATTTTAAACAAATTTGTGATAAAAATGCTAACACATTTTCTGTTGTGAGATAAAATATTAAGGAACACTTTGCTAAAAGTTTTAAAAAACTTGTTTTACAAATGCACTTTCAAGGTTCCTTTCTGGTTTTGTTTTAAGTGAAACATCAATAATATAGTCATTTTCACATTTAAGATTCACATGGACTTTTTGCCTCTGACTTTACTGTAGAAAGTCAAAGGTGCTAGAAGGGTGACCCACACTTCCTGCTGTTACACTTGAGCCAATGGCAATTATTTTCCTTTTAAGTTTATAGGGCACCAGCATCTCAGTGTATATTTTGGCAGTTGAAACTTTGCCATTTAAAGGTTAGAATCTCTTTTGAGAGGAAAACAGAGAAACACTTCCATCTTATAAGATATTTTTTAACTTTCCAAAATATGTGAAAATAGTGTTAAATCATAAAACTCTTCAATTTAATGTAACACACTTTTTAATAGTTTTATTTAATAATGAACTTAATAACCTAATAATCTAGGTCCATTATCAAATACTGAATATAAAAGAAATGAGCAAAAAATGAAAACAGAAAACTTAGAGAAGAAACTCAAAATCGTAACCATTATACAATGAGATACTCAAAATTACTAGTAATGAGGAGAAAATGTAAATAAATAATGACATATTATTTTATCTTTGTTGAGCTATCAACAATTAAAAAGCTGATTAGTTATTTCTAAGGATACTGATATTTAGAATAATTCATGTACATCAACTAAGAATGGTTTTTAGAAATCGGGAACAAAAATGTGCTTTGAACTGAAGAAAATGACTAAGTTGATTTTTGCTAACTTGATATTCAGAAGAAAAGGTAAAAGAAGAAAAGTAAAACTAGTTAATTAGGAAATACACAGTTATAAAGAAGACTTTATAGAACAAGATCATACTACTCAAATAAATTAAAAACAAAAACTTTCAGTTAATTTCTTTTCAACATGTGTTTTTGACATCTCTATTCACACCTTTCTCTTTTTTTGAGACGGAGTCTGGCTCTGTCGCCCAGGCTAGAGTGCAGTGGCGCGATCTTGGCTCACTGCAAGCTCTGCCTCCCGGGTTCACGCCATTCTCCTGCCTCAGCCTCCCGAGTAGCTGGGACTACAGGCACCCGCCACCACGCCCGGCTAATTTTTTGTATTTTTAGTAGAGACGGGGTTTCATTGTGTTACCCAGATGGTCTCGGTCTCCTGACCTCATGGTCCACCTGCCTCGGCCTCCCAAAGTGCTGGGATTATAGGCGTGAGCCACCGTGCCCGGCCCTATTCATATCTTTCTATTCATATCTATGTCTATACCTATACCAATGTCTATATCTGTGTAATGTTTTATGTATATTATATATGACTATGTTTTTTAACTTCATATATAGATTATATATCCATGCCTGTCAAGATAGTGTTCTCCCATATTGTAATAGATTTAATTAGTTTTTTGTTGTTGTTGATCAGTAGGTTGCACTGGTAGTGTATGAGAGAACAGGCAGTCAACAATTTTGGTGGTTTTGGTGAGATCCAGTAATAAAATATTTGCCATCACTCAGAAACAGATTACTCCTCTGAAGAACTTGGACTGCAGTATTGAGGGTACTCTCAAACAATAGATCTGAACTCTGATTTATTTACATTAAGTTCCCAAATGCTAAGCATGTTTTGTTTCTGTTTTTATACTTTAAGTTCTCGAGTACATGTGCACAATGTGCAGGTTTGTTACATATGTATACATGTGCCATGTTGGTGTGCTGCACCCATTAACTCATCATTTACATTAGGTATATCTCCTAATGCTATCCCTGCCCCCTACCCCCACCCCACGACAGGCTCTGGTGTGTAATGTTCCCCTTCCTGTGTCCAGGTGATCTCATTGTTCAATTCCCACCTATGAGTGAAAACATGCGGTATTTGGTTTCTTGTCCTTGCCATAGTTTGCTGAGAATGATGGTTTCCAGCTGCATCCATGTCACTACAAAGGACATTAACTCATCCTTTGTTATGGCTGCATATTATTCCATGGTGTATATGTACTTCATTTTCTTAAACCAGTCTACAATTGATGGACATTTGGGTTGGTTCCAAGTCTTTGCTATTGTGAATAGTGCCACAATAAACATACGTGTGCGTTGTCTTTATAGCAGCATGATTTATAATCCTTTGGGTATATCCCCAGTAATGGGATGACTGGGCCAAATGGTATTTCTAGTTCTAGATCCTTGAAGAATTGCCACGTTGTCTTCCACAGTGGTTGAACTACTTTACAATCCCACCAACAGTGTAAAAGTGTTCCTATTTCTCCACATCTTCTCCAGCACTTGTTGTTTCTTGACTTTTTAATGATTGCCATTCTAACTGGTGTGACATGGTATCTCATTGTGGTTTTGATTTGCATTTCTCTGATGGCTAGTGATGATGAACATTTTTTCATGTGTCTATTGGCTGCACAAATTTCTTCTTTTAAGAAGTGTCTGTTCATATCCTTTGCCCACTTTTTGATGGGATTGTTTTTTTCTAGTAAATTTGTTTGAGTTCTTTGTAGATTCTGGATATTAGCCCTTTGTCAGATGAGTAGATTACAAAAATTTTCTCCCATTCTGCAGTTTGCCTGTTCACGCTGATTGTAGTTTCTTTTGCTGTGCAGAAGGTCTTTAGTCTAATTAGATCCCATTTATCAATTTTGGCTTTTGTTGCCATTGTTTTTGGTGTTTTAGACATGAAGTCCTTGCCCATGCCTACGTCCTGAATGGTACTACCTAAGTTTTTTTCTATGGTTTTTATGGTTTTAGGTCTAACATTTGAATCTCTAATCCATCTTGAATTAATTTTTGTATAAAGAGTAAAGAAAGGATCCAGTTTCAGCTCTACCTATGGCTAGCCAGTTTTCCCACCTCCATTTATTAAATAGGGAATCCTTTCCCCATTTCTTGTTTGTGTCAGATTTGTCAAAGATCAGATGGTTGTAGATGTGTGGTATTATTTCTGAGGGCTCTGTCCTATTCCATTGGTATATATCTCTGTTTTGGTACCAGTCCCATGCTGTTTTGGTTACCATAGCCTTGTAGTATAGTTTGAAGTCAGGTAGCGTGATGCCTCCAGCTTTGTTCTGTTGGCTTAGGATTGACTTGGCAAAGTGGGCTCTTTTTTGGTTCCATATGAACTTTAAAGTAGGTTTTTTTGTTTGTTTGTTTCCCACAAATTGGAAGCATCCTTTATGAATTCTTTATTGCCTGATTAGATTTGAAAAGATATATCTCTGATGAAGGGCTACTTCATTGCTTAAACTATTGCTGTGATCACACCAGAAGTGCAGGATGGACTCCCATGAAAAATGTGCTTAACATGTTGAGATTGAATATGACTCACACAAGATGATATGAAAGGTTTATTACGTACATAATGAGAATTTCTAGAAAGAAAATGTCTCATCTCCCAGGCTGCTCCATAAATTGTTTGAGAGATCAGAGAAAGGCGACTTCCATGGAATTTTTAATGTGGGTAGGATATGGGGTTGAGGGTTCCTGTCTGTGGTAAGGACTTGTGGGGCTTAAATCTCCCAGTGGTCCCTAAGATGGGCATGCACAAGGAGAAGAAGAGAGAGAGGGGTGAGGCTTAAAAGCTGTCAGCAGTTAAACATCAAAATATGAAGTTGTACTCTTTATTACCACTAATGATTATTTCTCTATCTGTACTTTTCCATTTTGTTTTTATGCATCTAACTTGAAGTATCTAAGGAAATATACAAGTGCAGTGCAGTGTCAGATATGACCTCTCTTGAACCTGCCATAACTGGGAAATCTATTACAAAAACTTATGGAAAAAGCCAGCAGACTCTTGAAGTTCCATATCTCAGAGTACAATACAGATCTGGGTACAAACAGGGACCTTCATGTGGTGCTCAGTTCCTCAGTTTCTTCCACAGGACATAAAAAATGTATTTGCAAAAAAAATTTTGATAACTCTCAATCTACATCAGATGATTTTTTTGCTACCTCAGGCAACCAACTTAAGTTCTATGTCTTTACTTGCTTCTAACCTATGCCCCAGGTTTGTTTGAAAAGTCTATTCTAGACGGCCAAGATGACTAATCAATCACTGGAAAAGTTTATATTGAAATGCTTCACAGTCAAAAGGAAGCCTGTCGTGTATTCAAGAAAGCCAGGTTTTTAAGATGTGATGAATTTTCCAGTGCTGCTACTACATGTTGATTATTTTGCTCAAAGAAAACCAAATAAGAAGACATCTTGAGAACTGTAAACATCTTTGTAAATGATATGTAACCATATTACAATGATCTAGTGTTGGTCTGGGGTCTATTACTTTTGGAAGCTGGAAGGCTGTTATTACCGAACCAACTTTTCACTATCCTGCTTTTAATTAAAACTTTGTGGAACTCAGAAGTATAGCTCAAGTTATCTCTGTACTTTGCCACTGACTTTTCTTATGAGGACTATTTTATAAAGTGTATTTGCATTTACTTAATTTTCCACTTTTGTTTTTCCATTTAATTATTTCAGTGAGTGTTATTGAAGCTTGCTCAGAGCTTCTCACTAGACTGATACTTTCGGCTTGGGAAAGGCCATAGATTTTCTTGGTTTCTTTACGAATAAGATCCTCCTATGTGTTTGCCCATGCCTCTGACTAGCCTAGGCATGAATTGTCCCCATGACCCTCAACTGAATTCTTCGATTCAAGCATGAAAATAAGATAATAATGTGATTCAGGACAATGTGTTGGACTTAAGTGAGAGCCTCTGAGCAGATAAATGAAGGACCAACTACAGTTGCTTTTCCTTTATTCTATCAATAAACTTTTGGCAGAGAGAATTTATTCTTTTGTCCTAGAGATAAAGAAGCTGACCAAAAAAAAGTTTTATGACCCAAGGTTCAACCATCTAACATTTAAGTTTTGTTCATTCTGGCAGTTATTAACAATGCTGCTCCGGCCTGATCTAAATATCTTACCCTGTGATTTTCAGATAACCTTTAAAGAGTGGAACCATGTATGCTGGAAAATAGTAGCAGAGAGAAAATATCTTTGCTTCTGTTTAAATTTTAATGAAAAGTAATTACAATAACAAAATACAAATATGTGATTTTGCAGAATTGAAGTGTTCCATTGCAATAAGCCTACAGATACGTGATTAACTCTGGTCGAAATTCTCGAACTGAGACTGTGATAACTGAGTAGGCACACAGGAAAATGAAAGAGGTTAGGACTACAATGACTCAGATGACAGAAACCGGGGATTTTCTTTAGTATTTTCAAAGATGTTTATTATAAAATTGTTTGTAGAAAATGTAGTGTTATATGTGAAATTTGAAAATAAAAACAGGCTGGGCACTGTGGTTCACACCTGTAATCTCTGCACTTTGAGAGGCAGAGTTGGGTGGATCACCTGAATTCAGGAGATCGAGACCAGCCTGGCCAACATAGTGCAACCCCGTCTCTACTATAATTATAAAAATTAGCCGAGGGTGGTGGTGTACACCTGTAATACCAGTTACTTAGGTGGCTGAGAAAGGAGAATCATTTTAACTATGGAAAAGGAGGTTGCAGTGAGCCGAGATTGTGCCACTGCACTCCAGCACTCTAGCCTAGGTGACAGAGTGAGGCTCCATCTCAAAAAAAAAGAAAGAAAAAGTCCCAAAGTTAGAAGTTTATTAAACAATATAAGCTATCTTGCCAGTGCTATTAAGAGATGTAAAGTATCTTTTCCTTTCCTTGTGCTTTAAATGTTAGCAAATAAACAATAAGAAAACCTAATTTTAAAATGTATTTTAAATGAATATTTCTTAAAAATGATATGCTTTAAAAATATTTCTGAAATAATTACCACAATGATCTTATTTGATCTCTAAAACAGATTTTAACAGGAAGAAAGCAGAAATTAATCTATTTTACAAATAAGCAAACTGAACTTCAGGGAGATTTTTCACTTTATGAAGGTCAAAAGTACTAGTGCTAGCTGGTTCTTGATTCTTGATATATCATCTATACATGCTGCACTTTATATTTTCCTGCTATCATGGCATTTTAGGAGACAGAGATTATTTTGAGGAAAGAGAAACTTTTCTAAAAGTGTGAAATGCAAGAAAAGAGGTGCTTCTGTACTTGTACAATATTCGTGGTTATGTTCCTATCTACCTCGATTTTCATTATATATTTTCCATCTGTAATTTTTATGTATGCAGTTTCATAGCAACATCTTTTTTTTTTTTTTGCTTTTGATCTTTCTCATGGAATTTTGAGGTTTACACATTAATTGTATTTTTACGGAAAAAATACATATATAAATATAATTCCTCAAATATTACAGAACTTAAGCCTTTATTCCCCTAATGTTCTAATATTGATGCCTGTGAAGGAAGACATATTTATTATTCACTGCAGTGATTATTCATTATGAATTATTTCATTAATACTTTTGCTCTATGATCCAGTTGTTATAAGCATGCTATTATATATTTTATTATAAGGATAACAAAGTCACATATTCAGTTGTGATTAATCCAGTAAAATATGCATCAACATATGAATTAGTTTTTATTTGCGTTTTTAATTAGTTGTACTATCTCTTTTGAGAAATAAATTTCCAGAATTTTATGTAAAAATGAATGGGGAACTGAACAAAAATAGTCAATGAAAAATTTCAAAGATAGGCGTTCAGCAAAGTCAATGTATGATACTTCTGAAGATATTAATTAATTTATCTGATACAAATATTCTCTTGTGGAGAAAACCCAGAATGTAGGTTATATTTATGTCATATGATGAACTGTATGACTATTTTGCTTTTTTGATTTCATACAGGAAAAAAATATGTTTTGAAGAAAAATTATTTCACTATGGAATATTATAATATTGTTATTGATTATACATATATATCTCTAACACATCCTATCATGTAAAACATTTATACCAATACCAATTTGATTTTAAAAACATAAATTTAAATTTATTTATGTTCTTTTCAAATGAAACTTGGATCACCACAATCTTCTGATAATAATATTATAAAGGCACTTCGTCTCACTTGTGTATATAAATTAACATTCTGAAATTTCAAGCCAGCTCCACTGGAGTCTCAACTTCTCAGAACAGTTAAATAGTAATTTTGATGAATTGCTGGAGACTAAATGTGGACTAGCATGCTTGTTGCTATTGATCCCATGAACAGTAAAAGGATAAGTAAATATTATGAACTTTCTGTATTAGCGTGCTAGAACTTTCATAACAAAATACCACTAGGTGGCTTAAACAATAGAAATTTATTTTTTTCATTCTTGGAAGCTAGAAGTACAAGACAGAGATGTTGGCAGGTTTAATTTCTTCTGAAAACTTTCTCCTTGGCTAGTGAATTTTTACCATTTGACTGTGTCTTCACATGGTCTTTCCTCTATGCAAGTTCATTCCTGGTATTTCTTTTGTTTGTCCACATTTCTTCTCTTAGAAGGACACCAGTCATACAGATTAAAATTCACACTATCTTAATCAACTATTTAAAGACCTTAACTACAAATACATTTCATTCTAGATACTATGGATTAGGACTACAACATATATATTTGGCTGGGCGTGGGGGCTGATAATTCAGTCCCTTTATGTCTACAAATTTAATATCTTGGATTAAGTGGATCAATTACTTGAAGACACAAACTACTAAAACTCACACCATGCAAAATTGATAAACTGATTAAGTCAGCACACATTAAATAGATTCAATAATTAATAACTTTCCAAAAAAGAAAGTGCACAGTCTAAATACTTTTGCTATTAAATTATGCCAAACATTTATGAAAGAAATCATACCAATACTTCACAATATCATCCAGAATATATGAGGAACACTTTCTAACTTATTTTATTAGGCCAGCACTGCCCTAATACTAAAATCAGGTAAACATAGGGGTTGTTTGTTTGTTTGTTTGTTTGAGATGGAGTCTCTATGGTCCAGGCTGGAGTGCAGTGGCAAGATCTCAGCTCATTGCAACCTCTGCCTCACTGCAACTTCCATGATTCTCCTGCCTCAGCCTCCCAAGTAGCTGGTATTATAGGTGCACACCACCATGTCCAGCTAATTTTTGCACTTTTTAATAGAGACAGGGTTGCTCTATGTTGACCAGGCTGGTTTTGAACACCTGACCTCAAGTGATTCACCTGCCTCGGCCTCCCAAAGTGCTGGGAACATGGTTTTAAAAAAGAAAATGACAGACCAATATCTTTCATAAACATAGATTCAAAACTCCTTAACAAAATATTAGCAAATCAAATTTAACAATGTATGAAAAGTAATGATACACCATGAGAAAGTGGAATTTATTCCAAGTATCCAATGCTGCTTCAACATATGAAAAATGGCCAATGTAATGCACCATATCTCAGACTAATGGTAAGGATACCCTCTCTCATCACTGCTAATATCCCTTGATTGAAAGTCCTAGTTATTTTAAATCAAAAGAAAACAGAAAGTATGAGATTTTAAAGGAAGAAGTAAAACTATTTTTATATGATTTTACTAAGTAGAAAATCTCAAATAATTGGGAAAAAAATCCAAGAACTAATAAGCATCAAGGTCATAGGACACAAGATTACTATACAAAAGTCAGTTGCTATCTTATATACCAGAAATAAATAATTTAGGTTTGATATTAAAAACAAAACGTGATTTATGATAACACCAAAATGAAATATTTAGTGTGAATCTAATAAAATGAGCAAAAAATAAATAAATAAATAAATAAATAAATAAATAAATACACACATAGAAAACTACAAAATTCTGTTGAGAGAAATCAGGAAAAAAACTAAATTAATTGAGAGAGATTTCACGTTCATGGACTGGAGAACTCAATAGTGTTAAAATGTCAGTTCTTTCCAACTTGATTCATATATTCAAAACAATCATAGCAACAGTTCCAACAAGCTCTTTTTTGTCAACAAATTAACTGAAAGGTTTATATGGAAACAAAAGAAAACCCTAAAGTTTTCTGCACAATACTGAAGAAAAGTCAGAGGGTTGATATAACCAAATTCATTACTTACTATTAAGCTATTATAATCTGTACACCATGATATTGATATATTTATTAAAAGGTTACATAAATGAGTGGAACAGAATAGAGAACCCAGAAACAGATCTAAAAAAATGTAGTTAACTAATCACAAGAAAAAAGAGCAAAGGCAGTTCAATGAATAAAGTATAGTCTTTACAACAAATGATACCAAAAAGATTGGATGTTCATATTAAGAAAAAAAAAAAGAATGTAGGCACAAACCTTACACCTTTCACAATAAGTAACTCAAAATAGTTCATATGCCCAAATATAAAATACAGCACTATAAAACTAGCAGAGGAAAACATAGAAGAAAATTCATGTGACTCTGTGTATGTGGTGTGTTTTTAGATATTAATACAACATCGAAAGAACAATCTCTTAAAAAATTGATGAACTGGACTGTATTAAAAGTAAGACCTTTAGTTCTGTAAAGACATAGTGAAGCGAATCAAAAGAGAAGCCACGGACTAAATAAAATATTTGCTTAACACCTATCTGATAAGTGATTGTATCCAAATTCACATAAATATTTAAATCTCAATAATAATGTGATTCAATTAAAAATGGGCAAGATCTGAAGAGAATCCACACCAAATTTATGTAGATAACAAACAAGCATGTAGAAAGATATTCAGCATTATATGTCATTAGATAATTTCAAATTGAAACAACAATAAGATACCACTATACATGTATTTGAATGACTAAAAGCCATAAAAATGGACAAATTGAATGCTGGAGAGGGTTGGAAGCAGCAAAAGTTTTCAATCCCTGATAAAGAAAATGCAAAATTGCACAGCCACATCAAAAGACTTTTTTTTTTAGTGTGTTAGGAAGTCAAATATAGCCATAACAATCTTGCTTCTAAGCATTTATCCAATTGATTTTAATACTTATGTCCTCATAAAAACCTGCAAGAAAAGTTTTTAACAGATTTATTCATAACTGCAAAACTAGATGCAACTGAAATAGTCTCCAATAGATGAATACATTTTTTAAATACTGTGATAAATCTATGCAATAGAATATTATTTAGCAATAAAAATGTGCTATCAAGCCACAAAAAAACGGGTAAACCTAAAATGTATATTGATAAATGAAAGATGGCAGTCAGAAAAGGGTAAATACTGTATCATTTCAATTAGATGACACTTTGAAAAAGGCAGAACTAGAGAGAGGGAAATATCAGTGGTAGGTTGAGAGGTTGGGGGACAACAACAGGGATGAATAGGTGAAGAACAGGGAATATGTAGGGGAGGGAAATTATTCTGTATGATACTGTCATGATGGAAAACATGACGTTATACGGTTGTTTAAATCCATAAACCTTATACCACAGGGTGAGCCTTCATGTATGCAAACAAAAATATCATTTAGGAGATTCGAGAATCCTAGGAAGCAATGCAGACTTTGAAGATAGAATGTAATGCTGTTTACAAATATATGAAACAACCTCAGTGGGCAGGTGGGTGGGTGGGTAGCTGCTGAACTAAGTAACTTTGGAAATGAGAGACCTATATAAACCTAAAGGCAAAAGAAACATCACAAAAGCACTATACCGGCTAATGAAGTTTTCCCCATTGGGATACTGGTGGATAATCTTGATACTTCTTCTATACATGTATACTGGAATTGAACAATAAAGTAAATAGATGGTAAATCATGACAGTGAAGCTTCTGTTTGTTGAAGTGGGTATTTACATAAAAGTAAGGGCAAGAGGCCAGAATAATTTATATGGTGATAGATGAGGTTTGGAAATATCAGCAAGACACATCAATCAATAAAACATAGAGGTGAAGATCTCAAGCTATTAGTATAATATATATATAGATTATCAAATATGGAAATATTTATATGTAAACATATAAAGACACATATATAGAGATATATTAGAAATGTGCTAAGAGGTCCTAAAAGAAATGACACCCCAGTGAAACTTGCATAGTTTGCATCCAGATCTTGTTTTCTAATATTATATTCCAATAAAAGGAACCAGAGCTCTTTGGATAAATGGCTCATTCTAGAGATGGGCCTAGAAATACACAAGATGAACACAGCTCATCCTGTTATGCTGGAAAATGAGGAGGTGTCCAAAAGCAAAAATAAACAAACAAAAAATGCTGATGGAGATATATCAGCAGAATACAAGAGCCAACTGAAAGACCTCTCGATGGCCAATCCTGAAACAATTTGAGCAAGAAAATGAAAGTTGTATTAGTGTAATACAAAATACAAAATATATGTTGATGGGAACATAATGATATAAATAAATGATTATATGAACAAATAAATATATAAGAAGAAGAGATGAGACAAATCTCCCAGGAAGAATATTTCCAAATGATTTTTGTGGATTCTCCATTATCGAGGTGAGGGAGCATTGGTCCCCATTTCTTAAGTTGTGATACATGTAATGTCTTCCTTCCAGAGTCTAGTATAGAAAGAGAGAGGGGAGAAGAGTAAGTTTAGAGTGAAGAACCCTGACAAACTTCCTCTCTGCCAGGGAATCAAGGTCCCCATCAACAGTCATGAATAATTTGATAGTGTTTCCTTTATGTGATGTGATAAAAATGACACCTCATCTCTGTGACCCGTGTCCCTAAAATACATAACCTCAGTCTAATAATGAGATAAACATTAGATAAATTCCAATAGAAGATAAAGGTGCATACTCCAAAATACTTTACCAGTAGTCTTCCAAAATGTCAACATCATCAAAAATGTCACAGAAATTGACACAGTCCACAGGATCCTAAGGAGACATGGCATCCAAATGTAATATAGATTTGAATAGACTCCCGAAACAGAAAAAGGACATTAGGTAAAAACTAAGAAAATCTCAATAAACTAGGGACTTTAATTAAGAACAATATATAAATACCTGTTTAATAATTGTAATAAATATATTCTATTATGTAAGAAGATAACACAAGTGGAAACTGGGTACTAGGTAGACAGGAACTCTCCAATATCATCTCAATTGTTCTGTTAATCCAAAACTTTACTAAACTATAAATCTGTTAAAAATGTCCTTGAAATGGTTGACAACATTCTCTTGATAGAGAGTCAATGCTACCTTTTCCACTGGAATCTTTTACTTCCTGCCCATCTCTCAGTCTGCCTCAACCACACTGGCCTCCACACTAGTCCTCGACGACACTATACCCGCTCCCACCTCAGAAGAATCCACTGTGATTTCTACCTGGAGCACTCTTTCTACATATGAGCTTAGCTAATATCCTTAATTCTTCAGGTCTCTGCTAAAAAATTTCCTCACAAGAGACAACTTCCGTGACCATCATATACAAAATAAGTACCGTCCTCCATTCTGTCTCAGGAATATTCATCATTCATGCTCAACTTTACTATTCTTAAAATGTATAAGTATTTGGTATATTATATACTCTTATGTTTATTTATTTAAGGTTTGTCTCTTTCCATTAGCATGTAAGCAGCATGTAGGAAGGAATTTCGCTGCTTTATTCACTACTGCATGCTCAGCATTTTAAAAAGTATGTGATTGACATTCAAAAAATTAATGAATGAAGCATGCAATAAGCTGATAAATGAATATAGAATTTCTATAAATATGTGTTAGTATAATATATCTAATATATCTGTAACAATATTCTAGCAGGACTTTTGATGTTAATTTTATCCCTGCTCATCTTTAATTTCTGTGAAATTTGCAGATTTAAGTTTACATTTTATATTTGTGCAGCACTTTATAATACTTCCATTATGACAGCTGCACTAGGCATAATGCTGTTTGCAACACAGTGTGGATCACAATCTGGAATATATAATGTTTAAATGTGACTGAACTGGAATATATAATTTAGCAACATAGTAAAAAATGTGCATGAGCTTGGCATTAAAAATGACAATAAAATATTATTGCCAAGCAGACTGTTAGAACACTTGGAGACTTCTTGAGTGTGTGCTAGAAAGAAAATTCTTTACTAATACCCAGTTCATGAACTTTCATACAAAAAAAAAAAAAAAGAGAAATGACAACTAGGTTACATCGTGGCATCACAATCTGGATGTAATATAAAAACCTGGAGAATGTAAGATATGAGAAATAAAATAATATGCTTCCTACTGAGTATTCAAATCTGTTTTAAACACAAAATGAACCCATAAAATTCCATTTTCATTTCCTCCAACTGTATAAACTGGAGAAAACTGTGCTGTAGATTGAATATGCTGAAATTAGTCACGGCACAGACTAAGATGTAAAACAAGTAATCTGGAAACACCCATGATTGAGAGACAGCTTTAAACAGTGAAAAGTAAGATCTGTACGGTGTTTTAAGTATTATCATTAGCATTGACTCTATGCAGCTAAGATATTCACACTGCAAAAACAAAAACTCACAATTTTGAATAGCTATTAATATGTTCTTCATACATAACACAACTACCTAATATTTCTAGACACATCTACTTGTTGTTAATGTATTTCAGTGCAGTAAGGTTTCACCAGAAGTTCCAAGCTTTAGGTTTAGAAAAATCTAGGGGCTCTGAATTACTTAATGTATCTGAAATAATTTATAAAACCTTTGTTATAAAATAACAAATTGGTCACTGCATAAATATTACTATTATTTAAGACACATGAATGAACTATATACTATAATTTTTAAAGGACATATTTTATTGGTCCAAACATATTTATTAAGCATTGACTCTATTAAAGGGAATGTCACAGATTATAGGGAAGATAAATTGTATAAATAAGTATAATATGCATGAGTATTTTAAGTACCATATCAGTATCATTATTTGTAAAAGAGAAATAAGTGTAGTTTTGAATGTTGAACTAACCAGGTACTTCCTGGATCATCTCCACGTATCATGATTTATTATCATTGTTATACTACTAGTTTCAGGTGCTCATATGTTGTGGATGATTTTTGTATCTTTGATCATGAGTCATGAGTCTGGAGGTTTTGGTATTTTTGTAATGCCTTTGTTTTATTAGAGTAATATTGCCTTCAGAAAATGAGCTGGAAAGTGTTTTCTTCATTCAGTTTTCTGGAAGATATTGGGTAGAATGATAGTATTTTTTTCTTAAACTTTTGGTAGAATACACAACCGAATCTTCTAGATGTGTGTCCTGTCTTAAAAAGAAAAAAAGTTTTAAACCACAAATTCAACTTTAAGGGACTAGCCAAGTTATATATTCTTGAGATAATTGATTAGATAGCTTATTCTAAGGAATTAGTTTATTTAATCTAAGCTATCAAATTATGACAATCTGACAATCATATTTCTTGTAGAATTCCACCCCCCGCCCCCGCTTTGTTTTTTTTGTTTTTTTTTTTTTTTGAGATGGAGTTTCACCCTGTTGCCCAGGCTAGAGTGCAATGGCACGATCTTGGCTCACTGCAACCTCTGCCTCCTAGGTTCAAGC
Organism: Macaca nemestrina; assembly: GCF_043159975.1. Taxonomy (NCBI): domain Eukaryota; kingdom Metazoa; phylum Chordata; class Mammalia; order Primates; family Cercopithecidae; genus Macaca; species Macaca nemestrina. The sequence goes on from NC_092125.1 coordinate 48,756,560, forward strand.
AATTCTCCTGCCTCAGCCTCCCGAGTAGCTGGGATTACAGGCATGTACCACCACGCCCAGCTAATTTTTGTATTTTTAGTAGAGATGGGGTTTCACCATGTTGGTCAGGCTGGTCTCAAATTCCTGACCTTGTGATCTGCTTGCCTCAGCCTCCCAAAGTGCCTGGATTACAGGCATGGGCCACTATGCTCAGCCAGAATCCCCCTTTTACCCTTTTAATATTTTGAGATCAGTAGTTACAGTCCCTCTTTCATTCCTAATGTAGGTAATTTGTGTCACCTCTTTTTTTCTTTGTTAGATTGACTAGAGTCTTATTAAATTAATTGAACTTTGAAGGGATCAGCTTTTTATTTCCTTGCTCTTTCTACTTCTTTTTTAGTTTTGCTTATTTCTGTTTTGATTATTTACATTTTTATTTCCTTCTGTTCAAGTTATGTTTGATTTATTCTTCTCTCTAAAATTTTATTTTTTTAAATAAATATGGAAGAAATTCTGATTCAACATTTGAAAACCAATCAAGTTATTTCACCACATTAAAAAAGTAAATGAGAAAATCCAAAATAGAATTTTGAAAACTAGAATGACCATAATGTTTCCGGGAAAGAAAGTAAAAATATACGTTTTATTCACTTTTGATTTTAAGAGTAAACAGAAATCTAAAGCAATCAAGAATATAAAAGTGAGTACGTGTTCTTCCAAATAACTGAGAAATTTATGTTGTAGGCTTTAGGTGCATTTTGCTTTAGAATGAAACTCATCAATAATATAGGAGACATTCCATAGTATAAGAGAACAAGTACTGTGACGGATTCTCCTACCAAGATAAATTTGATATTTTACTGATTTCAAAATTAAATACATTAATATATCACTAAAATAGCTAGAGATAAGTAATTTCTAAAAGTAAAACATACTATTATTAATATAAATATTGAATATGTATAATTTTGTCTGGTAAAAATTAAAAATACAGCTAATAAATATACAACACATATAAAAATAAATTTTACAGCTGGGTGCAGTGGCTCACACCTGTAATCCCAGCACTTTAGGAGGCCAAGGTGGGTGGATTACCTGAGGTCAGTTCGAGACCAACTTGACTAACATGGTGAAACCCTGTTTCTACTAAAAATATAAAAAATTAGCCAGGCATGGTGGCACATGCCTGTAATCCATCTACTTGGGAGGCTGAGGTAAGAGAATCGCTTGAACCTGGGAGGCGGAGGTTGCAGTGAGCTGAGATTGCACCATTACACTCCAGCTTGGGCAACAAGAGTGAAATTCTATCTCAATAAATAAATAAATAAATACATAAACAAATTTTACAAAATACATTTAAAACTTAAATAAATTAATAAAAGTTTACTGCAAGGTATTAAATATGTTCTAAAATAAATGGGCAGACATACCATTGCTAGTAAATAGGAGCATCTATGAATCAATATATAAATGTATCTCCAAATATTTTTATTTATTTTATTTTATTTTATTTTATTTTATTTTATTTTGAGACGGAGTCTGGCTCTGTCGCCCAGGCTAGAGTGCAGTGGCGCGATCTTGGCTCACTGCAAGCTCCGCTTCCCCGGTTCACGCCATTCTCTTGCCTCAGCCCCCCGAGTAGCTGGGACTACAGGCGCCCGCCATCACGCGCGGTTAGTTTTTTGTATTTTTAGTAGAGACGGGGTTTCACTGTGTGAGCCGGGATGGGATGGTCTGGATCTCCTGACCTCGTGATCCGCCCGCCTTGGCCTCCCAAAGTGCTGGGATTACAGGCGTGAGCCACCGCTCCCGGCCATCTCCAAATATTTTGTAGCTTTAATATATTATGTTAAAAATCCCCAAGTTTTATGAAGTTTTATAGTCTATTTCAAAATATCTATGAACAAACAAATATCATGAACAGTCAGTGGCTGAAACAGAAAGCCAGTTAGTAGGGTTTAGCCTACTAGATATTAAGAATTGTTATAAATCTATTATAATTAAAACAGACAAATAAATAAGTAGATCTATAAGAAGCTCATTAAATAAACTTAATTTGGGAAGACGGTATGACTCATAAGATAAAAAGTATATTGCTGGAGAAATCATGTATTCATAGGAAAGTCTTTAAAAAGGATTTCTATCTCTTTTAGTACTATATATATTTATATATGTATATACGTTTATATGCGCATATTAACAAAAGATAACAAGTGTTGACTAGGATGTGGAGGAAGGTGAAATCTTGTATTCTATTGATAAAATGTAAGATGGTGCAGTCACTTTGGAAAATAGTAGGGAAATTCCTCAAAAAAATTAAAATAAATCTAAAATATGATCTAGCAATTATTTATCTGAAATAATTGAAATCAATACCTCATAGAAATATCTTCACCCTTATGTTCATGGTAGCAGTTGGATATTTGGATGATTTCTCTATCTTGACATATGAAAATCTTGGCTATCCCGAGATACAGAAATAATCCAAATATCTATCAAAAGATGAATGGATAAAGCAGATATGTCATATACATGCAATGGAATAGTACTTATTCTTTAAAAAGAATGGACTCGTACCATTTGTGACAACATGGATGAACCCAGAAGACTCTGTGTTAAAGGAAATAAGCCAGTCACAGAAGGACAAATACTGTATGATTTCTCTTATATAAGGTATCTAAAATAATCAAACTCATAAAAACAGTAAGGTGGTTGCCAGGGTTTGGAGGAGGGTGGAATAAATAGTCGTCACTCAGTGGGTATAAAGTTTCAGTTATGTAAGATGAATAAGTTCAAGAGATTTACTGAAAAACATGTCGTCTTTATAGTTAACAGTATGGTATCATGCATTTAAAGATTTGTAAAGAGAATAGATCTCATGTGAAGTGTTATGATGAATACACATACACACACATAAAGAGACACAAGGAAACAACTTTTGGACATGATGGATATGCTTATTACATTGATCATGGTAATGGTATTGTAGGTGGGTGCATAAGGCGAGGTTCACCAAATTGTATATATTAACATGTGCAACATTTTTGTATATTAATTATACTTCAATAAAGCTATTAAAAATGGAATTGGATAACAAATATTGCACAGATAAAGACAACTTTGAAAGTCAAAATTCTAAAACTTTAATGGTTGTATACATCTTATAACTCGGAGAAATAAGTGATTTCTTAAACAAAACATTTAAAAAGTTACTGCAAGGATAATTTTCAGTAAGGAAATTTCAGTAAGGAAATATTCAGTTACATTAAAATTAAAAAAAAAAAAAAACTTTTAGTTTCCAAATGACTACATATAAAAAGCACATTCACTTCAAATGGAGAGACAATATTTGAAGCTATATAACAAATAGAAATTAAGATACCTATATCTATTTTTCATCTATTTAGCGATCTCTATCTTTATCTCAAGAGCTTCCACAAATTAAGTAAAAATAAACACCCGTCATGAAAAAGAGTAGAATTTATAGATAGTAATTTATAGGAGAGGAAACATCAGTAGATCATGGTGCTGACCTTCTATGATACAAATTGACAATTGTGCTCCCACCTCACCTCTGTTATCAGTTCTACCCTTTGTACTTTTTGCAATGGAATCACCAAAGTCAGAGTCTTAGCAGAATCATGATTATTCATCTAGAGCCCCTAATTATTCTTATATTAATTTATAGTCATAAAACCAAAAAATCTTGACAAGGGGATGTGAATAGAAGTAGCACAAGCAATTTATGGGTCAATTCCTTGAAGGAGAAGTTCTTTGTATTTGTTGTTGTTGTTTATGTTTTTATTTTACCTTTCCCTAGAACTGAAATTAAGATGTCATGCTGGAGATCCACCATCAACTATGTTCAAGAAAAATCCCTATGAGATGATGGAGTCATGAGTAAACCATAATGCCAGGATCCGTGGATGACTTCATGGAACAGAAAAAACCTTCATTACTCAAACTAGCCATCAATATTGTGAAAGTTTGGCAAACAATATTAATCTCTATCTTGTTTGAACCAGTGAATAACTTTGTTACAACACCATACCTTAACTAATAATCAGAACGGAGTCACTGAAGTGAACTAAAAGATTTTGGCACACATTTTGTTGCCATGACAATCATGTTCATTGAGGTAACAGAGTGGCAGATAACATAACTACAAAGCCTGCATAAAAATCCAAATATTGTCTTTTCTTTTTAGCTCTTGGTTGCTTTAGCAAAGTAATACAGGTCAGATTAATAGGCCAGAGGAGAAATGGAAGTCATACCACTCTACTGAAAAGGCTTCTCAGAGTACAGCTGCAACCTAAATTTACTTTGAATACATGAACTTGGAGCCTTGCGGGGTTGTAAATGCCGACTCCTTCTGTTCTCTGAACAACAGTCAATGAGATTATGGAGTCTACACATCAATGTACTTGGACATAAAATGCTTGCCAACCCAGCTGCAAAGATCAGATTATGCATATTATCTGTTCACACAGCCTATTATTTCAGATAGCCTTGAGGTAGCTGTCCTTAAATGAGTATAGATGTCAGTAAACAAAAGAGTCATCCAGCCTGAATACTCCAGGTAGATGTTTGATTGTATCGTGGTTTCTTTCACATGTAACTGAATGGAAGCAAATAAATCAGAAACCTCTTGGGTTTTTGATGAAATTGTATTGCCCCAAACACCTTAGCTTCCAAGACTGATGGATGAATCCTCAGACAAACCTAAGCCTGAAAACCCAAACCAATAGGGGATTGGCAATTAAACTCTACCACCATGAGAAATAAATGTTCTGCATAGTTTATTTTAGATGTGGAAATAGTGGACAAGAGAGATCCTGTCATAGAGTAGAGTCGGGTTCCTATAAAAGAGTTATTCCAACATTGAGAAAAGTAGGCCTCATAATATCTATCCAGGCAGATTTTATAAGTGATCTATGACTTCATTATGTACCCTTACCCCTCTTTTGACAATTGAGTTGATATTTCAGTTACCCTATACATGAGGGCAGTGGGTGGTTACAGTGAATATCTTTGTCTTTTGATTTCTTGGTTATCAAACTGTGAGAATTTATATTCAAACCTTTGGTTAACAGTATACCTCCAAAGAGAACAACATGACTAATGCAGCACAAATGAGGTGGAAAGGGATAGGAAACAATATAATAATGAGTTAAAGACTGTATGATGCCAGTTGTGTAAGATCCCACTCTCAGCTGATATTGTATACATGCATACTTGCCATGTCAATTCTGAAGGCCAGGGTAAATTTATCTTAAAAGTTAAAAGCACCAAAATACTTCCGTAAACATTCAGATGTTTAGAATCAATCACAGTCTTGCTACGCCAGTTATAGCTACTTCAAGCTAAATTTAGGCAGTCTCCACCCTCATAGCTCTCTCAATTTAGTAGGTACTTTTAATTTCTGAGTTCGTATATCATTGTTGTTTAATGAGATGTACATCATACGTGAGGTTGGAGGAACAGGGCGCAAGTCCCAAATTTGTTACCTACTAATGGATGAATGAACTTGGACAAGTTATCCTCTCTAAAATAAAGTACTATATCAAAATAATCGGATAGTGATACTGCTTTTCTTCTTAGACTTGTAAGAATTCATTAATCTAAAATCCTTGGCATATCTTTCCTATGAACAACACTATTTGCTAGAGATCTTCTTTGAAAAAGGTGGATAATTTCACATTCTTGCTCCCACTTGGCAACTCATAGTGGATATTTGTCAAGTAACAGTTTTGAAAATTCCTACCAAATATAAATGTTTAAATTTATTAACAATATTTAAAAATTGAGAATAAAAGTACCCTTAAAGACTATTTGTTGAAGAAATAATAAATAAAAGTTTCATTTTAATGGTACTCATTATGCCTTCTGTTAATTGCTGATTCAGAAATACGACCCAAACACACTGTTGAAAAAGTAGAGTTTATCACTTACAACAAAGGAACACCACCATTCTGGAAGAGTCTTAGTAGCCTATAGGACAGAGAAGGTCAAATACTCCACAGGTACACATTCACACACATTTAAGTCACTGAATCTTACTTAATTAAAATGTAATGTAATCAAAATGTAATGTTCCATCTTTCCATTGCTCTCATTCCTGCACACAAATATACTTTGGATCATGAAACAGTTGAAAAATTCAATGGTGTATCTCTTTACTTTCTATTATTCTAACTTTTACAATTCTATATTCTGGAAAATATATTCACAAAAATAATGGACTCTGTAGAACTATAACATAATTCATTATTCTTCTCCTCTTTCAACCTATTATATAGTTTATCCATTCTTTAAAATAACAAAATCAAGCAAAGCATTAATGAAAAATGAAAGCAAAACATTTGAAGGTTATATTTTGTAGCAAATACATTATAGAATACAGAATAATTTTGTTGCTTTACTCATCAACGTACGTAAGGCCTTGTTATTATATATATATATCTCCCTGCTATTGAACAAAAGAAAATTCAAAATCAACTTTGAATTTTGCAGCCTTATAAAGTTTGTCTTAAATGCAATCCTTTCTAAAGGCAGAGGGTTAAGCTACCTTAGTTGGCAACTTCAGGCTCTGGTGACTTGTCCAATCTACACTTAGTTTCCCAAGGATAACATTCTGAGCCATCTCATCAATCATGCCCCCAACATGTTTTCTTCATTTTAACATGTCCAACTCATTTGTGATTTTATTGTTAAAAGGCCTTTTATCTCACCTGTTTCAGAAAAAGCTTCTAGAAGAGCTATCAAGATATTTAATGAATTTGTTACTTTCCATTAAGTCACTCTATATCAACCTGACTGATGTTGAAATGACTGACTGCTCCTCTTACTGTTGAAAGCTGAAATGCCAAGATCTAAAGTAAGCTCTACTTATGCCATAGTGTATTGGCACTTGTCACCTCCAGCTTGTTTCTCTCCAGGAAGTTGGCAGAGTATTATCAGCGAAATCTCTTCATATAGCTTCATGGAAACTGAGCTTTATCATTAGCCAGGATGCACTGAATTTGTAGGAAAAAAAATCAATACATAGGCTTAAGGTGTCTCAGTTACTGTGACTGCTACATGCTTTGGATTTTGTGCACTTATATCGAGATATGACTCTTTATATTGTCATTTTTGTGGAATTCTTATTTTACCTTTCAAGTAAAGTTGTAATAAAAATCTGAACTCTTACTGGAAGTAAGTGAATTTTCTAGGATTGGAGAAATATCACGATCTATTATTTAAAAGTAAATTATCCGAGCCACCTGTAAAATTTAAAGTAGAATTTGGTTCCATCTTTTGAATAAAATCTTGAATGAATTAAAATTCATAACTGAGATTATTTTTAAAAATCACATCATGGCATGAAAGTGTCATGGTCACTAAGAGCTAACAATTCATTGATCATTGGTCAGTCAGGGGTAATACTTAATACACACACAAAAAAGAATAAAAAGTAATACAAAACATTAAAAGCTATTTGACACTTTAATATTCTTAAATTATTTGAAATATATCTTAAATTGATTTTCTTACAGTGCAGGTTTAAGGCATACAAGTTTCAGGTGCTTGTAAACATCTGAGATTCAGCCAATTCTATGATATAGCCAATATAATAATATATGTAAATAAATAAGTTATAACGTTTGGATATGTCATATCAAAAAATGAGAGAAGAGAATAAAACCAAACAGAAATTACATCCAAAATCTAATAGAAAATGATTTGTCATTTTGAGATTCTCTAAATTAAAAATAAATATATGTGATTCCTTCCATGGAAAATAAACTGAATCTGTAATTAAAGTGACATAATTTCCTCTAGGATACAAAATCATCAGTGAAGGCTAGAGTTTGAAATAAGTATTAATCGGAGTGCCAAAGCCAAAGTAAAATAAAGCATTTCACAGGTATTTAGGAAGAAAATTCATAGAAATTAGAGGGAAAAAAATAATTTCTTAACTAAACAAACGTGCATTTAGACTGACTACCAAACTTCAGTGACAGACTTAATGGACAGTTGAAGTTTTGAGCCAAAAGAATATGACCCTAAAATTTTCTTTGATGCTAAAGTGACTTTGATTAGAAAGACAAAGGGAAGATTTCATGAAAGCTATAAGGGATATGGAGTATTTTATCTATTAATTCTTCTGCATTCTTCTAAATTGCACACACACACACACACACACACACACACACACACAACATTGCAGCACAGAAGAATGCTTCAAAATAAAGAACTAAGAAAATGAGAAGTTACTGGTAGAATAAGATCTACACTTGTTTATTTTACTTTGTAAAATACAAATGTGGTTTACATCTTGTATGTAGCTTTAAAAAATAATTATTTTAACCATTTTACTACAGTATCTTCTAGATTATCTTTAATTCTTGAAAAAATAATTTATTTTATTAATTCCCCAGATAAATACCACAACTCACATCTCACAAACCGTGACACGTCTGTACTTTCACTGTTCTCAGGATTCCCCATATTACCTGCTGGACGGGAGATAACACAGTGAATGATTATATACTGGATTCTCAGAATCATAATTTTTCCAAATACTAGGAGGTGAGGCTTTTACAGTGAAAAATAAAGAACAATTAAATGTAGTCAATACATTTCCCTGTTATATGGAAAAAAGGTAAAAATGTCCTGGTAGACGGAAAAGAGTTCCCCAGGGAAAAGGTGTATTCTTTCAAACTGGCACTAAGATAGAAAGACCAAAAGAAACCCCTTAGGCTCATTGGCAGCCTAACCCTATTTGCTGGGAAAAGAGTCTAGATAGGGATTTGGAAGCAATTCTAGTAATTTCAGTGTCTTCATTTATGACCTTCTTATTTACCTTCTCCTGTGGTTTAGTAAAAGTATCTGAGGTCATAGGTATAAATTCAAATTCCAGCCATATACTTAGGACAACCTAAATTAAGTGTTCAGCAAATTGCTCTCGATTTAATTAATTTTATAAGTGAATATCCTTATTGTTTTGCAAACTTTCCATGAGAAAAAATACATTTTAGAAACTGTTTTCTTGTTTTTAAAATCTGAATCCTCTTATTCAACACACACTTCACATAGCAAAGAAAACTCTCCATTTTATGTAACGGCAATTTAATTTTTCAGTCCTATTAAAAGATGTAGTACAAACATAGGACAAAGTTAAATGAGACATGACCCTCAAAACATATCAAGCTTAACTCAATAAGGGAAAATATTGTTGCAGAAATAATCAAGAGATTCTAGGGAAAATAAACAGATTTCTCTTTAGAATCATGTTGTTCAAATAACAAATGACTACATTTTAGAAAGAACCAAGGATCAGGACATGTTACATTAAGATTGTAAGCCAAAACGTATCTGAGACAGGTCTCAATCAATTTAGAAATTTATTTTGCCAAGGTTAAGGGCATGTTCAGAAGGAAAAAAAGAAAAGAATCACAGAAACAGTCTGTGGTCTGTGCCTTTCTCTAAAGATGAATTTGAGGGCTTCAATATTTAAAGGGGAAAAATGGACAGGAGGGGAAAAAGTGAGGGTATGGTAATTCAGGAGTTGCAAGATCAAAGGAGCAGGTAAGGAGATAGTCAGCTTATGCTCACTCAGTAAATCAGCACTTTACATAAGATAAGATGAACAGAGAGTAGCTACCTGTGGAGATACTGAACCTTTTATCTGTAGGCATCTGCTTAGGAACAAAAGGAAAGTTGCAGTTTCTTGCAAGACTCAGTTTTCAGCTTATTATTATTATTATTATTATTATTATTATTATTTTCCTTTTGGAGTAGTGAATTGGGGTCCTGAGTTTTTATTTTATTTTTTCTCAGGATAATGTTACAAAATGAACAAACAAACGAACAAAAAACTCTATAAGGTTTCTTTAGGTTACAGGAAGACAGATCTTTTCATACTTAGAGTTATCATATCTGAATAAAGTTAAACTGAAAATAATGCTTAATATTCTATCATTAATACATTGAAAAGCTAAAGATAGTTTGCACTGAAATTTTAACTCTGGTCATTAATGCATTTGACTCATTTAAGATTTTTTGCTTATTTTGTTAGGATTTATCACGCATTTATAAATGAATATATATACACACACACAGAAATACACACACACACACATATAGTGTTTATAATGTTTGAACAAGTGTTAGCAGGTCTTCTGAAAGTACATTGTATACTTTTCATACAATTATATCCAGTTCAAATTATACATATTTCAAATTAAAGTAACCACAAGGTATTAAATTCCATATGATGAACTGTTAACTAGTAATCTTTGTATTTTTTAACATATAGTGGCAGGTCTATTTGATTTGTTCTCAAAGTATTCACTCTTTTAGGTTTATTTAATTACAGATGACAAAACCAGGTAAAATAACGTGTTTGAATTCAAATCTTGGCTAGTGTTAGATGCCAGGTTTTTTCTTTGATTCCCAATTATGCTCTGTTGAATCACTCTGTAGTCCCATGCTTTGGATTCCAATGTCCAGGAAATATAGTCTCATGAAAATTATAGAATAACTTAAATTTCTCATAATCAAACTTCTTAAGCAGGAAAAGAGGCACATGAATAAGAGCCTTTCTATTCTCTGGTTGCCTCTCACAATTTTTTTTTTTTCAAAGAAGCATTTTTCATCCCCTGAGGCACACAAGCGTTGAAGCTTTTACACTGCATTGGTTAGAGCATGCTCAATTGTACATCCATGGTTGCAGAAGAGGTTGGGAAAGTTACCAATATGACAGAAGGGCTAAGAGTGTCATGGTTGGTTTAAAAAAATCATGATTCATGCCTGGTGCCATGCGCTGAGCAAAGTCAGAGGGTAGCAGAAAGGGAAGGAGGAGTAACACATAGAAACAACAAAGAACATCTTCTATACACTCTTATTCTCCATAAGGCCCCAACACAGTTTATTGAGTCCTTTTGCACACGTCTTGTTAAACTAATGAAGAACTAAAGATTAATTTATTGGTGTATCTGGATCTTTCTCTATAAATCATACATTAAAATTACATTCAAAATGTCTTAAATTTATTATTTTGATCATGTTCAAAATGTTAGTAGCCCTGTGTCGTTATATACAATTAATGTTAAGTTATGGACACTCGAACTAGTGAAAAATATGTTGAATAAAAGCAATTTCTGTGTGTGAGGGTAGACCCATGATTTCTGGTATTGGTATTTGCAAGCCTTTGCCATTTGCAAACTTTTGCGTATATTGCACAGCAAATTTGATGAATGAACTCTACATTTTTCTCCAATTAAATTGAAATACATATATGGCTAACCCTGATACTGTAGTCTACTTCAATGCTAATTAGAGTTATCTGTCTACTAAGTAAGGTACTCGAACATATGCTTTTTCTTCTCCCTCCTGGGAAACAAAAAAGTTTTATATCAAAATGCCAACATTTTAAAAAGAGTGAAAAACCTGAAAATGCTTGTAAGATTTTTAAAGAAATGACTCTTATTTTAAATGCTTCAGGTACACATTAAAAAGAAAATGATTATTAGCATCATAAATTTATATGATGTGTTTCTAAGTAAGCATTTAATTATATCAGCTCAAGGAAAATTTTAGGTTTCATATAATATACGGATTAGAGAGACAGTAAATAGATTGCCTCCCTAGACAAAGTGACATTTTAACCAATGAGGGGTTGGATGCTGAACAGCGTGACATTTCTGCCTTCTGTTAAGATCAAAGTGACAACTCTGTCCTTTCATCTGGATTTACAGACTATAGGTAGGTGATGATCCTTAACATCTGTGCATTATTTACACTAAAAAGAAAATTGCCCATAAATAGATAACGAGATGAGTCTCTGTGTTGGTAAATGTTGCTGTACCTAAATTTGCTTTGACTATTCTTAAAGCCATTTAACATTTTATCCTTTCAAAATAACTTATAATCATGGATAATACAGTATCATTCCATCTAATAAAGTATCGTTCAGTTTCCCAGCACAGTTATTCTTCACTGCAGGGCCTGCATACTTACTAAGTAGGTTTGGTAAGAACCTAGTAATTACAAGCAGAGAAAGTGGATTCATACCCACACTGCAGCATTTCAAAGTTCTATAAGCTCAGGAACTTTATTTAACCACTCTGAAACTCACTTTCTTTTCCTTTTTTTTTTTTTTGTGTGTGTGTGTGTGAGACAGAGTTTCACTCTTGTTGCCCAGGTTGGAGTGCAATGGCCTGATCTAGGCTCACTGCAACCTCTGACTCCCGGGTTCAAGCAATTCTCTCACCTCAGCCTCCCAAGTAGGTGGCATTACAGGCACCCACCACCACGCCCAGCTAATTTTGTTATTTTTAGCAGAGACAAGGTTTCACTGTGTTAGCCAGGCTGGTCTCGAACTCCTGACTTCTGGTGATTCACCTGCCTTGGCGTTCCAAAGTGCTGGGATTACAGGCATGAGCCACTGTGCCTGGCTGAAACTCACTTTTTAAAAATATTGCAGTAAAATACATATAAAATGCATATTAACCATTTTAAGTGTACAGCTCAGTGACATTAAGTTCATTTACATAGTTATGCAAGTATCATCAACATCCATCTCCAGAACTTCTTGTAAAACTGAAACTCCATACTCATTAACAATAGCTCTTCATTTCCTCCTTCCCCTGGCCTCTAGAAACCAGCATTCTACTTTTCTATCTCTATTATTTTGACTCCAGTTATCTCATATAGATAGAATCACACTGTATTTGTCTTTTTGTGATTGCCTTATTTCACTTAAGACATGTCCTCAAAGTTCAACCAACTTGTAGCATGTGTCATAATTTTTTAAAAATCGAATGATATTCTATTTTGTGTATACAACCTATTTCATTTATGCATTCTTCTCTTGGTGCACATTTGAGTTGCTTGTGAATTGGCTCTTGTGAATAATGTTATCACATATACTGGCATTAAAATATCTCCCTAAGTCCCTGCTTTTAATTCTTTTGGGTACATACCCAGAAGTTGAATTGTTGGGACATATGATGATCCTATTTTGATTTTTGTCGGGAAATGTCATACTATTTTCCATAATGGCTTTATCATGTCACGTTCCCTCTAACTGTATACAAGGCTTCACATTATTCCACATTCTCACCAACACTTGTTATTTATTTATTTTTTATGCTAGTCATAAAAATGAATATGAGAGAAACTCACTTTTAAAGTGCAAGTAATAATCCCTATATCAGCACCATACTGGGATTATTAAAGTGCAAGTAATAATCCCAGTATGGTGCTGATATAATGGTTTCTAAAACCCTTATGTATTTCAATTCTTTAATTCATTTCCATGCTTTCATGACATTTCCCAAAATGGAGATACAGACCTTATGCCCCTTAAGTAAGGCAGATCCTTTGTCATGATTCTGTGAACTCTTTGAGTTATATCCATTCAGACTACTTAAAACAATAGGTTTTATTAAAAGAAAGATACCTTAAATTTCTCACATACCCCCAAATGGTCATTCAGTTGCCTCTTTCAACAATTGCAGCAGTTCAAGTATTGGAAAAATTATAGGAACCATGCTTCAGTCTCTATTTTGTTTTCTTCTTAGTAGGATATTGTTAATCTACTATAATCATGATGTCTTACATTCCCTATCTCGACCTTTCTCTCTTTGTGTCTCTCTCTCTCTCTGTCCCTAGTTCTATCTCATCGTTTTGTTCTTTTGTAATCACCTACCACTTCCATTCTCTGTAGTCTTTTTGCGTCATGGCTCCCGTTAGCTTATAATGTTTCATTGTTCATATGTGCCTTTTTATGTGTAGCCCTTCCTGCCACTGCCACTTTATAATATATTTCAAAGCATCCTTCCAATTCGAAGTGTCCTTGTCAACTGACTGGTAGTCTACTAAAATTAGTAGTAAAATTAGTAGTACTATAATTACTGGTAATCTAAGTAAAATTAGGATAATTTAGATATTGTCCATAACTTTTCTTAAAACGTGCAAAAAATAGCCTTGGAAAAGAAAAAAAAAAATGGTCTTAAAAACAGTCCACTTTGTTCTAAAAGTTGTTTTTGGCTCTAATAAATACTAATATATTTCTACATACAAATAAAGTATAAATAACACTGAATTTTGAGATAATGATAATGAGATTTCAGCAATAGTAAAGACAGAGAGACTTGGAGGAATAATGTTCTCTGATTCACTAACAACTGAATTAAATACTTTTCTCAGGATCAGGCTTTCCCATTGTGCAGCTTACACATAAAAATAAAATTCTGGAATGCAGCCTGAAGCACATTGGGATTTAGCTGGTTTTCGGAGATCTTACATAATTAATGAAAAACAAACACAGGCATAAGGAAGCATCATAAATATAGTCTTATGCAAATATTCTATGCCACCTAATTCTTGAAGATTAGGGATATGTATGATTCCAAAAGACTTAATCGTGGCCACTTTTCTCCAATGTAAAATAAAAATGCCTTTTGCATTTTTAATTTTGTAAAATGATCTAAAACAGAAATGTTCTAAAACAATCTGTCAATAACACAGCATTGAATTACTTATTGTTTGTATCAGTGATAAAACTGAACCAGAATCCACAGATAGCTCCTAATCAAGTGCTTTCCCATCCTCCAGTATCATTAATTATACGAATCCTTCTTGAACATGTAAATGTCCAACTTGCATCTCTGCTGTGTGAATCCCTTCACAGCAATTGTCCTAGTGCCTGATTAATTTTCCTCCATATTTATTTCCAGTGTGATCTTTATATTTTGCCTTTCTTTATACATATCACCTTGTCCTTTAATTTAATGATGGAAATCAGCTTTTTTGTCTTTGACCATGCATGATTCCCAAAATATAAAGGCTTTTGTACAAATTGTAATAGTGCTGCCAATTCTTTACCCTGTCTCTTCATCATAGACGAAGTATACTTCCCCTAGTTTTGGGGCTACGTCATGTGACTTGCTTTGGCCAATGACAATTGGATGGAAGTGACAATGTGCCAGTTCATCATAAGCTTGAGGAGTCCTACTGTTTTCCTACTTTCCTTCCCATGTATATTCCACAGCCAGAAGAGTATTTTTCTTCTAGACCCATTGCCCCAAGACGAGGGTAAGAGAAATCTCGAACCAAGCTCATTCCAACTTCTGCAGCCTAACACAAAAGCGACTACGTATTTGCAGTGAGAACTGTCAAGCCAAACCCATCCTCAATCAAGCAAACTGTGGATACTTGCCTGATAATAAGTGCTTGTTTTTTTGTCGTGCCTTGCTATCCAGCAATAGCTACATGATACAGGTTGTTTAATGGGCTGAATCGTGCCCCCTCAGTATTTTTATGTTGAAGCGTTAACACAAATACCTCAGTATGTGACTGTATTTGGAGACAGAACCTGTAAAGTGGTAATTAATGTAAATGAGGTCATTAGGGTGGGCTCTATTTTAAGGTTACTGATGTCTTTATAAGGCAAGTTGACAAGGACACAATTACACGCAGTGTAAGGGCAATGTGAAGACATGGGGCCATCTGAAGGGCAATTAGAGGGACCTCATAATAAAACCTAACCTGCCATGCATTAATTTGAACTTACAGGCTCCAGAACTATCAGAAAATACATTTCTGTTGTTTAAACTACCCAGTTTATGGTACTTGTTATGAAAACAAACTAAAACAGGTTACATTCACCATCTTTCTCTTTCTAAATACATTTTATAATCAATACCTGGTTTCCATAAGTGAAGTGACTGAGGTTAGGCTACATGGCTGATGTAACTCACACTGTGCCCTTACCAGGAAACTTAGGTAATGGCCAGCCACAACTGGCTATTTAAATATAAATATGAATTAATTAACATTAAATTTAATTAAAACTTGAGTTACTTAATCACACTATCTCCATTTCAATTGCTTAATAGTTAAATATGGCTAGTGGCTATTATATTGGAGAGCACACATTTATAGACATTTCTATCTTCACAGAAACTTGTATTGAGCAGGATGGGGCTAGAGAATCAAAGGGCATACAAGGAGATTTAAAATTATTATTCTTAGATTTTATAACTTTAATGATAGAACAATTCAGGTATTTTTAGAAGAAAATCTAATAAGATCTCAGCTTTGGATATCATCAAAATGGCAGAATAGGAGGTCGCAGGCTTCAGTGTTCACCAAAGAAAGTCCAAGTAGTAACTCTTAACAGATAAAATACCTTTGTGAAAATTCTAAAACTTGGAAATGAGACTGAGACATCCGTGTGGATCACAGAACCCAAAATAATGCGTTAAAATAGTAAGATAAATTACCTCACTTTGAGCCCATTGCTCCATTTCCAAGTCAACAATGCACCACACAGAGAGAATTCCCCTAAGATCACAGTTTCTATAATTAGAAAAGAGAACCCAAAACGGTACATTCAGCTTTCCCAACACTTTGGGGCACTTCTTAAGAGGCCCAATACTGCTTCACTTCACAGGGAACACTGGTAGAAACTGTAAAACTAGATGGCCTGGAGTCAGGTAGAAACAAAGGAAAGGGGTGGGGCTCACAGGGGCCAGCACATGGATCTTGGTGGTAGCTCAGTGTTCCTGGTGACAGTTGTGTCCAATCAGAGATGTACCAATAGCACAACCTATCCACAGAGCCACTCTGGTCCCACCCAGAAATTCATGGGACGCTCCAATGGCTTGAATCCCTAACCAACAAGCCACGCTGCCCAGCCTTAGATGGACTCTACATCCCAAAGCTCTGCCTAAGAAGAGAGGCAAGCCTCAGTAATGCATTTCTATGAAATATAGCCTCTGGGCCAACCCATCTCAAGCAACAACTCCACCTAACCCCAAATGCACAGACACCAACACAAGAACACAAACAATGAAGAAGCAGAAAATTATGACAATACCATATGAAAACAATGAATCCTTAATGAGAGACCTCAGAGAAGTAGAGATCTGTGAAAGGACTGGTAAAGAGTTCATAAAAAATCTTAAAGTTTAGCAACTTACAAGAAAATAAAGATAAAATACTAAATGAAACTTGGAAAACAGTACAGTAATAAATGATAATTTTGACAAAGAAATAGAAATAATAAAAAACCCCAAATGACATAGAAATAATAATAAAAAAATGATGAAAAGTACAATGACTGAACTGAAAATGTAATAGAAGACTTCAATAACAGACACAATTAAGTAGAAAAAGGCATCATTTGGACTCAAGGACAAGATATTTGGTACTATTCAGTCAGAAGAGCAAAAATGAAAAAGACTTAAAGAGAGCAAAGAAAGCCTGTGGAAATTATGGTGCACCATTAAAAGAACAGATTTTCTTATAATAGGAGTTTCAGAAGGAGAAGAACAAAGGCACTTAGCACATTTAATGAAATAATGGCTGAAAATATTCCAAATCTGGTGAAAGATGCCAACATCCTGGGTATCCAGTAAAATTCAACTTAAAGAAGAGTTTGCCCAAGACATATCATAATCAACCTATCAAGAATTAAAGAAAAAAAAATTCTGAAAGCTTCAGAAGATAAGAAACATCATAAACAAGATAACCCAATGAATAGCAGAAAATGTCTCAGCAGAAACCC
Organism: Macaca nemestrina; assembly: GCF_043159975.1. NCBI lineage: Eukaryota > Metazoa > Chordata > Mammalia > Primates > Cercopithecidae > Macaca > Macaca nemestrina. The sequence goes on from NC_092125.1 coordinate 48,774,102, forward strand.
TACAGGCCAGGAAAGAAGGATGCTGTATTCAAAGTGCTAAAAACAAACTAACAAACAAACAAAAAATAAACAAAACTACCAGAATACTTTACTTGGAAAAGCTGTCCTTCAGAAATGAAGGAGAAATAAGGCTTTTCCCGGACAAAAAAAAGCTAAGGAAGTTCATCACCACTAGGCCTGTCTTACTAAAATTGCTATAAGAGTTCATTAAGTGAAATAATAGGGCACTAATTAATGAAATAAGACCTATGAAAGTATAAAGCTCAATAACATACGTAATACATAGTCATTTTCAAAATACTCTAGTACTATAATTGTAGTTTGTAAAGCAATTTTATCTCTATTATGTGGGCTAAAACACAAAATTATTTAGTACTGCTACAGCTACAATAATTTGTTAAAGAATATAAATCACAAAAATGTAATTTTGACATGGAAATCAGAAAAAAAAATGAGAGGGAAGGTGAAAGTGTAGATTTTTTGTATGTGATCAAAGTTAAGTTGTTATCAGCTTAAAATAGCCTGTAAAGAATAGACATTTTATTATAAGCCTCATGGTTACCACAATACAATCACCTATAACAGATGTATAAAACAGAAAATGAAGTTATTCCATTTGGATGCAGAACAAGATGGCAGACTGGGATCATCCAGTCATCATCCTCCAAAAGAAATATTAATTCGAGCAGCCATTCACACAAAAAATACCTTCACAAGAGCTAAGGGAACAAGGAGAGTTGACCATAGTACCTGGTTACAGTATAATAACAAGAAAAGATGTATTGATGAGAACAGAAAATTTCTTATTGCCTGCACCACATCTTCCTGAACTCCAATCAGCACAGACACACTGTCTGCTTGGGAGGAGAACAGGGATGTGTGCATGAAACTTGGCCTTGAAAACCACTAACAGTCCTGTCACAGAAAAATACAAGAACAGTCAGAATGCTGTGGCCCCTGATTACAGTCTGGTGCAGTAGATGGAGCTTCTAGACTTACCCGGGCACCAGATGGAATTTGCTTCTCTAGTGGGACAGACCCAAGTCCTACCCTGCATCACGACTGAACAACTGCAGTGTCCTCAGACCCCAGATGAATTTCAGTGGCAGGCAGCTATAATACATACAGTACAAATAAAAAGCAAAGAATCAAAACCTACTACTGGAGAAAATCACATAACCACAAAGAAAGACAGTAAGGGAGGAAGAAAGGACTTACAAAACAACCACAAAACAAATAAGAAAATGGCAGAAGTAAGTTCTTATCTGTCTTAAAAGACAAATTTTCTCAGATGCACCATCTAAATTTTCACCCATCCCTTTGTTCAAAAATCACTTATTGAGTGACTACTATGTGCCAAGCACCACTCTAGTCACTAGGGATACAACAGTGAACCAAAGACTCAAAATCTTTCAGAGAACTCATATTCTAACGAGTTGAAGCAGATGACACAAAACAAATTTTATAATTGATAGCAGCACTGATCATATGTATATAGAATAACTACACAATAGTAACAGAGTCAGAAAATACTTGTTCTAAAAGTGAGAATTACAGAGAGAGATGAATCCAATCAGAGGCTGAGTCATTTGGAGAGCTGAGAAAAATGTATTAAACAGGCAGAGAATACAGGATATTCAAAGGCCCTGATTCAGGACAAAGATGAGTGTGTGTGACAAAACAGTGATCAATGTGGCTCTAATAGAGCAAAGGAAGAGGAGAGTGTTAGCATATGAGGATACTAAAAGGAGATTCACATGTGTAATACATTATGGGCCATTGTTAGGACTTAGACTTTTATTTTGACTATGAGGAAATTTATTGAATAATTTTGTAACTTATGTTTTGAAAGTGCTCACTATTAGGAAATAAATTTCCAGTTCTCTAAATTTTCCCGTAATGGCAACTATGTGGTCCTTTTATTTACTATCCTTTTAATGAAAATATCAATCTTCCCCAAGTCAAATCAGAAATACATGAATTTCAGTTCTCCACATTCTCACTAACATTTACTATTTTAGCTTTTGTAATTTTAGTCATTGTTTTGCGAATGTAACAGTGTGCCATTGTGGTTTTTATTTATATTTCTATGATGACTAATGAGGCTGCACAGATTTTCATGTGCATATTGACCATTTGTACATCTTCATTGTAGAGTGTCTTTTTGCCATTCTTCATATTATTGTCAATGTTATTTTATTGAAGAGTCCAGAGGTTAACTATATAGTATAGATATATATGTGATATATTAATAGTTTTGTCTTCTTCATTAAATTTTTGACAATTTTCAAATTGTGAAGATATTATCATACATTTTCCATTAGAAATCTTATAGTTTCAATATATTTGTATATATCTTGAATTAATTTACCTGAATAATGTAAGGTAGATGTGGCAGTACACACACACACATACATATACTTATTCAGTTTTTATATATGTTTAATTATTTTATATATGTTTTCAGTTATTTCAGCTATTCAATTGAAAAGACATTCCTTTGCAAATTTGTCCCAAAAAATTTGACCATGAATATGTGTACCTTTTTCTGAAAATTCTATTATAATCCATTGATTTTTTTTTCTGTATTTCACCAATAATGAATTGTTTAGATTATTAAATTTTTCTGCAAACATTATAAACTGTGAACGTCTTCTTTTTTCCAGTATTATTTAGGGATTCTAAATTATTTACTGTACCATATACATATTATAACAAACATTAATCTGTATAAATAGATGATAGGGATTTATTACATTGGTATTGAGTTTATAGGTCAATGTTGGGAGCACTGATCTCTTAATTTTTTTCTTCTAATTCTTGGAGTTGGCAGGCCTCTCTTTTTAATTAGATATTACTCAATTTATCTCAGCAAACTTTTCTAGTTTTCAGTGAAGAGCACTTACCTCTGGTTTTTATTAGTTTGGGTAAATTATATGACCACAGTGGCTGGCACAAAATTTACCAACCTTGGTAGTTTAGTATAGCTTACTCAAACTTCAGTTTATTGCTTAATTTTTATCACGGCTTTTTCCCCAGGGGGTATGGTTGAGCAAGGCATTAAGAACACCTGTTGTGTGCTTGATATCTGCTCCTTTTGATATTAGGTGATCTGGAGGTCATTCTCACTGGAATGGGGATGGTTGCATATGTAATCTTACTAAAAGCTAATAAAAAGGTTAAGGCCAAGCCTTTGCATTTACCGAGTTACATGAACTCATCTAGGTATACTTTTTGTTAAGTTTAATCCTAACTGGGTTTGGTACTGTTGTAAATGAAATTGTTAGTTCTTTTTGAACTGAAAATCAATAGCTTATTTGAAGCTCCAGAGCTGTAGACGTTCACTTCCACCTCTTTGGTAAGACTATGTCACACATTGCCTCCTGTACAGACAGTAATACTTCTTGTTTTATTATTTTTGTTCTTGCTCTGAAAAAAAAATTTGATTTTTTTCTAAGTAATATAAGATTAATGTGCACTAAATAGATGACTTTCAAGGAGTATGTACTATTTCTCAAGGAAATTCTCAATTCCTACTTTCTTTCTAAGACCAACCTTTGAAATTAATTTCCCTCACTCCCTAAATCCTAAGACACTATCATAGCACCAAAGTTTTATTTCTGAGAGAAAAAAAATTGCTAGCTCTGTTTCAGAAAAAGGTATCTGATTATAATAAATATGCTAATATGTACATCTGTAATGTTTATCACTTAATAAATATTTATAAACAAATGTGAAATTAAATTAGATTCTTACATTTATCAACATTAGTACCTCTACATTATAATTATTTTAAGAATGTGACTCATGTGAATTATATACTCTTTATTGTCTTGCATTGACACTATAGCATCCTGGCAATGACACTACTTTCAGGTACTTCATAACCTATATTTTTAATTTAAAAAGTGGATGTCCTAACCAGATTACCATGACTTTATTTATCTATGCCATTTGGTAATGCCTTCCCATATCAACTCTGGGCTTGGCCAAGTGACTTATTTGATGGGGGACAAGAGTAAAATAATTCAAGTAGAGGCTTTAGAAGCACTTTCACACTTTCATTTTCTCTCTTGTTCTTCTGTCTTTGTTATCAGAACACTCTGTGGTAGCCTCCTGTAGATATATGAAAAACATTATAAGAGTTAAGTTTGCCCAGTCAATTAAGATCTGTCAGGCCCTAGCCAACCTTCCAACTGTGTATTAGTTTGTTTTAACACTGTTATGAAGAAATACTTGAGACTGGATAATTCACAAAGAAAAGAAGTTTAATTGACTCACAGTTCTGCACAGCTGAGAAGGCCTCCAGAAACTTGCAATCATGGCAGAAGATGAAGGGAAGAAAGGAACCTTCTTCACAGGATGACAGGAAGGAGAAGTGCTGAGCAGATGGGGGGAAAGTCCCTTATAAAAGCAACAGATCTTGTGAGAGAGAATTCATTCACCATCACCAGAACAGCATGGGGGTAACAGCCCCCATGATTTAATTACCTCCCATTGGGTCCCTCCCACAATATGGAGATTATGGCAACTAATTCAAGATGAGATTTGAGTGGAGACACAGCCAAACCATGTCATTCTGCCCCTGGTGTCTCCCCAAATCTCATGTGCTCACATTTCAAAACATAATCATGCCTTTCCAACAGTCTCCCAGATTCTTAGCTCATTCCAGCATCAACCCAAAAGTCCAAGTCCAAAGTCTCAACTGTGACAAGGAAAGTCCCTTCTGCTTATTAGCCTATAAAATCAAAAGCAAGTTAGTCACTTCCTAGATACAATGGAGGTACAGTCATTGGGTAGATACACCCATTCCAAATGGGAGAAATTGACTAAAACAAAGGGGCTAAGGCGCCATGCAAGTCAAAAATCCAATGAGGCAGTAATTAAATCGTAAAACTCTGAAATAATCTGCTTTGACTCCATGTCTCACATTCAGATCATGCTGATTCAACAGATGTGTTCCCATGGCTTTGGGCAGTTCAACTCCATGACTTTGCAAGGTATAACCCCAATTACAGCTGCTTTCATGGGCTGAGGTTCAGTGTCTATATCAGTGTGTATGGCTTTTCCAGTTGCACGGTGCAAGCTGTCAGTGGATCTACCATTCTGGGGTCTGGAAGATGGTGGCCCCATTCTCATAGCTCCAATAGGCAGTGCTCCACATTCCCCATCTGTATTGCCTCAGCAGAGGTTCTACACGAGGGCTCTGCCCCTGCCGCAAACTTCTTCCTGGACATCCATACATTTCCATAAATCCTCTGGAATCTAGGCAAAGGTTCCCAAACCTCAGTTCTTGACTGCCATGAACCTGTAGGCCCAACATCACATACAAGTTGCTAAGGCTTGGGGTTTACACTGTCTGAAGTCATGGCCGGAGCAGTACCTTGTCCCCTTTTAGCCATGGCTGAGAAACCAGGCACAAACTTCTTAGGCTGCATAAAGCAGGCGTGCTCTGACCCTAGCCTGGGAAAGCAATTGTTCCTCCTAGGCCTCAAAGAATGTGATGGGAGGGGCAGTCAAAAAGTTTTCTGACCTGCCCTGGAGACAGTTATCCTATTGTTTTGGAAATTAACATACAGCTCCTCATTATGCATGCACATTTCTGCGGCTGGCTTGAATTTCTCTCCAGAAAATGTTTTTTTTTTTTCTACTGCACCATGAGGCTGCACATTTTCTGTACTTCTATGCCCTGCTTCCTCTTGAATGCTATGCCCCTTAGAAATTTCTTCTACCAGATACCCTAAATCATCTCTCTCAAGTTCAAAGTTCTACAGATCTCTAGGGCAGGGGCAAAACGCTGCCAATCTCTTTGCTAAAGCATAGCACGAATCACTTTTATTTCAGTTCCCAATAAGTTCCTTAACTCCATCTGAGACCACCTCAGCCTAGACTCATTGTCCATATCACTATCAGCATTTTAGTCAAAGTCTTATAGAAGAGTCTAGGAAATTCCAAATTTTCGCACACTTTTGTCTTCTTCTGAGTCTTCCAAACTGTTCCATCCTCTCCCTGTTACCCAGCTCCAAAGTCACTTCCATAATTTTGGGTATCCTTATAGCAGCATTCCCTTGTAGCAATACAAATTTACTGTATTACTTTGTTCTCAGGCTGCTATGAAGAAATACCTGAGACTTGGTAATTTACAGAGAAAAGAGGTTTAATTGACTCACAGTTCTGAATGGCTGAGAACGCATCTAGAAACTTACAGCTCTGGCAGAAGTCAAAGAGGAAGAAAGGCACCTTCTTCACAGGGTAGCAGGAAAGAGAAGTGCTGAGCAAAGAGGGAAAAGCCCCTTAAAAAAGCATCAGATCTGGTGAGAATTCACTCACTATGAGAACAGCATCAGGGTAACGGGCCCCATGATTCGATTACCTCCTGGGTCCCTCCCACAACATGTGGGCATTATGAGAACGACAATTCAAGATGAGATTTTGGTGGGGACCCAGAAAAACCACCTCAAACTGCTAGCAAATTCATGAGTAAGTTCAGATAAGATCAATCAAACCCAGATCAGAGCATCAGACTATACAAATGACTTAATGTTGTCTTCCATCATTTGCTTTTTGCATGATCTGCCACACAGCCTTAATGTTGGGACAGATAATTGTTACAAATGTATATTAAATAATTCTTGAACTGGCTTTGGTTTATGGATCACACTTTGAATAACACTGTCTAAAATAATCCAAATGCACTGCTTTTCCGTTAACTTCTCAGGAAAATAACCTATTCTTATATTTCCTTTTTAAAAATTTATAGCACTAACCTTCCTAACAGCCTATAATCCTATGTGGCAGAGATCTGCATTATTCTTGTTAACTTATTCAAAGCATATAAAACAGAGTTCAGCATAAAGTATGTACTCAATAAATATTTGTGAAGTCAGTTAATAATTTCTTAAAATAGCTACATGAAAAATGTAAATGAGTAAATGATGTTCAAGATGTGAGATGATATAGAATATTTAGCTGTATGAGGTTTGCATGACAAAAAAACTTACAACTGAAACAGGAATCTTTGGGCTTGGCATGGTGGCTCACGCTTCTAATCCCAGCACTTTTGGAAGCTAAAGTAGGAGGATTGATTGAGATCAGAAATCCACAACCAGACTGGGCAACATAACAAGGCCTCATCTTTGCTAAAAATTGAAAAAAAAAAAAGTAGGCATAGTGACATGTGCCTGTGGTCCCAGTGACTCAGGAGGCTGAAGTGGGAGGGTTGTTTGAGCCCAGGAGAGAGAGGCTGTAGGAAAATTTCTACAATAAATAATTGTGGTTTCTCTACTGATATACTTTCTAATGTTTCTCTAAATTTTGAGGGCAAACTTGAAAGAAATTGAATCATATATGCTCAAGACTACGTACGTGTGTCTGTATGTGTGTGTGTGTATGTGCCTTGTGGGTGTATATAAATGTGTGTATACCTATACATATACTTTAATCTCTTTAAAAATAAATATATTGTATATATTTAAAGTGTACAATATGATGTGATATAAATATATATAGTAAAACAGTAACTGTAATAAAACATATTACCGTAACTATCATCTCACATATTACCCATTTTTTTCCCCCACTGTGGCAAAAGCCGCTGTAATCTATGAATTATCAAAAATTCTGAATACAATACACTATTATTAACTATAGTCCTCAAGTTGTACATTACTAGATTTTTAGACGTATTCATTCTACATAACTTCTACTTTCTACCCTTCAATCTATATCTCCCTATTTGTTGCATGCCTGACCACCCTGGCTCTGGTAACCATGGTCTTATTATCTGTATCTATATATTTGATCTTAAAATTGTTTAAAAATGGCCAAGTTTTCCTTTTTAAATATAAAACCAACATTAGAACATAGAGATAAACTATTCACAACTGTGAATACCCACTGTATTCCAGCCTGGGCAACAACAACAACAAAAAATTGTAAGAATTAAACATGAATATTCACCATCATTAGGAGAAATAAACATTTGTGTTTAAGGAAACGTGGTCCTGAAATAACACATGGTAACACTGAGAAGGAGCCATGACATAAGTGTAATATAATGGATTAGAAGCAGAATTTTTTTTATTTGTATACATACTAGAGACTACTTAAACATTTTCGTGAGTTTTATAGTCTGAAATGAGAATAATTAATGTAAGCCAATATGAATAAACATTAAAAAACTCAGCATCAGCTTAGTAGTTTGGTAGATACATTTTTATTTCAAAAATAAGATTAAGAAAAACACTTTAATTCTGTTGTAAAATTGTATTTATTTAAAAATTTGGGGCCAGGCGCAGTGGCTAACGACTGTAATCCCAGCACTTTGGGAGGCTGAGACAGGCGGATCACCTGAGGTCAGGAGTTTCAGACCAGCCTGGCCAACATGGCGAAACCCAGTCTCTACTAAAACAAAAATTAGCCGCTGTGGTGGCACGTGCCTGTAATCCCAGCTACTTGGGAGCCTGAGGCAGAAGAATCACTTGAAACCAGGAGGCGGAAGTTGCAGTAGCTGAGATGGCGCCATTGCACTCCAGCCTAAACAACAAGAGTGAAACTCTATCTGAAAAAAAAAAAAAAAAAAAAAAATGTAATATATAAATATGTAATTCTAAGTATTGATTTTTGAGGGATATGTAGAAAGTAAGTAAAATTTAAAATGAATGCACTTTTTATAAATGAAAGGAAAATTTAATTTTTACACGACTAGAATATACTATCTGTGAAAACAAAAATTAATATAATGACAAGTAATGGAAAAAATCACTACATATACACACATGTAATTGTGAACATAGATATAATTAATATATATATAAAATAGATAAATATACAGTAAATGGAATATAATGGTAAAATAAATATAGTTTGCAACTACTGCTACATCAGATATTTAAAAATTACCATTAATACTAAGAGAAATTTAAATAATAATTTTGAAAGTTTAAATAATATGAGCATTCTTCTGTAACATGTGGCTTGCCAAAATAATTGAAGAACAATAACATAGATTGAAACAGCATAATAATTTAATAAATTGAATTTCAAATCATAATCCACTTTCCACTACCACCACTTCAAATAATGCAAAGCCACATGGTTTTATTGGTGTTACTAAACCTGAAACAATATAAAATTTCCAATATAATGTACACATCTTATGAAACAGAAAAGGAAAATTAAGAAAAGCTAAATGATTTTTTCACAGGCAAATGAAACTATCATTCCCAAATCAGAAAATAACATTAAAGTAATACTAACTTATAAATATAGATATAAAATACCTCAAATAAGTTATGTGAAAGCTGAATTCAGCCATGTATGCCTGTGCATATAGAGAAAGTGAAATAATTAATTTTAATTTTAGCTTCACATGATACATTAATGGAAGACTTTTTAAAAAGTTTCAATAGATAAAGATAAATTATTCAATAAGGTGCTTCATTTTTTTTTTCTGAGCAAGTCTATTTCTCCTTCACAATTGAAGGATAATTTCACAAGATACCAAATTCTAGGTTGATGGGTTTGTTGTTTGTTTTTCCTCAAAATACTTTAAAAGTTCTACTTGCTTTCATGACTTTTGGGGAGAAGTTGGATACACTTCTTATCTTTGCTATTATATAGGTAAGTCTTTTTATTTAAAAAATTTCTTTTTGCCCATTCATTTTTTTTCAAATTTTTAAAAAATATCTTTGATCTTCTGCAACTAGAATATAATATACCTTGGTACAGTTTTTTATTGGATTGGCTTTTATCCTACTTGATATTCTCTGAGCTTCCTGGATCTGTGATTTGGTTTCTGACATTTATTTGAAAAATAATCTGTAACTATTGCTTCAAATATTGCTGTTTTCCATTTCTTTCATTCTTCTCCTTTCAGTATTTCCATTACATGTAAGTTACACATTTCATTGTTGTACCATTTTCCCTTGGATATTCTGATTTGTTGTTTTTTGGTCCTTTTGGAGGAAGTTTCTATTGAGACATCTTTAAGATCACTGATTCTTTCCTCATCCATGTCAAGTCTGCTAATAAATCTATTAGAGGCATTCTTTATTTCTGTTACAGTGTAGTTTTTAAATAATCTCTAGTATTTCTTACTTATGTTTTCTTAGAATTTTTTTCTCTCTACTGGCATGGACCATCTGTTCTTGCATACTTTTTACTTTATCTATTACAGCTTTTAGCATGATAATCATAATTGTTTTAAGTAAATTATATGTCTCATAATAACAGTACTTTTCATGTCTGATATGGGTTCTGATGTTTGCTCTATCTCTTCAAACTGTTGTTTGTATTCTAATATGTCTTATTTTTTGTTTCTTTGTTTGTTTTCATAGCCTGACATGATATCCTGCGTCAATAGTACCACTGTAAATTGGCTTTCAGTAATGTAATAAGGAGCTGTGGTGGGGAGAGAATGGAATATTGTAGTCCTATGATTAAGTCTCATTCTTTTAATGAGCCCGTGACTCTGGACTGTGAACTTCACAAATGCTTCTCAGTTTATTTTCCTTTTCGTTTTCTTTGTTTTTCTATTTGCCCCCAATTAGGTGGAACAGGATGATTACAGTGGAGTTGGATATTTCTCTTTCCCCAGCGCAGTCAGGTTTTGATGAAACTCTAGCATGTTAGATTCTGGTTAAATAGTTTCTGGTGCACACTTTTTAAAGAAAAACATCATGCTTTAGTGTATTTCAAAATTGTTTATTTTACTTTCCCCTTGACAGAAGCCAGAAGTGATTTTCTCTAAAATTTACTTTAAGAAATCTGGTTAAGCTCCTGGAGGTAAAACAGAAACGTAGGGACCTCCTCATATTACCACCATTCTGAGGTTTATAGCTTTCAGACTTGTCTACACTGAGCCTCCAGCCATTCATCAATTACATTTTGGGTTTTTCTACTTTGGCACTGTTTCCTGCAGAAGTTTCTGCTCATGGGATTCTGCTCTAATAAGTTGTGATTCTCTGTATTTGCCTATCTGTCTCTCCAATTTTGGGGTCAAAGGTTTACTTTATGACATCACTTAACTTATGAGTCTAAACATAGTTGCTGACTCTTCAGTTTTGTCAGCTTTATATGTGTTTGAATGGAGTGGGAGTGGTGACTTCTATGCTCCTTACATGACATACCAGAAAGTGGAAGTCAAAACATTAGACAAACCTGAGTTTAATCATAATTATAAGTGCTGATATGGTTTGGGTGTGTTCTTGGCTGAAATACCATCTTGAATTCAGCTCCCATAATCCCCACCTGTCATGGAGGGACCTAGTGGGAGGTAATTGAATTATGGGGGCATGTTTTTCCTATGCTGCTCTCATGACAGTGAATAAGTCTCACAAGATCTGCTGATTTCATAAAGGCCATTTCTGGTACACGCAATCTCTTGCCTGCCACCATGTAAGACGTGCCTTTGCTCCTCCTTCACTTTTTTCCATGGTAGTCAGGCCTCCCTAGCCATGTGAAACTGTGAGTCCATTAAACCTCTTTTTCTTTATAAATTACTCAGTCTTGGGTATTTCTTCATAGCAGTATGAAAATGGACTAATACAATCAATTGGCACTGGTAGACTGGGGTGCTGCTTATAAGGATACATGAAAATGTGGAAGTGACTTTTGACCTGGCCAGAAGACACAGGCTGAAACAGTTTGAAGGGCTCAAAAGAAGATAGAAAAACATAAGAAAGTTTGGAACTTCCTAGATACTTGGAGGTCTCAGAAGATAGAAGATGTGGGAAAGTTTGGAAATTCCTAGAGACTCAAATGGCTTTGATTGAAATGGTGATAGTGATATGGACAATGAAGTCTAGACTGAGGTAGTATCCAATGATAATGAGAAATTTGTTGGGACCTGAAATAAAGCTGATTCTTGCTATGCTTTAGTAAAGAGATTGGCAGCATTTTGCTCCTGCCCTAGAGATCTGTGGAACTTTGAACTCAAGAGAGATAATTTAAGGTATCTGGTGAAAGAAATTTCTAAGCAGCAAAGCATTCAAGAGGTAACTTGGGTGCTCTTGAAAGCACTCAGTGTTATTCATTCAAGAAGAGATTGTTTAGAAATGGAATTCATGTTTAAAAGGGATGTAGAGCATAAAAGTTTAGAAAATTTGCAGCCTGGAAATGCATTAGATAAGAAAAAAAACATTTTTCTGGGAAGAAATTCAAGCCACCTGCAAAAATGTGCATAAATAACAAGGAGTCAAATGTTCATTACCAAGACAATGGGGAAAATGTCTCCAGGACATGTCAGAAGTCTTCAAGGCGGCCCTTCCCATCACAGCCATCACAGGCCTAGAGACCTAGAAGGGAAAAATGGTTTTATGGGCCAGGCTCAAGCACTTGCTCTTTCATGCAGTCTCAGGACATGGTGCCTGTGTCTTAGCCATGGCTGAAAAAGGTTAATGTGCAGTTCAGGCTATTGCTTCAGAGGGTGCAATCCCCAAACCTTGGCAGCTTACACATGGTGTTGGGCCAGCAGTTGCACAGAAGTCAAGAATTGAGATTTGGGAACCTCTGCCTAGATTTCAGAGGATATATGGAAATCCCTGAATGTCCAGGCAGAAGTGTGCTGCAGGAGCAAAGACCTCATGCAGAACCTCTGCTAAGGCCATGCAGAAGGGAAATATGGGTCACTGCCTAGTGGAGCTGTGAGAAGGGCCACCATTCTCCAGATCCCAGAATGGTAGATCCACTGACAGCTTTCACTGTGAGGAAAAGCCACAGGCACTCAACAGTAGCATGTGAAAGCAGCTAGGAGTGGGGCTGTGTTCTGCAAAGCCACAGGGGTGGAAATGCCCAAGGCCATGGGAGCCCACCTCTTGCATCTGTGTAACTGAATGAGCGACACAGAGTCAAAGAAGATCATTTTAGAAATATAAGGTTTAATGACTGCCCTATTGGATTTCAAACTCATATGTCATCTGTAGACCCTTGTTTTTGCCAATTTCCATCATTTGGAATGTGTGTGTTTACTGAATGCCTGTACCCCTATTTGTATTTAGGAAGGAAGGAACTTTGTTTTTATTTTACAGGCTCATAGGCGAACGGGACTTACCTTGTCTCAGATGAGACTTTGAACTTGAAGTTTTGATTAATGCTGAGATGAGTTAAGATTTTAGCGGACTGTTGGAAGGGCACAATTGTGTTTTGAATTATGAGGACATGAGATTTGGGAGAGGTCAGTGGTGGAATTATATGGTTTGGCTGTGTCCACCTAAATCTCATTTTGAACTGTAAGCTCCCATAATCCTCACATGTTGTGGAAGCGGGCTGGTGGGAGGTAATTGAATCATGGGGGCAGGATTTTTCCATGCTGTCCTCATGATAGTGAATAAGTCTTACAAGAGCCAATGGTTTTATAAAGAGCAGTTTCCCTGCACACACTGTCTTGTCTGTTGTCATGTAAGATGTGCCTTTGCTCTTCCTTCAACTTCTGCCATGATTGTGAGGCCTCCCTAGCCATGTGAAACTGTGAGCCCATTAAACCTTTTTGTCTTTGTAAATTACCCAGCTTCTGGTATTTCTTCATAGCAGTATGAAAATGGGCCCGGCACGGTGGCTCAAGCCTGTAATCCCAGCACTTTGGAGGCCGAGACGGGTGGATCACGAGGTCAGGAGATCGAGACCATCCTGGTTAACACGGTGAAACCCCTTCTCTACTAAAAAAATACAAAAAAACTAGCCAGGCAAAGGTGGCGGGTGCCTGTAGTCCCAGCTACTCAGGAGGTTGGGGCAGGAGAATGGCGTGAACCCGGGAGGCAGAGCTTGCAGTGAGCTGAGATCCGGCCACTGCACTCCAGCCTGGAAGACAGAGCGAGACTCCGTCTCAAAAAAAAAAAAAAAAAAAGAAAAGAAAATGGACTAATACAAGTGCTGTCCAGGGATATAAGTGAATCTGTTAAAACCTGCCTAAAACATATTAATTCACATATGCACTGAAGTGAGGAAAAGTGTTTCCTACCAATGTCCTAATTAGTTTTATTTTCTTCCTTTTATTGACAGATAAAATTGTATGTATTTTTTCCTTACAACATGACGTTTTGAAGTATGTATAAATTGTGAAGTGAATAAATCTAGCTATTTATGGTACAACATGTTGATGATTGCCAATAAAAATATTTTGTATTCTAGATTAAATATTATACTAGAAATTGTACCTAATATATTGTCAGAAAAATGAATGAATAGATGAATTAGCGAAATATAAATTGATAGAGTCAGGATTGTCCATATTTGTAGTTAGAGAATATTGTCATGAAAATCTAAGTGAATCTATAGGTAGAGTTTAATAATTAACAAGATAAATTTTCATAATTACTTGCTTAAAGATCAGCACAAAATAATGCATGGTGTGTATACATCCTTAACAATAAATTATTATTTACAAATGTCACACCATCTAAATTTTAGCAAAGACCAATAATTGTTTATAAATACTGAGTTCTTTCTATATTGGCAAGTGATAATCTAAGCAATTTACATTTATTAACTCATTTAATCATCACAGAAAACTTATAAGTCAATATGTTTGTTATTTCTATTTTATAGGATTTTACAAATGAGGATTCTACTGTTCAGTGATTGTAAGTTTTTAAGGTTAAACATAAAGTGCTGGTATTAGGATTTGAACACAGACATTCTGTATAGATCCAGAAACTTTACTTTTGATTTCACTACCTTAGTATAAAGCTAAAAGATGAAACTTGACAAAAAATTACATTACTTTATTGAATAATTTTTAAATGAATACAAATAGTATCTTATTATAGAAAGAGTGTTTTAACATTTTAATCAAACATTTAATATAATTTCAAATTAAATGGAATTTCATGCAACTTTTAAAAGCCACATGGCAGAATGGTAGAACAAAATAATCAAGATGATTTTTTAAGGTGGAGAAAAAGATGGTGGAACTTGATTCATAAGGAATACTATACAGTTATTGCATTTAAGTCTAATAATACAAAAACAGGGATACACACTTAAACTATTAGAATAAAATTAATACAGTGAAACAAATTAACACATATATGGAAATTTGATTCATTTCCAAAGCAACATTACTTATTATAAATTAGTGGATGAGTTTTGATTAATTATGCTGAGACAACTAGTTTTCCTTATTTTTTAAAAAAACTAAGTTTCCCTACTTCACATCAAACTCAACTATAAATTCTACTTTAATGAAGAAACTGCCAATAAAATAAGTAATATTAGAAGAAAATATATGAGAATATCTTTTTGACTCTGAGATTGCAAGAATTTTTTGGGCATATCCTAAAGGATCCCAATTTTTTTTTTAATTTTTAAATGTTTGCTTTGTTTGACAAGGTCTTGATCTGCTACCCAGGTTGAAATTCAGAGGTGCGATCATAGCTCACTGCAGCCTCCAACTCCTGAGCTCAAACAATCCTCCCACTTCAGCTTCCTGAGTAGGTGGGATTACAGGCATGCACCACCATGCCCTACTAAATATTTTATTTTTTTTTGGTAGAAATGGGGGCTTGTTATATTGTCCAAGCTGGTCTTAAACTCTTGCCTTCAAACAATTCTCCTGCTAGGCAGAATCTGAGTTTTTTAAAGTTATGAACATATTTAGAAACATTAAATCATTCTGTGTAATAAAAGTTCCCATAAATAGAATTAAATGCAAAACACAATTTCAGTGCACTCTTTACAGTGATTACTACAATAAAAACATATTACTCAGAATATTAAAGACCTCTTATAAATAAGGAAAAAAATAATAAAATGATCAAACATCTAGTGGATTCTCAGCTACATCTCAGAAGAAGAAATTCAATGCAATTACAACATGAATGTTTGCTTCAGCAGTATTTAGGGAAATATATTTAAAAACAACAAATAGTCACTTAACATCTATTATATATACAAAACTAAAATCTGACAGTAACAAAAAGAAACAAAAGAAATGTGTAGTGTTGGACACTGATACAACTGCCTTCCAAAAATCTGATAAAGTCTAAAAATGTTGAAGGAAAAAGGAAAGTTGAATGAAAAATAAAATGTCACACGCAGCAGGATGCTATTTCTATAACAGTGAAAAACATACAACACAGTACTATGAGTTTTATGGATGCAGAAATTTGTATTAAACTTATGAAAACATACACAAAAAGATAAACATAAAATTAATGATGGTATTTATTACCACGGAGAAATGGAGTTACGTGGGCAGTCTACCCAGTAAGCTTCAACACCAACTGTAATACTGATGTGAAGATGTGACAAAATTGAAGGTGGCGAGAAAATAAGTCTTCATTATCTTGATCTTTATACATCAATTCATGTTACAATATTTATTAAATATTAATACATTTAGCAGACAGCCATTATTTTATTGATTCAACAAAAATGATTGAGTTCTCAATTTGTCCCAGTTATGTTTTAAGTTCTAGAGGTACAAGTATGTAAAACAGTCACTGTTTGCTCTGTACAGTAGTGTGTATAGTTCGGGAGAGCACAGAATGGTGTTGGGTGTTTGGGATGGGTCAGGAGACAGACTTAACAACATAACAAACATGTGCTATGTTGGATGGTCAGTGAAAAGAAAACAGAACAGAAATAAGGAGATAGAATATAATGAAAAGTATTGCAGACAGTGTTCAGAAAAGATCTGGTTGGTAAGATGACTTTACATAAATAAAGAGAAGATTAAAGGGGAGTTCTGGGAAGATAGTTTAGATGAAGAAAACAGCAATTACATTGCAATTGCAATGGTTCTGAGAAGGATACGTTAGAAGAATTAATGAAAAGTATTGCAGACACTGTTCAGAGAAGATCTTTTTGGTAAGATGACTTTACATAAGTGAAGAGAAGATTAAAGGGGAGTCTTGGGAAAATAGTTTAGATGAAGAAAACAGCAATTACATTCCAATTGCAATAGTTCTGAGAAGGATGCATTAGAAGTATTCAAAAAACAGGAATTCAAAAAGAGAGGGTATGGCTTTAATGATTACATGCCACATTTTAGAAATTACACGCTAAATGTAAAATCATCATTATTTATGAACAAACACAAGCATATATTAATTTCTGTAAAAAATTAATAATAGGATTATAAGATACACAGTTTATTTTTAACCACAAGGACTTTTACTTTGCGAAACAATTTGGTATTTTGTTTTCCTCAAATCTAAATAAGATGTGTTTTAATGTATTTTCACTGTATTTTTATGTGATATATAAATTGACGAAAGTTTACAAACAAATGTAGTGTTGAATTTAGTATATTAAATGTCCATTAGAGGTTTTATATAAAAATTTAATTAATATGTACAGAAAATGCTAATGAAAATTTAACAAAAATAAGTTTATGTGCAGGTACTTTAATAAAATAGAGTGGTGCTGCATTTATATTTTATTTTTTATGTAAATATATTCTACTTCACACTCGTTTTGCAGAAGATGAAGTATGCTTCAAGCACATGCAGCAGCATCAAGAACGGTGTCCAGGAAAGACTGCTATTGAGATGTAAATGAACACTGAACTCATTTGATAACTTAGGGATCTGAAGAGCTACAATTTTGAAGAAAGTGAGAACTGTACTATGAGCACTGAGAAACAAAGATGGGATGGAATAAAACAAAAGATTAAAATTTTAAAATGACACTGTACAACATCAAAATATCTAACTGATAAAGGCAATTTAGCATGAGGCTTATGCAGACAACTTTACTGACCTTAGATATTCCTTCTCTATTTTTTTTAATGAGAAATATATAAATCTCTTTGTCAGGAGCATGAGAATTTCTAAGAATTGCTCTCAATCTCTCCCTTTCTCAAGAGAAAGCTCTCTGTTTCTCTCTCTCTGTCTCTCTCTCTCTCTCTCTCTCTCCCTCCACATACACACACACACACACACACACACACACACACACACACACACCCCACACACACAACGTAAAATATTTTTAAACAGTGTTTTTCCCTTTTGTCTGTATCCTGTTTCCATGAATGATGAATTGTGGAACAAAGTCCTTGGCATTAAATAGACCTGTGTTTAATTCTTGACTCTATTTTAATTAGAAATATTTTAATTGTAAGTGCATTGTATTTCTGTGGCTGCCACAACAATTACAATTAATTTTCTAACAAAGTACCACAAACCAAAATGTATTGCTTCATTATTTTGCAGACCATACATCTGAAATTTTTATCAATGGACTATAATCAAATTATGTGCAAGGCCACACTTTCTCTGAAGTCTCTATGAGAGAATCCATCCTTCTTTTGTTCCAGATTGTACTGGCTGCTGCAATCCTTGGCTTCTGGCTGCATCATTCAATCTCTGTCTCTGTCTTCACATCACCTTCCCCTCTCCTGTCTGTGTCTGTTTAATCTCCCTCTGCCTCTCTCTTATAGGAAACTTGTGACTGCATTTAGGGCTCACCTGGATAATCCAGGATAAATATCTTTATCTCAATTATTAATGATATCTGCAAAGACCCATTTTTCATTATAAGGTAATATTTACAGGTTCTAGTAGTTAGGGCATGATATTGTTGAGGAGCTATTATTCTGCCTACCATAGCAAGTAAGAAAAAAAAGTTCACTCAAACTGGTAAAAGCAAGACAACAAAAGGTACCAAATATTTCAAATACACTAAAATGGGGAAAAAAAAAAATTCCTAACTTTGTTTTTAAGTTCCAGGGTACATGTGCAGGATATGCAAGTTTGTTACATAGGTAAACATATGCCATGGTGGTTTGCTGCACAGATCAACCCATCACCTAGGTATTAAGCCCAGCGCCCATTAGGTGTTCTTCCTGATCTTACAGAGTACAAAGGAAGAGTGGCTCCAGACGAAGTGGATCACAGGCCAGTAGCATCATCAGAGTGGCAACTCTATGTGGAGGTGGTTCTCTCTCCTCTGCTTTGCCAGGTGAGAAAACATTCTCAGGTTTGCTTCATTTTTAATAAAACAACAATAACCAAAAAATCAAATATGCTGAAAGAACTCTCAACCACTTAACACAGCCATGTTTTTTGCCTCAATCTTATTGGGGAAAATGTTTAAACCAGAATAAAACAATGTGATCAGTGGAAGCCTGGCTTAAGTCATTAGGGTTTCTATTGTTATCAGAGGTAGGTTAATTATACATAAATTACATAGCCCAAAACAGGAGAGATCAACATGGCTTACAGCAAAACCCCTATATAAACAGTAGGAGAACAGTGTTAAAAAGTGGGTTGCTGCTGTAATAAATACCAAAAATGTAGAGGCAGCTTTGAAACTGGGTAATAGGTAGCAGTTGGAAGAGTTTTGAATTGCATGATTGAAAAAAAAAGAGAAAAAAAAAAGTTTACGTTTCTGTGCATGGACTGTTAAGGGTGAGTCTGTTGAATGCCAAGAAGGAAAAGAGAAGAGCCTCAATGTTCTTAGACAATACCTAAGTATCTTTGAATGGAATGTTAGTAGAAATATGGATGGTAATAATAGCCATTCTGATGAAGGCTTCGACAAAAATTAGGAACATGTTATTGGAAACTATAAAAAAGGTCAACCTTGTGATAAAGTGGCAAAGATCTTGGCTGAATTGTTTTTCTATTCTAGCATGTTGTGGGAGGTAGAGCTTGTAAGTGATGAAATTAGACGTTTGGCAGAGAAAATTTCTATGCAAACTGTTGTATAGAATGGCCTGCCTTCTCATACTGTGCGTAGTATAATGTAAGAAGAGAGAAATGACATAAAATAAAATTGTTAACCAGAAAGTAAGTAGAACTTAAAGCTTTGAAAAATTCTTAGCATATCATTATTGTAAAGAATGAGAAAGCTGGTTTGTGAGAGAACACTAAGGGTGTGGCCAAACAGTCATTTGATAAAGGGAATAGTCAGCCGTCTCAACAAAAGCCTCTAGGCTTATTTATCAAAGACATAGGGGAAATTAGTGTGGATTAGCCATCTCAACAAAAGCTAGGAACAATGGAAGATTGCAAAGGAGACGCTAACCAGCCCTGCAGGACCTAGGTGCATGCTGCATCACAGGATCCACTCCCAGAACTCAGGAGCTGCACTTCTTGGTCACCCTAAGTATAGCTTCAATGAGTCCAGGTATGGCATAAGCAACAGTGGTTATATCTCTAGGGTATATAGGCAGCAAATTTGGCAGAGTCCCTATGGTGCCTTGCACCTGTGTGTGCAAGGCATGAGCCCTGGGAGCATGTTTGCCTCCACCTAGATTTAGAGAGATAGAACCAATCTTCTGGGGAACCATGGGGTTGGGGCACAGACAGAGAGCCATTCGGGGGTCATGTAGCCAAGCTATGAAGGCGGGGCACTCAAAGTCATGACAATAAGAATGCCCAGAGTCTTGGGGACACAACCCCTGCCTGGCTAAGCTATGGGACCAGGATCCCAACCCAGTGGGTCTGGTAGGTAGGTGGGACCTCCACACCAATAATTCCAGAAATTTGGTGTTGTAGGGCAGAGCATTAAGCCAAAAAGGATTGGTCTTTAGCCTTAAGGTCTAATGAAATTTGCCTTATTGGGTTTTAGACTTGCTTCAGATCTGTCTCTCCTTTCTTTTTTTTCCTTTTTTTTTTTCTTCTTTTTTTCTCTTTTGGAATAATAATGTCTTTGCTATGCCTGTCATTATTGTATTCTGGAAGCATATAACTTGTTTGATTTCACAGGTTCACAAATGGAGAAGAAGTTGCCTCAGGATGAATCGTATGTTGAGTCTTAGCCATATCTAATTTAACTGACATTCAGATGAGGCTTAGACTTTTGAGTTGAGGGTGTGTGAGCAGAACTTGAATGGGGGCAGAAGGTGGTATAGAGACAGAATGCTACAGACTGAATGTTTGTATCCCAATCCCCACCTTCCATGTTCGTATGTTGAACCCTAATCTCCAATGTCATGGTATCTGGAGGTGTCCCTTTAGGAAGTGATTAGCTTATGAAGGTAGAACCTTCATGAGTAGCAACGGTGTCCTTTTAAAAAGAGATTTCCTTGGAGCTCATTTTCCCCTTGTGCTATGTGAAGACACAGGGAAAAGACAGCTATCTATGAACCAGAAAATGAGAACTCAGCAGATACTGAATCCACCAGCAGCACCTTAATTTGGGACGTCCCAGCCTCTAAACTGTGACAAATTATTATTATTTTTTAAAAAGACTACCTAGTCTATGTTATAACAACCAAAGCAGGTTAAGATAGCTGCCACTCATTATAGTAGCTCAGTGATCTCATCATTAATCCATTAAGCTTTAGTTTCTTCTTCTGTTGTGTGATATATTAAATCATTGACCCATCCTCACTTGTAATTCATCTGTCAGGAAGGGTATCATTATGTCCCTATTATAGGACAACTCTTCCTCAAAATAATTGATGAAGTATCCAAAATAAACTGACAAGAAATAAATTTTCTATAAAGAAAGAAAAACTATATTATATATTAGATGTTATTCTCCAATATTCATACATATACGTAATTAAATTCACTTTCTGACTAAAAATTAAAAAAAGAACTAGAATCTTGTCCAGCTGACCAATAGACTTGGAATAGCTTGTAGCTACTTCTATAAGTAGCTTTTGAAATTTAACTATAATTTAGTCAGCTGAGCTTCTGGAGATACCTTGGGCTATAAACAGGAACATAATTATCCTCCCTCTTGATTTCAGATGCAATATTCAACAAGCCCTGTTCCCTTCATATTTATGCAACAGAATTTGAAGTGTGCCTCAAGTAATTTTCAAAGGCATAATGTATGATATAAATAAAGAGAATAATATAAAGATGTAAACAAACACAACAACTCTTTTTATTTCTTAGGGTAGTGAGTAATGATTATTAAACTTTGTTTTTGAAAAAGGTTTTTTTCTAATGTTTCCACAATTATTTTTAAATATAAATAGGTATTGGGTGCTGACGAGTTGATGGGTGCAGCACACCAACATGGCACAAGTATACATATGTAACAAACCTGCACGTTGTGCACATGTATCCTGGAACTTAAAGTATAATAAAAGGAAAAAACTATATATATAAATAGGGGTATGAATTATTAATTATAAGAATGTTAATTATTTCATAATTTAAATAAACTATTAATTCATTCAAAACACATTGAATGATACTGTGTGCTAGGCCCTGTGCTAAACACTAGAGAAAAGAAAAAGTTTTCTTATTTTTGGTTAAATAGTTACTTCAGTTAGGATGGCTACATAACTCTACCTCAGAAACTAATTAAAACAGAGTTGAGGCCCAGCGCGGTAGCTAACGCCTGTAATCTCAGCACTTTGGGAGGCCAAGGCGGGCAAATAATGAGGTCAGGAGATCGAGACCATCCTGGCTAACACGGTGAAACCCTGTCTCTACTAAAAACACAAAAAATTAGTGGGGCGAGGAGGCGAGCGTCTGTAGTACCAGCTACTAGGGAGGCTGAGGCAGGAGAATGGCGGTGAACCCGGGAGGCGGAGCTTGCAGTGAGCGAAGATGGCGCCAGTGCACTCCAGTCTGGGCAACAGAGCGAGATGCCACCGTCTCAAAAAACA
Organism: Macaca nemestrina; assembly: GCF_043159975.1. Lineage (NCBI taxonomy): Eukaryota > Metazoa > Chordata > Mammalia > Primates > Cercopithecidae > Macaca > Macaca nemestrina. The sequence goes on from NC_092125.1 coordinate 48,796,621, forward strand.
AAAAACAACAAACATAGCTGAATATGAGCCTACAGGAGACAATATTCATTGAGATTGGAAAAAGGGATTTGATACATTTTCTTTATACAAATATCAGGAATATAAAAATAGATTGAATGAAGACAGCAATGATAAATTAATATCTTTCCTGAAACATAAGAGTTTATGATTTTATGATATAAGAAGTAAATGCTAATGACAATTAGTATTTACTAATTATATTTTAACTCTTAACTGATTCAAAAAGGCAATATGGTTGTAATATTGACATTCCTATATTCCGAATGTAAAAACTGATGCACAGAACAGCTAAGGAAATTGTCCATGGTCACACAATCAGGAAGAGGATACACTTTGAATACAAACTCAAAAAGTTAAAGTTCTTATTTTATCATTCTGGTGTATTCCTTGTACATTAGGGTTTTATGAAAGGCACATAATAGTTATGAGTAATGTGAAACTAGCAACATATTATAGGGAAAGTTATACTTTACATTTTAGGGAATGGAGGAGTTGGTAAATAATTCTATTGAAGACTTTAGGTATGACTGTTACATCTGATACTGGGCCTTAAGGTTTGGAGATCAATCGAGGTCATTAGAGGGAGTGAAAATTTGGATGTGAAGGAGGTGAAGGTCAGGACAAACTGGAACCCAGGAGAACACATTGGGATCCACATTAGTCTCTCATTGCCTCCAACCTTCAGAAGTTAGGATTATTTACCATGGATCTCCTCATGTTTTGCACTTAGGATTCAGATAATTTGAAGGTGGAGATATGGTGAGAGCCAGAAGAGCTGAGTGGCCAGTCACTGCCGGTACCAACAAAGTAAGCCAGCACTTCTGCAAGTGTATGAGAGTTTCAACAGTGCTTGGGATTCTACATCAACCTTGAAAGCATAATGGTGGTCACTTCACTTTTATCTCTTACATTTCACCATACAACCTAAAATTAATATAGATCCTGGAGAAAACTCAATGATAACACTTTTTTATAAGAAATAAAAAATAAGTATAAACCACACTGGACATTTTTGAATTATTTTTATCAGAAGCCCTAAATCAAAGCAGAATATTAGCATCTTAGAGCCAGTGTTCTACGAGGCTTCAGGGAACAGCAATCTAGCACTCTTGAGAAGGAAATAATAAACCATTGACAGAGTGAGTCACCTTCTTAGCCACCTTCATTAAATAGTGCTCTTTTACTATGATATTTGGCCATGGTCCTGGAAGAAGGCTAGCAATAGTCATATGGTCATATCTAAACTTTCAGGTTGGATCAAAATCAAATTTGTTTAAGAGAAGTAGCCCCATATTTAGTTGCTTCACTAAACCGAAGATACTATGAAGAAAATGTTCTAGAGCATTGGGATCTAAGATCACAGTACTGGTATTTTAAAAGTTGATTGGCCAGACTTCCTTTTTAAATATGAAACAACTGTTCTAGCATACACAAGGAGGACAGTTAGGGAAATTTTTAAAAAATCATATCTAAAACTCATTATAGCAAACTAAAATATCTTCACTTTGACTAATGTTAAAATAGTCAGGAAATGCAAGAGAACCAAAGAAAGAAGACTTAAATGCTAACTTACATCTGAGAAATCTCAAGAAATATGTTTTAGAAGGTATAAAATGAGAAGTACTACGTAAAAATGATCACATTTTCCAAAACCTTGAGAAGTCATCATCTCTCTGCTTTTCTAACTTTTTTTTTTTTTTTTGAGATGGAGTCTCGCTCTGTTGCCCAGGCTGGAGTGCAGTGGCCAGATCTCAGCTCACTGCAAGCTCCGCCTCCCGGGTTTACGCCATTCTCCTGCCTCAGCCTCCCGAGTAGCTGGGACTACAGGCACCCGCCACCTCTCCCGGCTAGTTTTTTGTATTTTTTTTTAGTAGAGACGGGGTTTCACCGGGTTAGCCAAGATGGTCTCGATCTCCTGACCTCGCGATCGGCCCGTCTCGGCCTCCCAAAGTGCTGGGATTACAGGCTTGAGCCACCGCGCCCAGCCTGCTTGTCTAACTTTTTATCTGTGTTCTCTTTGTTTTCTAGCCTGTGCTCACTGCCTAGCCCCAAAGGCAGTCAATGCTTTAGAATTCTGTTATGGCAGCACCCCAATTCTATATAGCAATTTACATTTTTATTACATATTGCTGAATGGTAAACCACCACAACACTTAGTGGTCTAAAACAAAATGATTTACTCATTTTTATACTTCTTTGGTTTGGTTGGGCTCACCTGGGAAGTTTTCTGCTCCACATGTTGCCTAATGGGGTCACCCATATGTTTGCATTCATCTGGAAGACCAGTTGGGACTGACCATTAACTCAGTTCTATTCTAAATAATCTCTGCATGCAATAATCTAGAATTCTTCATGCATCAGGAATTCAAGAGAGTGAAAACAGAACCTGTCAGTCTTTTTAGTGCCCTCTGACAAATGGTCACTTCCATAATATTTTGCTGGTTAAAGAAATTCATAAGACCAAACTAAATTTAAGGAGAGGTGAAGCATACTCCCCTTCTTAAAAGGGGGAACAGAATGTACATACAAATATGGAAAGTGTATTAGGGTTCTCCAGCAAAACAGAAGCGTGCATATATTGATATATTGAAAAAAGATTAAGCATAAAGGACTGACTCAGATAGTTATGAAAGCTAAGAAGTCCCACACTTGGCCAGGCATGGTGATTCACACCTGTAATCTCAGTACTTTGGGAGGCCGAGGCAGGTGAATCATGAGTTCAGGAGTTCGAGACCAGCCTGGCCAAGATGGTGAAACCTCGTCTCTACTAAAAATACAAGAATTAGCCGGGTGTGGTGGCAGGCGCCTGTAATCTCAGCTACTCGGGAGGCTTAGGCAGGAGAATCACTTGAACCCAGGAGGCGGAGGTTGCAGTGAGCCAATATCTATGTCATAAATATACATTTATTGAAAATCAAATTCTTGACTGAAAAATAAGTTTTGAAAACATTTTTTAAACGTTATTCATATTCATATATATATATATATATATATATATATATATATATAAAGCAGAGTTTATTAAGGACTATTAAACTCACACGATCGCAAGGTCCCACAATAGGCTGTCTGCAAGCTGAGGAGCAAGGAAGCCAGTTCCATTCCCAAAGCTGAAGAACTTGATGTTTGATGTTCGAGGGCAGGAAGCCCCCGGTGCAGGAGAAAGATGTAGGCTAGGTGGGTAAGCCACTCTGGCCTCTTCACATTTTCTGCCTCCTTATATTCCAGCTGCACTGGCAGCTGATTAGATGGTGCCTACCCAGATTAAGGGTAGGTCTTCCTTTCCCATTCACTGACTCAAATGTTAATCTCCTTTGGCAGCACCCTCACAGACACACCCAAGATCAATATTTTGCATCTTTCAATCCAATCAAGTTGACACTCAGTATTAACCATCACAATTTATTAAAAATCATTTGCAACTTTAATGGTTATAATTGCCTTTGGGTAAATGAAATTATATATATTTTTTAAAAATATGCTTTACATATTATATATATTATTCTTTTTTTTTTTTTTGATAGAGTCTTGCTCTGTCGCCCAGGCTGGAGTTCAGTGGTGCGATCTCAGCTCACTGCGAGCTCTGCCTCCTGAGTTCACACCATTCTGCCTCAGCCTCCAGAGTTCACGCCATTCTGCCTCAGCCTCCAGAGTAGCTGGGACTACAGGCACTTGCCACCACGTCTGGCTAATTTTTTTTGAATTTTTAGTAGAGATGGAGTTTCACCGTATTAGCCAGGATGATCTCGAGCTCCTGACCTCGTGATTAGCCCGTCTTGGCCTCCCACAGTGCTGGGATTACAGGCATGAGCCGCCGCACCCGGCCCTTATATATTATTCTTAAATATGCATTGCTTCTTTTATAATAAAACTTTAGTACCTCTATTTATCTTTCTTTATAATTTTCACTCATAATTTTACTTGATAAAGATAAAGAAGTCAGATCAGACTCAGTCTGTAATCCCAACACTTTGAGAGGCCAAGGCAGGTGGATCACTTGAGGTCAGGAGTTTGAAGCCAGACTGATCAACTTGGCAAAACCCTGTCTTTACTACAAATACAAAACTTAGCTGGGCATGGTGTTGTGTACCTGAAATTCCAGCTACTCAGGAGGCTGAGGCAGGAGAATTGCTTGAACGTGGGGGCGGAGTTTGCAGTGAGTCAAGATCACACCACTGCACTCCAGCCTGGGTGAGAAAGTGAGACTCCAACTCAAAAAAAAAAAAAAAAAAGAAAAGATAAAGGATATATCTGAAGTATGCTAAAACTATCAATGCCTGAAAGAAAAATATTCAAAAAGTCATAATCTTGATGATGATAATAATAATGAGTATAATTATCTAAGTTATCTATCACATAAATGACAGATAGTTTTAAAATAATGAAATAAGAATTTTCTTGTGTCTTCAAGTAATTTGTGTGAATGCTATCTGAAAGTCATACCCTTAATTACTAAAATATATAATCTGCCCTGTTCCTAAAGAAAGCTTTCTATTTATCTTGGACACAGCCTCCATCAGAACCAAATAAAGTAGTTATCAATTGGATTCTTACAAAGTGATGGTTGCTTACAACTGAAGTATATGTCTTGATGGGCTAAAAATGCCATACCACCTGATTTGGTTTAGCTTTGTGTCCCCACCCAAATCTCTTGCTGAGTTGTAATTTCCAATATTGGGGAAGGAACCTGTTGGAGACTGATTGGATCATAGGAGTAGACTTCCCACGTGCTGTTCTCATGATAGTGAGTGAGCTATTATGAGATCTGATGGCATAAAACTGTGTGGCACTACCCCCTTCACTCTCTTTCAGTTCCGCCACCATTTGAAGAAGGTAGTTGCTTCCCCTTCACCCGTCTATGATTGTAAGTTTCCTGAGGCCTTCCTGTACAGCCTGCAGAACTGAGTCAATTAAATCTCTTTCTTTCATAAATTACCCAGCCTCAGGTAGTTCTTTATAGCAATGTGAGCACAGACTAATACAAAATATTGATATCGGGAGTGGAGCATTGCCATAGACACCTGAAAATGTGGAAGCAACTTTGGAACTGGGTAACAGTTCAGGGCAGAGTTTGGAACAGTTTCGAGGACTCAGGAGAAAACAAGAAGTTGAGGGAAAGTTAGAAACTTCCTAGAGATTTTCTGAATGGTTTTGACCAAATGCTGATAGTGATATGGGCAATGTAGTGCAGGCTGAGATGGTCTCTGGTAGAGATGAGGAGCCTATTGGGAATTGAAGTAAAGGTCACTGTTGCTATGCTTTAGCAACGAGACTGGCAGCATTGTGCCCCAGTTCTAAAGATCTGTGGAACTTTTAACTTGAGGGAAATGATTTATAATATCTGGCAGAAGAAACTGCAAAACAGCAAAGCCTTCAAGAAATAACCTGACTGATTATGAAAATGTATGCTCATATATGTGAACAAAAAGATTATCTGAAACTGGAATTTATGTTTAAAGGGGAAGCAGAACTTTAAAATTTGAAAAATTTGCAGCCCAGCCATATTGTTGAAAAGAAAAACCTATATTCTGTGGAGAAATTCAAGCCAGCTGCAACAATTTTCGTAAGTAAAAAGGAGCCAAATGTTAATAGCCAAGACAATGGGGAAAATGTCCTAGAGCATTTCAGAGACTTTCACAGCAACCCTTCCCATCACAGGCTTGGAGGCCTAAGAGGAAACATGGTTTTGTTGGCCAGGCCCAGGGCCCTGCTGCTCTGTGTGGCCTTGGGACATGGCACTTTTCACTCCAGCTGCTCTAGCTCCTTGGCTAAAAGTGTCCTAGGTGTAGCTTGGGACACTGCTTCAAAAAGTGAAAGCCCCAAGCCTTGGCACCTTCCACCTGATGTTGGACCTGCTGCAGTTACATAGAAGGCAAGAGTTTAAGTTTGGGAACCTCTGCCTAGATTTCAGAGGATGTGTGGAAATGTCTGGATTTCCAGGCAGAAATATGCTGAAGGGGTGAAATCCTCATGGAAAACATCTACTAGGGTAGTGCAGAAGGGAAATGTGGAGTTGGAGCCCTGCCCTCACAGAGTCCTCACTGGGTCACTATGTAGTGGAGCTGTGAGACAAGGGCCACTGTCCTCCAGGCAGAAAGGGAGATCCACTGACACTTGCACCATATGCCTGGAATAGTTGTAGGCATTCATCACCAGCCTATGAAACAACTGCAGAGTCTATATCCTGCTGAGCCACAGGGACAGAGCTTCCTGAGGACTTTGGAGCCCACTTTTTGCATCATCATGTCCTAGATGTGAGACATGGAGTCAAAGGAGATAATTTTGGAGTTTTCAGATTTAATGACTGCCCTCAGGATTTCATATTTGCATGGGGCCTCTAGTCCCTTCGTTTTAAACAATTTCTCCCTTTTAGAATGGGAGCATTTACCCAAGGCATGTACCATCACCCCCACCATTGTATCTTGGAAGTAACTAACTCGTTTTTGATTTTACAGTCTCCTAGGTGGAAGGGACTTGCCTTGTCTCAGATGAAACTTTGGACTTGGACTTTTGAGTTAATATTAGAATGAGTTAAGACTTTGGGGAACTGTTGTGAAGGAAAGATTGGTTTTGGAATATGAGGACATGAGATGGGAGTGGCTGGGGGTGGAATGAAATAGTTTGACTCTGTGTCCCCACCTAAATCTCATCGAACTATAATTCCCAGTGTTGAGGAAGGGACCTAGTAGAAGGTGACTGGATCATGGGGGTGGATTTTCCCCATGCTCTTCTTATGATAGTGAGTTCTCACAAGATATGATGGTTTAAAAGTGTGTGGCACTCCCCCACTTGCTCTCTCTCAATCTCTCTCTCTCTCTCTCTCTCTCTCTTTCTCTCCTGCCACCATGTGAAGAAAGTACTTGCTTCTCCTTTGCCCTTATATGATCATTGTAAGTTTCCTGAGGACTTCCAGCCATGCTTCCTGTACACCCTGCAGAACTCTGAGTCAATGAAGCCTCTTTTCTTCATAAATTATCTCATTTCAGGTAGTTCTTTATAGCAATGTGAGAATGGACTAATACACCACCATGAGGAATTAAAATTAGACATGCAGTAATAAAAATAAGTCAAATCTATTGAGTCCCTTATATTTTGGAAAATCTGCATCATTCTCTGTAACTTACATAAAATTAAATGGTCTTAACAGTAAATAACTATGTCCAAGTAGAGCTTCAAGTGCCAGCTTTATCTGATTTTAAAGTGTATGCTTTTTGCAATATGCTATGCAGCTTCTAAATATTCCTTAGCTGTAAAAGGTACAAAATACAGCATAATTTATACTTGTTTTGAATTTTTTAAAGCTACAAACTCCTATGGAGAATCTGACTTGCATTGTGGGAAGTCTGTTAGATAAAATGCATCGATGGATCCCATTGGTGGTCTCTCTGTATCTATATCTCCTATCTAGAACTGTGTAGTCCTGACCCATTTTGGCTCTGGGATGACATTACAATGTAATTTGGCCAATAGAATGCTACAGAGGTAATGTTGTGCTAGTTTTAAGCTTAGACCTCTAAGTTTTGAGCCTAGACCTTAAGATGCTGTGAATGCTTCTGATGCAATCTTAATTGCTTTCATGATAGAATTGCTTTTGCTGTGAGAACAAGCTTGACTAGCTTGCTGCAAGATGAGAGACCACATGAAGAAGAATCAAAGCATCTCAGCTAACAGTCAGCCAATACTGAGTAGCTGAGTTGACTAGCCTACCATTTATAGCTGACCACAGATATGAGGGGTCCCAGTGTCAAAACCAGATGAATTGTCCAGCTGAGCCTAGCCAAAATTACAAACCTGAAAATTATGAGCTAAATAAATACTTCTTTGAAATCACTAAGTTTTGGGGGAGGATATAAGTGGGGAAGATATACTGAAGAGGAAAACACTGAGGACTTAATTTTTCTTCTACTAACAAATGATAGAAATTATATAGAGAACTACAAACCACTTCTCAAGGAAATAAGAGATGACACAAACAAATGAAAAAACATTTTATGTTCATAGATAGGAAGAATCGACATGGTGAAAATGACCATACTGCCCAAAGTAATTTACAGATTCAATTCTATCCCCATTCCACTACCACTGACTTTACTCACAGAATTAGAAACAACTTCTTTAAAACTCATATGGAACCAAAAAAGAGCCCATATAGCTAAGACAATCCTAAGCAAAAAGAACAAAGCTGGAGGCATCACTCTACCTGATTTCAAACTATGCTACAAGGCTACAGTAACCAAAATAGCTTGGTACTGGTACCAAAACAGAGATATCAAACAATGAAACAGAACAGAGGCCACCTCAGAAATAATGCCACACATATACAACCATCTAATCTTCGACAAACCTGATGAAAACAAGCAATAAAGAAAGCATTCTCTATTTAATAAATGGTGCTGGGGAAACTGACCAGCCATATGCAGAAAACTGAAACTGAACCTTTTTTTTTTAACACCTTATACAAAAATTAACTCAAGAAAGGTTAAAGACTTACATGTAAGACCTAAAGTCATAAAAATCCTAGAAGAAAACCTAGGCAATACCATTCAGGACACATGGGCATGGGCAAAGACTAAAAAACTAAAGAGCTTCTGCACAGTAAAAGAAACTATCATCAGAGTGAACAGGCAGCCTACGGAATGGGTGAAAATGTTTGCAATCTATCCATCTCACAAAGGGCTAATATCCACAATCCACAAGGAACTTAAACAACTCTACAAGAAAAAAAAAAAAAAAAAAAAAAAAAAAAAAAAAACATGAAAACGTGGGTGAAGGATATGAACAAACACTTCTCAAAAGAAGACATTTATGCAGTCAAGAAACATGAAAAAAAGCTCATCATCACTGGTCATTAGAGAAATGCAAATCAAAACCACAATGAGATACCATCTCATGCCAGTTAGAATAGTGATCATTAAAAAGTCAGGAAACAATGAATGCTGGAGAGGATGTGGAGAAATAGTAATGCTTTTACACTGTTGGTGGAGTGTCAATTAGTTCAATTGTTGTGGAAAAGTGTGTGGCGATTCCTCAAGGATCTAGAACCAAAAATACCATTTGATTCAGCAATCCCATTACTTATTATATATCTAAAGAGTTATAAATCATTCTACTATAAAGACACATGCACACATATGTTTATTTCAGCATTATACACAATATCAAATTTGGGGTGTAATCAACCCAAATGCCCATCAGTGATAGACTCGATCAAGAAAATGAGGCACATATACACCATGGAATACTATGCAGGCATAAAAAGGATGAGTTCACGTCCTTTGTAGGGACATGGATAAAGCTGGAAACCATCATTCTAAGCAAACTAACACAGGAACAGAAAACCAAACACCACATTTCTCATTTTGAACAATGAGAACACATGGACACAGGGAGGGGACCATCACACACTGGGGCCTGTCAGGGTGTGTGGGCTAGGGGAGGGACAGCATTAGGATAAATATGTAATGTAGATAATGGGTTGATGGGTGCAGCAAACCACCATGGCACGTGTATACCTGTGTACCAAACCTGCACGTTCTGCACATGTATCCCAAAACTTAAAGCATAATGAAAAAATAAATAATCATAACTTCAAAGTGTTTACCTTTACCAATTTTTTTATTTTAATTTTTTGATAATATATTCTACTTTTTGAATTATATAAGCTCTATCCAAGGATACACAAATCTTGAGGCTTTCTCAGTGTGTGTGTATGTGTGTGTGTGTGTGTGCATGTGTCTGCACGTGTGTGTGTGTTGAGAATGCATAATTTATTTTTTAAAAGATACTAGTTATTTCTTAATTAAACATGGCCATGGGATACAGTTAAGAATATAACATAAAATCTCAGTCTTCTGGGGATTTCATAGAATGTAATTTTTATTGCGTTTATTTCCCCAAAGCTATATTTTAAGCAATGGAGCTACACTTGAATATTAAGTATATAAACTTCAAGTAATGCTATTTTTATTAAAAATAGAGTCTAACATGTTTTAATTACCTAAGTCTTCTGGAATCTATGCAAGAATGCAAAAAATAAATTATGTTGCATTGTTTTCTGACTCTATCTTTTACTTCTTCTTTACTTACTGCTTTTTTCTTAAACTTGCTGCTTTTTACTTTGAGCCTGCTCCATTATTTCAAGCCAAGCTGCTATTTTCAAAATGTACCAACGAGCAACCCTCAGATGCACGATTCAGTCCAGGTGATCTGAGGCTAGCCAGTATTACCTGACTCTTACCTCATGATTGATGAGCCTGTGATAGTAATTTATTTTAAAAATGTTATTTTAAACCACTGAGTTTGGAGTTTTTAAAACAGGAGAATCACTAATTTATTAGACTTAACAACAAGATTTGTAGGTAAATATTTCATTACAAACAACTTTCTCCTTCAAAATTCTTTTTCTAGTTTATGCAGTCTCAGTTAATGTGACTATCCTCCACAGAGACTCTCTCCTCTGTTGCTTTCCCTCCCATTCTGCAACTATCATACCTACAAATTCCATTTATTCTATGTCCAATGTATGTACCATACAGTTTTAACTAATGGTATGTTCAGTGCTGCTACTTGCCGTATTTAATCTTTTGGAAATCTAGTTAGTCAATATTTCTTTTAAAATATTGGCATCACCTAACTACTGATCATAACTGCCAATTCAATCTACTGTCATTCCTACCTATACTGTTGAGCTAGTTGGGCAATAGTTTTCCATGTTTCTGCAATTGGCACTCTATATTATATTTATAGCACAGCGGCCAAGAATAATAACTTTGTACTATAAATCAGATTATGTCAGCTTCTCAAAATGCTACATGGTTTCCCAAATTGTGTGCAGCAGACACCAGACATAGATAACAAGAGAAGCATATTCATTACAACAAAAGGAAATGACAGTTTCTTTTTTTTCTTTTTTTTCTTTTTTTTTTTTTTTTTGAGGCAGAGTCTCCCTCTGTCGCCCAGGCTGGAATACACTGGGGTGATCTCGGCTCACTGCAAGCTCCGCCTACTGGGTTCCCGCCCTTCTCCTGCCTCAGGCTCCTGAGTAGCTGGGACTACAGGCGCCCGCCACCTCGCCCGGCTAATTTTTTGTGTTTTTAGTAGAGACGGGATTTCACTGTGTTAGCCAGGATGGTCTCGATCTCCTGACCTCGTGATCGGCCCGTCTCAGCCTCCCAAAGTGCTGGGATTACAAGCGTGAACCACCGCGCCCAGCCCAGAAATTACAGTTTCGATAATTAATAAGCTAAATCTAAGCTGCATTTATAGCTAGATTCACAGATGTACGCATCAATAAAGATATAGACATTTTTCCCTGTAATTGGAGACCTTCCTATTTGTATAATGAAATATCAGAGAGATTGGCTCACACAAGTTTGTAGCTGGGATATCAATGGCAAACTCATATACAATTGGGGTGTGTGGGTGGGTGCACGTGCACACTTGTGCCTGTGTAGTATATATGTATATATTCACTATACAATTATCTTTTTATGTGGAAATACTATAAGGAATCAGATAAAAGCAGATTAACAAAATGTTCTGGTTGATAGGAGGAAATGGTATTGGAAAGGCAGAAAATCCTCCTTCTTATCACCAAAAGCTTCTGATGGGGAAGACACTTGAAGAAATCTACTAATCTAAAGTGTCATGAGTATACATAACATATAGTGAATATATCCCATAGGGGATAAAATTATCTACAGAATCTGATGCTCAAAAAGAAATGTTTCTGAAGTTCATACAGTTCCTAGTAGCAGTCTATGAATTACTTCTACAACGACATTGCAGCTGAGAACAAGTTAGGAATCTTTTAAAGAACTTGCCAAGTTATTTTCAAATTCAAAATTGCTTCATGTATTTAATTAATCTTTATAAACATACTAGATTAAGCTGTGGATGGGGATAAGAATGACATACAATAGGATGTATCCACGGCTTTTACCTTAAGTCTCAAGAATGGCCCCATTTATTAACTTTTTATGATATTAAGGCATTGGAAATATTTTAAAAGCTGCATTTTTAAAATCTCTTCCACACCACTTTCCAGACACAGTCTTTTCGTATTAGACAGAAATGGATGCAATGTAACAAGTGTGAGAACATGCCTGAATTAGCCCCGTGGTGACAGTTCTCTGATCATTTGACAAATCCTGGCCCAGGGAGTTACAATTTAACAAGTAGAGTAGTAAATATAGAAGATTCCTTTGAAAAGTGAAATCCCTGTAGAGCAGCATTTGTAAGAATCTGAAGGAAATTTACATTTCAACACATTGTTCATTTCTACTTCCCACAGAGGACTCTCACAGAACAATTGCATTTCTTAGAGTTTTTCTTTTTTTGCAGTAGTTCAAGTCAATGCCAAAAGCCCTGCTGCTAAGTCACATTACCAGAATATTTTGAAAGGACACTCACACAAACTAAAGTCACTTTGTTAAACAACACTCTTTAAAATTTGGTACAATGAGAAAAAATAAAAACTTCAAGTGTAGTAAATCACGGTTCAACAGCTTCATAAATTTTAAATTTACTTATGTGATTTATAGTCATTTGGGAATACTTTTTTTCTTACTATGAAACACAAGTATAAGATATTTGTATATGCATACTAGCAGTTGTGTGCAAAAATGCCCTGAGGAGTTGCATATAAGCAGATGTGGTCAGCCTTGTAAAATGTTCTTTTCAAGATTAAATTTTTGGCAATTTCTAAAGACTATACAGCATTTTTCACTGATGCTGAGTATCTATTAACATAAAAAAAATTGCATTTCCATATGTAAAAAAATCTGAATATTGCAAAAATTTTTATCTGTGCAAAATCTTATATAAGTTAATTTCAATGTAGCAATCACTATTTCTCCCCAAATGCAATGATGCAAGTATAAATTTCCTCTCAGTATGGTTAACATTAAACTTACATTCTTTAACTATTTTTATGTCTCACTTGCCTTAAAAAACTCATGATTCACATTAAATAAATTACCTGTTTTAAAACATCAAGTAAATGTACCAGATATACTCAATCTACTAAAGGTACTAAATACCATAATCAAGTCATTTTAGAATACTGGATTTGAAAAAGTACAAAGAAGGTAACTACCCTAATTTCCAGAAATGCAAAAAATTCCTCCTAATACTTAAGATATTTTTTCAGCTTCTCCTTGAACATTTTAAATCATGTAGAAATAGCTGGATCATGGAATATTTTATTACATTTTTGAATAACTGTAGCTATTTCCCAAGATACCAAGATTGTTCATATATTTAGCAAAAAACTTTAATGGTTTGTACTCATTACTCCTAGTCTGCAATGAGAATCATGCAGTTGTTCTAAGTGTGATGAAAATCTGTGTCTACAAAAAGAGGTGTAAAAGAAAATCGTAACAGCTTTATTCATAATAGATAATCCTGGGAACAACCAAAATGCTCACAAACAATACATAAACAATTTGCGTAACAGTCATACAATGGAATACTACTAGCAATAGAAATAAATGAACTAGTTCTAAATGACACAATATGAATGAATCTCAAAAATATTAATTTGGATATGAGAAACCAGAAATAGAACTGTATGATTCCATTTATATGAAGTATTAGAACTGAGAGTCTATGGTGATAAAAGTAAGAAAATGCTTGGTTCAAGGCCTGGGGAGAAAATGACTGCAAGGGGCACAGCCAAAAAATTTCTTGTTTGTGGAAATGTTATGTATTTTCACCACATACCTTTACTTCACTCGGGTTTGGGGTACATGGGTATATGCTGTTATCAAAACTTATCAAATCAAACTCTTCAGATCATTACATTTTGTCATATTTAAATTGAATCTTAATAAAAAATAAAAGTCTTAGAGGCTGCTAACAACTCAATTCTACTCATTATTGAAAAATTCTTGACATTTAGACTTACTGCCATAGTATCACCCTATTGAATAAGAGTGGTCTCTTACCTGCTTTGTTAATTTAGTAAGGCCCTCTTCTCCCTAAAACATGGACACATAAGCATATACATACACTATAGTTTATTGGCACAGTAGCAAAGCTATACTAATGAGCCGATTAGACTTCAGCTCTGAAAACATGAGGTTAATGCTGAATAAAAAATTCTGCATAATGAACTAACTCTATTGTGGAAATACATCCTTTAAAAGTAGCTGTATTTTTTCTTGGAAAGTGGAGAGAAGAGGAAGTTATTTTATAGAAAAAGAATTACAGAGAATAAAGAAACAGTAGCTCAAAAAGATTTATATATATTTTATCTCAAAAACTCTAAATCTAGTCTCTCTAAATTGATATACTTTATCTGTAAAAATCAATATTAAAATATTAACAAGGCCAGGCGTGGTGACTCATGCATGTAACCCCAGCACTTTGGGACGCTGAGGCAGGTGGATCAACTGAGGTCAGGAGTTCACGACCAGCCTGACCAACCTGTAGAAACCCTGTCTCTACTGAAAGTACAAAATTAGCCAGGCATGGTGGTGCATGCCTGTAATCCCAGCTACTTGGGAGGCTAATGCAGGAGAATCACTTGAACCCAGGAGGTGGAGGTTGCGGTGAATCGAGATAGCACCATTGCTCTCGAGCCTGGACAACAAGAGTGAAACTCCATCTTAAAAGAAAAAAAGTAAAATAAAATAAAAAAACCCTAACATATAGCAGCTCTATAAGATTTTCACATAATTAAACAAGGCACTTCATATGCAATGCCTTGAAAATTATTAATGCTCAATTTAGTATTACTAAGTCATAAACGTACAAGTGATTAATTATAATTATTACTTTCATATTATTATTTTATATGGCCAGTTGAATACCTTCAATGAATTTTCATTGAAGCTACTATTGTAAAAGATGTGCTGGGTGATAGAGGGAACACATGTGAAGTTTAGTAGAAGTTCTGCTTTAAAGACTTTAAAAAGTAGAGCACATTTTTGTTCTTCTCAATCAGTAAAAAATGATACTGGCCCATTTTGATTGACATCACATATATATCATTGAAATGCTGAATAAAATATTAAAATCAGCAACAATCTTTAATAAAATGTAATGAGAAATAAAAGATTAATAAGTTCTCAAAGGCCACAGGTTCTTGAGGAAACATGCAATTGGAAGCTGCCAGTATCACACTATACTGCAATATGTGTCCAGACTACTTCATTTATTAACAGAAATAAATCTATAATATGAGATGAGAGATAAGTTTTTCAGAACAATGCTTAAAATAATCAAATATATAATGATGACTGGTTCTCACAGCTATAAGATAAAAAATAGTTTTGCATTACCATTAAAAATTTGTCTAATATAAACTTATACTCCTCCAAAATGAACATATTGATTCTTTCAATACAGCTATTCATAAAATGTCTTGAATAGGTTAGACTCTAATCAAAATGCAGCTTTTTATTTTTGTGAAATGTCTCACTTAAGTATCATGCAAACACAGTGCAATTTGGAATTATTTGTAAATTGCTTTATCCCATCTGTTAAGTACAACATTGTACATTTGGAGAGAAAGATTTGGGGGCATAACAGCTTTCTCCAACATAAGTTTCAACAATTGACAAAAAAACTTAATGATTCTTTGAGAAGGAGTAATTTAAAATTTATGAAAATAAACTGAAAGAAATGATAGAGAGCTTGCTCCCCTTCTCACAGCAGTGTTTGCTTTTGGCAAGGCAGTCTTGCAATCAGTACAGCAGGTTTCAAGGTGTTTTCACACAGATTTGTATGAGGATTCATTTTCTTCCTAGGATTGTTAATGACATCCACATTGAAAACTATAGGTATGTATATGTGCATGCAAACTCTTTAGTTGTGGTAGGACTAGCAGTTGCTTTAGCGCACAACATTCATTTCTGCTTCAGTGGTGTATCACACTAAGTGAAGACTTCAACTTTCTTTGAAAGCCTGTGTGTATTAAAGGCTGACTTTAAGCTTTTAATAAGGTGAGTATACAATTTGCAAATTTTTCTCATTTATGTAGGCATGAGGTGCCTTTTCACTCTGTTAATGGTTTCCTTTTCAGTGCAGAAGATTTTTAGTTTGCTGCAATCCCATTTGTTTACTTTTGCTTCTGTCTGTGCTTTTGGGGTCATATCTAATAAATTATGACCCATGGTAATAACAAGAAACTTTTCCCCTGTGTTTTCTTCTAGGAGCTTACAGTTTTAGATCTTATGTTTAAGTCTTTAACCTACATTAATTTGATATTTGTGTATGGTGTTAAGGTTCCAATTTTATGTTTTTACACATGGATATCCAGTTTTCCCACAACCATTTCTCGAAGAGACTTCCCTTACCTTATTATGTGTTGTTATCATTCTTGTCAAAGATCAGTTGACTGGGTATGCATAGATTTATTTCTGATCTCACTCTTCTGTTCCATTGGTCTATGCATAACTGTCATTATAACAATACTATAATTTTTTTATTACTCTTCAAATTATAAAATAACTTTTACAGTTCAATAGCAAACTCAGAAAAATCTAGTAACTCCAATTTTTAAAGATGAACTAATAAATTGAAAAGACACTTCTTGAAAGACATACAGACGACAAATTAGTTTATATGAAAAATGTTCAATGTTATTAATCATGAAGGAAATGTAAATGAAAACCACAATGAGATATCACCTCATGCCTATCAGAATGGTTATTATTCTGAAATACACACACACACACACGCAAGACTACAAATATTAAGAAGGATGTGGAGAAATGAAAACCCTTCCACCCTATTGGGAATGCAAAATGTACCAGCCACTATAGAAAACAATATGGGAATTTCTCAAAAAATTAAAAATAGGATTTACATATGACTCAACAATTCCATTCTTGAGTATTTAACCAAAATAATTAAAAATAAAGTCTTGAAAATATAGTACTCCCATGTTCATTGCAGCACTATTCACAGTAGTCAAGATATGAAAACAACATACATGTCCATCAACAGATGAATGGATAAAAGAAAATGTACTATATACACACAAATACTATTTAGCCTTAAAATAGAAAGAAATTCTGAAACATACAGTAACATGAATCAACCTTGAGGACATTATGCTCAATGAGATAACACAGTCAAATAGTACAAATATTGTGTGATTCCACTGAGATGAGGTATCTAAAATAGTCAAATACATTTCATCAAAGAGTTAAATGGCGGTTGCCAGTGGCAGTAAGGAGTGGGAATTGGGGGGTTTATTATTCAATAAAATAAAGTTTCCGTCAAGTGAGGGAAATAAATTCTAGAGAACTGTTGTGCAATATTGTACCTATTGTTCATAATGTCATACTGTACACTTAAAATTTTGTTAAGAGGGTGGATCTCATGTTAAGTGTTTATTTATATGCATATGATGCATATGATATGAAGTTTATTAACAAATAAAATATGTACACTTAAAAATGTGGTGAGTATTTTTTATTAGTTTTAAGGCACAGTTAAAATTGAGAAAACTGATCAGTTGTACATTGAAAATATTTCTAAAATAATTTTACTCTGTGACTGCAGGTATAGTTAAGAACTTAGGCAAATTTTATTTTTTTTCCTTTAAAAAGTCATTAAGAAAAATAATAATTTATAGGAAACTAATCTGTTGATAATCTCCTAATAACTCATCTATGAAATGGTATAAACATATAATAAACAAATGAATAAGTATTATGAGAGCAAATAGCAGTCCTATTAGCATTGGGTGTTAATTATGTTTGTAACTTATTTTATTTTTACTTACCCTTTTCAAAATCTCATTTGGGTACCATATTATAGCCTGGAATTTCTATGCTAATTGCAATCTTACAGAGGTTACAAGAACTTCCTGGTGTAGCTGGGAAGGGAAAATGCTAAACTGATGAATCCTGGCTCAGGTCAAGTATTTTCTGAATGGAAAGGTGGATCTGATGTATTGTCTTGCATTCTTTATTTCCCTTAAATACCAATCTGTTACACAGAATCACCTATATCATGCAATTTTTCATAATCTAAGCCATAACTTTTAAGGAGGAAATTGAGGAGCAGTAATAGAAAGGCAGAGACAACAAGGTATACTCTGAACAGGTTGTGAATTGAATTTCAGAGATGGTAATTGCCGATAGAAAAAAATGGCATAAATGTGCTTACTATTTAAGAGTGCATAAATGAATTGTTTAGAAAACATAACATAATAGACTATGATCACAATCGGATAAATTTTTAAAACTTGATTTTTTAATGTTAATAAGAAATAAAAATTATTCTCAAAATTTTCAGGGAGTAATTGATATAAAATTATGTATGTAAGTTGAACGTATAATGTATTTTCAAAGGCTGCAGTGCTTAAAAAAATAGAAAGTCTTTTCTCCTACATATTCTGCACCTCCAATTAAACCTGTTTATCATTCTTCTGTCTGCTCACACTTCATTTACCACATTGAGTTATTCTCTATCTTGGTTTGCCACTTCACTTACATATCGGGGTGTGAGGTCATTTATGAAATAGTAGCTGAATATTAACTGTTATTTAAGAAAACATGAATAGGGATAAAATTTCCATAAAGGCACTCATGTCTATTAATAATCCAATGCAACATATGTTAGGCATATGTATACTTGCTCTTAAGATATAATTGATGTAAAAAGAAATGCACATACTTAATGCATTTATGCTAAGGATGAGTTTGGACATATGCAAGCACCTGTGATACTATCACCACAATCAAGGCAGTAGACATATCTAACACCTTCCATATTTTCTTGGTGTTCCTTTTTCTTTTCTCTTTTTCTGTGTGTGTCTATATGTGGCAAGAATATTTAACATGATATTTATTCTCCTTACAATTTTGAAGTACACAATACTATATTTTTAACTATAGGTGATAGGTTGTACAACAGATCCCTAGACCTTATTTATCTCGGGTAACTAAAATTATATATTTATTGAACCACAACTGGCCATTTCTCTCACCTCCCAGTCACTGGAAGTCACTATTATATTTTCTGATCCTATGAGTTTGACTATTTTAGATGCCTTATATAAAATGGAATCATATGCTATTTATAATTTTGTGACTGGCTTATTTCACTTAGCATAATGCCTTTCAAGTTAATCTTTGTTGCTATAAAAGGCTAATTTTCTTCCTTTTTAAAGCTTAATGATATTCTGTTATACATTCTCATTGACTGCATGTTTCACAGGTTTGTTTGTTTTTTTTTAATCCATTCATCTGTTGATGGACACTTCTTTGTTTCCTGTATCTTGGCTATTGTGAATAATGTGGCAATAAATACTGGAGTGCAGATACTTCTAGATTCTGATTAGAATTATTTTGGATATACATTCAAAAGGGAAATTGCTGGATCGTATGATAATTCATTTAAAACGCTTATTTTAAATAAGCATTTTTTCATTTAAAAAATAAATAAAAATGGGGAACCTTAACAGCGTTTTCCATACTGGCTGCATTATTATACTTTATCACCAATAGTATATAAGAGTTCTGTTTTTCCTACATTCTCAGCTTATCTTTTGCTTTTTTGATAATAATCATCCAACAGGAGTATGGTGGTATCTCCTTGCAGTTTTGATTTGCACCTTCCTGATAATTAATAATATGGAGCTTTTTCTAAATTTATTTATTTATTTTTGTTTGTTTGCTTTGAGACGGGGTCTCACTGTGTCGCCCAGGCTGGAGTGCAGTGGCGTGATCTCGGCTCACTACAACATCTGCCTCCCGGGTTCAAGCAATTCTCTGCCTTAGCTTCTTGAGTAACTGGGACTACAGGCACCCTCCACCACACCTGGCTAATTTTTGTAATTTTAGTAGAGATGGGGTTTCATCATCTTAGCCAGGCCAGGCTGGTCTTGAACTCCTGATATTGTGACCCACCTGGCTCGTCCTCCCAAAGTTCTGGGAGTATAGGCGTGAGCCACTGTGCCGGATATATATGTATACACACACACACACACACACATATACATATATACACACACACATATATCGGATATGTGTGTGTGTGTATACAATTATTATTATTATTATTATTTTTTTTTTTTATTTTTTATTTTTTTTTTTTTTTTGAGACGGAGTCTCGCTCTGTCGCCCAGGCTGGAGTGCAGTGGCGCGATCTCGGCTCACTGCAAGCTCCGCCTCCCGGGTTCCCGCCATTCTCCTGCCTCAGCCTCCCGAGTAGCTGGGACTACAGGCGCCCACAACCGCGCCCGGCTAATTTTTTGTATTTTTAGTAGAGACGGGGTTTCACCGTGGTCTCGATCTCCTGACCTTGTGATCCGCCCGCCTCGGCCTCCCAAAGTGCTGGGATTACAGGCGTGAGCCACCGCGCCCGGCCTATTATTATTATTATTATTATTATTATTTTTTTACAGGAGTTTCACTCCTGTTGCCCAGGCTGGAGTGCAATGGCACGATCTCTGCTCACCGCAACCTTTGCCTCCCGGATTCAAGCAATTCTCCTGCCTCAGCCTCTCCAATAGCTGGGATTACAGGCATGTGCCATCATGTCCAGCTGATTTTGTATTTTTAGTTGAGATGGGGTTTCTCCCTTTTGGCCAGGCTGGTCTCGAGCTCCCAACCTCAGGTGATCCACCTGCCTCGGCCTCCCAAAGTGCTGGGATTACAGGTGTGAGCCAACGCACCTGGCGTAGAGCATGTTTTCATGTACCTTTTGGCCATTTGTATGGGGAAGTTTCTGTTCAAACCCTTTGGCCATTTTATAATTAGGTTATTAGATTTGTTGTTGCTTTTTATTGTTTTTGCTATTCAGCATAGGAGTTTTTATGTAGCTATTTGTTGTTTTTGCTATTCTAGGCATTTTTTATGTATTTTGCAAATTAACAACTTAACAACATATAATTTCCAAATTTGTTTTTCTACTTTATAGGTTACTTTTTCATTTTGTTGATTAATTTCTTGAGGTTGATTTTTCTCTTGCTTTTTAGTTAGTTGTAGCACCACTTGACTGTTTTTGCTTTTGTTACCTTTGCTTCTGGTAACACATTCAAAATATCATTGCCAAGGCCAATGACAAGAAACTTTTCCTCTAGAAGTTGTATAGTTTCAGGTTTTATATTTAAGTAAGTCTTCAATTAATTTTGATTTAATTATGTATGTGGTATGCAGGTTCATTTTTGTTTATTTTTGCATGTAGATATCCAGTTTTCTCAATATAATTTCTCAAAGAAATCACCTACCGATAGTGTATTTTTGGCACCCTTATCAAAGATCAATTCATCATATATTCATGGTTTATTCTGGGGCTCTCTGTTCTGTTTCATTGTGAATGAGTTAGCAGTATTTACTTATTTGTTTATTTATTTATTATTATTTTGTTTGTTTTTGAAACAGGGTCTTGCTCTGTCATCCAGTTTGGAGTGTAATCACTCAATTATGGCTCACGGCATCCCTGACTTACTGGGCTCAAGTGATCCTCAGCGTCACAAGTAGCTGGAGCTAGGGGCGTCCACCACCATGCCTGGCTAATATTTTTATTTTTTGTAGAGACAGGGTCTCGCCTGTTGTCTAGGCTGGTCTCGAACTTCTGGGAGCAAGTGATCCACTCTACCTCTCCCTCCCAAAATGCTGGGATAACAGGGGTGAGCCACTGTGCCTGGCTCTATTGGTATTTACATAGAAGAAAAAACACTGTGATATTTTAAATATGTGCATTTTACATATCCATATACATTACTGACTACTTTTATTGCTTTCTGTTAGTTGTTAAAAAAATTCTTTTTGCTTTAAGAAAGTAAAAGTGAAGTTTGAGAGCAGGCAAGGCACAGAATCAAGGCAGATTTTGAACTTCCATCCTTGTTTATACCTTGAGAGAGAAAGTGGAACATATTGTATCAATGTTAGCAATCTTCTCAGGTAGATTATACTTAATTAAAATCTGATTGATTTTCATTAACTAAAGAAAGTTGAGATCATCAGAAGAAAATTTGGTGAGACACAAATATTTACAGAACAAATATACATGTTGACCATCCAATCACATGTGAGGTCAGAAGGAGTTTCAGCCAATCGTTGGGTATTATAGTGCCATTTACATTCATAACTCTATTATGGCGATGAGCATAGCATGGATTAGCTTGATGCAATTCAACATTCACACATGATACTGATTCCACACTTGTCAAGCCACCTTTTGCTTATTATTTGACTTCCTAGTGTTTCTGATTTTAAAATAATATGCTAATCATACTGCTTAGTTTTCTGGTCTGTTGAAATAATTACATTTTCCAAGATAAAGCAAAAAAAATGATATGATAATTTTATACATTACTATTCTGAGCTTGCATAAAATGAGAACCCTTGTGAGAATCAGGTCCTCTCTTGTGCTGAATCACATTGAGCATTAGGAATGGTATAATGATAGATCACTACGAAAATGCCCCTACATAAACTTTTTAGAAATGAATAGTTTAACTTTACAAAGCATCAGCTCTCTGGATTGCTAAATGTGCCCTCTGCTATATATAGTACTTCAGTATCTTACTGAAAATATAAAAAATCTGTAAGTTCCTCTCTCAATTGGGATTTTACTGGCCAAAATGGTCTGTATAATGATTTACTCAACAATATTTATTAAATATGTACTATGCATGAAATGTGTGGTAAATAGAAGAGCAGTGAACAAATTAGACGTGGTCTTTGCCAGCAAGAAACATCCAGTTTATTGACTAGAGATGCAAATTACACTGTAATGTTATGATGTAGGATATAGATAAGAGAGGCAGAAAAGCCACAAAGGAGTCTCTAGATTTGCCTGAGGAAGTCAGGGAACTGTCTCCTTACAAAGAGATTAGTATATAAGGACAAGTAAGAGATATATATGAATGGGTATTTCAAGTCAAGGACATTTTCAAAGCCATAATACTTTGCAGAAATAAAAAGTGCTTTAGTTTGTCTCCTTTAAAGTGAAATAGGAATTAAAAATACACTCAAGGTATAATTAAGGAAACTCAAGTGTGTGAAAGGTGTTGTGTACCATGCTAAATGGAAGATATTATCTTAGACAATGGGCAGTTTTGTCTACAGTGGTCGTAAAATATTTGGGCAAAATCATGGAGAAAGAATTAAAGTCTAGATGATTATTAAAAGGGTCTGAATTTTAAAATTTGTTTAATATGAATTCATGCTAATATTTGTATGTTTGGTTTTTTTTTCTTCATAGCTACATTATAAATGTGAGGACAGTATCCATATATTATTATTTTATTTATTGTTTATCTCTTGTGCAATATAATTTTTTAGTAGCAGAAGCTCAATCTATACTTTGTATTTTATGACTAATTAAATAACCCACCATATTAAAAATGATGATTTAAATATTCCAAATTATGGAAGCATGAATTGATCACAAATATTAAGACCTTTTTATCCTTACTAAAAAATTCCATAGAGAGCAACTTAGTCGGCTTGGGCTGCTATAACTAACATAAACTCTGTGGCTTATAAACAATGACCATTTATTTCTCACAGTTCTAGAGGCTGGGAAGTCCAAGATTAAGGTGTCAGCAGATTCAGTGTTTGGTGAGTGCCTACTTTCTCATAGATGATACTGACTCCATCCTCACATGGCAGGGCAGGAGAGCTCTCCTGAGCGTCCTTTATAATGGCACTACTCCCATACATAAGGATTCTTTCTTCATAACCCAATCACCTCCCAAAGCCCTCACCTCCTAATATTATCATGTGGAGAGGTGAAGATTTTAACAGCAATTTTGGAAAACACAAATGTTCAGACTGTAGCAAAGATTTTTTCAAGAACTGACTTATTGTATTCAGTATATGATTTAATTAATAAAAACAATGTTTACATACACATTAAATAGTACAATTCTATATAAATTAAAATATGTCCCTTTCATTGTTGACTGTATATTGTCATTAGGAAATAAGCATTCGGGAGACAATAAACATAAACCAAAACAGTGCTGTAGATATTTTTAATTGAACAATTGGTTGGTAAAGTCATCTACAACTTAAACATAGAAGAAAGGAGACACATGCTTCTTGTTGTTGTTGTTGTTGTTGTTGTTATTGTTGTTGAGACGGAGTCTCGCTCTGTCGCCCAGGCTGGAGTGCAGTGTCTGAATCTCGGCTCACTGCAAGCTCCACCTCCCGGGTTCACGCCATTCTCCTGCCTCAGCCTCCCGAGTAGCTGGGACTACAGGCGCCCCCCACCACGCGTGGCTAATTATTTTGTATTTTTAGTGGAGACGTATTTCATCGTGTTAGCCAGGATGGTCTCGAGAGACACATGGTTTTAAGCAGACAGATGACAAATAAGAAGGTAGTTAGAAGGATAGTTTACCTGATAGGTAGATGAATCAAAGGATGGACACACACATACATATACTAAAACATTGTAATTCTGGTAGGAAGCGTGTGTTGATCACATCATTATCTACAAAATCCTGTCTCCTCTCTCAATGTCTCTGGAGCGAGGGTGAGAGAAAGAATGTTATCTAAATATCAAGTGATCTAAACATGTTCCTTACGCTAAGCTTATATGCTTATGAGTCAGAATCAAATTTGCTCCCCAAAATCTCACAAAACAACATTTAAGAATACTGTCAGATTTGTATCAATTGACGGAACATCTAGTTATTGAGAATCTTAGGTCATTATTATTGTTTAATCAACTGCTGTAGTAGGGCTGGTAATGTATTGTTTTTAAAAGGTTGGCAGATGCCTTGATTATAACATATACAGTCACGCGCCACAAAACATTTCAGTCAGCAACAAACTGCATATACGACAGTGATCCCATTAAATTTCAATACAGCTGAATATTTTCTATTTTAAAATAGAAATTAAAAAAAGTTTAAACATAGGAACTTAAAAAATTTTTAAATATAGCAGAAAATTTTATATTTTAAAAATTCCTAGTGACATAATAAATGCTATAATGTTGTAGTGCAATATATTGTTCATGTGTCTGTGGTGACACTGTATAAACAAACCTACTAGGTATCAGTCATATAAAAGCACAGCACATGCAATTTTGAACAACAATAGCCAATACTTGGTAATGATAAAATGGCTGTTATGGTTTATGTATTTACTATACTATACTTTTTATTGTTAGAGTATACTTCTACTTATATAAAAAAATGAAGTGTATGCCAGCCTCAAGTAGGTCCTTCATGAGGTATTTCAGAAGAAGGTATTCTTAGGATAGAAGGTGATGGTTGCATGTGCATTATTACTCCTGAAGACCTTTCAGTGGGACAAGATATGGAGGTAGAAGACAGTGATATTGATGATTCTTACTGCTTGTGTAAGACAAGCTTTGTTTTTTATGTAAGCCTAGTGTGTGTGTGTGTTAGTTTTTAGCAGAAAAGTTTACAAAGTAAAAAAGTAAAACAAAATAAAAATCTAAAAGTAGAAAATAGTATATAGAATAAGGATATATGAGAAAAATACTTTTGTATGGCTGAACAACATGTTTGTGTTTTAACCTAAGTGTTATTATAAAACAGCCAAAAGGTCACAATTATTAAGTAGTTTATAAAGTAAAAAAGTGACAGTAAACCAAGGTTAATTTATTATGAAAGGGAAAATATTTTTTAAAAATAAATGTAGGGTAGTATAAGTGTACAATGTTCATATAAAATCTACAATAACCTATAGCAATGTTCTAGGCCTTCACATTCCCTCAGTGACTCATTTATACCATATTCTTACTGCTCCTTTTCTAATTTTTATTTTCTGATTCATTTTCTTCAGTATGGTGCTATATTTCAAAAATCGTTTTCAAATTCTGTGTATGATGGGATAACTTTTATTTTACTTCACCAGGGTCCTCGCAGGCTAGTTTTATGTGTGTGTGTTTGAATACAATGCACACTTCCCTGAACTCTGATATAAACCCTGGGTCTTCTGATTGCTGCCCTTGAATTTAAAAGAATTACAGTCAAAAAGAAACACAACTATGTTACATATAATTTTTTGGTATAATCTTTTTTACCAATAAGTGCCTATTTTAATATATGGTATTATACCCTTTGTGGCTATTTGGATTACATTTTTTGATCTCCATGAATTTTTGTACTCATTACCATAGTGATCCCTATCCTTTGAACACTGTCCTCAATGAGAAATAAGTGTAAATGCATCAACTCGCTATTTTTTTACTATGCTTTTTCCCTTTTAGCCTTTGTTACTGAAGGACATGCTGACCTATCTACCCAAATAGAAAAATAAAATAAAAGAAAAGAAAGAAAGAAGAGAAAAAAAAAGATCCTGAGGCTGGACTACATGGTCAAACATTATTAGTTTTGGGAGCTTGAACCCTGGCTTTAGGACAAGTCCTTATATCCTTAGAGATTCCAATTTTATCATATGTCACGACAATTATAAAGCCAGTATGCAAAGGAATGTTCACTTCAGTGACATGAAAAAAAAAAAAGAACCTAAGTCAGAGTGTCAGAGATCAGAAGAAACTTGTAGCCCAAATGTAAATAGTTCACTAAGTACTCCTTACCAAAACTCTAATTTTCAACGTTGTTGTCCTTGACCTACAGAGCATGTAGCTAAAAATGTATGAAAAGCTTTGCTCTGATGCTGACCAGAGCAGAATAATGCCTCTAAAGCAGTTTCAAAGTGAAAAGAAGAAAGCAATAAGCACAGTGGTTGGTAGATTGGAGACTGTGGGAATATACACTCAAAGGAAAGCCTTCGTATCCAAATGAAGAGAAATGAGGAAACAGCACTGCAGACAGGCCCTGGTGTAGCTAGATCTGTTTTGACTCAGCTTATTTTCCCCATCACTGAGAAGGGACAGCTGTACCATCAATCATAGTCAGATCATTTTTTCTCTGTTAAATAGACAACTTGTCAGGTAGGTAACTAAATGGATGTTATGCTCCTACAATGTCACTTAGGAACAGAATCAACACAGTGAGCGTGGCTTTCACAATACAACATTTCATTACTAAGACGGTAGCAGTTTCAAATAAAACTCCGAGGGCAATTTCCCAACAGCCATTCAGTGAAGTCAACATCAGTTGAACTTTAGCAGAATGGAAAATGTTACTTCAACAAAAAGTCGACCTGATTGAAATAGTTTCCCTAGTAGCTTATTTATTCACACAGAATACTTATTAGGGGCACCCTGCATTGTTTTAAGAGGGTCAGAGTTAAATCCATACTTTAAACATAAAACTAAGCTATTAAAAATCAGATGGAGCTTGAAATGAGTACTGAGTTTAAACTGTGCCATGCCAGCAACGTGTTTCTAGGGAGAGGTTTACATTAAAGTACATTTTGCTGCCTATATGTGTCTTGAGAAATGACTATTTGATTTTGTTACCAATTTTAGAAGTAGAGCATCTTCTATGGTACAACTCGTATTGGGGCAGTTCAAAACTTCTTCAAAGAAACTTTCTTGAATGAGTAGATGATATCTTAAGCTCTTTGGTATAGTTTATAGTTTTGAAAATTGTAAATATTTCAAAAACTTTTTTATTTCTAAAGGAAAAATAAAACTGTGGCATTGACTATTTCATCAAAATATATTTATCTGTTAGGTAGATACTATGCAAGGATGCTAAAAATCTCCAAAGGAAATAACAGTCATGTGTACTTAACAATGGGGATATGTGCTGAGAAATGCATCATTAGGCAATTTCCATTTCATTATTGTGCAAATAACATAGTGTTTACTTACACAAATCTGGATGACATAGCCTAGTATATAAGTGGACTATAGGGAATACCCTATTGCTTCTAGGCTACTAGCCTGTCCAGCATGTTACTGTAATAAATTATATACACCATTGTAACACAATGGTAAGTACTTGTATACATAAATGTTATCTAAACATAGAAAAGGAACAGTAAGAATATGGTATAAATGATTATACCAAGGGTATATACCATATATTAAAATAGGCACTTATAGGTAAAAAAAATTATACCAAAAAATTATATGTAAATATAAAAATTAGAAAAGATAAACTAAGACAGTGTATTGTCCTATATCTCACTTGGACTCCACTGGACGACTGCAACAAAGAACATCACGAAAGAATATTTGCAAAAGCATCCCTATTTGCAAAAATCTCAAACAAAATTAACACACTTATATTTTTGTGAACCTTATTAGATCAATATCTGTAAACATAGCTTCTGACTTTTGAGTTAACTATATTATTTATTTACAAATGAGAGAGAAATAGAAAGAATACCTTGTGTTGTCTTCCCTAGGCAACACAGAAAACCCGTCCAGAAGCAGTAATCTTTATAAACAAAGAGACAGATAAAAATGAGGGTTACCAGGTGGAATATGCCCTTGATTTGTGAAAATATCCCAAGCAATATTGCCATAAAAGTGAATGTATTTTTCATCCAAAATGAAAAATCATATTCTTTCTAGTTACCCTAGCCTTAGGGGCCCATATACATTAAATGATTCTTCATCTTTTATTGGTATGAAAAATAGGTAGCACTTAAGTTTTACAACTTTTAGTCGTGTTTTTTTTTTAATATCAACATATATGGTTTGTTTTAGGTAATACAAATACATCAATGAGAAACAAGATGAAGCCTTTTCCTTGAGATGCATATTTTAGTTGAGGGAGATATAGCAAACACGAAAAAAATGAATACGTAGTTTGCCAGATAATGATAACATTATAATGAAAAAGGTATCATGAATGGGGAAAGTATTGAAGTATATTAATGATTTGTGTAAGCATGGTACTATTATTTATAAAGTGATTGAGAATGTCCTTTATAATAAGTTGATATTAAGACAGCGAAGAAGTAAGCCATATTTATATACAGGGAATACCATACTAACAAGAGGAAACAGACAATTAAAAGGACTTGGGGTGAGGGGGAATTCTTGTCATGTGTGAAAAACAATGAAAAAGTATGGTAAAGGAATTCCTGAATCTAATTATTCCTGAAGAACCTATTCTCCCTGTTACCTGCATGTAATATTGTTTGGGAGGCACAGGACGTTGGCTGGACACACTTTACTGATGCTCCATTTTTTCTACAGGTTTTAACACAAAAATTATTCTCATACATGAGTCAAGGGCATAAAGGGATAATAAAGAACATGTAATTAAACTGTGATACTGCAAATGATGAGCTTCTACAGAGATAAAATTCGACATACAGTCTTGTTTTGAATCACTCTTCCTCTTTGTAGGTGATGTGCTTTTCATCATGGGCTGGCACACTCTTTGAGAGGACTTGCCTAACTTGGGAATTACTGAAATCTTTGGAACTCATTGCAGCAGAATTAGTAGCCATTGTGTGGGCAGCTTAAATGAATCTCAAATTGAGTCTCCTATTATAAAGGCTTTTCTTTAACTTAGTTGTTTCTCCCGTACTTCCTGTTACAAGTTAAACTGGTAAAATGTGATGTACTGAATTCAAGATATGGGCTGACAGAAAGGGCCCTTCTTTGAGTTTGAACTTTAAGCAAGCGACACCCCCAAACCCAATAGATTAGTATTTTTAAGTCTTTCTTTTCTATTGTATGTTTTTTATTTTGAAATTTGTTATTTAATTATTTACTAATTCATTCAACCAATTTCATACATTTTTCAAATATTTACCATGTGCCCAGCTTAGGGTGAGTTTGAGTATAGAGGGTTGAAGGAGATTTTAAAAATCCAGCAATTTAAAAAAATATTTTTCTAAGATGATCATATTTATATATTCTACAGAAGTGGAGATTTATAATTTTAGCTGCAACATATGAAGAGCTTAGAATTCATCACTCCCACTCTTACAAGAGAAAATTGGACAAACTAAAATCAATGACTTTTCTTGGACCACTTAGAGAACTGAGGCTACAGGGCACACTAGATTCCTTAGAGTCGCAACCAAGATAATCTTACCTGGGACAAAGTACCTTAAGCTACATACTGGTAGAAAGAGTAAAATTGAAATTTTGACACATTTATGGAGTTTGAGTGCATACTAGCATGAGAATTAAAACAATGAAAACAAAATAAAAATACTCCTGAAAGTCATAGTCTTAGGGAAGGGCAAGACTTTTCAGACTTTGTTCCCTGGAACATCACCTGGTCCCTGTAGTTCAAATCTGAAGACCTCTCTTACAACTTTGGTAGGAGAAGGGGAGGAGAAATCATTGCAAAATACCATATATACTTCTTTTTAGCAAAGGCCTACTATTCTGGAGAAAAGAATTTGCAGTGCTTTCTCCCAGTTAGGGAGAAGAAAAGCCCTCCTATTAAAACCTTCCAGCCTTCCTATATTATCTAAAAGGTAGAACATCATCAACAAGGGTCATAGTTTCAAATAAATATGTTGGGAATATGGCCAAATAAATATATTGGGAAAATGCAGAGGTTAGAAGGAAAAATCAACAAATATAATACTGAAGTAAAGGGTTAAAAATATTTAAAAGTCTTTATTTTTAGAGCATTTTAAAATTCATGGTTAAATGGAGCAGAGTTCCCATATACTTCCTGCCTCTACACATACACAACTCTTCAATTATTAACATCTTGCATTGCAGTGATGTATGTGTTATAACTGATAAAGCTGTATTAATATCATTATCACCCAAAGTCCATTGTTTACATTCAGGTTCACTTTTAGAGTTGTACATTCTGTGGTTTTTGACAAATGTATAGTGATATTTAACTACAATTGTAGTACCATAAAGAAAAGTCTCATTGCTCCAAAAATTCTCAAAATACCATTGAAGATCACAATTCCAAAAATGAGTGTATGAAAAAATGATGCTTTAATTGGAAGTTTACAGAATGTACTCATTTCTCCTTACCTTATCATTACAGAAACAGGGCTCCATTACAATAACAGTGGATTATGGTGGAAGCACCTACAATAGTTTTTCCAAGGAGGAGTATTTAGGGGTTCCCAAAGTCAACAGTTAAGACAAAAATAAAAGTACTGAAAGAATTTGAAGTCTGTGACAGGTATAGCTATCGGAAACATTAGACAGAGATCACTGATAGCCATATTAGTGTTGTCACACAAAAGGCCAATTAATTTCAGTTCACATTACACATATGTGTCATTTACAACAAGATGTTATAAGAATGCTAACAGGCAAGAAAACCAACAGTGTAGAAATATACCAAACATCAGAATCAGACTACTGTAAAAGACATAATTTGGTATTAAATAAGAAATTGAAAATAATTAACGGAAAAATAAACAACATAAAAATAATAGATGGGGAAGGTAAGCAGACAGGGGAATATTCTAAGAAAGATATCAAAAAGAAGTACTAGCAACCAACACACTGCAACAGAAATGAAATGAAGAAATATCTTTGATGAGTTCATCAGTAGGATTAATATGGCTGAGGAGAGCATCAGTGAGATTCAAATAGAAAATTCCCAAAATTAATTAAATAGAAAATTCCCAAAATTAAAAATTATAGTGGGGAGAGGGAAAGAATGGAATCTCCAAGAACTATTGATGAGTTCCAAAAGGTGTAATTGGAATGTCAGAAAGATAAGAGAAAATAAGTCAGAATTAATGTTTGATTCGTAATGGCTAAAAGCTTTCCAAATTTAATGATGGATACAGAAAGCTGTCTCTAAAACAAGCAGGATAAACAGCAAAATGAACATGAAACATAAAAACTTGGTGTATGTATTAGTTTGGAGGGCTGGCATAACAAAGTACCATAGACTGTGGGGCTTAAACAAGAGAAATTTGTTTTCTCAGAGTTCTGGAAATAGAACTCTGAAATAAAGGCGAGATTGGTTCCTTCTGATGACCATGATGGAAGGATCTATTCCAGTCCTTTCTTTTGGGCTTACAGAGAGTTTGCTTCTCCTTGTGCCTTCACATTATCCTTTCTTTATTGATGTCTTTTAAAATTCCCCCTTCTTATTAGAGCACCAATTATATTGGATTACAATCCACCCTAATCACCTCATTCGAACTTAATTAGCTCTGTAAATTTTTTTTCTCCAAATAAAGTCACATCCAGAGGTACTGGGGTTTACAGGTTAAACATATAAACTTGGAAGGTGGGGCGGGGGGTGGGAATTTAACCTATAACTACCTACCATATTCAAATTGAAAGAAACCAAAGACAAAGAGAAAAATCTTGTAACAAGCCAGGGGTGGGAGGATACTTTACTATAAGAGAACAAATATAAGAATTACAAGACATTTATTGTCAAAAATTATAAAAATACACAGAAAATATTTAATATTTTGAATAAAACCCATAGAATTATATAGCCAAAAAATTATTCTTCAAAAGTGAAGTAAAAATAAAGCGTTACTCAGACACTCAAAAATAAGAAATTTTATCACTAGCAGACCTGCCACACAATAAATGTTAACAAAGTTTTTTCAGCTGAAGACAAATAAGAGTGGCCATAAATGAATCTGCATATAGGATTGCAGAGCATCAAAGACAGAATAGGTTTAAAAAGTACTTTTCTGGTTCTTTATTTGTCTAATGATAATTGTTTATTAAAAACTATAATGGAAATGATACACTGAATGATTCCAGTATATGAATAGATGAAGTGAATGATAGGAATTTCACAAGGGACAGAAAGTAGCACTTTGGGATGTTCTGTTATAAGATATCTATACTCTATGTGAAGTGGTACAGTGTTATTTGAACAAGGAATTTGTTACTTAAAAAAATGGATATTGTGAACGCTAGGGCAACCATGATAATTTTTAAATATGATTGGTAGGCTAAGAGGAGATAAAATGAAATTATATAAAATTCTCAATCAAAATCATAGAAGTCAAAAAATAGGAGAGAAAAATAAGAAACAAGGAACTAAAGCAAACAATAATAAACAGTCACAAACATGATAATTATTTATCCAGCTATATCAACAATTACTTTGAATGTGTATAGTCTAAATATATCAGCTAAAAGATAGATCATAATTGTGGATTAATAAAAGAGACCCAAATATATGTTGTCTAAAATAAGTCAAATTGAAATATAAACATTTAGATAAATTAAAATAAAGGAATGGTGAAAGATATACCATGATAACCTTAAAGTTAAAAACCCTAAAATAACAATATTAATTTCAGAAAAAACGGGGGATGTTATATTAAAAGTAATAGCAAAAACTGCAATTACTTTTGCACCTACCTAAGATAATGATGAACAGTGCAATTATCGAACAAGACATAACAATTGTAAAAATACATGCGTCTAACAAAGTAACATGAACATACATGAGAAAAAAACACTAGAATTGTAAAAAGAGATGTAACCGCTACTATAGCGAGCAACATCAACACTTCTCTGTCAGAAATTAACAAATTAAACAGGAAATAATATTCAGTAAAGATATTCAACAAAAGCAGTTTTTTGGGGAAAAATCCTTGAAACAAATAATAGTCAAGCATCCTAAACTGAATTTTTTCTCAGTAATATTAAAATAAATATAATTATACAGCATTATCTATTATAGATAATTATTGAAGCAAATATATGGAGGAAAAAAGTGGATATTAAAATAATGTCCATCTACCATTTCATATAGTCATTTAGAAGGGTATAAACTTTGGGGTGCATGTTTTTCTTTGCAACAAATAAAATTCAAAGAATGATTAAAAAGTAAGGCATAATAATTATACATATATATGATTTTTTCTAAATAACATACAATTTTATAGAAATTTAATATGTCCAGAGATTGCAATTTTATATATCCTAACTATCTATAGACATCAAAATACTTTCAATTTAATATGTACATTTTATTGAATGATTATAAACTTTTAACATTAAAATTATCTATTTAATTTGTTAAATAGACTGTTTCTGCATTCAGTAACCGAATCATGAATGGTTCATTAATTAAAATTGTTTTCCTGAAAGTGTTACTACAATTATTGTTAATTGTACTAGTTTATATTGGTAAATTATGAGTGAGTATTGAAAGTGAAAACTGAGAAGACATTAAATTCAGGTACCTGTATTCTATGTCAAAGAACTTACTTTTCTTTGATATGACTTCAAAAGTCTTTCATCTTCATACTTCACTGAGAGTTAAAACGATGTCATAGTTTGAGTGGAAATGTAAGTGACAGGTCTAATAAATTACCAATATCCTTCTTTCTACACTCCCCCTCATTTTTGACTGTGAAATTTCACTTCCTATTAAAATTTGTATTCTTCATAGTTGAATGGGAGTAACAGATTTTCTCTGAGTTGTATCTGCTTTAGAGATGAGCTATGCCAAAAATTCTACTACTGAAAAATTCCGCTCATCTTTTCCTTGGAGGAGCATAGATTTGTCAACATTTTAGGTTGATTGGATCAAGTCTCTAAAGTCTCTAATGATTTGATAAATTACCTTTCAAATAACACACTCACAATATTCTGGACCATTGTATGGATGACAGGCTTCTCTACAAATAGTAAGTTTATGTACTTCTTTCTCTTCTTGAAATTTTAACAACTCATGATAGAAGATAAACTGAAACCAGTATTAAATACTCACTAGAGGGAGTGAGGTTGCAGTATCTAGACCTCTAGATAAACGGTTTTAGTGTTTTACAAACTGTTTCTTGCAAAATCTATTTATTGGACCTCAACCAACATTATAAAGTGAAATAAAATAGAATAGAAAATGATGGTATGAAATAGAATACAATTCAAATCAGAATGTATCACATCTAATCCATCTCAGTTTGTTTTCTTGGTTTAGGTATGCATGAATATCTATTATATACATATCTAATGGTGTGTACTTTGGGTTGTAATGTAAAATACATTTTCTTACTATGAGTTGTAGACAAAAATTTTTTAAGCCATTGCTCTGTATCATGTGCTATACCTCTAGCCTTTGCTCATTAGGCCTAAAATAAATTAGAAGAACAAGTTGCTCTAGAAAACAGATATTAAAACAATATATAAAGTGCTAAATATTCATCAATTTTGTATTTTCTGGGAACTGCTTTTGTATAATATAGTAGGAGAAGTAAGGAAAGTTTTTTAAATGATCATACCCACGAACATATCTTGGTCTAGTAAACACTTCTATGAATAGCATGAGGTGTTACAGATAAAGTTTTCATTCATGTAATGTTTTATGAAAATAAATTTATCTTTCTGAATTTCAATATATTAGGCACCCTATAAGAATATTTTTTTCTTGCTGCATGAGAAACTCATCAGATATTTAAAATAACAATATTGAAGGACACTGCATAAAACTTCAATAAATATATTTGCATGTGTATTTAAATTTACACATACAGTTTATCAAGAGTAAGCACCATTTTGATTAAGGCATTGACATCTTTTGGTATACATCTTTTTAATAACTAGTTATACTACTATGCAAGGCAGCAGATTTCTTCACCCAAGATTATATATCTTTCTGTCAATATAAACCAAATTCTAAACTGTTGCCAACGTGAAGTTTGTTAAGTGTGGTGGTAAACCCATTGGAATGAAACTGAAAGAACTGCATGCAATTCTCTAATTGAAAGAAATCATTCAGGCAAATGTAAATTTGAGGAAGAGCTAAGTTTTATTCAAATGGTGAAAAATGTGTTCAGAATCATAAAAAAAAAAATCAAGGCTAAAGGTATGTGATTTACCAAATACATGACTAATTTAAAATATTAGAAAAACTATACTTTAAAATATATATATTGTTTAGTTTGCTAAGCTGTAAGACAAGAAGCAGTCCAGGAACATTCTGGCTATTATTATCAACATTAATATGATCATATTAATATTAGGTATCAATAATTATATTAAATTAACTTTAATATTATTCAGAAATTTGCAATGTTTCTCATTCATTTTGAATTAAATTTTACTGAGGAAACAAAAAGTCAAACTAAAAGTATTAGTTTTTCCTTCACAGATACAGTAATCATTTTTGCATGCAGAAGTTTGTTTGTTCTCTAACAGTTTTTGTTTTGTTTTGTTTTGTTTTGTTTTGAGATGGGGTCCTGCTCTGTTACCTAGGCTGTAGTGTAGTGGCACAACCTCGACTCACTGCAATCTCTGCCTCCCAAGTTCAAGTGATTCTCCTGCCTCAGCCTCCCAAGTAGCTGGGATTACAGGCGCCTGAAACCATGTCCAGCTATTTTTTTTTTTTTTTTTTTGTATTTTTACTAGAGATGAGGTTTTGCCATGTTGCCCAGGCTGGTCTCAAATTCCTGACCTTAAGTGATCCACCTGCCTCTGTCTTCCAAAGTGTTGGGATTATAGGCATGAGCCACCGCACCTGGGCTTCTAATCAGTTTTAATAAAATGTTCTAGTTGAAACAAGTGTATATAATTAATATTACCATTTATTATGTAAACATTTTAGAAACTCATATACCAAGATAAAGTTATTAAATTCAAATGTATATATATATACAAATATATATATTTGATGAATTATAATTCTTTTAATTCTTCCATCCTGCAAAATAAATTAGTAGGGAAGAGGGCAGTATTAGTTTTCAGACATGACACATTTATAGTTGTGCAGGCTAAGTCAAGTTATTTGACTTACCTAAGCCAGAAAATTCTTATGTATCAATGGCAGTCCTCATATAACCTATCCCATTGTCTATTGTAACAGTTAGATGAAATAATGCGAAACAAATATTTAGAAATATTTGTACAATGTGAGAGACAAATACATATTACAAACTATTACTATAATTGCCATGGATTTTTTTTGTGTATGTAGTTACGTGTAATTTTATTTTTTAATATTGTGTGCTTCTGTTTTGATCAAGTGTACTTTGCATATTCATAATTTTGTTTATTTGATTTCCCTTTGAGAAATAAACAGAGAAAGGGTTTCCTTCTCTGTTTGTGATATCAAAAGAGAAAGAGTTGAAGTCCACCCAAAATAATTTGATATCTTCATTATACCTATTAACTTTATGTGTGGGAATATGTATAATGATTATGTCCAATATTACTTTTATTATCAGATTAATGTATTGACTTATCTACTACATAATGATAATCTGAGGAATTTCACCTTCCATATGCATGATGATGTGGACTTGGGGAAATTTATGGCCAACTGTGTTTTTACAATATGATTACCTTCCTTAGGTATTGTTACTTGACCTGTTGGAGGAACCCTGACTGAATTTTATCCAGTGAGTAATCTTCCCAGGAACTGTGAATTGAGACCAAGAAACAATATATGCTTGGGTAGCTTGACCAGCAATACATAAGTTTAGAAGCTTGAATATAAGAAGTGTATATGTATGTGAGGTGTGGAGTATGTGTAAGTATATATTTACATATATGTATGTAAAAAAAACCAAAAACAAAACAAACAAACAAACAAAAAAACAACTTTGTTGCCTGAAGAAACAGAAGACTCTTTTCCAAGTAGAGTAAATGAAATGGAGTTGATGATCTGGAAGTTACAAACTAGAGTTTTTATATGGCCATTTAAACTGAGGTTCTGGTATGATTCTGAGAATAGTCCTATTCTTTTCCTTCTATTTTAAGAATCATCCCTGTATCCTTAAAATTTACTCCAACTTTAGCTTGATCCAATTTGATTCTGTTTTTGCAAAGCAAATAGAATGCCCAGATAGAAGTGTCCTCTTTATACAGTAATCTAGGAGTTGACAAACTTTTTACATAAATGTAGAAGTAGTAAACATTTCAAAATTTGCAGACCACATCTTTTCTATGACAGATACTGAACACTGACAATGTCACACAAATGTTAGCCATAGATGATACTTAAGTAAATGGTTATGTCTGTGTTACAATAAAACTTAATTTATGAATACTGACATTACTTTAACATAATTTGTATGTGTCACAATATATTATTATTGTTTTGAATTTTTTCTAATTGTCAAAAAGTACAAATGAAAACAAATATAAAATCATCAGACATATGAACCACACAAAAATAGGTGGCTTTTATGGAAAAATACAGCCTCTGAAGATTGAGCCAGGAAGAAATAAAAATCCTTAACAGACCAATAATGAATAATGTAATGTAAACAGTAATAAAAAATCTCCCAATCAAAGAAACCCAGGATCAGATGGATTCATAGACACATTTAACCAGAAATACGAACAAGAGCTTTTACCAGTCTTACTGAAATTAAACAACAACAACAACAGCAACAAAAGTGAGAAGGGATGACTCTCTAACTCATTCTAAAAAAAGGAAGATCACCATGGTATGAAAATCAGTTAAGCACCAACCAAAAAAGAAAACTTTAGGCTGACATCACTGATGAACATAGATTAAAAATCCTCAACAAAATACTAGCAAACCAAATCCAGTAGCACATCAAAGATAATAAATACATCATGTTCAAGTGGGTTTTATTCCAGGGCCGTACAGATGGTTCAACATACACAAATCAATAAATGTCATTCACCACATAAACAGAATTATAAAGAAAAACCATAAGATTATCTCAATAGATGACTAAAAAGCATTCGATAAAGTTCAACATCCATTCGTGATAAAAACCCTCTACCATCTATGCATTAAAAGAATGTACTTCAAAATAATAAGAGCCACAAACCACAAACCCACAGCTAACCTTGTACTTAATGGGGAAAAGTTGAAAACATTCCCCCTAAAAAGTGGAACAAGACAGAGATGGCCACTGTCACCATTCCTATTAAACATTGTACTGGAACAATCAGGCAAGAGAAAGAAATAAAAGGCATTCAAATATGAAAAAAGGAAGTCAATTATCTCTATTCACTGAGGGTGTGATTTTATACATAGAAAACTCTAAAACCTCATCCAAATGACTTCCATACTTAATAAATGATACAAGATCAACAGCAAATATCAGTAGCATTTCCATATAACAATAATGTTCAAGCTGAGAATCAAATCAAGAACTCAATTCCATTCACAATAGTCTCCCCCCCCCACACACACACACACACAAAAGAAGGTAAAATCTCTCTACTAGGAGAACTACAAAATGCTGCTAAAAGAAGTCACAGATGGCACAAAAAATGGAGAAATCTCTCATGCTCATGGATTGGAATAAATGATATTATTTAAATGACCATACTGCCCAAAGAAATCTACAGATTCAATGCATTTCCTATGAAGTTACCAACATTATTTTTACCAAATTATAAAAAGCAATCTTAAAAATGAAATGAAACCAAGAAAAAGAGCCTGGACGGCCAAAGCAATCCTATGCAAAAATAATAAAGCTGGAGTCATCACATTACCAGATTTTAATTATATTACAGGGCTATAGTAACCAAACCAGCATGGCACAAGCAAAACAACAGACATATATATGAATGGAATAGACTGGAGAGCATAGAGAACCCAGAAATCAAGTGGTTTTCTATACATCCACCAACTGGTCTTCGACAAAGTCAGCAAAAATATACAATGGAGAAAGTACTTCCGATTCAACAAATGATGCTGGGAAAATTGGACAGACATATGCAGAAGAATAAAACTGGACCCCTATCTCTCACCATATAAAAATGTTAACTCAAGATGGATTAAAGCCTTATACATAAAACCTGAAATTGCCAAAATTCCTAGAAGAAATCTAGGACAACTTCTTCAGGACATTGGCTGAGACAAAGAATTAGTGACTAAAACCCTAAAAGCAAATGCAATAAAGCAAAAATGAACAAATGGGGCTTCATTAAACTAACAAGCTTCTGCACAGGAAAATACATAATCAGCTGAGTAAATTGACAACTTATCACGTGAAAGAAAATATTTGCAAACTATGCATCTATTATAACAGATGACTCATATTTAGAATCTACAAGGAACTCAAACAACTCAAAAAGAAAATGACAATCCTTTTAAAAAGTGGGCAAAGGACATGAACAGATACTTCTCAAAAGAAGACATACAAGTAGCAAACAAACATGAAAATATGCTCAACATCACTACTAATCAGAGTAATGCAAATTAAAATCACAACAAAATATCATCTCACACCAGTCAAGTTGGAAAATAACATATGTTGCCTAGGATGGGTAGAAAAAGGAATGTAAATTAGTACTACTTCACTGGAAAACAGATTTCTCAAACAGTTAATAATAGAAAGACCATCTGACCCACCAAACCCACTACTGGGCATCTACCCAAAGGAAAACAAATCATTACATAAAAAAGACACCTGCATTTGTATATTTATCATGGCACTATTCATAATAGCAAACTCATGAAATCAACCTAAGTATTCATCAACAGATGACTGGATAAAGGAAATGTGGTATATATACACCATGGAATTCCATCTAGCCATAAAAAAGTATGAAAGCATGTCTTTGGCAGCAAAATGGATGAAGCTGGACACCATAATCCTAACTGAAATAACTCAGAAACAGAAAAGCAAATACCACATGTTTTATTTTGTAAGTAGTAGCTACACAATGGATATGTATGGACATTTACAAAGGGCAATAATAGGCACTGGGATTCCAAAATAATAGGCACTGGGATTCCAAAAGGGCAGAAAGTCAGAAGGGGGTGAGGGTTGAAAAATTGCCTATTGGGTATAATATTCACTATTTGAGTGATGCATACACTAGTAGCCCAAACCCCATCACTATGCAATATATCAGTGTCATACCTGCACATGTATACCCCCTGAATCCTTAAAATAAAAATATAAAGAAGAAAGAGAAAAATGGTCAAGACAAAAAATGTATGTATAATTGTTTATAAAGGATTTGAAAATACTATTATCCTATCAATTAAAATAACTGCTAATTATTTTAAAAATGGGTGACAGTCTAAGAAGTAGATCTGATAAGTAGGGGAACCACACTGAAATTTGTACCAAATAAAGATGAAAAGCTTCCCACTCCCTTTCTTCTGCAAAATGTTATCTTTAATTTCTTCTTCTGCTCACACACCAGACAAATAACAGTCACTGCTATAAATAAATATTTCTAGTTATGGTAAGATTAATGTATTTTGATTTAAACCCCTCTTTTTATTAACTAAATTTTAGCTTATAAATAAGACTATACATCTTCTTTCCTTCTAACATTTATAAATCTATCATTTGTAACTTAAGTAAAATATTGGAAATGACAACCAAAATACATAAATTTTAAAAACCTGGTAACATCAAAAGCATTTGGAAACAAAAAAAGCTCCTAAAACCAACAAAGCTATATACTAGTAAAAAACTACTAAATATACACAAAAATAGAAAATAGAGATTTAATTTAGAATTCTTTCACTATCAATCTAATAAAAAGTTATCATAAGTGAGAATATAAATGCTACAATGGCACTAGTATAAGAAAGAAATTTTAAATAACACTTATATCAACATAAAAATTTTTATTTCCAACTTGATAGAGATAAATTTGTTTAAATCATAATTCTATGGTGTTACAAAATAAAACTGTCAAATATATTTAATGAAATAAATAGGCTATCAAAAATATTGTATCAGGCAATAATGGTGTCAATGCAAACCTGTGAAGAATCACAGCAGTGTTTGAAGTCGCTGTCTTTTAAATTCAGTTTAGTCCAGCAGGACATTTAGGAGGTCTAGAAGATTAGGGCAATTATGTATGCCAAGTACATAAATGTCAACAGCAATTTAGAAATAGAGTGGATTGTGAGAATGTTTCCAGTTCAATATTTTAGTCTGAAGGCAAATCATTGCTATGATATTTTTGCAACAGGAAGCCCACAGAAAATACACTGAGGAGATAAACAAATAAGCATACTCAATGGAAAGGTTTTAAAATAACTAGATTCCACTGGTTATTTGATTCACAGATAATTTCCATAGAGCTATAAGAATTTTGTGTTTTTCTAGAAGGTCACATATTTGATGAAGCTTTATTGTTTTCCATGTCCTTAACAAATGACATTCAGTAATGTGGATTCCTCTTAGGTGTTCTGTAACTCTCTATCACTATAAATGAGTTTCATTTTAAAACATACACAGGATATTTATTAGATGCTTCTCTACACTTGACCACTATTTTCTAGGTATGGAATTTCCAAGATAAGTACTACATATGAAAGTTGAAATTCAAGATCACTGATGGGAGGTATAATCATCATTATATTCTCAAAACCTACCAGTATGCTTTACAAATACATAGTATCTTGTTAATATCTGTTGAATTAATAGAGTTGTACCAGATAATATTCACTTGAGTTGTAAATGTATTTGAACAGCCAGTTCAAAGTGTTATTGTAATGAAAGGCTGAGAATAGCTCTTTCGTGAAACTATTCCATATACAAAAACAAGTAATTCAGACAGATATAAGTGTTTTATGAATAAAATATTCATTCCCACTTACCATTTATTCTATCTTTCTATGTATTATCTATCTATCTATCTATCTATCTATCTATCTATCTATCTATCTATCTATCTATCTATCTATCTGTCTGTCTATCACGTCTTCTATTTACCATCTGTCTATCTATCTACCTATTTACCTTTCTTCTTCTTCTTCTCCTCCTCCTCCTCCTCCTCCTCCTCCTCCTCCTCCTCCTCCTCCTCCTCCTCCTCCTCCTCCTCCTCCTCCTCCTCCTCCTCCTCCTCCTCCTCTTCTTCTTCTTCTTCTTCTTCTTCTTCTTCTTCTTCTTCTTCTTCTTCTTCTTCTTCTTCTTCTTCTTCTTCTTCTTCTTCTTCTTCTTCTTCTTCTTCTTCCATATATCTAGATCTTTAAAATCTGTGTTATATTAGATTTGAGGGAAAATTAATGTCACCCACCTGGCATTTTTGTATACCTAAGATTCAACTATCCTTTCAACTGTCATAGGGGAAAAACTGCACACAACACCTAATTCCATAGGGGATAACCCTAGAATTACAGCACAACAATCATTGTTGGAGGCTTAGCATTATCATATATCATTTGGTTGGAGCCCTTTCACTAGATTTTTTAACAAAATATAATAAAACATTTTAGTAACCAAATATTAGGGTAGTATGAATTATTACTGAAATGGTATAGAAACACATTTTTTCTTTTAAAAATCATAAATTCTTTCATTTTTAGTTATTCTTATTTCTCTATGAGACTATCTTTAATGCATATTAGACAAATAAATTTTTATGTTTTTAAGACTCTATATTTAAACTTTTTGTTTAAAAGTTTAGAACAAATATAGTGGTTATCAACACAATGAAGTTAGATGTTGGGTGTTAGGTTGAGTGTTTATTGTTGCTTAGTGAGGGGCAATACCCAGGTACAGTTTTCTATGTTTTTTTAATGAAAAATATTTATGCTTTCCTTGGGAACCTTAAAATAATATTTTATAAACCATGGAATGCCTGGTTCTGATTGTAACTCTATTAATTACCCATTGCTGCTGTTACATTGTTGCTATAACAAATTTACTGTTTTAAAACCTCACAAATTTGTTATCTTATGATAAAAAAGGTCGGAAGTCCAAAATATGTCTCAATGGGTTTTAACCAAATTATTGGCAGGGTTACATTTATTGCAGAGGATCTAGGGGAGAATTCGATTCCTTGCCCTTTCCAGTTTCCAGAGGCTACACACATTCCTTTGTTCAGTCTGACCTCTGCTTCCATCATCATATCTCCTTTTGTGACTTTGACCCTGCTTTTTCCATCTGTCATTTATAATTACCCTTGTAATTACATTGGCCCCCAACCCCCTGTAATAATCCAACCTAATCTCTCCATTGCAGGATCCTTACTTTGATCACATTTTGCCATGCATGTTTACACACACACACACACACAAACACACACACAGACACAGATACATAATTTATGTATATCTTGTATATTTTGAGTATATGTAAGTTTTGGGAATTAGAATGTGTATATATAAGTTTCAGGAATTAGATTGGGTATATATACATTTCATGAATTAGAATGTTAGCCATTATTCTGCCTAACATAGGAACCTAATAAAGGGATCTTCAAATGTAATTTAGTTTTATCTCACTGTAGTATAGATTAATTTGGTGTAGCTTTATTATTCAGAAAGAACAGGGTAAAATAGTACTGAGATTAGATATATTTTTTCAACCTGCCTATTAAGATATAGCTCCGTGAAGTCAGAAATATTGATCTTTCCTTTTTTGTAATGTCTCTGCCAGGTTTTGGGATTCAGATTATACTTGGCTCTCTAACAAGATGAAAAGTGTACCACCTTCCACTATTTTCTGAAAGTGTGTGTGTAACTTTGAGAAACATTTGATAAAAATTGTCAGGGAAACTATGTGTAACTGAAAGTTTCTTTGTGAGAAAGTTTTTTATTGTAAGTTAAACTTTGCAATTTACTTATGATTATTCAGATTTTATTTTTTGAATTACTTTTTGTACAGGAATTTTGTCTTTTTCATAAAAAGTGGCAAATATGTTGGCATAAAATTATTTACAATATGTCATTCTTTTTATGTA
Organism: Macaca nemestrina; assembly: GCF_043159975.1. Lineage (NCBI taxonomy): Eukaryota > Metazoa > Chordata > Mammalia > Primates > Cercopithecidae > Macaca > Macaca nemestrina. The sequence goes on from NC_092125.1 coordinate 48,840,973, forward strand.
TTTAATATTGGGAGTGTGTCTCCTCTTTCTTACCTGATATTAGAAGTCTTTTTGTTATACATATTTTCACTAAATAGTCTACCTAAGGGTTAATTATATTTACTAATTGCTTCAATTTAATTTTTTTTATTTCATTGATTTTCTCTATTATTGGTTCAATTTATATTCTATTTATTTCAAATATTTATTGCATCCTGAATTATACTTATTTTGGATGCTTTTGTAACTTGATAAAGAGAAAATTTCACTCATTGATTGTAGACCTTAATTCATTTATAATTATAAGCATTTTATCTATAAATTTCTGCATAAGCACTGTTAGGAAATCATAATTTTGACATATTATATTTGTGTGTTTGCTACAAAACACTTTTTAATAAAACATATAAAATTATATTTTATAATTTCTGATGTTCTTTTTTGACATATGAGTCATACAGTAGTGTGTCATTTAATTTCTAATATCTGACCCAATATTTTTCTTTTATCTGTTCTGGTTTAATTCTTCTATTATTGGTAAACACATTTTGTATGATTTTGATATTTGAAAGTTATTGATCCATTTTTAAAGACAAAGAAATTGGTCTACCATGGTAAATGTTTTATGCACGTTGAAAAAAATATGACTGGTGGATTTTTCTATAAATATTAGTTAAGACAAGTTGGTTGATCGTGTTGTCCAACTTTTCAATACTTTTACTCATTTTATGAGTAATTGTTAGGCCACTTTTTCTTCATGTAGTTTCAATTTCATTTATTAGATGCACGTGCATTTACAATTATCAAATTATCTCAATCAGTTTGTCACTCTCATTAGGAAATGCTTTTCTTTCCCCATGGTAATATTTCTTGTTCAGAATTCTACTTTATATTAATATAGTTACGCTAGCTTTCATGGTATATTTTCTCCTACTTATTGACTTACAACCTATATATGTCTTTATATTCAAGTCAGTTTCTCATAGATAATATAGAGTTGGATGTCACTTCTTTCTCTTGCATAATGTGTCAATCTCTCTTTTTAATTGAAGTAGTCAGCCATTTTATATTTAGTATAACAATATGATTGTGTTTAAATTATTTATGTTGCCATTTGTTTTCTATTTGTACTTTTTAGTTTCTTTTTCATTTTTTCTGATGTATTTTGAGTTTTATAAATGAGTTTATTGACTTACTGTTTTCATCTTCAATTAGATTGAACATTTTTAGTGCCATTTTTGCTTAATAATATTATTTCTAGTGGTTGCTCTTGGATTCACAACATAGAACTTTAACTTATTACTGTCCATCTTGAAGTACTATTATATTACACTGCATATAACATAGAAACCTTGCCAAAGTATATATTGAATTCATCTGTTGTTTGTTGTTCTCAAATAATTTGCTTGTACTTCTTTGATAAAACATGAAATAAAGTATTAATATTTTTAGCGTAAAGGCTCAGTTATTATGTTTAAATTAAAAATGCGAGAAAAAAGCATTTTTAGTTACCCACACATTTACTATTTCTGGTCCTTTTTATTCCGTTCTATAGATATAGTTTCCATTTGATATTATTCTAACTAAAAAAGTTGTTTTAACATTTCTTGTAATGCATATAGCCTGATGACAAATTTCCCCAGCTTTTGTTTGTCTGAAAATGGATCTGCTTCACTTTGTGTAGGTTAGCAGTTTATTTTTTCTCTCAGTGTTTTAAGTATATCATTCTTTTGTATTTTAGCTTTCATAGGTTCTAATCAGAAATCTGATGTCACATTAAACATCTTTAATCCTCTTTACATCAGTAACTCTTTCTGTGGCTGTTTTAAGATGTTTTTCTTAACATTCAAATTATCACTGATTTGGTGGAATTTACTTATAAAGTGTCTTTGTATGCAATTTTTTGTGCTTAATCTGCTTGAAATACATTGAACCTCTTGGATTTCATTGTTTATATATTTCATTCATGTTGGAAGGTTTTCAACTAGCATTTCCTAGTTTTCTATTTCTTCCCTCCTGAAATTAAATTTACATGCAACTTAGACATTGATCATTAAAACTCTGGATAATTTTTTGTTTATTTGCCCTATTTTTTAATTCTAGGCAATTTTTATTGCTAATTTTCAACTACACTATTTACTTTTTCATTGAAAAATATTGTGTTTAGTATGTTGTTAGTTACAACCACAGACATTCAAAGATTGTATTATCTCTAATTTACATCATTTTGTATATGTTGCAATCTTCTCCTTACTATTCTCTTGTGTTGCTTTATGTACTTTAACATTATTATAACTGCTTTAACGTGTTTTACTGCTAATTCCATTATGTCTACTATATTGTTTGTTTGATTTCTTTGTTTAAATATACTTTTATTGATTTAGGGGGTAAAAATGTAGTTTTATTACATGGATATATTGTGTAGTAGTAAAGTCTGGACTTGTAGCATACCCAGCACCAAAATAATGAACATTGCACCTGATAGGTAATTGTTCAGCACTCACATCCCTTTCATCCTACCCCGTTTTGGGAGTCTCCAGTGTCTCTTATTGCCTTCTGTATGTCTATGTGTATATGTTGTTTTGCTCCCACTTATAGTGAAAACATGAGTTATTTGATATTCTGTTTCTGTTTTCTTTTCAACAGTAAAAATGAGCCAATGTGGCTCACTACATAACCGATCAAAAGACAAAAAGACATCATTTCAATAGATTCAAAACAATTGTTAGACAAAATCCAGTAAACTTATGAAAACTTCTGGAATTCTTGGAATAGAAGTGAATTTTTTCAAACTGATAAAAGGCATCTACAATAGAACCTATAGGTGATGTAGAGTGGATATTATACTTAACGGTGAAAGAAAGTATTCATATCATATGTGTAAGTTCTTATTTAGTTCTTCTTCAGTCTTATGTCATCTAATCCAAGTTTATAAGTAGCTTGTTGATATCTTTGCTGAGAATTTGGGATTCTGCTCAATCTATAGATCATTAGAAATAATTGTCATTTAACAATGAGTGCACTGTTCCTGAACAAGAGATGTCTCTGCATTTATTTATATTTATTGATCTCTACCCTTTTCAAGGTTTTCTCAATGCATATTTGTTGTTTTAATAAGAGGCAAATAATTATTTTTTATGATTTTATTTTTTATCTATTTTTATTATTTTATTATTATTATTATTAGTAGTAGTAGTAGTATTTTAGACGGCGTCTCGCTCTGTCGCCCAGGCAGGAGTACAGTGGTGCTATCTCAGCTCACTGCAAGCTCTGCCTCCCAGGTTCACGCCATTCTCCTGCCTCAGTCTCCCGAGTAGCTGGGACTACAGGAGCCTGCCACCACGGCTGGCTAATTTGTTGTGTTTTTAGTAGAGACGGAGTTTCACCGTGTTAGTCAGGATGATCTCGGTCTCTTGACCTCGTGATCCGCCCGCCTCGGCCTCCCAAAGTGCTGGGATTACAGGCATGAGCCACCGCGCCCGTCCTATTTTTTATAATTTTTATATAGGTATTTGTATATATGTGTGTATATGTGTGTGTGTGTATTCACATGTATACACACTTGTATTTAATCAGGGCATTAAAACATGCAAGGAGGATGGGAGGCATATTTTCCCAATTTTTTAAGAATTGTAGATTCAGGGAGTACATGTGCAGGTTTGTAACATGAATATATCACATGTTAAAGTTTGGTCTTCTGGCGTACCTATCACCCAAATAGTGAACACCATACCCAGTAGATGATTTTTCAACTATCCCATCCTCCCTACTTTTGAAATCCCTGGTATCTAATATTTCTAACTTTATGTCTATGTATGTCCATCGTTTAGGTCCCATTTACTTATAAGTAAGAATATCTGGTATTTTATTTTCTGAGTTATTTCACTTAGCATAACGGCCACCAGCTCTGTCCATGTTGCTGCAAACGATGTAATTCTTCATTCTGGCTGTTTAGTATTCCATAGTATACATAATTATTCTTTGTTATGACTGTGTAGTATTCTGTGATATATATGCACCACATTTCCATAATCCAGTGATCTACTGATGGACACTTAGGTTGATTCCCTGACTTTCCAATTGTGAACAGTTCTGTGAGAAACACACGAGTACATGTGTCTTTGTGATATAACATATGCGTTGGGTTACATTTTCCAGTTTTGACATATCTATTAATTTTATTAGGTGCTGGAAATACTAATATTCTAACATCTATCTCACAAAACAAAATTAAGTACTTGAATGCATTTGTATAAAGATAATTATTGAAGTAATGTATATAGACAGTCCCTGACTTATAGTCCTTTGACTTATAATTTTTCCACTTTAAAATGGGATTAGCCAGGTATTTAAATACATTTTTGACTCACTATACTTCAACTTAATAATGAATTTACTGGGACATAACCACTCCCCGTCCCGGAATTCGAAGAGTGTTTGTATAGTGTAAAAAAGTGAAGACAAAATTAACATCTATCCAAGGTAAATGATTGAATACACTTTGTCTGGTTTTTGTTTTATTTCTTTAAAGAGTGTTTGGCATTGTTTAAGAAGGCAGGTAACTAAAATGAATTTTACTCTTTTAAAGAAGTTTGTTTTGAACTTTATCACAACAGTGTAGAGCAGCTTAATTGCTTGTGCTGATTTAGCGTCACAGCCAAGCTGTGGTTATGATGACTCTGTTGAATGCCCTGAATGATTAATGAGGATTTTCAAATTTGACTATTCAGAATTCATACATATTTTCTTCCTTTGGAACACTGGAAACTGTTCAGCTAACATCTCCCTGGTCCTTGTTTGCTCCACCACATGAAATTTCATAGTATACATGTATGTTTTGGTATTCAGCAAAGACATAATGGTACTTGTTGAAAATTTCTGGACTCTGTTTCTGCATCTCAAACTCTGCCCCTCTACTTCCAGCCATATCAGCCTCTTTGAAAGTAATATGTATTACCTTGTCCAAACCAGATTGCCATAGAGTGCCTGGAATTTCTTGTTTGTTTTTTGTTTGTTTGTTTGGTTTTTTTTTTACTGTATAATTTATTATTTGTATCATTATTATTATACTTTAAGTTCTTGGTTACATGTGCAGAATGTGCAGGTTTGTTACATAGGTATACACGTGCCATGGTAGTTTGCTGCACCCATTAACCCGTCACCTACATTAGGCGTTTCTCCTAATGTTATCCCTCCCCTAGACCCCCAGCTCCCGACAGGCCCCGGTGTGTGATGTTTCGCTCCCTATGTCCATGTATTCTCATTCTTCAACTCCCACTTATGAGTGAAAACATGCCGTGTTTGATTTTCTGTTCTTGTGGTAGTTTGCTGAGAATGGTGGTTTCCAGCTCCATCCATGTCCCTGGGATTTCTATGTGTTGTACGTTTATGTATTTTGTTCTATAACACAATTTTTTTAAAGTAAAAACCAAATAGCTTTTGGTGTCTTATCATTTACTTAGTTTTTCCTTTTCTTGGGGATAATCACAGTATTGTGCTTTGTAGTCTCCAATGTGTTAAAATCTAAAACTATTTTATTTATTTTTCTTGCTGCCTCTTCTTCTACCTCCTCCTTTTTGAAAGAGATAAAGTTTGTCCCTACCATGAATGGCAATAAGTTTTATTTGAGTGATCTCAATCTTTGAAAAATTTTTAGATTTGCTTTATAGGTCACATATTGTCAATTTTAGTAAATATTGTGTGTGCCTCTAAAAATAATCCAGTTTCTATTTTATAATACCAAGGGAATTTTTTTGGAGCTAGAGACCAAATCAAGTTTTTATACATTGTTGTAGATTATCAGTTTTTGAAAATCCTGTGAATTTTCTTTTATTACTGAGAGTGGAGTTCAAAATTTCCCACCAATACTATAGATTTGTATTTTTCAATTTTGATTTATGCTTTTGAAGTTGTACATACAAATTTATAATTATTATTTTATGCTAGTCAATTGAACGTTTTATGATGATAAAGTATTCTTCATCTAGAAATGCCTCTTTACTACTCATTGATAATGTCATTTCTTTTATTACATCATATTATAAAAAGTTATTTTTTCTTTTCACATATGTATGATAATCTTTCATAATCTTCAGGTATTGTCTTATATTTATGATAACATTTATATTATTGATACATTTATATTAATGTATTTATAATCTTCAGTCAACTTTTGCTTGAGTGATTTTTCATCACATTTTTATAAATTTTGATTGTAAGTTCATCTTCAAGTGGACCTTCTTAAGGGTGACTCCATCAATAGACCAGCCTACACCATGTTTCTACCTTCTTGGAGTTAGTGTGCTTCTTTCAGTCAGCTTATTGTCTTAGATAACTATAACTTAGAATTAGTTCTTTTCCTAAAATGTTAGTTTTAAATTTGAATTACAATTCCACTTTAGACACACCTTCAAAGGAATCATAGTTATAATTCCATTGATTCCTTATTATTTTTCTTTCATTTCTTTTTCCCCTCATATTTATTGTCTAGGCAGGGCAATCAAAATTTTATGTGTTCTTTCCTTTTCATGGACTAGATTTATTTTATAGTTGCTTGTTTCATAACTCTATATCCCATCAAGGATTTCAGACTATTGTGAGTATCTCAGCAACAGCTCTGACCTCATGAAGGCCAAAGTCTAGACACTTGTCTCTGTATGTATTAAACTCAATTGTTCTTCTTCAATTTCCTTGTTTCTTATTATACCTATAAATTTCAACCTCTTCATTGTGAGCTCAGCTACAAATTTAAAGGTAATACTTGATACTATATTCAAAAGGTTTCTATAATACAGGTTACCATTCAAAATATTAAAATAGTTTATATTTTAATAAATGTTTCAAACACATTAAACACTAATAAATTGTATTTATCTGCTACAATTAGGAAGATCAAATATGGTTACACATGCATTTTACAGAATCACTTTGCCTTCTTTTCTATGACCATTAATAGTTTTTGTATTTTTCCCATAGGTTACATAGCTAAAAATGTTTAAGTTCCATTGTTTTTAGGTGAAATTCAGAGAATATATTTTAATGTGAGAATGACAAGATTTAAAATAAGATTTCAATACTTTCTAATCATATGTCCTTGGAGAATTAATTCTTTAAATCTTAGTTCCTCATATATAAAATATAAAGTAAATCTTCTGTTTTTCAGTATTGTTATGAAAAGTGAATGAGAACTTGCATTTAAAGTAGCTAGCAGAGCCCTTTTTTTTCTTTTTTTTTTTTTTTTGAGACGGAGTCTGGCTCTGTCGCCCAGGCTGGAGTGCAGTGGCGCGATCTCGGCTCACTGCAAGCTCCGCCTCCCGGGTTCACGCCATTCTCCTGCCTCAGCCTCCCGAGTAGCTGGGACTACAGGCGCCCACAACCGCGCCCGGCTAATTTTTTTTTTGTATTTTTAGTAGAGACGGGGTTTCACCGTGGTCTCGATCTCCTGACCTTGTGATCCGCCCGCCTCGGCCTCCCAAAGTGCTGGGATTACAGGCGTGAGCCACCGCGCCCGGCAGCAGAGCACTTAAATAATGTTTTACTGGATATACATTCCACCCCTTCCCTGGGGGACAGGGTTTTATGCAATAACAAGTGCTTTGAAGTTAACTCCTTGAACTTCACAAACGGAACCTGGAATTGAGATTATGAGAGTATTAGTGAAAATAAGTGACTGAAATATAACTATGTTTTTCATTACATATGCATGATTAAATATCAATTTATTCTTGTACCAATCTCATCTCAAGTCCATTAATTCTCATGTTTAACATTTTAGGTATAGATGAATGGTAACTATTCAATTTAGTATCTTTAGGACAATGAAAATAAGATTGTAAATCAATTTTGGGTTTCTATATAAAAATGAGGTATAAGAGCCAAACCTTTCCATTCATCTTAAAGGCTATTAAATGTACAGTCTATATTTGTTCCCATCAGGAGAAATATTAACTTTTCCAAGTTATTTGTCCAAAGAGCACAGAAAAAGCACCATGATATTCAAGTATTTTATTGATCTGACATGTAAGAATTTCTGTATGAGTATAGTATATATTGTTATTTACAGTGAGTAGACATCTGGCATGAATCCTGGGACTTTGGGAGGCCAAGGCAGGAGGACCGCTTGAGGTCAGAGGTTTAAACACCAGCCTGACCAACATGGTGAAACCCCATCTCTACTGAAAAAAAAAATTAGCTGGGTGAGGTGGCATGCATCTGTAATCCCAACTACTTGGGAGATTAAGGCAGGAGAATTGCTTGGTCCCATGAGGCGAAGGTTGCAGTGAGCTGAGATCATGCCATTGCACTCCAGCCTGGGCAACAGAACGAGATTCCATCTCAAAAAAAAAAAAAAAAAAAAAAAAAAAAAAAAAAAAAAAAAAAAAAAAAAAGAAAGAAAGAAAAGAAAAGAAGAAGAGGCTCAAATTTAAGTTTCCTATTCTTCCATAAGGTCTGTGGAAAATCACAAAAGACTCCTTCACATCCCTGAAGTGTAGCAAAAAAACTCACTATCTAAAATATACTAATTTTCTTGCTGTATAATTCCTGCCACTAACAAATGTAGGTTTCTAGAATCAAATAAATTGTTAGAATGCATACTTTATTCTTTATTATAAATATTATAATGTGATGAATACCAATATAATTATTCTCTCTACCAGATGTTCTCTCTCTATTTTTGCATTTATAAGAGTGGAAACATTTTCTGTTATTCTTTATTATATATATTTATTATACATATATGTACACCAAGCTAAATCCTATAATTTATATGCAAATCAGTAAGATTTTCTAACACAATACACACCCAATCCTTTGCTTAATCCTTAAAACTACTTTGATTTTTCATCCTTTCTCATTAAAATCTATGAATGGAAAATCTTTTCAGCAGCTTCCACTGTTAATGCATTTGTCTGTGAACATAATCTAGACATAAGGCATGAAAAATAGACACATGAACATTCCAAGTGTATATTGTGCTAAAATAACCATCTGATAGTCTAAATATGGAAGATACACAATATGTATTGAAAGGTAAAATAAAAGTATAATCTTGGTCACAAAACAGACACCTATTATGATATGAACTTCATTTTTACTGAAATACTCAAGTATGTCTAAGCCTAGTCATGTGAATGTAGTAGGTGCACACAATGTAAAGAATTATCACAGCTTGAAATTATCAGTATAAGAAGATTAAATAGCTCAATTCCTTTCTTCTTTTTTCATAAGCTGAGTTTATCTTCCTTCACAGAATTATCACAGAACAGTACTGACAAACTTCAAAAACAATTGTAGCTAGGTTTTGGATTTTCATTTTTAAGCATTATTTTACAAAATTATGATGACAGTCATCCCTGCCAAATACAGTATGAAAATTCAGGCTCTAGTTGAGTTAGAAGACTTGAATAAATCATGGATCAATATGCCATTCATTGTTCTGTTACTAAAAGTAAATTTGGGAAGAAATTAAAAAGACATTCACAATTTAGTAAGGTAAACAGTTTCAGTTGATACAATACACTAAATATTACAGAAAAATAATGCTCTTTGTCACCTCCCATGTGGGGGCAATTGTTCTTGCTTCCCACTTCATCTCACTGGTGTGTATTATCTTACTCAAATATATCTGTACACCACTGCCAGATGATCTTCTTAAATAATTTCATTGATTATTTCATATCTCTTCTATGGGTTACCAAAAGCCTACAAAGAAAAAAAAAGATTAATTTGCATGAAATTTAATTCTGTCTTTCATTGGGTCTGAGTTTCTAGACTTACTGTTCACTCTCTGTTTAAATTGGCCTTTTTCTCCAGGGAAACTGACATAGTCACTGTTTCCTCAATGCTCATTCTCAACCTTCTAATACTATATATTTCCTCATACAGTTCCATTAAATGGCACTGCTATGTATTTTGTCTTACTTAAAAAATTCTATCAATATTCAAACTTACCAGAATAACTTATAGTCATTCAAATTAGGAAACTAATGTAAATATACATTTTATAAAAGTTAATAATCTCACCTTTTCTTTTTAAATTGATCATAATAAATAATCTGGTCTGATTCCTTCATACTTTTTAATATTTACTCTCAAAAACACAGTATCTCCTAAATAATATTATTTATTATCACTGAATTTTTGGTCATATGTCTTGCATATATGTTTTCCCAATATCTCTTATTAAATATGTGTGTGTTTGTGTGAGTGAATACCTACAAACACACAAAAACACACACATTCATTGTTTACAATTACTTTATCACCCAGTTTTAATAAATTTTCTATTACTTTTTGTTATTTTTCTCTCTTACAATTTACTCACTCACCTCATTTATACATTTATTATCCTTTACAGACTTATTTCTACATTGTGAGTATAAAGCTTTAATCTGTTTTGTGTGTGTGATGAGTAATATAAGAGCCTAACTTGATTTTCTTTGGGATAGTTAACCAACTGAGGTAGCAGCATTTATTAAATAGATTAACATTTTTCTTTTGATTTGAATAGCCAAGTTGTCATTTTTTGTTTATTTATTCAAATCTTAACCAATTTTAAAGCAATGTATATTACCTACTCTGTAAATTTGTCCTTATTGCTCTAGCCAGAAATAATGACTAAATTAATCAAATTACATTTAAGTAAATTTTATATTATTTGATGCTTCAAGCAGTGATGCTTCATCACTCCAAATAGCATGTAACACAATCTTTGGGATCTTACTCCATCAATTAACCATCTTTCACATTCATCTTTAATCTTCTTCTCTCCCATCCCCCACATTGTATTTTCATGTTCAAATTTCTACAAACAAAATTATAGAAAATATATTTCATTTAAAATGTCAATCACCTTCTAACTATTTTGTAGTTCAATCTCCTGATAGTCAATCATCAATCACCATGAATGAAAGATCTGCATTTACAGTCTTCCTAAGTAATTTCATTTTTTCCACCTACAGATGTGTCACCTTCTCTCCTGTCACTCAGGTAACAGGTTTTTTGTTGAGGTTATAAATATCCTTTCTTATTTCTTACCAAATGATTTGAAATCAACAAGTCTACTTTAGTCCCTTTTTACTCCAAATCTAGAACCGTGAGTTCTATATAGATTGGTCAATACGTATATATTGAATGAATAAATTAACTGCCACACTTAATAGCAATTTTATAATCCCGATTTTTACATTAATTATTTCTTCCCCCATACCATTGCATATTTTGTTCTATTTTAAACTTTGCTTTTTTGATTTCTGGTCTTACCTTTTTGTTTTTATTTATCAGATGTTCTTTCAGCCATTCTTTTGATTTGGCCTTCACTGGGGCTCTGTTCTTTTTTCTCCTCTTTACTGTCTTGTTGCTCTCCATATTTTATTCTACTTTTTGGGAAGGCCTATTAAGTGCTTAAGAACAAACTAGCACAATGTCGCATTTTCCACATTCACCAGTACAAGCACATCACAATCCAGTCTAGATTTAAAGGTAAAATAATAGACTCCACTTCTATACAGAAGTATACAGACAAGCATATGAAGAATTTTGGGTGGTAATTTTCACATGAAATTAGCCATTGCCTTCAATCTTCAGCATTTCTCACCATTCTTTGTGCAAAATAAACCAACTCTTTCCCTGAATTTGTCTTATGCAATTACAATATTGATTTCAAGTCCAGAATTGTATCAGCTAAATGAAAATAATGAATGAAAATCCCTGGGCTCAATTCCCCAGTAGAGCTGGATAATAATTTTAGATTTCCACCCATTCCATTTATTCTCCATGCAATGATTTTTAAAAGATATTCAATGTAATTTAGGCTCTATTTTATTTGACTCTTAAAACACTATTTTAAAACACAGAAAAAATGTTCTCAATAAGATATGATGATGGTGGGGCCATTCCACAATCTTGATTTGGATATTTTCTTTTCTGGTTAATCTAGGAAAATATTACATTCAAATGCAGTGATAAGATATTGGTCTATTTTGAACTTTTAGTTAAATAAATACATTTACTAGGTTTTTTATCATGCCTTCTTCATTAACTTCTTAGGATTTCATTTGTTAAAAATAGAAAACTGAATACAATTTTTTTTTTTTTACTTTTATCAAAATAGCTATTATGACAAGAAGTATGGGCACACATAGTATAAACATGAATATAAGTATGTACTCTGTAGAAGTGAGGTCCGCTACTTAGAGAAGGGAGTTTGGATGTGGAAGACATGCACATTTATATATTTCAGTAGTCATTAAAGAATATCCTGTTTGTTTCAACTTGAACATCACAGTGAATATTACTGTGTCTGGAATTTGTTCCTTCCAGTGGATTCTTGGTCTTGCTGACTTCAAGAATGAAGCCACAGAACCTCGCAGTGAGTGTTACAGCTCTTAAAGATGATGTGTCTGGAGTTCGTTCCTTCAGATGTTCAGATGTCTCTGGAGATTCTTCCTTCTGGTGGGTTAGTGGTCTCGCTGACTTCAGGAATGAAGCTGCAGATCCTCACAGTGCTGCAGCTCATAAAGTAGTGTGGACACAAAGAGTGAGCAGCAGCAAGATTTATTACCAAGAGTGAAAGAACAAAGCTTCTACAGAGGGGAAGAGGACCCAAGTGGGTTGCTATCGCTGGCTGGGGTGGCCAGCTTTTAATTCCCTTATTTGGCCCCGCCTACATCCTGCTGATTGATCCATTTTACAGATTGCTGATTGGTCCATTTTACAGAGTGCTGATTGGTCCATTTTACAGAGTGCTGATTGGTGCGTTTATAAACTTTTTGCTTGACACAGAGTGCTGATTGGTGCATTTTTGCAGAGTGCTGATTGGTGCATTTACAATCTTTTAACTAGACACAGAGTGCTGATTGATTTGTTTTTACAGGGTGCTGATTGGTGCGTTTACAAACCTTTAGCTAGACACAGAGTGCTGATTGGTGTGTTTTTACAGAATGCTGATTGGTGCATTTACAATCCTCTAGCTAGACAAAAAAGTTCTCCAAGTCCCCACTCAACCCAGGAAGTCCAGCTGACTTCACCTCTCATTACCAAATTTAATGTTCATGCCTGTTGTTTATAATTTATTATATTTAGTAATCTTAAATAGAATAAATGAAATTTGTATAGCTTTCTAAAAGCACTTTATAACCTTAAATAAAATTTGATCAAAATAATAACAATATTTGTACCTAAGGTAGAAGCCACTGACACATCTCTCTTAAAAAATAATGGCCATTTATCAAAAATTTCTTTGTTTGTTGACAGTGTTTTGGGGTTCTATTAAATATCTTGTTAAAACCAAAATACATTGTGTATATTAATTCCACACGAATTCACTTTAAGCCTTTATCCTGTTATTATTACTTTTTTAAGGTTAGCCAAGTGAAGCAGTGGGAGTCAAGAAGGAACAAAGAAATTAACAAGGTTTTGATCAAATAGCTATAAATATGAATGCACTCAAGCCAGCCTATGCAATTATTACTAATAAATACATGTATTAATGTTTATAGCTCTATCGGTTTTGTTAAATAATTGTTAATGGAGTTATGTCTTGTCTGAAATTTTCTGTATTTGCTTATCATTAAGCTTTCCTTTCCAAAACATATTGTATCAATGTAGTAATCTACTTAAGAATTATAACCAATTACAATCTAAACAGTCCTAAATCAAATTAATTCTGTTTCTTTCACTACTATTAATGATAGCATATGGTTATATCTTAAATAGAGTGATTGAATCTATCTGTAGCATATGTCTATATATTATAATCCATAGTAATTTAAGAGTTTTCTAAGTTTCTAATCCATAATAATCTAGAGTGTATCTAGGTTATGTCTGTATTAGTCAAGGTTCTCTAGAGAGTCACAACTAAGGGTACATTTGTATATGAAGGGGAGTTTATTAGGAGAATTGACTCACACAATCACAAGATAAAGTCCCACCATAGGCCATCCACAAGCTGAGGAGCAAAGAAGCCAGTCCGAGTCCCCGAACCTCAAAAGTGGGGGAGCCAACAGTGCTCTGTGGCCAAAGGCCTGAGAGCCCCTGGCAAACCACTGGTGTAAGTCCAAAAGTCCAAAAGCTGAAGAACTTGGAGTTTGATATTCGAGGGCAGGATGCATCCAGTACAGGAGAAAAATGAAGGCAGTAAGACTCAGCAAGTCTGCTCATTCTACCTTCATCTGTCTGCTGTTTTTGAGTCATGCTGGCAGCAGCTTGGATGATGTGCACCCATGGTGTGGGTGGGTCTTCCGGAGAATGTGTCTTCCTCTCCCAGGCCATTGACAGAAATATTAGTCTCTTCTGGCAATACCATGAAACTCCCAGATATGCCCAGAAACGATACTTTGCACCTTCAATCCAGTAAATTTGACACTTAATGTTAACCATCACAATGTCCCCACATGTGACTCAGACTACTTATAAAACTGTGATGAGTAGCAGCAAATTATTTTGACTAAATTTACCATTTAATGTTTATATGCAAGTACCCTTCAAAACCATTGACTTTTGCTAGCTCAAAGGTATAAAAACAAACATAAATAAAAATAATAAATTGGGTTGTATTAATTTTCTATTCTGGATAGAAGTTCTGATCAGATAATATGGTTTAAAAATATTTTCTTCCACTCTGTAAATCATGTTTTACTTTTTAATTTTTATTTATTTATATTTATATTTATTTATTTATTTTTGAGACGGAGTCTCACTCTGTTGCCCAGGCTGGAGTGCAAAGGCGCTATCTCTGCTAACTGAAACCTCGCCTCCCAGGTTCAAGCGATTCTCCTGCCTCAGCCTCCCCTGTAACTGGGATTACAGGTGTGCACCACCACACCTAGTTAATGCTTTACTTTTTAAATGGTGCCCCTTGAAGCACAAACATTTTTAATTTTGATACAATATATCTATTTTTTTTCCTTTTGTTCTTATGCATCTGATGTAATATCTAAGAAATCATTGCCGAACCAAAGGTCAGAAAGATTTATATTTTTTTCTGGTACTTTTACAGTTTTATCCCTTACATTAAGTTCTTTAATCCGTTTTGTGTTAATTTTTGCATATATGTTGCATCAGGAGCCCGCCTTTATTCTTTGTTGCAGTTGCCCTATCACCATTTATTGAAAAACATTTTTCAATGAGTAGTCTTGGCATCATGGAAAATTAATTTACTGTAAAAGAGAAGGTTTATTTCTAGATTCTCAATATTGTTCTATTAACTTATATAGTAAGGAAACAGTATATATAATATAATAAAAAATAAAATTACTTACCTTTCAAACCTCCACAGTGCCATAAGAAGTAATAGATATGCAAGGTGCAATCTGATTAGAATGTGCATGTGGAAAAATCAAACTGAGAGATGGTAGCAGATAGTATGAAATACTTACTGGTTTAACTTTATTAAAAAATGGAGCCTGAAATATAGTTTCTGTGTGTGTTTGTGTGTGTGTGTGTGTGTGTGTGTGTATAGCATCAACCTGCCTATAATTATGCCAGGATCACACTGTCCTTACTCCTGTAGCTTTGTAATAAATTTTGAAAGTATGATCTCTCTAACCTAAGTTATTAAGACTAAAGAATTTGAAAGCAAACTGTTTTATAAACTGAGTTGATCTGAAATTGAGTAATTTGAAGTTTACATCTGAATTTATGAGCACATAAATTTTATACTCATTTTAGACTGAGTACAAAACTAAGCAGAGTTGAAGCAAAGCTCAAAAATCAGCCAACTATCAACTTCTTATGTCCAGAAGAAATTAGCTTAAAAATACTACTGAATTATGGAAATTGAGAATGAACTAATTTTGTGGTCTTCTATGCAGATAGTGTTCAATAAATGATTATATGAAAATGAGTAACATTTTAAAAATTTAAGCACATATTAAATCATTGGAAAGTGATAATTTTTCTAATGGAACTTAAATGAGACAACAACTTGGGAAAGAGGCAGAGTTGGATGTCAATGATTATTTCCCAAGGAAATGAATTAGGGAATCCAAGAAAAAATAAAATACCAATAACAGCCAAATGCTTTTTTCAGATAGATTCACTCTTTATTATATGAACAACATAGTCTTGCCTTACTCCTGTGTGGTCATTGCCCCCATGCAATCTCACATTTCCATCATATTCACTGTTGAACTTGTCCTGCACTTGAAATCTGCTCTCTCCTGCCTCAACATTTCTCCCCTTCCTTTGCCCAATTTATGCATTAAAAATAGCAATCCAGAATCTGAATAGAAAATAATTTGCAATTGGTAGCCTTTGACAAATCACTAATGGCTGGCTAGAAAACGTAGCTGGGAACAATTTCAGAGATAAAGCAGGAAAAAAATGTGGATAAAGATGACAAGATATGTGTCTTTATATTTACTTCCTGGGGTAGTTTTACCTAACCTGCTAATGTGCCCACTTTCTACCAGTGGACTACATGTCCATTCGTATTAACAAGCACCAGTCTTGCTGCTCACCAGTTACAGGTCTTGGAATCTTAAAAATGTTAGATGAATAAAATTCTTGTAGTTCAATAAAGTGAAAGCAGAGATGGCTGCCTGGGGTTTCCAGCTCTGACAGTACTCAAGCCAGGCTTAAATGCAGATTTGATCAAGAAATTAAAATAACCTAGAGTAGGCAGAGGAAGTTTCAGTGAGAAAAGATTATTCCATATTTTATTAACTTAATCAATTAAAATCAGTAGTTGCAATGTTTTCCTGACAATTAAATAATCTAGTAACCAGTCTGAAAAAGAAATAACTTTTAAATAGGCTTGTTTATAAAATATAGTTGAATGATTTTGGATAAGCAAATTGTGAAGAAAAATAAAATGACTTATCTTTCAAACCTCCACAGTGCCATAAGAAATAATAGATATGCAAAGTGCAATCTGATTAGAAAGTGCATGTGGACAAATTAAACTGAGAGATAGTAGCAGATAGTATGAAGTATTTACTGGTTTAACTTTATTTAAAAATAGAGCCTGAAACAAAATATTTCTTGACTAGTGAAACAACAGTTGCTTAGACCAAAATCAGTAAAATGAAAATAAGTAAGTAGATTTCTTCTCTGGGAAATTTGGGCATGCACACATTTCCGTCTGGGAATGATAGTCCACAGCGTTAATCAGATTTTGACTCCACAAATAATTGTGGAGTCTGACTCTACAGGTGATAAAATTTGTTGCACTACTTTAGACATCTTGCCTTATATAAAAATGGATATTTTATTGCCTCAATCTCTGTGACTCTAAAAAAGAGGAAAAATGGTTGCCAATTGTCTCATAGTTATTCCATGCTTAAGTTCTACTAACTTTTTACTAGAACTACAATCAGCATTCAAATATTTCTTTTCCACAGATTCTTTTAGAATAACGATATTGTTTATTTTATCAAAGGCAATTATTTTTTCCATCTAATCATATTTATATAAGTATGTTTCATTAGCTCTACTTTTTTTTTTGTTTTGTTTTGTTTACCAACTAGAATCTGAAAGGGTCTTTTAGTAAAAAAGTTTAAGATTGTTTTCTTGAAGTGAAATCACATAAAAGAATGAACCCTTCCCGTATTTGGAATAGCATACAGGGCTTTAGGATGGCAAAGGTCAGCGTTTTCTCTCTTGAATGAGACCACCTGTACTTTAAGGTTAATTACTTTGTGACAACAGGTACTATACTCTTTACAAGATACCAGCCGTAAAATTGAAAAATAAGCCAGAAAATCTCTCCGTTCATCAGCCTGAAAATGCTGTAGTCTTTGGTATGTGTCATATATTATTGACTTGTCTAATACCTTTGATTTAGACCTTCCAAAAGTAATAATCACATCTCTGAAAGGATTAATCTGTAAGCCTCTTTACCTTATATGTACAGCGCTAAAAATCACAAATCTCTGACTTTTCTCTCCCTTGACCTATCTTTGTGATAGAGTACACATTACATATTTCACTTTTTATTCAATCAATTCCAGTACCAAATCTTCCACAAATTTTAAGGGATGCTATGCCTATTGCAAAACTGGAATATATATGTGAAGAAAGTCATCATAAGTATTACTAAAGTTTAGATCTAGATACATAACACATTTATTATGTTTGAGGGCTGTATTTCTTTATAACATGGAGGAAGAATATATTTGGCTATCAAGCCTCCAAATAACTCACTTAAAAATATTTTAAATACATTTTAACTAAGAAATGAAGGATCAAACATGATTTTAGTTTGCAAACATAAATTAGTTACACTCAATCGCACTGATTTCTTTCAGTAATCAAAATCTTTAAACATTTCTAAGTGATGTAAGTTTCTCAGGTTAAAAATTATAGGCAATGTGGAGAAAATATGTATTCACTCTTATTAAAATTTTCTTATTAAAATAAATAGCAGGTTAATAAAACAAAGCTGTTATTTTCTGCATGGTTACTTAAATGCTATGCAACAGAAGTTCTCTGCACAATTACTACTGAAGAAAAGAGGAGAAAAGCAGGAAAAAAACAACCTAAATATATTTCCCCTGCCCATCAGCAAAAATAATGTTTTACCATGAAGTAGGTTAATTGGTGACATTTATACACATTCAAGTTTGCATTTAATGCTTTCTCTATTTTTCTAAAACAATTTCTGCTGAAACATAATAGAGAATCAACACAATATTTTCATTCTCTTTATATTGAGATTCTAAACTATGTATGTAGATTTCCACATGTGGCTGATTTCATTTAGATACATTGTTTTATTATTAAGAATAAAATCAACATTGAATCTTTTTGAAATAAAGTCAGTTACCAAATTATTTTATTTTACTTTTCAGTAGAAAGTTGCTGACAACATGTTGGATGATGAATAAAGACTTTTCAAAGGAATTGTGGGTAGTAGGAGGGATGTTTCTGTTGCTTCATGATGAATAAAAATCTGTCTTTTGTATTAAAACATTCGAATAGAAAGTGGAGAAGACTTGTTAATATATAAATATGGCTTACATGGCATTCTTTCATTTTCAAGTTGCAGAAAAACAATCACATTAAATGAAACAAAAGAAATTAATTAATTGAAAGCTTCATGAAACAGCAGAAATCTTGGTTTTTACTCCTTTCAGAAAAGATGATATGCAGGGCAACTAATCTTATTGGCCTGGGTTGGATCAGGCAATCAACACTGAGCCAGTCATTGTGACTATGGACATGGAATGTTCTGACTGGCTAGGCCTAAATCAGGAACAAGTGGCAAGGGAGAGCGTAGGCTACGTGCTGGGGAGGGGTGATTTTCAAAAAGTCAGATGACCTCTACTGCATAAACAACTATTTAAGGACTCTGGATAAAAAGAGAGAGATTAATGAAGCATAATCCTTGTCCTCCATGGTTGCATATTCAAAATAGAGACACAGCAGTGCAAATGCATAACTACAAATACAATAAAAATTTTTATGCCTGACATAATGTTAGTCATGGATTCACTGGAAAATAGCAGAGTCAAGGACTTTGAATGATAGATCATTCAAGTATAAGAGGAATGGCATTGCAATATAGAGAAATCCTTTTTAACGTGATTAATTCATCCTCCCTGAAAAGCTTATAATTTATTTTTATATGCATAATAAGCACAAAACAGTGATGAGGATCTAAAGAACACAAGCTGAAAAGAGAGAATTATAGCATCAAATATGAAGATAAAAGACAACTTATTGTTATGATGCTAAATGGGAAAATATTTTACAAAATTTGTAGTACAGGATGCAATTTGTAAATAAAATCACACTTAAGGTGAAATATGAGCAATTGTAAATGCAAAATACAAACTAAAATAAGGTATACAAACAAACACATATGGCCCAAAATATGGCAGATCGGAGGAAGGACACAGTAAACAGAAGTATCTGCAGAACAAACTACACAAGGACAGGTGGAGGCAGCGAGAACCAGATCAGAAGCCATTCCCTCAGCAACCCAAGGAGAGGGCCTTACCATCCCCACTTTAACAGACACAATGCAACTCAAGATTATTTTCAGACAGTATATGTAAGCATGGATACATTTTTATGTATGCATTTTATTCCAAAATTTTGCTTTCCTATTTTCAATAAATATTTGACATATTTAAGAAGTCATGGGTTAAGGAACTCTACAGCTTTTGTTAGGTACATATTATTTTATTACAATAGAAATTTTGTGCCAACATTATGTACAATTAGATTAAAAGCCTCCTTTCATAAAGATGTATCTTAATTTTGTTTATTTTTCTTCAGGTGTACTGACAGAAGCTTAAAGTAAGGGAATTAGAAATTAGTCATTTTTAAAATGTAGGACTTCAATCTAGCCAGGAGAGAGTAAAATGCTGTATTTTGTACAGTGATAGTTGTTCTTCAAGCATATTCAATGTAGTTTTTCTTGTCTTGTAAATTACTACTACCAACCCTCACCATGAGTAATCAATAATCTATTTGTTGTTGTTGTTGTTGTTGTTGCTGCTGCTGCTGATGTTGTTTTAGAATAAGAATAACAGGAAAGAAAAACTAGAAATTTTTCTTTAAAGCCACCTATTACAAGGGGTGAGATGGCAAAGAAGGGAATGATGCTTCCCTGAATACACATGTTGGTACCTATTAAAATTTACTTAAATGTATTGAGGTATTCCTTATATACAATAAAATGCACAGCTATTGAGTGACTGGTCAATATTTTTTGATAAATGTATACAATCATGGAACAATCTTCCATTGAAGAAAGATATAGAACACTACCATGGTGACAAAACCTTCCCTCTTCTCCAAGTAACCAGTGATCTGATTTTTATTGACATAGGCGTTTCTAAAACTGTATGTAAATGAAATCACAGAACACATATATGCTTTTATGTATATGTTCTTGTTTCTGGCCTCTCTTGCTTAATGTACATATTTTAAAATTCATTCATGTTGTTGTACTTATTTTTAGTTTATCATTTTTTTCTGAATAGTATTCAACTGTATGAATATACCAAAGTTTTTTTATTGTAATCCTATCGATAATTGTTTTCAGTTTCATACTCTTGATTAGAGCTGCTATAAACATTCTTGTATAATTTTTGGTTTTGGTTTTGCTGTTATTGTTAACATGTTTTTATTTCTTTTGTTTAATATTTAACATTTTGTTTAAACTTGGAGTGAA
Organism: Macaca nemestrina; assembly: GCF_043159975.1. NCBI lineage: Eukaryota > Metazoa > Chordata > Mammalia > Primates > Cercopithecidae > Macaca > Macaca nemestrina. The sequence goes on from NC_092125.1 coordinate 48,862,076, forward strand.
ATTGCTACTTTTAGTTACTTATCCAATATAAAGGATCAAATGATTAGATAGCCAAATCAAATTTCAGTAAATCGGAAATCTTGTCTATTATCTAACTTTGCTAATCATTTCAAAGATGCAGACAAATCTGTAGGAAACGGCTTAATACACCAATGGCAGCTCACTGAGACATTTCTTAATACAGTGGACATGTAATCTCTGACCCAAAAAATAGACAAGTAATAGTGACTCTAGTTATGAATACTGTACCGTGTACTTGAAAATTCCTGACAGAGTTAGCAAAGTTCTAAAATGTTCTCTCCATTAAAAAAAAAAAAAAAAAAAAAAAGTATGTGAGGGGGTGGCTATGTGAATTAGCTTTATTTAATCATTCCACAATTTACACATACCAAAACACCATATTATGGACTATAAATACATATAACTTTATTTGTCAGTTATATCTTTATAACTTCCCCCCCAAAAAATGTTAAAAACAGGGACAAAAAAGTAGATAAGGACTCCAAGTGAGATTTGCAGATTTACCTCACTCAAGTAGGAAATATTTTATTTTTTGAAACATCTCTATTTTATACCTTGGCTTTCATGACATTTTCAGGATGTCATGCCTTCAAAACTCCATAGATTCTGGGCATATTCACATGTCTATTTTAAATAAGAATACTCTATTAATAACAATATATGGGAGACAGAGACCATCCTGGCTAACACGGTGAAACCCCGTCTCAAAGTCAGGAAACAACAGGTGCTGGAGAGGATGTGGAGAAATAGGAACACTTTTACACTGTTGGTGGGATTGTAAACTAGTTCAACCATTATGGAAAACAGTATGGCGATTCCTCAAGGATCTAGAACTAGATGTACCATATGACCCAGCCATCCCATTACTGGGTATATACCCAAAGGATTATAAATTATGCTGCTATAAAGACACATGCACACGTATGTTTATTGCAGCACTATTCACAATAGCAAAGACTTGGAATCAACCCAAATGTCCATCAGTGACAGATTGGATTAAGAAAATGTGGCACATATACACCATGGAATACTATGCAGCCATCAAAAAGGATGAGTTTGCATCCTTTGTAGGGACATGGATGCAGCTGGAAACCATCATTCTTAGCAAACTATCACAAGAACAGAAAACCAAACACCACATGTTCTCACTCATAGGTGGGAACTGAACAATAAGATCACTTGGACTCAGGAAGGGGAACATCACACACAGGGGCCTATCATGGGGAGGGGGGAGGGGGGAGGGATTGCATTGGGAGTTATACCTGATGTAAATGATGAGTTGATGGGTGCAGCACACCAACATGGCACAAGTATACATATGTAACAAACCTGCACGTTATGCACATGTACCCTACAACTTAAAGTATAATAATAATAAATTAATTAAAAAAAAAAAAAGAAATAAAATAAATCTAAAATATTGGGCAAAAAAAAAAAAAAAAAAAAAAATTCAAAAAATTGGCCGGGCGTGGTGGCGGGCGCCGGCAGGGTAGTTCCAGCTACTCGGGAGGCTGAGGCAGGAGAATAGTGTGAACCCGGGAGGCGAAGCTTGCAGTGAGCCGAGATCGCGCCACTGCACTCCAGCCTAGCGACAGAGCGAGACTGCGTCTCAAAAAAAAAAAAGAAAGAAAAGAGAAGAAAAAAAAAATGTATGGATAAGGAGCATACACCTAGGAAAAATTCACATAAATAAAGCCCTGCGGTACAGGTATCATGTAGAAAGTAATTTAGACAAGATCGCTTTCCTTCTCTTCTTATCCTGGAGGCGTTCCCTCAGCTGCTTTATCTCCTTCGCTAGGTGGCTAAATGTTTAAGCGTTTATGAGAAACTGCTGAAATAGAAAGTGGAGAGGACTTGAAATGTTTATTTACAGAAGCGGTCGGACAATTTTACTTACCCACAACGCCCAGCTAATTTCTTTTTTTATATTTTTAGTAGAGACGGGATTTCACTGTGCTAGCCAGGATGGTCTCGATCTCTTGACCTCGTGATCCACCCCCCTCGGCCTCCCAAAGAACTGGGATTTCAGGTGTGAGCCACCACTCCTAGCCTTATAAAAAGTTAAAATACAGGCATGCAAAGTGTAATAATCACAGCATGGAGAATGAGGTATCCATTCCCTCAAGCATTTATCTTTTGTGTTACAATCCACTTATACACTTTTTGCTATTTTAAAAGGTACAATTAAGTTATTACTGATTATAATAACTTTATTGTGCTATTATACGGTTGTTCTTATTCTTTCTATTTTTTAGTACCCATTAACCATCCCCATCCTACCCCCACTACCCTTCCCAACCTCTGGCAACCATTCTTCCACTTTCTATGTCCAGGAGTTCAATTGAAAAACTTCCTATTTCTGAGTTTTAAACTGTAGCTTAAAAGGTTAGAAACCACTACTTTCATACAATATGTCAGAATTTAAAGAGAATAATACTATTTGGTGATAATGGACCATAATACCTTTTGGTGATATGCTTCTGATGTCAAATTACACATTACATCACTTTATTGAAGAGCTCTGAGCACAATTTAATGCATTCTTTTAGGATCTAAAAATGATATAAGAGATTAAATGTCTCATACTTTGAGATTGGATGATTGTTATAGTATCCATCAAAACATTTTCTCTCCATAAGACTTAATGAATCGGGCCCTATACTTTGGTACTGTGGCCATTAACCAATTACTAAACCTCACTCCTTTCCTCTCACCCACTCACTTTAACACCAATCACCTTAGTGATTGCCTACCATGAAACTGGTATTTGAGATATGTTCTATTTTTAATAAATTGTTCTTTATGACTTGTCTTTAGTCACTTAAAGGTGGAGTGCTGAATATCAGCATCCCTTTCTAGTTTCCATTCCACTTACATTTATCAGTTACCAAAGAAGATTTATGAAAAATGTTACTTAAACATCAATTGTATTTTTCCAGCTTGTAAAACTACTCCTATTCATTATATTTTCTTCTATATTAGAGTTGTGTCCATTCCTGTGACATGCAAATGAAAAAAAAAAGAGGAGTCTGTTTCATTTCAGCAGGAGAATTACAACAACGTAGCAGTGCTTTCTATCTAGGGATAATGTTGACATTGATTCACCTGACACAGAGGGAGAACCCATTAAGTTCACATGATTTTTTTTCATAACATAATACTGCGGAAGGCAAAACCTGCTTGACATGCCAGGTTGTGAGGTATTTTAAGCTGGTCATTGGAAACTATCATACCTCCTGTTTTTGTGCCTTTTCTCCAGTCATAAGTATTCTTAATTAAAATTAAATTAAAAGATCTGCATACAAAAAAAAAGTTATAAAGATACTACCATTTCATCAAAAGTATATTTTTTCATGTACATATTCCTTTTTACTTGATCATTTTCAATTTAAATTACAGGCAATTTTCATAGTGTATGTACTAAAGACAGACTGATATGAATATCAATGCTCATAAATTGTTTTTTTACTTTTTGCATGAAAGACCGTGTGGTATATGCTTTAGATTAATTATGTCAGATAATCTTAACACTATAAGATGACTCCAGTTATCATTGTCATTTGAATGATAGTGAAATTGATTCTGGCTGTCATAGTAAGAATGTGGAGAAGTTGACAACCAGGCCAAATCTTGTCAGACATCAGACACACTTAACTTGACCATGTCTCTCTGTAGCAAATTCTGTTTATTCGTCCATTTTTTTTATTTTCCAAATATTATAATTTGGCATATGTTATATTAGTTGTATAATGCAATAGAATTGTAACAGTTTATATGTATAAAGCTGTAATTTGATTATAAATAATCCCCAAACATCTGATATAATAATTTATTATGGCTTTATTAAATAGAATATTTATCCAAATATTTAATTATAGACATTTATTTACATAATTCAATATTTAAATATTTTATCTCTGTAAAAAAAACACTATAGATAAAGGTATAGTATAATCCTCCATGACTTTTGCAATTCCAGTTTTTTCAGATGTAACTATTGTTATGACATCAATACAGTTCAGTATCTATTTTGGTTTTCTCTGTGTTCCTAAGCCCCTGATACTGAAATCAAACATATATTTATAAGGGATTTTTATAAGGCCAGCAGAAAGTGTTATTATAGATATTATCTTTTGAAAAAATTTCCATTAAAAGAAGACAAGGTTTATAGAAATAATTTCAAATTTTAATGTGGGATAAGCAATTTCGATGATAAGATACTTCCACAATATTCTATCATCCTGTGAAAAGACTCAGGAGTCAATTTGAAGAGGCTCCCAGCAACCAAAGACAAAAAGTTGCAATAATTAAACCAAATAGTAACTACATTTATTAAAATACATCACATGTTTACATTCTTGTTTTCATAATAATACAAATAGCTTCACATTGGTTAAACTGGTAAATGCTAAGAACTAAAAATATTATTTTGAACATACTAAAGGAAAAATACAGAATTTATACCTTCTCTCTGATTATCTGATCTCAGAGTAACTGATATTTGAAGATAAATAGAAGGTTTTCATTATAAAATAAATCCATATAATAATAAAATAAAAATGCTATTATGTCTCTATTTTTCATCAACCCTTAAAGAACTGATTGACCTAGGCAATGATAACCAATGGCTAATAATGTCACAAAAAGTAAACCTACATATATTATGCACCCGTTGCTCTAATGGAAATTTGAATTACTACTTAGGCAGTAATTTTATGAAATAAAGGAAATCAACATGAAGCAGCTCAAGCGTCGAGATTTAAACTGTCCAATAGAACTCTCTGTGATTATAGAAATGCTTTATATCTGCACTTTCCACTATACAAGCCATTAGCCACATGTGGTTATTGAGTACTTAACGACAGCTAGTATAACTGAGAATTTGAAAATGTAATATTATTTAATGTTAAATAATCCAAGATTAGATTTAAATGGTCCCATTTAGCTACTGGTAAACATATTGGACAAGAGTGCTCTAGATCAAAGTCCAATTTGTAAATATAAATATAAATATAAATATAAAATGCTATCTTAAGAGAAACCATGGCGATATAATCTGAAACATCCAGACTCTGAGCAACTATGTAACACAGCAAACCAGTTCTTCAATTTAAAAAGTTCCAAGAAAAAATAAGACAGAGACGAATAAAAGGTATGCAAGAGCTTCCAGTGAGAAACAAATGATGATAACAGACTTCAAGGGTACTGAACATCACTGGTCTTCTTGAAAGATCTGTGGCCTGCAGCTCCATCAGTGGCAGTGCTTTGGGCAGAGGTAATATCTTAGAATGGTTGCTTGATTTTTCTAGAGGGATTGAATCTTAGGATGTGGCTTCTCAAACTTTCCAAATATTCCGAAGTCCATAAAATATGCAGTAGGTATCCTGCCATGTTTTGCTTAACAATGGGAGGAAGTCTTTATTAACATTTAGAAATAACAATAATAATGACAACAGAAACAATTATAGGTGAAAACTTAATATGAACCAATCACTTTTTTAAAGCTTAACATGTATAATTTTATTTACATCTCACAACAACTGCAATTTGATCTATGCTACAAATGAGAAACCGTAGGACAGAAATACTAATGTGCACAGATCACACAGATAATCATAACTGAGTAGTATCCTCAGCTTGTGCTCTTAATCACATTAAGTGACTGAGGTTTTTCCTTATTAAGGTAGAATACGAGTCAAAATCAAAATTAAAAACTTGAAAATAAAAATAGAGATATTTTCAGTATTTCTAAAGTATAAGGCTAAGATTCATATTAACCATGCGTTTAAAAATATATACTCATGTTTATTTTGTGTCTATTTCATATTAGATTGTCAACGACATTTTCCTATGTTACTAACATTAATACTTATCTGATAGTGATGTTGTTTAAAAAATGTTTATTTTACATTACTTGACTTCTCCCAGTAGACTTGTTTCTTTGTAAACTTCCTAAATATCCATAATCTATAATTAGGTATAATAAAATTCTTATAAATCACTCTAAAAGTTTTGAACCAAAAATGTGGAGAGAATCATTCTTAACCTTGTAAGAGAATCATAGTTGTTGATTTCAATGACTTCTAATTAAATAATTACCTTAATGAATAAAGTGATGAAAACAATTATCAAGTAGAGGACAATATTTATAGACCGAATTAAGCATAACAAAGCTAAACTAGATTTCATTAAGTATACAAACTTAAAATAGAACAGCACCATTTTAAAGCAATGCTCAGTACTATTCAAAAGAACTAATATTCATTTTGAGACCTAATTAAATACTAAAAGTGTGTACCAAACTCCAAATTTTTTTCTAGTTTAGTGGTCGTAAAAGGGTGTTTATAAATTAAAACTACAACAACAAGGTACCAGCACCAAGTAGTTTTAAAATTTTCTGCCTAAAATATGCTCCACTTAAACACTTATATTCATATTGTCATATTAAATATTATAAACATTTCTGAGGTAAAGAAACCAATTTAAGTTTGTTTAACTTTTTTCCTCAACCATAATAGAACAGTGAATATGGCCTTTTTATGAATACTTCAATATTATTATCATGTGCATGAACAATTTGTTACATACTGATGTAAATACAATATTTTATGTAGATTGCTAGCTTATCATTTAGGAAAGATATATGCTTCAATGCAGTCTATTATGACATGGAAACAGAACATAGACAACAAATTTTTAAAAGATTTAATATCTTTATATTTTATAGTAGGTGTTTTCTGATTCAATAGATATTACTGCAATTACTATGTTTCAAGCAATGTTAAACCACCAACTCTTTTTTGATGTATTCTTTAATTAGAAAAAATGTGAGAAAAAGGTTGGCCATTTGATCAGATAAAGTAAGGGCAGGAGCAAATTCTCGAAGGGTTTTACTTAAAGTAACCATATACCAACTGACAGAGAGGCCCAAGTGGAAACCCCTTAAATATCCTCAAACACTTGATCAGGATTAAAAAATTAAATACAGTGCCATATCCTGAGAAAATTTATAACTTTAGTGATGCCAACAAAGATTTAAAGGATTCAGAGCTAGACTCTGTATCCAATCCCTTTTCCGTTCAACTCTAAGGCTCCTGAAAAAAGAAGATGGAGCTGTCACAGCCAAAGGATCCTAAGGAGATGTGGTATCTAAATGTCATGTGGTGCCATGGATGGCATCCCGGAACAGAAAAGGGGCATTAGGTAAGAACTTGCAACAATATTTTGTGCAACAACTGATTTATTCTAGTAGTTACGATTACAGTAATTTAACAAAAGCCACATAAGCCTCCTTCGGGGGAAAATAATCAGGATTTTCTGTGAATTCCTGAGGACATAGAAAGTAAGCCCAAGCTATGAAAGACAACTACTGAACTCTGTTTTGAATTACCTGATATTTCTAGGCTAGTGACAATAAAAAAATATAATCAATAAGCTTAGATGCTGTATTTTAAACTAAGTTTTTTAAAAATGGACACATTTATTTTAATTAAAGTAATATAGCTGCATGCAATTATTGGTTGCAATATTGCACAACACAGTTAAACATAGTCATGGAAGGGGCACATGGTTTCCCAAATTACCTGTGTTTAGTCAAGGTTTGAGTTGATTTTAAGATGTGACTCTTTGGCATATCACTCTAAAATCAGCTTTGTTTAACAGAGATTATTCTCCTCTGTAAGCCCTGAACGCCTATTCTTATCCCCAACAGCCTCATTAATTTACCAAAATCATATTAACTTCTCAGTTTCTCAGAAGCCTCTAAAAGATTTAGGAAAAAAAAATTAATAGAGAAAAAGAGGCCCTCAAAATAGTCTGCCTATCTACACTTTCTGTCTCTTCTAGATATTGTCTCTACAACACCTCTTTGTCTTGGTGGTTCTCTGTATTTAAATACTTTCACATATATATCAAGGTTATTGATGCTTAGAAGTCTGAGGAAAACATATAATGCTGAGTAAAAAGATAACAAAAATAGTTATTTTTAAATTGGCATATATGATGAGAAAATTTACTTATAATCAGTATTTGCCATTTGCCAAATTAAGTGCACAGTTTCATATCATACAGCTTCATTTGGTATCAAACTAGAACCCTTTCCTTTTCCTTGCACTACTATGTAGCTGTACATTCACTCATAAACCTTGTCCCTTACTCATCAGAATAAAATGGCAGTTGCAATTTTTCAACTATCAAACATAAGAAATTGCATTATGGTTATCTTACTTTTTGCATATGATTTTCCATTGATTATAAATCAATATAATACATACTAAAATTATGTTTTTATAAAAATTTTATCACATTTCTGTGTACATAAGACAACATACCACTTGTTCAACTTAATAATACCATCATATCTAAAATTTCTGATTATTTTAAAGTATATTATTGAAGTAGAATAAATGTTTTATATTAAAGCAGTATTTGTAATTTGTGACATTATTTAAAATAGAGAGCCATCTCAAAGAGCAAGCTATAATTTCTAGTTTAGAAAAATATCCAAAAATTTCCACATGTCTCTTAAATATCACAAAACATATATATTTTGTGTCGGGTTGAAGGGAAGAAGAGGAATGTAGAACATTATAGTGCAGATAATGGTTGATGTTATCTTTCGTTTTGCCACAAACATGCTATGTCCTACTAGTTTTCTGTTTCTGCAAAACCAAAAATATCACTACAAACTTAGTAACATAAAAGGACCCAAATTTATTATCTCAGAGTTTCTTTGGGTCAGCAGTTCAACACATGTGAATGAGTTCTCAGTTCCAGTTCTCATAATATCTGTATCAAGGTGTTGAGTGACTCTCTTCAGCAGTTCAACACACGTGAATGAGTTCTCAGCTCCAGTTCTCATAAGATCTGTATCAAGGCGTTGACTGACTGTCTTCAGCAGTTCAACACACGTGAATGAGTTCTCAGTTCCAGTTCTTATAAGATCTGTATCAAAGTGTTGACTGACTGTCTTCAGCAGTTCAACACACGTGAATGAGTTCTCAGTTCCAGTTCCTGTAAGATCTGATCAAAGTGTTGACTGACTGTCTTCAGCAGTTCAACACATGTGAATGAGTTCTCAGTTCCAGTTCTCATAAGATCTGTATCAAAGTGTTGACTGACTGTCTTCATTGAGGTACAAATAGGCAAAAGTCTGTTTCCAAGGTCTCTGAAATTGTGGACACTTAATGTTTTTTCTTGTCTTGTGGCTAGAGATCAATCTTAGTACCTAGAGACCACTCTCAAGTAAGTTAACTGATTTGATACTTTAATTAAATATGAGAAATTCCTATTTATAAAAATGATAACCCATCACACATTCGCCTTCAAGGTGGTGAGGGAGTCATAAAAGGTATATACTCTAGGAGATGGACCCACAGGGGCCATATTAGAGTTTTCTGCCTTCCATATATAGGAACATATCTTAAAAGATATTTTATTATTATTTATTAGCAACTATAATTTTATCTAATGTGAATATTTACACATTAAAAACATTATTTTTTTGTTTTGGCTGAATGTCACTCTTTTGTTGTAGATGCAAATAATATTTTCAACTTTTGTAAGTAATTTTGCCTCCATGGTAGGGGAATATTTCTTTAGACCAAAATGCCAGTAAAGCTTAGATCCATGCATCTTTGATAATCTTCTCAATGTATTTTACATTAAGTCACGAAAGTGTATTTTATATATATATATATATATATATATATATATATATATATATATATGTACATGTATTATACTTTAAGTTCTAGGGTACCTGTGCACAATGAGCAGGTTTGTTACATATGTATACATGTGCCATGTTGGTGTGCTGCACCCATTAATTCATCATTTACATTAGGTATATCTCCTAATGCTATCCCTCCCCCTCCCCCTCCCCACAATAGGCCCTGGTGTGTGATGTCCCCCTTTCTGTGTCCAATTGATCTCATTGTTCAATTCCTACCTATGAGTGAGAACATGCAGTGTTTGATTTTCCGTTCTTGTGATAGTTTGCTGAGAATGATGGTTTCCAGCTGCATCCAAGTCCCTACAAAGGACACGAACTCATCCTTTTTTATGGCTGCATAATATTCCATGGTGTATATGTGCCACATTTTCTTAATCCAGTCCGTCAGTGATGGATGTTTGGGTTGATTCCAAGTCTTTGCTATTGTGAATAGTGTTGCAATAAACATACGTGTGCATGTGTCTTTATAGCAGCATGATTTATAATCCTTTGGGTATATCCCCAGTAATGGGATGGCTGGGTCAAATGGTATTTCTAGTTCTAGATCCTTGAGGAATCGCCACACTGTCTTCCACAATGGTTGAACTAGTTTACAGTCCCACCAACAGTGTAAAAGTGTTCCTATTTCTCCACATCCTCTCCAGCACCTGTAGTTTCCTGACTTTTTAATGATTGCCATTCTAACTGGTGTGAGATGGTATCTCATTGTGCTTTTGATTTGCATTCTCTGGTGGCCAGTGATGATGAGCATTTTTTCATGTGTCTGTTGGCTGTATGTATGTCTTCTTTTGAGAAATGTCTGTTCATACCCTTTGCCTACTTTTTGATGGGGTCGTTTGTTTTTTTTCTTGTAAATTTGTTTGAGTTCTTTGTAGGTTCTGGATATTAGCCCTTTGTCAGATGAGTAGATTGCAAAAACTTTCTCCCATTCTGTAGGTTGCCTGTTCACTCTGATGGTAGTTTCTTTTTCTGTGCAGAAGCTCTTTAGTTTAATTAGATCCCATTTGTCAATTTTGGCTTTTGTAGTTGTTGCTTTTGTTGTTTTAGACATGAAGTCTTTGCCCATGCCTATATCCTGAATGGTATTACCTAGGTTTTCTTCTAAAGTTTTTATGGTTTTAGGTCTAACATTTAAGTCTCTAATCCATTTTGAATTAATTTTCATATAAGGAGTAAGGAAAGGATCCAGTTTCAGCTTTCTACTTATGGCTAGCCAATTTTCCCAGCACCATTTATTAAATAGGGAATCCTTTCCCCATTTCTTGTTTTTGTCAGGTTTGTCAAAGATCAGATGGCTGTAGATGTGTGGTATTATTTCTGAGGACTCTGTTCTGTTCCATTGGTCTATATCTCTGTTTTGGTACTGGTACCACGCTGTTTTGGTTACTGTAGCCTTGTAGTACAGTTTGAACTCAGCGTGATGCCTCCAGCTTTGTTCTTTTGGCTTAGGATTGTCTTGGCAATTTGGGCTCTTTTTTGGTTCCATATGAACTTTAAAGCAGTTTTTCCCAATTCTGTTAAGAAAGTCATTGGTAGCTTAATGGGGATGGCATTGAATCAATAAATTACTTTGGGCAGTATGACCATTTTCACAATATTGATTCTTCCTATTCATGAGCATGGTATGTTCTTCCATTTGTTTGTGTCCTCTTTTATTTCACTGAGCAGTGGTTTGTAGTTCTCCTTGAAGAGGTCCTTTACATCCTTTGTAAGTTGGATTCCTAGGTATTTTATTCTCTTTGAAGCTGTTGTGAATGGGAGTTCATTCATGATTTATGTTTTTCTGGTTTTTTTTTAAATATTAAATTTTTGTCAGTACATAGTAGGTGTACATATTTATGGAGTACAGGAGACATTTTGATACACTGATGCAACATAAAATAATCACTTGGAGAATGGATATCCTTCCCCTCAAACGTTTTATCTTTGTATTACAAACAATCCAATTACAATCTTTTAGTTATTTGAAAATGTACAGTTAACTTATTATTGATTATAGTCATCCTGTTGTGCTATCAGATGCTAGGTCTTATTTATACTTTCTGCGTTTTTTCATACCTATTAACCATCCCCCCACTTACCCCCACTCCACTACAACCCTTCTCAGACTCTGGTAACTATCCTTTTACTATGTACATGAGCTCAATTGAAGTTTAAATCACACAGAGTAGTTATTTTTAGATCCCATAAATAAGTGAGAACATGTGTGATGTCTGTCTTTCTGTGCCTAGCTTTTTTCACTTAACACAATGATCTCCAGTTCCATTCATGTTGTAGCAAATGGATCTCATTCTTTCTTAAGGCTGACTGGTGCTCCATTGTGTACATGTATCACATTTTCTTTACCAGTTCATCTGTTGATAAACATTTAGGTTGCTTCCAAATCTTAGCTACTGTAAACGGTGTGCAACAAACATAGGAATGCAGATATCTCTTCCATATACTGAGTTCCTTATTTTGGATATATACTCAGCAGTGTGATTGCTGGATCACGTGGTAGCACTCTTTTAGCTTTTTGAGGAACCTTGAAATTGTTCTCCGTAGTGATTGTACCAAATTACCTTCCCACCAACAGTGTACGAGTGTTCCCTATTCTCCACATCCTTGACAGCATTTGTTATTGCCTGTCTTTTGGATATAAGCTATTTTAACTAGGGTGAGATGATATCTCATTGTAGTTTTGATTTGCATTTATCTGATAATGATGTTGAGCACCTTTTCAAACGCCTGTTTATAATTTTTATGTCTTCTTTTGAGATACGCCTATTCAAGATTCTTCCCATTTTTGATTGGATTATTAGATTTTTTTCTATAGAGTTGTTTGAGATCCTTAAACATTTTGGTTAGTAATCTTTTCTGAAATGAATAGTTTGCACATATTTTCTCCCATTCTGTGGGTTGTTTCTTCACTTTGTTGATTGTATCCTTTGCTGTGCAGAAGCTTTGTAATTTGATATGATCCCATTTGTCCATTGCAGAATCAATTGCCTCTGGTTGTAACGGGACATTGGTCAAGAAATTTTTCCCCAGACCAATATCCTGGAAATTTTCCTAATGTTTTCTTATGGTAGTTTCACAGTTTGAGATCTTAGATTTTAGTCTTTAGTCAACTATGAGTTGAATTTTGTATATGGCTAAAGATAGGGGTCTGGGTTCATTCTCCTGGGTATGGATATCCAGTTTTCCCAGTAACATTGATTGAAGAGACTATTTCCCAGTGTATGTTCTTCACACCTTTGTCCAAAATGAGTTCACTCTTGGTGGGTGTATTTGTTTCTGGATTCTCTACTCAGTTCCATTGGTCTATGGCGTCCTTTTTATGCCAGTACCATTCTGCTTTGGTTACTATAGCTCTCTAGCATAACTTAACATCAAGTAATATGATTTCTCCACCTTTGTGTTTTTTTGTTTTGTTTTCTTTTGTTTTTGTTTTTTGTTTTATTTGTTTTTTGTTTTTGTTTTTTTGTTTTTGTTTTTTTTGTTTTTGTTTTTGTTTTGTTTTTTGTTTTTTTTTTTTTTTTTTTTTTTTTTTTTTTTTTTTTTTTTTTTTTTTTGCTTAGGATAGCTCTGGTTATTCTGGGACTTTTCTAGCTCCAAATACATTTTAGAATTGTTTTTTATTCAACTTTTGTGAATAATGTCATTGGTATTGTGACAGGGATTACATTGAATCTGTAGATTGCTTTGGATAGTATGGACATTTTAACAATATTGATTCTCAGACAAACAGAGAGCCAAATCAGGAATGAACTTCCATTCATAATTGCTTCAAAGAGAATAAAATACCTAGGAATCCAACTTACAAGGGATGTAAAGGACCTCTTCAAGGACAACTACAAACCACTGCTCAGTGAAATAAAAGAGGACACAAACAAATGGAAGAACATACCATGCTCATGGATAGGAAGAATCAATATTGTGAAAATGGCCATACTGCCCAAGGTAATTTATAGATTCAATGCCATCCCCATCAAGCTACCAATGAGTTTCTTCACAGAATTGGAAAAAACTGCTTTAAAGTTCATATGGAACCAAAAAAGAGCCCGCATCTCCAAGACAATCCTAAGTCAAAAGAACAAAGTTGGAGGCATCACGCTACCTGCTTCAAACTATACTACAAGGCTACAGTAACCAAAACAGCATGGTACTGGTACCAAAACAGAGATATAGACCAATGGAACAGAACAGAGTCCTCAGAAATAATACCACACATCTACAGCCATCTGATCTTTGACAAACCTGAGAGAAACAAGAAATGGGGAAAGGATTCCCTATTTAATAAATGGTGCTGGGAAAATTGGCTAGCCATAAGTAGAAAGCTGAAACTGGATCCTTTCCTTACTCCTTATACGAAAATTAATTCAAGATGGATTAGAGACTTAAATGTTAGACCTAATACCATAAAAATCCTAGAGGAAAACCTAGGTTGTACCATTCAGGACATAGGCATGGGCAAAGACTTCATGTCTAAAACACCAAAAGCAATGGCAGCAAAAGCCAAAATTGACAAATGGGATCTCATTAAACTAAAGAGCTTCTGCACAGCAAAAGAAACTACCATCAGAGTGAACAGGCAACCTACAGAATGGGAGAAAATTTTTGCAATCTACTCATCTGACAAAGGGCTAATATCCAGAACCTACAAAGAACTCAAACAAATTTACAAGAAAAAAACAAACAACCCCATCAAAAAGTGGGCAAAGGATTTGAACAGACATTTCTCAAAAGAAGACATTCATACAGCCAACAGACACATGAAAAAATGCTCATCATCACTGGCCATCAGAGAAATGCAAATCAAAAGCACAATGAGATACCATCTCACACCAGTTAGAATGGCGATCATTAAAAAGTCAGGAAACTACAGGTGCTGGAGAGGATGTGGAGAAATAGGAACACTTTTACACTGTTGGTGGGATTGTAAACTAGTTCAACCATTATGGAAAACAGTATGGCGATTCCTCAAGGATCTAGAACTAGATGTACCATATGACCCAGCCATCCCATTACTGGGTATATACCCAAAGGATTATAAATTATGCTGCTATAAAGACACATGCACACGTATGTTTATTGCGGCACTATTCACAATAGCAAAGACTTGGAATCAACCCAAATGTCCATCAGTGACAGATTGGATTAAGAAAATGTGGCACATATACACCATGGAATACTATGCAGCCATCAAAAAGGATGAGTTTGTGTCCTTTGTAGGGACATGGATGCAGCTGGAAACCATCATTCTTAGCAAACTGTCACAAGAACAGAAAACCAAACACCGCATGTTCTCACTCATAGGTGGGAACTGAACAATGAGATCACTTGGACTCAGGAAGGGGAACATCACACACAGGGGCCTATCATGGGGAGGGGGGAGGGGGGAGGGATTGCATTGGGAGTTATACCTGATGTAAATGACGAGTTGATGGGTGCAGCACACCAACATGGCACAAGTATACATATGTAACAAACCTGCACGTTATGCACATGTACCCTACAACTTAAAGTATAATAATAATAAATAAATTTAAAAAAACCAACAACAACAACAACAAAAAAAAAACAATATTGATTCTTCCAATCCATAAACATGAAATAGTGTTTCATTTTTTGTGTGTTTCTTTTCAGTTTCCTTTATTATTGTTTTGTAGTTTTTATTATAGACATCAATCATATATTTGGTTAATTCCTAGGTATTTCATTCTATGTGTGGCTATTTCAAATGGGATTACATTTTTATTTCTTTTTCACATTGTTCACTGTTGGCATTTGGAAATGCTATTGATTTTTGTGGGTTGGTTTGAATCCTTCAACTTTACTGAATTTATTAGTTCTAACAGTTTTTCATTGAATCTTTAGGTTTTTCCAAGCATAATATCATATCATATGTACAAAAGGATAATTTTATTCTTCCTTTACAATTTTGATTCCCTTTATATCATTCTCTTCTCTGATTGCTCTAGCTAGGACTTCCAGTATGATGTTGAATAATAGTGGTAAAAGTGGGAATCCTTGTCGTGTTCCTGATCCTGGAGAAAAGGTTTTCGGTTTTTCCACATTCAGTAGGACATTAGCTGAGGGTCTATCATATATGCTTTTCAGTATGTTGAGGTATGATCCTTCTATACCCTCTTTTTTTAGGGTTTTTATAATAAAGAAATGTTGACTTTTTAAAAAATGCTTTTCAGCATCAATTGAATTGATCATACAGTTTTTACCTTTCATTCTGTTAATATGATGTATCACATTGGTATATTTATGTATGTTGAACCGTTCTTGCATCGCAGGGCTAAATCTCACTTGGTCATGAAGAATGATCTTTCTAATGTACTGTTGGAATTCAGTTTGCTAGTATTTTTGTTGAAGATATTTGCATTAATATTCATGAGAGATACTGGCCTATAGTGTTCTTTTCTTGATATGTCTTTGTCTGTTTTTGGCATCAGAGTAATACCGGCCTTGTAGAAAGAGTTTGGAAGTAATTTCCTTGTCTTCTATTTTTCTGAACAGATTTAGCAGGGTTGGTATTAGTTCTTTAATATTTGGTGGAATTCAATAGTAAGCTATCAGATCTTTTCTTTACTGGGAGACTTTTTATTGTTACTTGTTAATGGTCTGCTGGGGTTTTGAATTTCTTCCATATTCAATTTAGGTAGGTTGTATGTGTCTAGGAATTTATTCATTTCTTCTTGATTTTCCAATTTATTGGCATATAGTTGCTCATAGTACTCACTAATGATCCTTTGAATTTCTGAAGTATCAGTTGTAATGTCCCCTTTTTCATTTTTTATTTCATTTATTTTTATCTTCACTTTATTTCTTAGTCTGGCTAAGGTTTATCAATTTTGTTTTTCAAAATACCAACTTTTTGTTTCATAAATATGTTGTATTTTTTATTTTCATTTTATTTATCTGCTCTGATCTTTATTATTTTTCTTCTACTAACTTTGGATTTTGTTTGCTATTGCTCTTTAGATAAGATGTTATATTGTTTATTTGAAATTTTTCTCCTTTTTTGATGTAGGCACTTTTAGCTACAAACTTCCCTCTTAGTACTGTTTTTGCTGTATCCTATAGGTTTTGTATGTTGTGTTTCCATTATCATTTGTTTCAATACATTTTTCAATTTCCTTCTTAATTTCTTCATTGACCCACTAGTTATTGAGGGGCATATTCTTTAATTTGTTTAGCGTCCTAAATTCCTGTTGTTATTAATTTCTAGTTTTATTTCATTGTGGTCACAGAAGATGCTTGATATTATTTCAGTTGTTTTGAATGTTTTAAGACTTGTTTTGTGATCTAATATATGATTTATCCTTGAGAATGATATGTGTGCTGAGGAAAAGAATGTGTATTCTGCAGCCATTAGATGAAATATTCTGCAAATATCTATTAGGTCCATTTGGTCTAAACTACAAATTAAGCCTGAGGTTTCTGTGTTGGTTTTTTGTCTGGAAGATGGAACCAGAGGCAACCATTGAAAACTTACTGGCAGCAGAGAATAATTTAGTTCATTGAATTTGTTTTTACTTAAATGAGCTTACTGTATTTACAACACACAGAATTATATGTACAACACAATTATTCTTTCCTTTGATACCAGCTAATATTGTTTTACATTCAATATTGTGAGAAAAAATAGATGGTATCAAATTTAATTCTCAATGATAGATTTCTTTACCTAGAAAATAAATGTTCATAGATGCTATATATAATATAATCAATAGTTGCAGCATTTACTTGATATATTTAGATCTTTTCCTCAGTCCACTTACAAATATTGGCCAAATAAATCTTTAAAATGTTTTATTGTTTTGTTAACACTTTTAAGTTCTTCCTTTATCTTTGTCCTTTTAAAAAATGCTTTAGTCATTTATCATCCAGGGTATAACCATTGAACTATGACAAATTCTGAGAGTTCAATTCATGTGGAACTTTTATTATATTTTACTATAGTTCTAAAATTTAGCAATAGCAAATTTATTCCTTTTAAGTGCAAATCAGAAATATCATATTTTGTCTTCCTAATGTACGTTTTATTTAAGCTATTTATCTCACCCACTTTGCTGCAAGTCACATAATAACAGTAAAAAAAATAGTAGAGAAAAAAGCTTTTTAATGAGCTTACATTTTAAGAAATACATTAGACAAATCTGAAAATTCAACCCATGTTTGGGTATAGAGCAAAGTCAGTTAACATAAAGGCAGTTACAAACAGAAAGAAGCTTTCTTCAACTTTGTTATTTAACCTATAAATGAATATCCAATTCTCAAGGTATATTTATATCTATTCTGTCAGTAATCTCTAAAGGAAAGTAACAGTAAATGACTCTCATTGACTAAGTAGAACTGATAGGTACTAGAATGGACAGGAAGCAGGAAAACAGGGTACCAACAACAAAAATATGAAATATTATCTCATATGTCATCACTGGAGATAGAAACTCTTCAACATGTTTTGGTCTGGGTTGCTTTTATTGATCCTTATACGATTATATTCACAGGAAAGAAATGTAGATTACTCTAATTTATGTCCGTTTTACACACTCTGACAATACCCCTGAAACATATAAACAGATGAAGCAAAGGACGGTATCATTTCCTCAGAGAAAAATGTCTTCTCAGGAGAAAGAAATAGAAGATAGTCAAGAAAAAGTGTACAAATGTGCATTACATCAACAATTGGCTAGCATTGTATACTATAATATTTGAGAGTCTGATTTAAGTTGGTAAATTGAAAACAAATTTTGTTGTCCCATTTTTTACTGTTTTCAAATCTGATTACAATGTTGGGAAATGAATCAATTTATAATTATAAAGATAAAAAACAGATATTTAATATGTTTTGGGAATAAAGAGGACAAATATTGCAAACCTGTTTATAAATAATACAAATTAAAAAGAGAATACACAGAAGGGAACTACTAGAAAAACTGCTAAAGAAAGAACCTATTTACCTTACAGACCCTTAACGAGGTTTGAGACAATCCATAGATAGTAAGAAGAGGAAAAAATATTTTTTGAAAGACTAAAATCAACAGGTTAGTAGAAACGTATTTTATTATATCATGTTACCAATGGCATGTTTGTGTTTCTCTTTACCCTTCGCCTTCAACTCCCACCTCTATCACAAAATTAAATAACCTAGGTTTAAATCACAAGAACAAAAACAAGAAACACAGCAAATGTCAAAAATATGACAGCAAAAATCATTGCCTACTCTAAAGACCTTATCAAAATAACAGGAGAGTTTTTCAAATAAATTTTGGGGAACAAGTACAGTTTTGTTGCATAG
Organism: Macaca nemestrina; assembly: GCF_043159975.1. Taxonomy (NCBI): domain Eukaryota; kingdom Metazoa; phylum Chordata; class Mammalia; order Primates; family Cercopithecidae; genus Macaca; species Macaca nemestrina. The sequence continues at coordinate 48,881,125 of NC_092125.1, forward strand.
ATATATTGCATAGTGGTGAAGTCTGAGATTTTACTGTAACCATCACCTAATAGTGAACATTATACACAATAAGTAATTGTTCAACCCTCACCCCTGTGGCACCTCCCACCCTTTTGGAGTCTCCAGTGTCTATTATTTCCCTCTGTATGACCTTGTGTATCCATTGTTGACATGCTACTACCAAGAATATGTCTTATTTGACTGTTTTTGAATGGTTAAAATCCAAAACACTGACAACATTCAGTGCTGGCAAGGATATGGAGCAACAGGAACTCTCATTCATTGCTAGCGGGAATGACATAGCCACTTTAGAAGACATTTTGGCAGTTTTTTACAAACTTAATATATTGGTCCATTCTCATACTGCTATGAAGAAATACCCAAGACTGTGCAATTTATAAAGGAAAGGGTTTCAATTGACTCACATTTCAGCATGTCTGGGGAGGCCTCAGGAAATTTACAATCATGGCTGAAGGTGAAGAGGAAGCAAGGTACCATGTTCACATGCCAGTAGGAAGAGGAAGTACAAGCAGGGGAAATGCCAGATGCTTATAAAACCATCAGATCTTATAAGAACTCATCCACTCTCATGAGAACAGCATGGGGGAACTGCCCCCATGATCCAATCACTTCCCACTGGGTGCCTCCCATGATACGTGGGGATTGTGGGAGCTACAATTCAAGATGGAATTTGGGTGAGGACACAGTCAAACTATATGAATAAATATACTTTTACTATACAATCCAACAATCACGTCGTTGGTATTTATCCACATAAATGAGTTGAAAACGTATGCACACAAAAACCTACACATGGGTGGATATAGTACTTTTATTAATAATTGCCAAATCCAAGATGTCCATCAGTGGGTAAAAAGAGAAACTATGTTATATCCAGGCCATGATAAATTATTCAGGGCTAAAAAGAAGTGAACAATGAAGTCATGAAAAGACGTGGAGGAAGCAAGTGCATATTACTAAGTGCCAGAAGCCAATATGAAAAGGCTGCATATTGTATAATTCCAACTATATCACATTTTGGAAAAGGTAAAACTTTGGACACATTAAAAAAAAATCAGTGTTGGCTGCGGCTGGGTGGAGGAGTGAAAGGATCAATAATTGGAACACAGGAAACTTTTAAGACAGTTAAACTATTCTCTAGCCTACTGTAATAGTGGATATATGCTATTATGCATTTGTCAAAACCCATAGAACATACAACACCAAGAAACTACCCTGAGGTAAAGTATACTACAGGCTTACTGTGTTGATGTCGGTGTACCCATTGTATCAAATGTATCACTCTTGCTGGCTGTTGATGTGGTGGGTGGGCCTTGTATGTGGGTTTGTGTTGCAGGGGAGGGCAAGTGGCACATGGGAGCTTTGTGTACTTTCTAGTCAATTATGTTGTGAACGAAAAACTGCTCTAAAATTATAAAATATATATAAAATACCTCGAGAACTCATGAATTATTTTTAATCAGTAAACTGCAGTCTTTCTGGTGATGCTCAAGTTGTCCCAAATTTGACTTCTGAGAGATCCTTTCATCTCTGTCTTGTTTCTGTATCTGTACAGCATTTTATGGCTTTCTCATTCCAGCAGTACCTTGCACTGTCTTAGCACCAGACCTCAAATCTTCTTTCTTTTCTTTTTTCTTTTTTTTTTAATTTGACCTTTCTTTGTGTAGAAGAGAAGGCATAGAACAAATCACTATGTATTAAATGTCCATATTGCTACTGGAAAAGTTGTGGTGTCATTGATACCAAACATTTTCAGGGAATAACCTTGAGAAAATATTTTAAGTTATAAGCTTATATATCCAATCCAGTTATTACTGGCTATCTTTCCAATAGACATCATCATTCTATTAACTCACAATTAGTAGATTGGTTCTCAACAACAATAATGCATTCATGTTAACTCATATATTCAATCTTATATTGAAGTAGTTTTTAAATTTATTATTACAATCTTACTCTCACAAATGAAACAACTAATACATTCATCTTTACTTTCAGTTCATTTATGAAGTTAGCATAAATCCAACTGAAGTTATATAATAAGATTACTGTATTAAAAAGTAACTTGGAATAATTTCTTTAGTTTTCTTTATGTGAGGTAATGGTGTCAATGAGGTTGTAAATTAGGGTCACTTGTTTCAATTTCAATTATTTTATTATATTTTCTCTCTGTATTATATTATTAAAATCTATGAAAATGGTTTACTTGGTACTCTTGTTTCTTTTCCTATTCTTACAATTACCTCTCAACTCCTATGGGTAATTGCTTTACATAATATCTACTTTATACTTCTGAGTTTTTACAAATGGATATATTGGTATTTCCTCTTCTTTCTTAATCAAATACAGTATAAAGGTGGTCTCTGATTTATGATTATTTGACATGATATTTTTACTGTATCATAGTGCAAAATCATTACAGTTTTGATGTAAAGTATTAAATTATATAAAATATTTAAAACTTTATTATAAAATAGGCTTTGAGTTATATTACTTTGTCCAACAATAGGCTAATGTAAGTGTTCTGAACATGTTTAAGGTATGATTCACCAACCTATGAAGTTCAGTATGCTAGACGTATTAAATGTATTTTTGACTTATGATATTTTCCATTTACAGTGGGTTTATCAGGATATAACCCCATTGCAGACTGAAGCGGATGGATTGCCTGAGCCCAGGAGTTCAAGACCAGCCTGGGCAATATGGCAAAATCCTGTCTCTATAAGGGTAAAAGAGTGAGACTCCATCTGAAACAAACAAACAAGCAAACAAACAAATAAAAATATATATACACACACATATATTTGTGTACACATACATATGTGTATATATGTAATATGTACTTATATTCACATTGTATATGTATACATATATATACATATTGCTTTTTTGTCCAAATAATGAAATAGTATGAGAATGTCCACATATCAGTTCATAGAACTTTATTATTTTTGTAACAGCTTCATTGAAATATAGTTAACATACCTTAAAATTATCCAATTTAAAGTGTACAATTTAATAATTTAGTATAATCACAGATTTATACAATCACCCCAATTAATTATATAACATTTTTACCACTTCAGAAAGAAATCCCATACTCTTTAGATATATCCATCTAATCCACAATCCTCTTCAGCACTAGGGAACCACTAATCTATGTGCTGTATATACGTATTTGCCAATTCTGAAGATTTCATACAAATAGATTCTTATATGATTTTCTAAATAATTAATTACTTTTCATTAGCATATTGCAAAGTCCATCATATTGCACCATGTATCAGTCCTTCTTTATTTGTATCGCCAAATAATATTCCATTATATGCATGTATACATATTTTGCTTATGTTGTATGTAGCATACTTTATTTAGTTATTTTAACAGTTATGAACTTTGGGTTCTTTCTACCTTCTGATTATTATAAATAATGATATTATGAACACGTTGTGGCATGAACTTTTTTATTTTACTTGGGCATATATTTATAAGTGGAATGGCCGGGTCAATGGGAACTGTGTGTTTAACTCTTTAAATGTATGAGAATATTTACAAAGTAGCTTCAAAATTTTACATTCCTATTGTCAGTGCATGAGGGCTTCAGTTTCTCCATATCCACATAAAAACATTATTTTCAATTTTTTTTATTACTATGACCATACCAGTAAATCTGAAGTGGCATCTCATTTTGGTTTTCATTTTTTGTTCTCTATATTGCCTATATTTATTGTAATCTTACTGTTTCTTTCTTCTACTTGCTTCTGTTTGATAGTTTTTAAACTTCCTAAGGTGGGATGTCAGTTAATTAATTTGAATTATTCCTTCTTTTTTAATGTAGACATTTTCAACTACAATTTCTCCCATGAGCTAACATAAAGCCTCCATCTCATAAGTGGTGACTGGGAGGAAAAAGAGATGTCTCAATTCTCATCCCCAGTTGCATGGAACTTAGACTCTGCAAAAAGTAGCTGCTGCAGGATAAGAAATGCTAATGTCCTGTCCCTCCTGATAAATGGCACAGACCTCAAACTGGAGCTGGGCAGAAAGGAAGGATTAAAGTTTTCAACACACTAAGATAAGAGAACGTAAGATGTAAACACCACAGACTCTCTGTTCTTTTACAGTTTTGCTAGGTGTTGTTCAAATAAATGTTTCTTCATATCCTGTATGCAGAACCATTTGAGAGACTTTAAATGGCTGGTTATGTATTTTAGTAGTTTTCACCAGTTCCACTGGGGTCATGTTCATGTAGGTCCTTAGACTGTCATGCCAGAGTTCAATCTCCTCATCTTTTCATTCTTTTTTGTGCTGTATTATAGAGTTCAATGTGTAGATACAACAGTATTTATTCAAGTAGTAGTCCAGCTATCCCCACTTAGGTGTCTAATATTTTACTGTCACTAATAATGCCAGGATGAATGATTTCATGCATATTTTAATGTAGGAGATATTTGTGGAAGTGTATATGTAGGTTTATTTCCTTGTAGTGGGATTGCTGATTCAAAGGGTTAACAAATGGTTTTGTTAATTATTGCCAAATTCCTTTCCAATTAGAGTTAAGACCACTTCAATTCTAGTTTATTAATCAATTTTTCTAACAAACTGTAAAATACAATATCTGTAACTGATAACTAAATCTGTGTTTATTAGGAATTAGTAAAGCCTTTATCCATGTGGAATTCTTTTAAAAAGTATTTCAAATAAGTTCTTGTTCTCTCCTCTTCTTTCTCTCTTCATCCACCTGTCTTTTTCTCTCTCTCTTCCTGTCTTTCTTCCTTGCCTTCTCTCTTGTCTTATCCTTGTATGAGGATTCTCTTGTGAATTTTAAATTATTCATGCCTCTTTCTTTTTTTTTAACTAGATTTGCTGTTCCCTTGAATCATTTGTTACCTTCAATCATTGTGCTTCTAACCTGCTGCTACTCATGTGATACATGTAATAGTGGCACTTGTGTATTTTCCTTCAAAGCATTCTGCTAGGTATTTATTCAACTAATTTTTTGAGAACCTACCATGAATTCAGGATTGATGATATAGATGCAAATGCAAAGACTCTTTTTCCAAGGTCCCTACAGTAGAGGGCTATAGACAGAGAAGTGATACTGTCATTATTATTTAAAATATTAAGCTTATAAAGTAAGTACATGAAGAAAATAAAAGCTGCACTTGCTTGTTATCCACGAAAAGCTGCCACACTTCTGTGCTGAAACATTTTGCTTAGAAAGCTACCTGTCAGGCCGGGCGCGGTGGCTCAAGCCTGTAATCCCAGCACTTTGGGAGGCCGAGACGGGCGGATCACTAGGTCAGGAGATCGAGACCATCCTGGCTAACACGGTGAAACCCCGTCTCTACTAAAAAATACAAAAAACTAGCCGGGCGAGGTGGCGGGCGCCTGTAGTCCCAGCTACTCAGGAGGCTGAGACAGGAGAATGGCCCGAACCCGGGAGGCGGAGCTTGCAGTGAGCTGAGATCCGGCCACTGCAGTCCAGCCTGGGCGACAGAGCGAGACTCCGTCTCAAAAAAAAAAAAAAAAAAAAGAAAGCTACCTGTCACTCTGTTTAGTGTTGGATTTTGACATGGCAGCTCTGAGTCTCTCTAGCAGCTCTGCTGAGTTTTCTGGGAGATTTATTTCCTGATTTTTTCATTTTAAGGCAAAAAGGGTGGCTCTTAGGATTAATGAAACTAGAAAAAAAATTGCTCAATTGCATGAATATATACTTGTTTAATTGTGTCAACTGGGGTTTTATCTGAGCAGTAGAATTACTCTATGTGCCATACATTAAGAAATATCTTGCAGGAATTAACCTTGCACAATTGTGGCATCTGACTAAGTGGTGTATGTTGCTTCTGCATCTAGCATTATCTGTACAACGTTATTAAGGCTGAATTTGAGAAAACAAAATGGGCAAGAACTGGGAGACATCAAGGAAAAATTGGAACCCATAAGAAAAATAGTGACATACACACACAACTGAATGCCAGGTCTGTGTCTCATGAACAACTTTGATGATGCAGGTTACATGCAGAAGAAAATGGAATCTTTTAATATAGAGATATAGTTGCACCTAGTCGAACATCTGGAAAAGCTGAAAGAGGAAATACGGTAGAAGAGGAAAGAATGAGGGGACTGGCTGCTACACAACACCAAGCAGGTGACCTGTACTTTAGTGACAATGTGTATAAGATGCAAAATTATGCATTGCATACAAAGACCATCAGATTGTGAAAGTGACTACTAACTCATGTATATTTAACAGATATCATGCAAACTTATCTCATTATCAATACTAATGTGGAACAATAAAGAGGAAGAAATTCTGGGAAATATAATTTCAGTTTAGCTAAGATGGCATATTACGAAACCACAAAAATAACCATTTTTATTATATTTATTTATTTTTGACATGGAGTCTCCTGCTGTCACCTAGGCTGGAGTGCAGTGGTGCTATCTCGGCTCACTGCAACCTCCGCCTCCCAGGTTTAAGCATCTCTCCTGCCTCAGCTTCCCAAGTAGCTGGGAATACAGGTGTGTGTCACCACGCTTGGGTAATTTTTGTATTTTTAGTAGAGATGGGGTTTTGCTATGTTGGCCAGGCTGGTCTCAAACTCCCCACCTCAAGTGACCCGCCCGCCTCAGCCTCCCAAAGTGCTGGCATTACAGGTGTGAGTCAACGCACCCAGCTCATTTTTAAACACACAAAACAATAGTAGTCCAAGGACTTATAGTTTACAATTTAAAACTCACTTTTGAATAGGGTAGATAAGCTATTTTATCTCACTCTAAGACTTGAAACCAAGAATTCTCTGCATAGGGACCCAATTAAAATGATTATAGGGAACTTTCAAGACATAAAGGTTGGGGATTGTAGGAAATCAATGGAGGGTGGAGCTAGTTAGCAATTAAAAATAAAACAGAAAGATGATATTGAAATATGTCACCAAGAAGAAACAATAATTGCGCCTGAACATAATGGGGTGTGACAGGACCATTTATTCTTTTATCTCTTAATCTATCCTTTCCCTACTCAGCTATTCAATCAGAAATATATCCTGTAAATTATGTATTGTCCAGGGCTTCAAGAATACAAAGATATATACAAAGATATGCCTGCCAATTTTAAATTAATATTTTTGGGGCAAAACCAGCTATTTAAATACATCACAAAACAATTTTCATGTATTACAAAGGAGCTTAAACAAGTACATGCCAAGTTTACCAGCTTCATCTGAGAAGAAATAAACAATGCATTCAGTAGAGATAAACAGCATCATAAAGGGGTGTGTGTGTGTGTGTGTGTGTGTGTCTGTGTCCGTGTGTATGTCTGTGTTGCAACTCAAATGAAAAAGAAAGCAAGCATTGGAAAGAAACTCATGCAATATTGTAATTTTTTCTTCTTTTTTGCTAGCTTGAGTATGCAATCAAGTGAAAATTTACAACTTAAATTAAAAGGCAGACTTCAACTGTGAAGATGGGTCCTACACTGTGGCAACACAGTTAGTTTTATATATACTAGATATCCTTGCTGTTTTACTTTAGAAAATCCAAATTTTCTTTGGCTAGCAGTATGCCGTAGGAGCTGATTAATAATTAAGGCCATTTTAAAAGACCCTGTTTTCCTTTGCCAGTTAATGAAATAGAGATAGACATGTAAACCAACCCTGGGTAACAACACTTTGGGAAATTTTATTACATGGTTTTGAGGAAAAACATTCCTCCTTATTTGGAAGGAATAAATAGAAGTTTTGTTTTCTTTTTTCCTCTGTGCACTGTACTTTGAGGGTGTGGAATATTTTACTCCTTAAATTGTTCTGTGCCATGAGTAGAATGAGAATGCTGAAGAATCACACAATTGTCCAATCAGGGCCATAATATCATTAAACTGTTGCATCTAACATTAAAATTCCTAACTCCAAATTTGTTGGTACTATGATATTTCAGAATGAAATCTCCTTAAGAGGGCCTGAAGAATCTTGTAGGAGCTAGAGAAATACTTGGTTTAACTTACATATGCTCAAGCTTATTTAACTCAACAGAGATATGCCAATATAATTAAAAATGACTGAGAAGACATTAATTCTTATATGCTTTTATGCTTAGTTATGTAAAAGTGCTTATATATCAATACCTTCCTTTAACAAGCATTTATAAATAATTTTTTTGTACAATGTACTGGGAACTAAAAGGTATATAAAGATAAAATAAACTGTTTTCAGAATACATGATATTTATCTAAGGGGAATGATTAAATGGTGGTCAAATGAAATACTAGGTAGAATGTAACACTGAAACAAATTCCAAGGTGTTCAGAAAAATAACAACCATTGTTTTATTTCAGCACCTATGAGAATATTATGGAGAAATTGGTGTCAGATTTTTCTTCTCTGAATGTTGGGTGAAATTACATAGAAATACATGATGCAAGAATGTATTAATTTCAAAAAAGAAAATTAATAATAAAAATATTGTCATAAAAATGAATTTAAAGACATGGGTAAAATGGTTCTATATATTAGATGAAATTGTTGTAGAGATTTGCTATATGACATAGTGCCAAGAATTGACAAGCTAGAATGGTCCACTTCAAAGATCAAGAGGGTAGATCTCATGTCTTGTTCTTACCAAAAAAACAATAAATTAAACAAACAAAAACAAAAAACAAAGTGATATAAGGAAACTTTGGTGAGCATTGGATATGTCGCTTACCTTGATCGTGATAATGGTACACGTGATGATATTGATGGCGTTTGCGTCAGACTTACCATATTATAAGTTATTGCAGTTCTTTCTTCTATGTGTAACAACTATACCTCAATAAGGCTATTAAAAATAAACCAGAACAGAGAGTAAATAAACATTAGCAAGGGATATTAGATAAATTTTTTGAAGGGTTCACAGAATCAGGAAAGCTATGTGTCCCATTTTACTATCTTTCTATAGGGATTTAAAATTTAAAGAAGTGCTTTTAGTGATTGCCATGATATAACTATAACTAAAGCTTGACTCTATGGATATAAATGTGGTTTTAGTAGATAAGATTGATGGGCAAAGAGAAAATCTGGAAACATAAAGAATTATTAATATTAGGTAACTCTTGTAATAAAAAAAAGTGAATGCTGAGTCACAGTAGTATCTGTGTACTAGTGTATTAGTAGTAATTTACTGAAAAATCGGTAAAATTATCCGGTTCTTAACTTCACCAAAAGGAAATCCTATTGTTGTATTTATAACTTACGTGTTACTTCATTTTTAAGATCAGCTTTCTAAATTTTATTAGGTACCAGATGAATAACAACAAAAACATTAATTTGCAATACAATTCCAGCGAGAATAACTACCATGAGTACTTTCCAGAACTGATAATTTTATGAATATTTGAGTATATCAATTACTTTACAAACATACAAAATTATGTAAAATGTATTTAGTAAGTTTTTTGAATTAAGTATTCCCTTGAAGAAATTAAAGTTTTTAAATACATAGCTTCCTGAAGGAAATGCTCTGACATATTTTCTACAAATTTCATATTAGTCCAGATTTTCTCACTTGAAAAAATTATTTTTATCAGGAAAATTTGTAAGTTTTTAAAAACATTTAAGTTTATATAAATATAGACTCTATGGGTTAACCAAATTTTGGCTGTTCATTAAAATATTATTGGGCAATTATTATTCCTAGTGCTTTGGATTAAAGTTGAACAAAGGGCTTGAGGAAAAATGATAAAGTTGGATCTTGTTCGAAGTAAACTAACAGTATAGTAATAGAGATTGTAGTTTTATTTATGTATACATACTTATAGTGATTATAATAGTGATCAGAGAAAGAAATTACTTAGGCTTCCCAAGATACTCAACAAATCATATAATCATGCTAGACAATGGAATTTTGAAGGAAGACCTGAAATAAGAAAAAATGATACAAGCAAATTGACTAGGAGTGAGAAATGATTTTACTAAATCCATAGATTTGCAGAATATATTTAAAGAAGAGATATGTTTGAAGGAGCTATTTAGAGAGTTTTACTGTGGTTCTATTGTGTAAATGCCTTCAGTTTCTCTAAGATTTTTGTTGGGTTCAGATTTCTTTTTGTTACAACAGTAAGAAGATACATTTTATTGGGTAATAGATGCAAAATATATTTATATAGATAAAAATATTATGGAAAAATAAAGGATCGATAAATGACTTTTATTTGTGGTAAGAAGACAATAATTTGATAAAGGAGGTTGTATTTCGGATTGGTGTCAAAGAATAGGTCAGATTTTCACAGACTGAGATGGAAGGAAACTACCTCCAACATAAAAAAAAAATCTCAAAGGAAATGTATAAAGCTGTGGAGATTAGTTTGGAGACCGGAACTCAATAAAAGTTTTAGTGGGGCTTAAAATTTTCATATAATTTGGATGTCATAAGAAATATGCTATTTGTTAATGGTTTAGTGTAAGGTGGGTTATTCTTTATTTCTAATCCTATTAGACAAAGAAGTATTGAAACTCCAGAGAGAGAAAGAGAAAGAGAGAAAGAGAAAACAATGAATGATTGATTCCCTTAAGAAAAGTAATTTACAGTCTTAGTGAAAGACAAAAAGACAACACAGTCCACAAAACATAATGCAGAAAAGGATAACGTAAATTGCCATTAATTTCTTTACTCAGACTTTTAATCATTCAATAAGCATGTCTGGCAGATACTGCATTAGGTACTGAGGCACAATAGTGAACACAATAGGGATAAGTTATTTTGATGAAGTATTGGTACAAGAACATTAAACTATAAATTGATTCTTAGATATATGAATACATATTTTAATTAATGCTCTAAAAATAGGCAGTACTATGAGAAAATAACAAGGCAGGCAATATTGGGGCATTCACCCCAAAGGAGAACAGAAGTCAAGGTGACAAAACTAGCTCCAAGTGAAGAATTCTGTGAGCACAAACTTAGTCTTGAGTAAATCTTCAGTATTTAAGGAATGTTAAGAGAGGTGATGCTATTAAGCCCACAATAATCCAGCGGAAATATGGCAGATGATGTCAGGGAGGAAGGCAGGAGAATGATTCATTAGTTCCAGAATTATAAACGTGATTTTAAGTGCAATCGGAAGGCATTACAATGTTTACATAAGATAATCAAGTTACAATTTTAAAGAATGATTCATACTTCTGGGTGCAGAATGTATTAGAAAAAGTCAAAAGGGATATTCTCTCATCCAGGAATAAATGATAATAGAGAAGAACTAAAGTAGTGGCAGTGGAATTTAAAAGAGGTTAACAGATTTGATGTATCATTTAGGGTAGAATTAAGAAGGCATTTCAGAGTATTTTATAGGTGCATTTAAATCTGTATTATTTTAAAAGTTGCAATTTTATTTTTAAAATGTGCATTGTCTAATAGTTAAAGTTACAAGGTGATATAGGTAAATGATATTAACATATACATGACACACAGTTTCCTTGCTAGATTCTGTTGGGGCAGGTAAAGTATCTATATTTCAGACAAATAAAACTCAAAAAACTTTAGTTAATATAACTTTAAAAAAAATTTAATTTCACAATTGTCTTCTTAAACTAAATGTTATAAAGTGTATCCATGAAGGTACTCAACTGTATCACTCAAGTAGAAAGGACACACTGTGAGCTTTGAAATTCTTATTTTTTCACTTAGAAAATGCATTATAGTCTGAAAAGAATGCACTGGGATACTTTTCTCTCATTATTTCTTGAACAACAATAAACTTTATTGAACACAAATTATCTTAAACAGCTGGGAATCCAGGGGGTATAAATGCTTTGTTTGAAATAATTAATCAGAAAAGAGAGAACAAGATAAGGTGGTTATTACTGAAAATGAGAAAGGAGAATTAGAGTTGTTAAAATGACCTCTAATATGGAAAGCCACGCACAACTACATGCAGAGATGATTGCTTCACTTGAACATTTTAGTTTGTTTAACATTGTAAGTTGCTGATTGTGAGAATTGGCACTCCTTACATTTTATTGTACTGGATGACGTTATTTACTGATTTTTGCATACTAGATTGTCTGCTGCAGAAAATGTCATTCTACAAACAATAACTTCCCAAAGTAAACAGAATGTCAGAAAAGGTAACTACTGCCAGTTATTTTATAAATTACAACTAAACAACTCTTTGTTTTTATAGGAGATATTAGAAAGATATACTTACAAACAAAAGCCTCAAGATTTAAGTATTAAACAAAATACATGTATTTCGATGAGAGTTCTTGGGAAAGAAACTAAATTTGTTATCTTGTAAAGAACAGTTTCAAAAATCACTGCATATGAAATGGAATACATTTGGAGCACTGAAAAAATAATTATTACAATTTACCAAGCATATGGGTGTATCATCAATATCAATGCTTAATTATTCATAAGAAAAAATGATGCTCATTAGATTTGTCATCGAGATATTCAATAACATAAATTTTATTAGCAGATTTTTTTTAGGTGAGCGTGAATTGCCTTGAAGTTCTTCAGTTTCTAGCTTTAAGTCAGTTAGAAGCAAAACTAAAAAATTAAAATAAGCCAAAGTTCAAATATATTTTTATCCTATTGCTCCTCTTTATTGTACATTTTCACATAATGTTATATTTCACTTTTTGAGCCACAATATTTCTTAATAACATGAAGAATTAAGTATTTTTTGCATTGTCAGAGCAATTTTATAAGCTATAGAAAACATTTTGCACTCATTTCTTATTAACATGGAATATCTGTCAAACTGTGCCTTCTAAATTCAAAACATTGAAATGTTAAATATTACTAAATATTAAATATCAAAATATGGTTGAATTAGGAGTCATTCATTCATTCACAAAATTTCGTGAACCATTATTATGTGGCAACTGTTAATACTTTTTCAACAATAAGTGTAATATATATAGCAGTGGGTAAAAGCTAAACTAGGTCTGGCTCAGTGCCTCAATTGCTTTGAGATGCTGAGATGGAAGGATTGCTTGAGCCCAGGAGTTTGAGACCAGTATGGACAACAGAGCAGGACCCAGTCTCTTCCAAAAAAAAAAAAGAAAAGAAAAAGAAAAAAGAAAAAAAAAAGTTTTAAAAAAGCCAGTGGAGTGGGGCCAAGATAGCTGACTAGAAGCAGCAGTGATCGGAGGCTCCCATCTAAAAGAAACAAAACAGCGGCAGAATCCTGCACTAGCAACCGAGGAATCCAGGTTCTGTCACCAGGATTGACTAGGCGGCTGGGGTGACCTACAGAGAGGAAGAAAGAGCAGTATGATGCTGCAGCCCACCTGAGAGTCCTGGGAAGCAGGGGAGCCCCATGTTACCCAGCCTGGAAAACGGTGTTGTTTCCATGGAACTGTGCAACCCGTGCATCAGAAGAACCCACTCATGAGCCCATGCCACCAGGGCCTAGGGTCCCAACCACGGAGCCACGCAGATTCTCTACAGTCGCTTAGCTAGAATCTGCTTAAGTTTACTTAGTTCCTGGAGGGGAGGGGCGGCCATCAGGACAGCTGCAGCTGCCTGCTGTCTAAGCCAGCCGAGCTCCTTGGGAGAGGGTCGGCAGCCAACACTGGGACTGCTAGCTGCCTAACACACTAAGCTCCCAGGCGGGGGAAGGGCAGCAGCCATCTCTATAGTTCCAGACCAGGCTTTTACCCTGCTGGAGCCAGGGAGGCTGGACAGCTTCCTCCCAAGAGGTATTCCCCAGAGCCCAACACACCAGCTGTGGCAGATGGTGACCAGAGTGCCTCTTCAGGCCTCACCCTGATGCATCCCTCCTCATTGGGCAGGGCCTCCCTGCAGGAACTCCAATAACTCCAGGGACGGAACTCTGATTTCCCTGGGACTGAGCTCCTAGGGAGAGGGGTGGCGGTAGTCTCTATGGACCAACAGACTCAGTCTTTTCTCCTGCTACGTCTTAGGAATCTGGGAAGACCAGAGGAGTGAATTTTCCCCCAGTGTGACAAACCCCATCCACCAAGGAACAGCCAAAGTGCCTTCTTAAACGGGTTCTGCTCCCCATGCAACCCAACTAGGTGAGACACTCCAACCGGGGTTGTCAGATGCCCTATACAGGAGTGGTCTCGCTGGTATCATGTCAGCACCCCTCGAGGTCAGAGATCCCAGAGGAAGAAGCAGGCACCCATCCTTGCTGTTCTCCAAACTCCTCAAGTGATATTGCCAGGCGCAGGAACTTACCAGATGAACAGGTAAATCCCCAATAAACCACAGCAGCCCTACAGAAGGGGGACCAGTCCATTGAAAAACAAACAAACAGAAAGTAACAACAACAGCATCAACAACAAAGCCCTCACAAAAAACCTCATCCAAGGGTCAGCAGCCTCAAAAGTCAAAACTAGACAAACTCATGAAGATAAGAAAGAGTAAATGAACAATATGCTGAAAACCCAAGAAGGCAGAGTGTCTCCTCTCCATATGATTGCAACACCTCTCCAGCAAGAGCACAGAACTGGACAAAGGATGAGATGCGCAAATTGGCAGAAGTAGGCTTCAGAAGGTGGGTAATAACAAACTCTGCTGAGCATGTTCTAACCCAAGGCAAAGAAGCTAAGGACCTTAATAAAAGGTTACAGGAGCTGCTAACTAGAATAACCAGCTTAGAGAGGAATATAAATGACCTGATGGAGCTGAAAAACACAGCACAACAATTTTATGAAGCATACACAAATATCAGTAGCTAAATCGATCAAGCAGAAGAAAGAAAATCAGAGCTTGAAGATTATCTTGCTGAAATAAGGCAGGCAGATAAGATTAGAAAAAAAAGAATGAAACGGAACAAACAAAACTTCTGAGAAATATGAGACTATGTAAGAAGTTCAAACGTGTGATTGATCAGAGTACCTGAAAGTTATGGGGAGAATGGTACCAAGTTGGAAAGCACACTTCAGGATATTATCCAGGTTAACTTCCCCAACCTAACAAGACAAGCCAACATTCAAATTCAGGAAATTCAAAGAACACCACTAAGATATTACTTGAGAAAATCAACCCCAAGGCACATAATCGTCAGATTCTACAAGGTCAAAATGGAGGAAAAAATGTTAAGGGCAGTGAGAGAGAGAAAGACCAAGTCACCTACAAAGGGAAGCTCATCAGACTAAAACAGTGGATCAGAAATCCTAAAATCCAGAAGAGAATGGGGGCTGATATTCAACATTCTTAAAGATAAGAATTGTCAACCTAGTATTTCATATCCAGCCAAACTAAGCTTCGTAAGAGGAGAAATAAAATCCTTTTCCGACAAGCAAATGCTGAGGGATTCTGTCACCAACAGGCCTGGCTTGCAAGAGCTCCTGAAGGAAGCATTAAATATGGAAAGGAAAAACCAGTACCAGACACTGGAAAAACACACCAAAGTATAAGACCAATAACATTATGAAGAAACTGCATCAACTAGTGGGCAAAATAAGCAGCTAGCATCATGATGACAGGATCATATTTACACATAACAATATTAACCTTAATTGTAAATGTGCTAGCTGTCCCAATTAAAAGACACAGACCGGAAAGTAGGATAAAGAGTCAAGACCTATCAGTGTGCTATATTCAGGAGACCCATTTCATGTGCAAAGATACACATAGCCTCAAAATAAAGGGATAAAAGAAAATTTACCAAGCAATGGAAAGCAAAAATGAAATAAAAAGAAGGGGTTGCAATTCTAGACTCTGACAAAACAGATTTTAAATCAACAAAGGTCAAACAAGACAAAAAATGGTCAGGCACAGTGGCTCACACCTGCATTCTCAGCACTTTGGGAGGCTGAGGTGGGCAGATCACCTGAAGTTAGGAGTTTGAGAACAGCCTGGTCAACATGGTAAAACCTCATCTCTACTAAAAATACAAAAAAATTATCCAAGCATGGGGACTTGTGCCTGTAGTTCCAGCAACTTGGGAGACTGAGACATGAAAATTGCTTGAACCTGGAAGGTGGAGGTTGCAGTGAGCTATGATTGTGCCACTGCACTCCAGCCTGGTGACAGTGGGAGACTCTGTCAGAAAAAAAAGAGAGAGAGAGAGAGAGACAGAGAAGGGCATTACATAACTGAAAAGGGATCAGTTGAAGGAGAAGAGCTAAATATCCTAAATATATATGCTCCCAATAAAGGAACACCCAGATTAATAAAACAAGTTATTAGAGACCTACAAAGAGACTTAGACTCTTACACAATGATAGTGGGAAAACTTACCACCCCACTGTCAATATTAGGCAGATCAATGACACAGAAAACTAACAAGGATATTCAGGACTTGAACTCAGCTCTGGATCAGGTGGATTTAATAGATATCGACAGAACTCTGCAGCCAAAGTCAATAGATTGTACATTCTCTCAGTGCCACATGTCACTTATTCTAAAATCAACCACATAACTGGAAGTAAAACACACCTTAGAAAACACAAAAAACAAAACAAAACAAAACAAAACTGAAATCATTAGAAAAAATCTGTCAGACTACAGTGCAATCAAATTAGAATGCAGATTTAAGAAATTCACTCAAAATGACACAACTATATGGAAATTGAACAACCTGCTCCTGAATGACACCTGGGTAAATAATGAAATTAAGGCAGATATCAAGAAGTTCTTTGAAACCAATGAGAACAAAAAGACAATGTACTAGAATCTCTGGGACATAGATAAAGCAGTACTAAGAGGGAAATTTATAGCACTAAATGCCCACAGCAGAAACTAGAAAGAGCTCAAATCGACACCCTAATATCACAAATAAAAGAACTAGAGAATCAAGAGCAAACAAAACCAAAAGCTAGCAGAAAAAAAGAAATCAGGGCAGAATTTAAGGAGATAGAGATATGGAAAACCCTTCAAGAAATCAGTGAATCCAGGAGCTTTTTTTTTTTTTTTTTTTTTTTTTTTTTTAATTAACAAAATAGACTGCTAGCTACACAAAAAGAAGAAAAGAGAGAAGAATCACATGGACACAATAAAATATGATAAAGCGGATATCCCCACTGACCCCACAGAAATACAGACTACCATCAGAGACTACTATAAACACCTCTATGCAAATAAACTAGAAAATCTAGAAAAAAATGGATAAATTCCTGCATACATACACCCTCCCAAGACTAAACCAAGAAGAAGTCAAATCCCTAAATAGAGCAACAATTTCTGAAATTGAGGCAGTAATTAATAGCCTACCAACCAAAAAAAAGCCCAGGACCAGAAAGATTCACACCTGAATTCTACCAGAGGTAGGAAGAGGAGCTGCTACCATTCATTCTGAAACTATCCTAAACAATTGCAAATAAGGGACTCCTCCCTAACTCATTTTATGAGTCCAGCATCCTCCTGACACCAAAACCTGGCAGAAACACAACAACAACAACAACAACAACAAATAAATAAAAGAAATAATAAAAGAAATAATAAAAGAAGAGAAAACTTCAGGACAATATCCCTGATGAACATCAATGCAAAAATCCACAATAAAATGCCAGCAGATTGAATCCTGCAGCAAATCAAAAAGCTTATCCATCACTATCAAGTCGGCTTCATCCCTGGGATGCAAGCCTGGTTCAACATACACAAATCAATAAGCGTAATCCATCACATAAACAGAACCAATGACAAAAACCACATGATTATCTCAATAGATGCAGAAAAGGCCTTCGATAAAATTCAACATTCTTTCATGTTAAAAAAATCTAAATAAACTAGATATTGATGAAACATATCTCAAAATAATAGGAGTTATTTATGACAAACCCACAGCCAATATCATACATATCTCAAAATAATAAGAGTTATTTATGACAAATCCACAGCCAATATCATACTGAATGGGCAAAAGCTGAAAGCTTTCCCTTCGAAAACCAGCACAAGACAAAAATGTCCTCTCTCATCAATCCTATTAAACATAGTATTGGAAGCTCTGGCCAGGGCAATCAGGCAAGAGAAAAAATAAAGGGTATTCATTAGGAAAAGAAAAAGATAAATGGTGTCTGTTTGCAGCCAACATGATTCTATATTTAAAAATCTCATCGTCTCATCCCCAAAACTTCTTAAGTTGGTAAGCAAATTCAGAGAAGTCTCAGGATACAAAATCAATGCACAAAAATCACAAGCATTCCTATACACCAACAACAGACAAGTAGAGAGCCAAATCTGAATGAACTCCCATTCACAGTTACTACAAAGAAAATAAAATACCTAGGAATACAGCTAACAAGGGACATGAAGAATCTATTAAAGAAGAATTACAAACCACTGCTCCAGACAATGAGAGTACACAAATGGAAAACATCTCATCCTCATGGATAGGAAGAATCAATGTTGTAAAAATGGTGAAATGACAAAAGTAATTTATAGATTCAATGCTATTCCCATCAAACTACCATTGACACTCTTCACAGAATTAGAGAAAAAAAAAAAAAAAAACTGCTTTAAACTTCATATGGAACCAAACAAAGGCCCTATAGCCAAGACAATCTTAAGCAAAAAGAAGAAAGCTGGAGGCATCACACTACCTGACTTCAAACTATACTACAAGGCTATGATAAACAAAACAGCATGGTACTGGTACCAAAACTGATATATAGAACAATGTGACATAACAAAGATGTCAGAAATTATACCACACACTTACAACCATCTGATCTTTGACAAACCTGACAAAAATAAGCATTGGTGAAAAGACTGCCTATTTAATAAATGGTGCTGCGAAAACTAGCTAGCCACATGCAGAAATCTGAAACTGGACTCCTTCCTTATACAAAAATTAACTTAAGGTAGATTAAACACTTAAATGTAAAACCCCAAACCATATAAACCCTAGAAGAAAACCTAGGTAATACCATTCAGGACATAGGCATGGACAAAGATTTCATGACAAAAATGCCAAAACAATTGCAACAAAAGCCAAAATTGACAAATGGGATCTAATTACAGTAAAAAGCTTCGGCACAACAAAAGAAACTATCATCAGAATGACCAGGAAACCTACTGCATTTTGTAATCTACCCATTTGACAAAGATCTAATATCCAGAATCTATGAGGAACTTAAACAAATTCATAAGAAAAAACAACCTCATCAAAAAGTGGGCAAAGGATATGAACAGACACTTCTCAAGACATGTGGCCAACAAACATATATTAAAAAAAGCTCAACATCACTGATCATCAGAGAAATGCAAATCAAAACCACAATGAGATACCATCTTACCCCAGCCAGAATGGCAATTATTAAAAAGTCAAGAAACAATAGATGCTGGTGAGGCTGTGGAGAAATCGGAATGTTTTTACACTGTTGGTGGGAATGTAAATTAGTTCAGCCATTGTGGAAGACAGTGTGGCGATTCCTGAAGGATCTAGAACCAGTAATACCATTTGACCCGCCAACTGGGTATATACCAAATGAATATAAATCATTCTACTATAAAAACTCATGTGCATGTATGTTTATTGCACCACTATTTACAATAACAAAGACATAGAACCAACCCAAATGACCATCAGTGATAGACTGGATAAAGAAAATGTGGTACATATACACCATAGAATTCTATGCAGCTATGAAAAGGAATGACATTACGTCCTTTGCAGGGACATGGATGAAACTGCAAGTCATGATCCTCAGCAAACTAACACAATAACAGAAAACCAAACACTGAATGTTCTCACTTTTAAGTGAGAGTTGATTAACGAGAACACATAGACACAGGCCATCTAGGCCTGTCAGGGGAGACAGAGAGGGAGAGCATCAGGACAAATAGCTAATGCATCAGAGCTTAAAACCTAGAAGATGGGTTGATAGGTGCATCAAACCACCATGGCAGATGTATACCTATGGAACAAACCTGCATGTTCAGCACATGCATCCCAGGACTTAAAGTTAAAAAAAAAAAAAGATGGGTGTGGTGGTGCATGCCTTCAGTCCCAGCTACTCAGAAGACAGAGGCAGAATAACCTGAGTGCAGGAGTTCCAGGCTGCAATGAGCTATGATCATACCACTGCACTCCAGACTGGGGGACAGAGTGAGACCCTGTCTCTAAAAAAAAAAAATAAAATAAAATAATAATAATAAATTAAATTAAATTAAATTAAAAAATACCAAACTGACTGCCCTTATAATCTAGTAATCTAGTTCTCCATATAGCAAGTGAAAAAACTTTTTTTTCATGAATTCAGGATTTGAAAACATTTGAGTGAAACAAACAAGGTAGACAAATATAATAACAGGGCATGAGATATTTTGAAATTATTAAATAGCTATACAAGGCCTGGCATGGTGGCTCAGGCCTTGTAATCTCAGCACTTTTGGAAGCCAAGGCAGGTGCATCACTTAAGCACAGGAGTTCAAGTCCAACCCAAGCAACATGGCAAAACTCCGTCTCTACAAAACAATATAAAAATTAGCCAGGCATGGTAGTACCTGTCTGTAGTCCTAGTTACTCAGTAGGCTGAGACAGGCCAAACATTGTAAAGCCTGGGAGGTCATGGTGGCAGTGAGTGATCATGCTTGCACTCTAGCCTGGGTAGCCTGGGTGACAGAGAAAAAAAAAAAAAAAAGATTGAAACATTACAGAGAGAAAGAAAGATAAGGAAAGACTCAATTCAATGGAGTGAATAGACAAGTTTTCATAACTTGTTTATACAAGCACTGCCTAAACCAGAAGAGATTAAATATTATTATCCTATACCCACTCAACATATATGTATCCACTATTACATGGGATTTTTGTATTATTTTGCACCTGGAATTATCCGTTTATGAGCCTTAAATATATTTGTATTATAAATTGTCTTTTAAAAATGTATGCCAATATTTACACATCTATCTTACAAAAAGCATTTAAGGTTTTAAATGATCAACTATCAAATATAACCAGTGTCTTAAATTTATTCTGTGATTATTTTAGACTCTGGAAAATCTGATAGATCACCAGGAGACTACATGTCAAATTTTAAATAGAAAAGGAATACAATATAAAGAATGTGTTTAGTTATTTGTCATTGCACCAAAGACTGCAATTATAAGGAGAAAGACTTCTGAAATGGTAGAGGGAGGGCCTCCGTAAATCTGCTTCTCCATAAATGCAACAAAAATATTGACAAAATGGCCAATATCAACTCATTCAGAACTATGGAATTAAGCAGTCTTAGAGTTTGAGGAGTGTTTTTTCAAGAAAAAAAGTGCTGAACTGCTGAACAGATGGATTTTATAACATTTTAACAT
Organism: Macaca nemestrina; assembly: GCF_043159975.1. NCBI lineage: Eukaryota > Metazoa > Chordata > Mammalia > Primates > Cercopithecidae > Macaca > Macaca nemestrina. The sequence continues at coordinate 48,902,350 of NC_092125.1, forward strand.
GGCCTACTCTCCTTTTGCATCTCCATAGTGTCTTTAAATACCAGCAGTCTTGCCACTACGGTAGCTGTGAACACTAGCAGTATTAAAATCAAGTTTTTAATTCCACTATTACCACAAATTTTGGTTTAACCAAGTAAATATGAAGCAAGAGGAAAAATATTACAGGTATTGCCTTTAATATTAAATTCCATAATCTGTCATGGAATTTAATTTTAGTTTTCTACCTTTTTCAGTTATTATTATATAATTGTGACCCTGCAGATGTATCTTAGAATTCATAGCTCTTAGTTACTTTCTGACAAAGTTGCCTTTGAACTATTATCCAGAAATCTAAATCCTTGGAATTGCTTTGCATTCTTTGTGACTCTAACCTATATTTCTCAAAACAGTTTTAGATTTCAAATGTATTACCCTCTCGTTCACTTATGTAACTTTCCTCTTGGGTAATAATCTACCACAGAATTGTACATCTCAGAATGCTGACTGGGGACAAAAAATGGCCCATCTAATAACTTTGAGTGGAGAGTTTCCAAGGGATTCCAAAAATACATATATAAATGGTAAGAAACTTTTATAAAGCAGTGTGGAGGGATAGCATCAACCATAAAATTAGCTCCTTCTCTCCTGCTTGGCTTTTAGTAAAATGTGAGCTGATGAGTTCTAGATAAGGAAATCATACTTCCACACAACTATACTTGAAAGTTTACAATGTGAAAATGGAAGTAACCTGTAAAACAAATCTGATTACGAGGCTCCCTAATAGTTCTGCGAATAGTCATTTTAAGACAGGGTCAGAAATACAAAAAGGTAGAATTGTTAGCCTCGTGGGAAGAAGTTGTGAGCTCTAACAATTACAAAATGCTTACTGTTTTTATCCCCGCAAAAATCACCTACCATAACTGCTACTAAATAAAGCCCTAACAAGCACTGACTGAGAAACAGAAGCAACGTTGTGTTATTTAGTTCTCACAACAACCTCATTAGGTAGTACTATTATTGTCACTACATATAATGAATAAATAAATGTATATAGAGATTTACTAACTTTAAGTTTAATGCTAGTAAATTTGGTGGCGCTAAGACTTGGAACCAGGTGGTTGAAATCCAAAATCTATGCTTAAACTATCATGTTTTATTAGCTCCCTAAGTCGATTGTCAATTGGAAAAAGGAAGTTATTGTTTACTAAACTCTCCATTTCCCTTTGCACTGTATTTGATGCTTAGCTTCAGCAAAAGATTCACTTCACAACTATATGTACCCTTTGCTGAATAAAATGAAGTATCATATAAATCAGTTTTTTGAATTCTGATTTCAAAGAGCTTTAGATTTGTTAGTCTACTTGTTTAAAACATGAGAAATTCTTAGATCCTCTTTAGTAATTTAGATGAAAATTAAAATAGTTATTAAAACAAAGTCGTGTCCATGTTATTTTTATGTGTGTGTAATAGTATAACAACATCAAAGTTAGTTTAATGTTGCTTCATTTGCGTTATTTACATTTTCAGGACTTCCAAGAAATTTAAAACCAGACATACCTTTCAACTGTATAAGCATCTTTTCATTTAACATCCATCCTCTTTTCAGAGTCATAGAATGTGTACTACTACTATTGAGTTAGAGATTATCTATTTCTCAAGTCTATCTTTCACACAGGCTAAATGACTTGTGTATTGCATGTGTGTACTGTTGAAAACATTAAGAAGAATATACACTATAAAACACTTTTTAAAATTTTCATTTAAAATTTAATGAACTAATACAAGCACTATATTTTACCTCAAGCAATATAATATAATATTCACTAAAACTTATATAAAATCTTGTTAGCATTTTCTACACACTCTGGATTTGACAAAATGTATAATCTAAAAAAGGAGATATGTTGAAAGAATTTAGTAAAATAAAAAATGTAATTACTCAAGAGCTCAGTAATCCCTAAAAATGTTAAAGGGACACCTATATTTTGTTATAATAATATAACTATTTCAAGTATATAGAGGTGTCCAAAAAGTTTTGGAATATTTATCTCATCTGGACTTTTTATGATCACAGGTAGTCAAAAAACAGTGTACTGTAAATACAGTGATCACAAAGAACATCACAATATTATTAATTGAATACTTCCTAAATCCAATAACATTTTCTAAGACAACTTAATGTATACTGTTTTTGGTTGCTTGTTTCTCAAAGGATACGTGGAAATCATTCAGTAAATGCTTGCTAATATTGGGATTTGCTTTTTATATATTCTTCGTTGTGAGCAATGTGATCTCTTCCATGATTATCTATTTAAATGAGAATGAGTTCACATAGCTTCTGTAATACTTTTCATTTCATCATAAAGGTTTTAAAGCATATTGCATAATGTTTAAGAATGCCTTAAATAAATCTTTGATTAACCAGATAGCATAATATGTAATGGGAATGTATTTAAGACTCTATTCCCTAAAGGTCAAGAAACTGGCCCCAATCAATCTATCAGAGAGGGGAAGTAAGAGAGATAAGTGTCATCAGTTTTCATAAGGAAATAAGTGATATTTTAATTAAATATAGATATGCACCCTTTATTATCTTGAAAACTAATTTGTTAAAAGTTCCTAAAATAACTTGATATTTTCCATATAACAAAGCTTTTAATAACAATCCCTTGTGAATATTGTGTAAAATATTTAGTGTAGTAACACAGAAACAAGTTAAGGCAATATTTGTCTCTCATATCTTAAAAGAAAATTATCTGGCTGGGCATGGTGTTTCATGCCTGTAATCCCAGCAGTTTGGGAGGCGGAGGCAGGTGGATCACCTGAGGTCAGGAGTTTGAGACCAGCCTGGCCAACATGGTGAAACCCCCTCTCTACTAAAAATAGAAAAATTAACTGGACGTGGTAGCAGGCACCTGTAGCCTCAGCTACTCAGGAGGCTGAGCCAGAAGAATCGCTTGAACCCAGGAAGCAGAGATTGCAATGAGCTGAGGTTGCATCACTGCACTCCAGCCCGGGTGACAGAAACTCCATCACACACACACACACAAAAAAAAAAAAAAAAAAAAAAAAAAGGAAGAAGAAGAAGAAAAAGAAAAAGAGAAAAATTTCTTTTTTTTTTTTTTTTTTTTTTTTTTAGTTTTATATTGATTAAGGAGTTCTTGAGATAGACTCTGGTCAATTAAATAAATTATTTCTACAATAATTTTTAGTTGTACATTGTATTCTCCCATATATCATGCTGTACACATGTGTCATCAAATTCCTGGTCTATTAACGAAACACTGGTGTTCTGAGATGTAGCAAGCTTCTGGCCTCTTGCTCCACAATGTGACTACGTATGTCAATATGGTATTCCTGGAAGAAACTGGCAGTATTCACTTACTTTGTCAGGTGAGGTTGTTGATACCTTTGAACTGAATCATATAATTCTCTGCCTGTGACATTCAAGATCAACAGTATGGATCCAAGAACAGGGAGTTTTTATTCTGATAGCAGCATTTGGTCAAAGGGTGAATAGACATTAGTTCCAGAAATAGTTAAGGTCTTTAAAGTCTTTTGCTTTATGTCAGGATTTAATAATTTCTTCATTCAAATGTGATTTCAATATCAAACATTATAAATGAATATCCCTTCAGGCTATCTGGAGAGAGCTCATTTTCTTTGAATGTATTAGCTACTGGCATTTTACATTTTAAGAGATTCCCCTGTGCCCTCTTGTTGATAAGAATAGATGCTTGTGTTTTCTTGACATTTTATCTTTTATTGTTTTTGCTGGTTAACATATTTTTAAAATGCACCTATTATTTCTAAGAAATTTAAGAACAGCCATTTTTATGTCTTGCTTAATTTTATATTGCTATTTATGTTATAAAAATTTATCAAATAAACCTTTAGAATTTTAGAAAATACATTGCTGGTTGTATGGCATGAAATGAAAGTGTAGATCCTTAGCATTTAGATTTTGAAACTTTTTTCTTATTTGTAAAATTGAACATTTTCATTGTTTCTGATTTCTGGGATGTTTATAATTTTTAAAATCAAATTCAGCCACTAAGTTTATTTCTACTAGGGAAAAAATTAGACATAACTGAAACGCTATTAACATAATTTCTTTCTGCAGTTATTTCCTCTAACTTAAATTAATAATTATTATAACATCCATAAAATGTTTTTAATATACATTATGACTATATTAATCTAGTCTGTTATTTGATAATAAAAAATATAATATGATACAGTGTTAAAAACATTATTGACACATTTTTGTCAGGTTAAATTTATGAGCTATAATTTTCTGATAAATTATATGAAATTCTTGGTACCTAGAAATTGAAAAATTAACATTCAGATTTCATTTGACAGGACAGAAGGCCAAGAAATAAATTCAAGTATGACGATTTTTGACAAAGCTTCTGAGAACGCAACATAGAGAAAATGTAGTTTCTGCAATAAATGGAGTTAGGAAAACTGACCATCCACATGGAAAAGAATGAAATTCAACTTTTATATCACACTACCTATAAAAATAAACTGGAAATGGATATAATACTTAAACCTAAAATGTGAACTCTAAAGCTACTAGAAGAAAACAGAGAGAAAATCACCATGATATTAATCTGATTAATGATATCTTAGATAAAACTCTAAAGGCACGGGGGGAAAAAAAAAAAAACAGAAAAGAAAAAAGTACCAAATAGGATTGTATCAAACTAATAATCTTTTGCACAGTCAACAAAATAATTAACAAAACGAAGAGACAACCTACAATTGCAAGGAAATATTTATAAACCATATTTGATAACCATACTGTGATAACACAGTACATAAGTCACACAAGCAACTGAATAGCAAGAAAACAACTAAATCGATTAAAACACAGGCAAATAATCTGAACCAACATTTCTCAAAAGAAGAGACATAAATGGCCAACAGATATATGGAAAAATCTGCAACATCAATAATCATCAGGGAAATGCAAATTAATATGGCAATGAGATATCATCTTATGCCTGTTAGCATGGCTATTATAAAAAAGACAGATGATCGCAAGTGTTGGCAAGGATGTAGAGAAAAATTATTTTTGTATACCGTTAGTAGAAATGTAAATTAATACAGCCATTTTGGAAAATACTATGTAGGTTTCTCAAAAAAAAAAAAAAAGAAAACAATTACCATATAATTCAGTAATTCCATTTCTGGTTATATATGCAAAGGAATTGAAATCTGCATGTTGAAGAGATATCTGCACTCTCATGTTCATTTCAACATTATTCACAATAACCAAAATATGTAAGCGACATCGGTGTTCATCGGCAATCATCATCATATAAATGGATAAAGAAAATGTGGCATATATATGTATTTAAACATATATATGTAATTATATATATATATTTAAATATATTCTACAGTCTTAAAAACCTTTGTGAGTTTCAACAATACGAATGGAATGGAAGACATTTTGCTAAGTGAATTATGCCAGGCACAGAAAGACAACTACTGTAGGATCTCACTTGGATGTGTAACCTAAAAAAGTCACTCTCATAAACAGAGTAAAAAAGTGATTAGCAGAGTTCTAGGGAAGGCCAGGGAAGAAGGAGGAAAGGGAAGCAGTTGATCAGAGGCCACAAAGTTCCAGTTAGACCGTGGGAATGTTTTACTTATCTACTGTACTGCCTTGTGACCACAGTTAATAACAATGTATCACATACCTCAAATTAGCTAAAATAGATTTTTAATGTTCTGACTACAAAAAATAATAAATTGGTGAGTTGATGAAAAAAAGAACTCGAATGAATAAATGAATATCATGGTTTAAGAAGGGAATGCTATGATTAATGTGATATGATTAATTTACATAAATATGATTTTCTGCCTTTTAAAGAAACTTCCTGGAATATTAAGATGTAATTAGACTTTTGAGGAGTCTCTTGGCATCATTTTGTTTTAGAATGAAAACAAAAGTTACAGGATGTATATCTGCTCTGACCCTTAGACATTTTGTTTTTATGATAAATAGAACTTTGTTCTAATAGATTAAGTGAGAGGTATTTGGGGGAAATTTTTGTTCCTTTTTTATACTAATAGTAAGAACCAGTCAAAAGATGTGTTTATCAGATCCGTAATCAAATGCTTGATTTCAAATCTTGCCTCTGTCAATTGTTGCTACATTCCTGGGAAATTTATTTAACTGCTCTGAACAAGAGTTTCCTCAACAATAAAATGGAGATTAAAAACATTTAATATACAGAACCATTATGAGGGTCAAAAACAAATGACACACAACACTTAGTGCTTAATGTATAGTTTCTCAATAATGTATTATATGGTTATTATTATTACTATTATGAGAAATATCTCACTCTATGCAATATGTACCTGTGGGCGACTTTGAAATAAAACCTGTGGGTTAATTTCCTGTTGCTTCTGTAACAAGTTGTCACAAATATAATGGCTTGCATACTCTTTTTGCTTTAATATGATGTAGCTTACTATTTTATTAAAAAGTGCCCATTAACTCTCCTAGAAAATTAATGACAAAGTAATAAATTGATTTTCTGCTGTGCATCACTGTGTTGAGAATTTGGTTATTATGAGTCATTTATCACAAATGGGAGCAAATCTAAACTCATTAATGGAGCTATCTGGTTATTTAAGGAAGAAATTGAAATAAATGTAACGGCCTAATCAATGAAAGGTTCTTTTGTGGTTTTCTACTTTAGTTAGTAGGTGGTATAACCTTCTTACATGCTTTTGTTGTTGTTGTTTCTCTTTCATTCTAAAGTTCATTTTATTTTTGTTGTTATTTTATTGGTTTGCTTGTTATTGTTATTTCAACTGTTTCCCTCAAAGGTTCTTAATAAAATAATCCTGAGATATTTAATATCTCATTTTAAAAATATTGAGGTTTTTTTGTTTGTTTGTTTGTTTTTTGGCACAAAGCAAGTTTTCCAAACTAGTAAAGCTCTAATTAGAAGAAATTATATGTTTCTAGAACTTACGCACAAAGGGCAGGAAAAGATCATTCAGCAACCCATTTCCTATTTTACCGACTGGGAGTTTGTACTTAAATATCCTTTTTGAAAGCAAATATTTTAAGTACATAATTTAATTGACTCACCATGGGTTAGAAAACATTTTCATTCAGTGATTCAAATTTAGTATAGGCATATTGATAAATATTATATTTTCTTCTATTTTATTGCCTGTTCATAAAAATTGAGTGAAAAATCAAGACAATTGTATTACATAAAATATAGTTAATTGAGGATCTTGGGCATTTTATTGCATATGATACTAGATAGGTGATGATAATAATAGCTAACATTTGAGCACTTACCATGTGTTAGGAGTTTTGTTAAGTTCCTCTCATTGGTTAGCTCATTTGGTGGGGTAATGAACCATATGAAATAGGTTCTTTTATTATCTCCATTTTATAGATGAGGAACCTGGAATACGAGAGGTTTCAGTAATATAACCAAGCTCACACAGCTATTAAGTGATGGAGCTAGTAGTTTAACACAGGCAATATGATTCCAAACCCCGAACCTATTGTAAAATTATTCTGCCTCCACTGAATGCCCCATTGTCCTCTGTACACACATGTTTGACACAGGACCATTATTACTTCAGTAAATTAAACACACAAATAAATTCACATTTATATTTTTATATTATAAAATATAATAAATTATATTTATTATTCACACACAAATAAATTCACATCATATTTTTGTATATTTTATGATCAGTAAAGCCATTGTTAATTAATATGTCTTGATTTTTATTGCATCATGATACCTTATTTTATCATTCTCTGATGCTTTATGATATATTGATAAACTATACATATGTGATTAATGTGAAAACCATAGTAGTTCTTTAAATTCTTTTCCTATCAATAAAATAATTTATGACTTATGTCTTTATACATTCCAACACGATAGAAGCAAATTAACTTTTCTGATGCTTATATCAATTCCAACTAAATGGATATATTCTCTGTTTTGTTTCTTAGATGCCCCTTGAGGTGTTTTCTTTAAAAAAAAAAAAAAAAAAAAAAAAAAAACAGGTACAGTATTCAATTAAATGTAGTCAACTTCTCATATTTGAAAGCTTCTCCTCTATTTTGGTTCATTCAATAGAATACTGCTGAATGGGCCTGTGTATATGCTCATATGTTAATGTTATATACAATTATTAGATTATTTTATTTTGAAGACTATTATTTAAAATGTCTGGTTTTGTTAACATTTAACCTAAAATTTATATAAAGGGCTCATGAAATGGCAAATTTAAAGTGTCAATAATTTGAATTTTCTTGATTTATTTAACATTTATTAAATGACTTATGTTGACAACACCCATATCATCCATATACAACATTCATATCATATCACCATGTCTTTGTGAAAATTACAGTGGGGAAGAAAATATAAATCTAAATTAAATCATAACACAAAATGCTTAATTACAATAAGATTATCTCTCTCAAGAGAAAAGGCATTAAACTAGGGAGGGAATAAGAAAGGGTGCCGTTACCTAGGGAGTCATAGAAGAGTTCTCGAAGAACCAACATTAAAGCTGTGGTTTGAAGGACATGTTGAGCTAGATGAAGAAGTCAGAGGAGGGCATTTCAGTTTGTCCATTACAGCATACCCTCAATTAAACTAGTTTTGAATGGAGGAAGGTTGGAGAGGAATTATGTAACATTAAAAAAATGTCTAGGGTAAACCATGCGATCATTTTACTTCCTGTGATGTTTTTATAAAGCAATAGACATTATTGAAGAATTATAAATTGGGGAGTGATATAATCAGAATTGCATTTTTTGAAAGAGCAGTCTGATATCTTGTGAATAATAATTTGAGAAAGGTTAAGAATGGATGCAAGAATACATGTTAGAGAAAGTTCTAACCCAATTAGACCACGAGGAAACAAAAGATATTCATCATTTAGAACTCAAGTCCATTATCACCAACTTTTTCAAATCATTCTTGACTACACTTCTTAAAAGAATTCATCAAATCTATCTTTGTGCCTCTTTCATGCATTATATATATATATACACACACACACATGTATGACAAATATATTATTTTGTTGCATTAAAAATAAATTGTCTCTGTAAACCGTAAGCTTACTGTGAGTACGAACTATATTCTAATCAAACTTTCTATTCCCTCTGCCTAGCACAAAGCTTCATATATAACAGGCACTTAATATGTGAAAATAGATAAAGTTAATACACTAATCAAGAATGCACAAGAGGTAGGCTTTGGATTAATTTGCACACTATGACAGCTGAAATTTGATGAATGCAAGAAAAAATCAGAAAGGTAGTCTGAGTAAAGAAAAGAGTTAAGATTTTAACTTCGAGGAAGAGAATAAGAGGGTGAGAAGGGAAGAAAATCCTATGCAAATAAATGAAACTGAAGAACTGATAAGATAGGTAGAAAACCAAGAAAAAGTGTAATTAATGAAGTTAAAGGAATTAACATTTTTTTAAATTTATTTATTTATTATTATTATACTTTAAGTTCTAGGGTACATGTGCATAACGTGCAGGTTTGTTACATATGTATACTTGTGCCATGTTGGTGTGCTGCACCCATCAACTCGTCAGCACCCATCAACTCGTCATTTACATCAGGTATAACTCCCAATGCAATCCCTCCCCCCTCCCCCCTCCCCATGATAGGCCCCGGTGTGTGATGTTCCCCTTCCCGAGTCCAAGTGATCTCATTGTTCAGTTCCCACCTATGAGTGAGAACATGCGGTGTTTGGTTTTCTGTTCTTGTGACAGTTTGCTAAGAATGATGGTTTCCAGCTGCATCCATGTCCCTACAAAGGACACAAACTCATCCTTTTTTATGGCTGCATAGTATTCCATGGTGTATATGTGCCACATTTTCTTAATCCAATCTGTCACTGATGGACATTTGGGTTGATTCCAAGTCTTTGCTATTGTGAATACTGCTGCAATAAACATACGTGTGCATGTGTCTTTATAGCAGCATAATTTATAATCCTTTGGGTATATACCCAGTAATGGGATGGCTGGGTCATATGGTACATCTAGTTCTAGATCCTTGAGGAATCGCCATACTGTTTTCCATAATGGTTGAACTAGTTTACAATCCCACCAACAGTGTAAAAGTGTTCCTATTTCTCCACATCCTCTCCAGCACCTGTTGTTTCCTGACTTTTTAATGATTGCCATTCTAACTGGTGTGAGATGGTATCTCATTGTGGTTTTGAATTGCATTTCTCTGATGGCCAGTGATGATGAGCATTTTTTCATGTGTCTGTTGGTTGTATGAATGTCTTCTTTTGAGAAATGTCTGTTCATATCCTTTGCCCACTTTTTGACGGGGTTGTTTGTTTTTTTCTTGTAAATTTGTTTGAGTTCTTTGTAGGTTCTGGATATTAGCCCTTTGTCAGAATGGCCATACTGCCCAAGGTAATTTATAGATTCAATGCCATCCCCATCAAGCTACCAATGAGTTTCTTCACAGAATTGGAAAAAACTGCTTTAAAGTTCATATGGAACCAAAAAAGAGCCCGCATCTCCAAGACAATCCTAAGTCAAAAGAACGAAGCTGGAAGCATCACGCTACCTGACTTCAAACTATACTACAAGGCTACAGTAACCAAAACAGCATGGTACTGGTACCAAAACATAGATATAGACCAATGGAACAGAATTAACATTTTTATATAAAGTTGTCAAAAGATTTCCACAAAGCGAAATATCACAAAAAGGGCAAGGCATGAAAGATAAGAACTGACATTTTGTCCATTGACTTTGACTACGCAGAGGATGCTGCTACATTTAGGACTTGGCATTACCTGTGGAGTGGTAAGAAAGCAATATCTGATTGCATTGAACTGAAGAGGGGACAGAGAGAAATATGTAGATAGAGGGGAGAAATAGAAAACAGGAATTATCTATTTATTTTTTTAAGTACATACATTTATGTGTAGATTTGTGTGTGTGTGTGTAGTTTTTAGTTGCCCTTTCTAAAGGACATTTGTGCATATTTATATTTTGTGAGGAAAACAGAAGGATGATTGAGGAAAAGACTTCAAAGAGAGAGACCTGATATATTGATAAATCAAGTGGTAACTTTCAAATATTTAGGGATACTTCAGATATCCTTTTGCTATTAATTTCTACTTTAATTCGGTTATCGTCTATAAACTGAGTAAAATTTGTTTGCTTTAGTGTCCAGATTATGTCAATGTTCACGACTTTTCTATGGCTATTTGAAGAGACAGTGTAGTCTACTGCAGTTGTTCTATCCAAGTCATGTAGATTAAGTTGATATTTAGGCATTTTATTTCTTTGTCTTTTCATTCTATTTATGACTGGCTGAAGCATATGGAATTTTAAAATTGTGGTTGTTGATTTGTATTTTATTCTTTTCAGTTCAGTAAATTTTTTCTTTGTGATTCTTTTTTCATTTTTCATTTCAATAGCTTTTGGGGAACAGGTGGTTTTTGGTTACATGGAAAAGTTCTTTAGTGGTAATTTCTGAGATTTTGGTGCACCCGTCACCTGAGCAGTGTACACTATACCTAGTTGGACAGGCTTTTATCCCTTGTCCCTTTCCAACCCTTCCCCCCCAAGTCCCCAAAGTCCATGATACTATTCTTAGGCCTTTGTGTACACATAGCTTAGTTTCCACGTATAGTGAGAAAGTATGATGTTTGGTTTTCCATTCCTGAGTTATTTCCTTAGAATAATCATCTCCAACTACATCCAGGTTAATGCAAATACCATTATTTTGTTCCTTTTCATGGGTAAGTCATATTCTATGGTGTATATATACCACATTTTCTTTATCCACTTGTTGGTTGATGGGCATTTAGAGTGGTTCCATATTTTTGCAATTCCAAATTATGCTGCTGTAACATGCATGTGCATATGTCTCTTTCACATAATGACTTCTTTTCCTCTGGGCAGGTACCCAGTAGTGAGATTGCTAGATCAAATAGTAGTTCTACTTTTAGCTCTTTCAGGAATCTCCATACTATTTTACATAGCGGTTGTACTGGTTTACATTCCCACCAAGAGTGGAAAAGTGTTGCCTTTTCACCACATTCACGGCAACATCTATTATTTTTTGACTTTTTAATTACTGCTATTCTTACAGGGGTAAGGTGGTATCTCATTGTGGTTTTAATTTGCATTTCCCTGATGATTAATAATGTTGATACTTTTTCATGTATTTGTTGGCCATTTGTGTATCTTCTTTTGAGAATTGTCTATTCACGTCCTTTGCCTACTTTTTGATGAAATTATTATTTTTTTTTCTGACTGATCTGTTTGAGTTTCTTATAGATTCTGAGCTCCTTGTAGATTTAGTTACCTTGTCTGTGTTGACTCATTTGGTGTGTGCATCTAAGAGTATCTTCATCTCTGTTATTAAACATTTTTTTTTTTCAAGAAGTACCATTTAACTCTTTCAGAATATCCATCTCTCTGCTGAAATTCTCTTCCTGGTCACTCACATTTTCCATTTTTTTCCTAGAATGTCTGTTATATTTCTCAGACTTATTTAAATTATCTGTTTTATGCCATATCACAGTCAGTTCTCTTAATTGCTTTATCTCCATAAAGTCTGTTGCTTTTTTGTCTTTTTCTGTATATCATATATTTCTTGGTGGAAATCTGGACATATTTTCTTGGCAACTAGAGACTGAGGTAAATAGAATTTATGCCTTCAAATTGTCACATCTCTTCTGTTTGGTTTATGTGTGGGGTAGATTTAGTGTGAATTGCACCGTACTTTGTTTTTGTTGTCATTATAGTTACCTTCTGTGAATCTCAGGGCTTAAATTGCACCAAATGTGTCTTATACAGAGAGTAAGAGCTGGTTCACTGAAGAGTTTGTCTCAGCATTTGCTCCAACCCAACCTCTCAGTGTTACCTTTTCACTTGTGCCTCAGAAAGGGTCTCTCTCCATGTTTTGGCTCTCCCAAAATCACACTAGTGTTACTTGCTCTTGGATGTTGGCTAGGCTGATGATGGAGGACTTGGGATGTGTTCTATTGTTATAGTTCAGCCTTAGTGTTAGGCAGACTAGGTCTCAGGGGTGGGATCACCTCAGCCATCCTGCTACTCTTCTAGCAATACGGAGTTTTTAAAAGCATATTCAGTTACAGACCGGTAGGAGATAACATCAGAATGGTAACATGACAAACATGGCAATAAAATTTGAAGGTATATGACCTGAAAAAAGGATAGGATCACAATTTAATTATTATTTTATTTGTTTGTTTGTGTGTGTGCAATGCTTTCCTTCTGATATAATGAGTCTTCACTTCTGCCCATAAACTGACTGTGTTTGCTGCCTTTTATCCAATGGCTGAAGGCTTTTGTTCAACAAGGGAAATGAGGAAAATGATTCTGGTGTGTCTGTGCCTGTCCTGCTGTGTATTCTGCTTCTCTTATGTCTGCGCCAGTGTGGAAGCTTTATCCTGTCTTACTCTTCTCTCCATCTTTTAGCTGCCTGCCTAGTAAATTTCTTGGCACTGAGCTAGTGAGTGAGTGTAAATTTCCCTTGTGTCTATGGTCCCTATGGGTTCTATTTTCTCATATTAGCTCACAAATCATCTCTAGCAATTGTTCAAAATGTTAGCAAACTTATTCTTACCATCTGGTGCCTGCCCCTCGCAAGCAAGTGTCTGCCTTTCCATAAATTTGGGGTTATTTGGCTGACCTGATACCTCAGCTCTCTGATGAGATCAGGAAGCTTGTGACTCTTTTAGCTTGGCTGATATGTTTAAAGTTAGGCAATTATCCTTCTAAATTGTACAGTTCACGTAAAAGCTAAAATATGTACAAATAAAAAAATTTCAAGAGGTTACTTAGGTTTGAAAGTTGTATTATTAGTTTACTCTTGGTGCATATCCAAAATGTTGTTCTTTCAAAGACTAAATTTCAACTTCCAAACCATATTTCTGTATTTACAAATCTAGTAAATATGAACTCCCAGTTTTAAGAGTTCTTGTATTAGTATTTGGTCTGTTGTGGAATTGGTTTACACCTTAAAGTACTTTGACCACATTTAAATTTAATATAGTTAGTTTTCTTATCAAATATGTTTCTTATTTAATGGCTTAAATATAAAGATCATTAAATACATGAAATTTTTTTATAAATTATATAAATTAAACTTTTTAATATGGTGCTTCTTAACTTATATATGTGTGTGTATATATATTTAGTCAAAAATTAAATTTGACTTAAAATGGACAACATAATTCAGTTACAGAATTATATATTGTATAGAATTCTAAGCTTAAACTGTGATTTCAATGGTTTACGTTTTCTTATAACAAAAAGTACAAATAAGTAAAGTCTATATATTCACTGATTGTTTACAAAATAATTGATAGGTTTTATTTTATTTCTTACATATTTATGCAGTTAACTCTAAACTTTCTAGAGTTAAAGAGACTTGTAGAATAAGGAATCAATATGAGGCTATTTCCTGGGATGCCAACTGTGTGAGCATTCTGGCAAGAAAACCAGTCTGTTTGCAGTGGGAGAAGTAATGGAAAGGGAACAGTAGGAGATAATACCATAAGGATAATAGAGGCCATGTTTACGTGAGGATTTTAAAAAATATATCTATTACTTTAAGCAAAATTGAAGACACTAGAAGGCTTTGGGCGGCAGATTAGCAATTTGTTACAGGACATGCTTTTAATAAGATCAGTATATCTGCTCTGTTGAAGAGAACTTGCAGAAGCAGGAAGACCTGTTGGGAGATTATAATCCTAGCAAACATGATGGAGATTCAAATCTGTCTGGCAGGATCCACATAATAAACAAATAACGCTCTCAAAGTCATGATTTAAATGACTAAATATAATATCATAAAAGAAACTTCTACAAAACTGCTTTCTGGGTTAAAAGAAACCAACAAGGTATGATAAACCAGGAAGAAAATACCTACTTTGGGCATAAAAGTCAAGGGAAATGAGTGATGAACAGAACCCAGTGAGACTTCTAGCCATACAAGATGGCTATCTTATAGAAGCATGCCCTTGGGTTGAGAAACAGCCACGTTCAAACCTAATCCCTTAAGAAGGGAGCTGGGAAATCGCTACTTCAACCAATGTCCCCTCTGTTCTCGTGCCAGTTCCAGTATTCTCAAGAAATAAAAGAGAAGTCAGAGGTCAAAGTATTTTCATAAGATATAAAGATGCTTTTGATAGCAGGATAAAAAACTCTGAAACTCAGATGAAAGATGGAACTCTTGGTTACTTGTCAATTTTTTTTTTAAAGACTACCAGGAGGAGTCACATGGGATGGTCTTGGGGACAAAATAAAAGCAAGCTAGATTTACAGGGGGAAACTTAGATATGGCAAGTAGGGTATTATAAGCTAGATTTCACAGGTTGCCTATAGATTAACTGATTTGAATATTTTGAATTCAATATTTTTACAATATTTTACAAATATTCAATGTACAAATCATGTACAAATCAGGCATTTGGACATGAGCCCTGGTTATCTGTATCTAGACCCTGGGCAAGTAGAGCAGGTGCGTAGTGGCCCGGAGTGTGAAAGCATGATTAGGAAAGTAGCTGGAGTGTGGACTTAATTAGCTGCTTAAGAAGAGGAACTAGTTGGTCAGTAGCCAGAGCCTCAAACCTTGGTCAAAACAGCATTAAAACAAACAAACAAAAACAACTACATTACAAAAAGGGCCTTCTTTGATTTAATCTTTAAAGGTCAAGCCCACAAGATACAGAGTCAGATGAAAAAAAGTGAGGGAGGCAACAGGAATTGAGAAGAGGATGGTAAATTGTTGGTATATTATTGATGCTTCATGTCATAGACTAGATGTAATTATCAAAGGCAAGAGTATAGATAGAAAAGAAAAAAGATCCCCAAACTCAGACGTGGGATTATCTACCTGTCCAGGGAAGAGGGGAAGAGTTCGCAATAACAGACAGAAGAAAAGAAAGAAGTATCACACCAGTATAATATCTTGGAAACCAAATGATATAAAAAGTATTAAGGAGGAGGGAATATAGATTAACAAAAATAAAGATTGATAACTGACCACTGGAATTAGCAAGGTGAAAGTAAGTGTTGAACTTTTAGGAATAATTATATTATATGATGGAATGTATGAAATCTTGATCAGCAAGTGAAACACAGAGCAAAAGAAAATAATTGGAAACAGGTTAAAGACAATACTTTGTTTGTTTGTTTGTTTGTTTTTGAAATGGAGAATCCCAAAGTGAGGCATTATCTGGTTGTTTATTTGTTGTCTGGTTTTAGATAAGAGAAAGGTCAGCATGTATGTACACTGATGAAAATGATTCACCAAAAAGAAAAAGAGTAATTCCAGGAAGAGAAAATTGCAGAGGCTTTGCCTTTGCATGGACAGCATTAAGTGGGAATTAGTGTACTAAAGAAGAGAAGCTGTTTGCAAGGAGTATGGAAAGAACATATATACTAAAGGTGGGAAATGACAAGTAGGCAGATGCTAATAGGAAAACTGAGGTGTTAACTACTA
The DNA here is from genome assembly GCF_043159975.1 of Macaca nemestrina. Classification (NCBI taxonomy): domain Eukaryota; kingdom Metazoa; phylum Chordata; class Mammalia; order Primates; family Cercopithecidae; genus Macaca; species Macaca nemestrina. Next base: position 48,918,876 of record NC_092125.1, read on the forward strand.
TTGAGCAAGATTTAGGAAGGAGAGGACATGATGTTGAGGGGATTCTCCATGTTTATATTAAAATTACCAAAATCTAAGACCGATTAGAATGAGAGACAGTAAAAATAAACCATGACCTAAAGTAGTTCAGAAATGATAAGCAATAACTCAACATTGATGGATTACAAAATTAATGAGAAACTGAGGAAATGCAGATGCAGTATCCAGGACAATAAACAGGATGACTTGGTTGGCATATGCAATTGAAAATTATTTTGTACATGGGGGTTGAGTAGTAATGGCTCTGGCATGCAAGGGATTAAGAAACATGTGAAATAATAAAACATTCTCACAAGTTTATAGTACATTTTGACTCAAATTATTCCAAAGTAATAATCTAGGATGTTTTAGTCTCAGTAAAAATTTTGTCATGAGGGAAACTATTTAAAAGGGCATAGTGGGATGGCTTGAAAATAATGAGCATGTAGATGGATGGGTTTGGTGGGGATTGGCAAGGCAGTATAGATAGAGCAAATGGTAAGGTCTCATAACAACACAGACTGTGTTGCATGCAGTCTAGAATTAAGAAAAATAACAGAGTTAGCCTCATGATTTCATGTGCATATGGCGGGGGTGAAAGAGAGAGAGACCATATGCTGAGTGTCCACTAGAAGTTATTCAATTCTTACAACAATGTTGGAAGGTAGATTTTTTTTTTTACTTTCTTATGTATTAGTCAGAATTCTCTAGAGAGACAAAACCAATAGGAGAGAGAGAGAGAAAGAAAGAAAGAGAAAGAGAAAGAGAAAGAGAAAGAGAAAGATGGGAGGAGAGGGTATGGGAGGGGATTTATAGGATAATTGGTTCATGAGATTATGGGTGTTCAGATTCAATCTGAAAGCTTCAGAACCAGGGAAGTTTAATGGTTTAATATTCAGTTTGAAGCCAAAGGTTTGAGAACCTGGGGAGTTTCTGGAAAAAGTCCGAGAGTCCACAAGCCAGAAAGACTAGAGTTTGATGTCCAAAGACAAGAAGAGAATTCAAGTTCCAGGAGAAAGAAAGAAAATCAATTCGGTCTCCTTTTTTGTTGTATCCAGCTCCCAGCCTATTGGACGGTGCCTAACAATGCTGAGGTTTTCTGCAGCCCGTTCACTGACGCATACACCAATTTCTTCTGTAAACACAAAGTAATGCTTTACCATTTTTCTATGTATTCTCTAATGTAGTCAAGTTGACATTTAAAATTAACCATAACATCTTATAATAAAGAAAAGGAGACCTACATTTTCTGAAAAGAGCAAGTTCTAAAGATACTTTTATTTTAGATTATTTGTTTCATTTTTATTTATTTGATGGAAACAATTTTAAACCATATATTTGAATGGGGTAAGAAAAAATGGGAGTCTGTGTAGCAAGGGCCCAGGGAGACAGTGCCTCATACAATGGAGGTGTGGAAAGAAATGCTAGTAAGATAAGATCATCTCTCATTTAATATAGTAGCAACATTTGGTAGGTATGGTGTCGTTTTGTTTAAGTCAAAATTTGGAATAGAATGCTATTACCAGTTTTGGCCTATTATTTTATAATATTAGCCATATCAATAGATATTTAGAAGAAATGCATAGTTTTTCCCTCTGTATTTTCTTTCCTTACAGAAATTTATTTTCTGTCCAAAGTCCATTTTTGCTAATATTCATTAAATATTAACAGAATGAATTAAATTGCTACATAAAACATGTAAAGATCCAGTTGAGACACACAATCTGAGTAAAACAGAACAACATCAAGTCCTCCATTATTCACAAAAATCTCAACAGGGCCATGTTATGTAATTTTCAGAAATTCCGTAAGCAGGACATTTTGGAATACCTTAAAATACATACAAAAGGTGTCAATATTCAGTTTTACTCCATTTTTGTTAATAACTTGTGAATTTGAGTAAACGGTGTAATTATTCTAGGCCTTAACTTCTTTACTTATATCATAAAGAAGCCTATTTTAAACTTAAAGACCTGTTCAGTGCTAACATATAGAATACAGGCACTAATATTATTTTAAAGAGGAGCCCAATACAAAAATATTGTTTCCTGTGCAATTCCTACTAATTGACATGTTGAATGAAACTCAACAGAATGTATCAGTTTTTAACAATAGTTTGTGTACCATTTCATATTTATAAAAACATAATCATCCTTCGAGGCAATTAGAGAACTCCCTTCCTCTCCAAATCTATTAACAATATGAATTTTAAAAAGAATTCATTTAGTCAGCGAGAACATAAACATTTAAAGTAACATTTTATTCTTAAGGATCAAAGGAATAAGAGAAAGTCCAATCACTGATATGTTGTTTTATCAGTTTACCAGGGAAGGCAAAGAAACTATAACAATAATAAAGATTTCCATAAAGTTTTAAATTGTGTGGCACAGACAGCTACTACTTATTTAATACTGCATATTGATTTATAAGTCTGTACATGTAGAGAAAGCTAAAGCATTTAAATAATCAAGTAATAAAAACAAACAATAAGTATGAACTTCCAGATGTGAAAATTGCCTGATGAATGCTCCCCTAAGGGCTTACGTAATACTTTTAATTTTTTTTCCATGTAATACTGTCTTTATTGCTTCCAGTTTCAAGCTCGGAGAATTTCTATAAGAATCCTATTATGAAGTGAAATAGCTGCTCGTGATTGAGCATATTGTCTAGTTTGCTTTAGACAATTTATATCACTTGAGATGAGAGATTCATTTTATTTAAAGAGGGTTTCAAACTTTTATTTAAAGAGTTGAATCACTCTTTTTGCCCTATCGAGGCATTCATCTCTAAAACGGTAAACTGGTAAATACTGTGCATCTGAGACATCAAGCTGAAAAGCTTGTCAACAGAAACAAGACTTTCAACTCTCATACTGTTCCAGTTCACTGACTGAATCCACGGACTAAGAACAATTTGAGTGTAGGTCACAGTACTGCTGTCATTTTTATAGCAAGTTCCACCACTGTGCTTACTCAATAGTAATGTCTAGAATACATGGCCAGAGCTGACTGCATATAAAGTGCATGTTGAAGAAAATGAGAGGTTTTGTGTAACTGAGAGTATATTAGGTATGTGCCACTCTATCTGTTGGTACAAATGAAATAATTTATATGTAGTAAGTGATCTCATAACTATCTCAGAAAATGTGAGTTTTCAGAATAGCAGCAGAAATGTAAGTACAATATGACCAGAGGTATCACAAAGAGAAATTGAAAAGTAATCTTTTATAGTGCATCATAATGTTTATAAGTAACTCCACAGGAAAGTGGAAAATCTCAGATCATCTAAATGCACATTTATCATAACTATTATGAAGGAGACATTTTGCTTTGCTTTATGTTTTCCTTAGTCTTGTGTGACATAATCATATCTTCTCCAAAGTAATAAATATAAGTACTTTGTGTTACGTACATTTCAAAAGGGCTTATTGGCTTAAGAGCTTTTCCCTTCTCCACTATAATTGTCACAGTTTTGAAGAGTTTAAGTTAGAGGTGATTATATTGGATTTCATATCTTGCAGTGACTTAATCCATACAGCCTCAGAAATTCAATTTATGAAATCTTTTCATTAAAAAAATTACCTGCACTATTTGCAAGCACCGTAATTTGGGTACATCACTTAAACCCTCAGTCTTGCTTTAAAAAAAATCTATACAATGTGAACTGGCATCTCTATTGTGGTACTTTTATTGTTTTAGGTAAAAAAAAGTCAAAGAAAATTTTTGTAAATAACTGAATGTAGGATGTAAGAATGTATAATGTAGGATGTAAGAATGTATAATGTAGGATGTGGGGCTATAACATGTTACTCATTTATTTCCAGGTTGATTGAAATAATTTAGCTGGCTGTGAAGTATCTTTCACTATTTCATAGCCATCCCTCCCAGTTCTGCTCAGTCAAAAAAAGCAATTTAAAAATGTAGAAAAACTACTTTTCAGTAAAGAGTAGGCAAATATTATTTACCAACACATACAAATAAAATTGCAGACAAACTATTAATATATAGAACATATTTGTATTATTAACACAACATCCATATCATTAATTCCAAAGATTAAAACAAGCTTTGAGATACCTAGAAATATTATTTAAATTTCATCAATAATGTATATATCTATTTTTTTTTTACAAGATTCTCTATGGGAGAGCAAAGAAGGGGTACTATGCTATGCATGTTATGTGTAAGAAAATGTACTTGTGAGAAAATATTATACAAACAAGTTTCAGCTCTAAAATAATACAGGAATATTTGCTATTTTTGTCCTTTAAGAAAGACTGAGCATAATATTGATGTAATTATCATATTTCAGTTTTTAAGATATGTGCCCTTATGTAGCCTATCATCCTTGAGGTCAAACGCCATAAAATTTTACTTCTTTTTTTTTTTTTTTTAAGAGTTAAAAGAATGCTTGAGTACTTTATTAGCTTTCACTAAACATGCACATATTGTTAAAAATTATGTACAGTTTTTCTTTAATTATCCTTCAAGTTCTGGGATACATGTGCAGAACATGCAGGTTTGTTACATAGGTATACACGTGCCATGGTGGTTGACTGCACTCATCAACCCGTCATCTACATTAAGTATTTCTCCTAATACTATCCCTCCCCTAGCCCCCAACCTCCTGACAGGCCCTGGTGGGTGATGTTCCCCTCCCTGTGCCTATGTGTTCTCATTGTTCAACTCCCACTTATGAGTGAGAACATGTGGTGTTTGGTTTTCTGTTCATGTGTTAGTTTGCTGAGAATGATGGTTTCCAACTAGGCCCATGTCCCTGCAAAGGACATGAACTCATGATTTTTTATGGCTGCATAGTATTCCATGGTGTATGTGTGCTACATTTTCTTAATCCAGTCTATCATTGATAGACATTTGGGTTAGTTCGAAGTCTTTGCTATTGTGAATTGTGCCACAATAAATATACATGTGCATGTATCTTTTTAGTGGAATAATTTATAATCCTTTGCATATACCCAGTAATGGGATTGCTGGGTCAAATGGTATTTCTGGTTCTAGATCCTTCAGGAATCATTACACTGTCTACCACAATGGTTGAACTAATTTACACTCTCATCAACAGTGTAAAAGTGTTCCTATTTCTCCACATCCTCTCTAGTATCTGTTGTTTCCTGACTTTTTAATGATTGCCATATTAACTGGCGTGAGATGGTATCTCATTGTGGTTTTGATTTGCATTTCTCTAATGACCAGTGATGTTGAGCTTTTTTTCATGTTTGTTGGCCACACAAATGTCTTCTTTTGAGACTTGTCTGATCATATCCTTCGCACACTTTTTGATGGGGATTTTTTTTTTCTTGTAAATTTGTTTAAGTTCTTTGTAGATTTTGGATATTAGACCTTTGTCAGATGAATAGACTGCAAAAATTTTCTCCCATTCTTAGGTTGTCTGTTCACTCTCGTGATATTTTCTTTTGCTGTGCAGAAGCTTTTTAGTTTAATGAGATCCCATTTGTCAGTGTTGGCTTTTGTTGTCATTGCTTCTGGTGTTTTAATCAAGAAGTCTTTGCCCATGCCTATGTCCTGAATGGTATTGTCTAGGTTTTATTGTAGGATTTTTATGATTTTAGGTCTTATGTTTAAGTCTTTAATCCATGTTGAGTTAATTTTTGTATAAGTTGTAAGGAAGGTGTGTAGTTTCAATTTTCTGCATATGGCTAGCCAGTTTTCCCAACACCATTTATTAAATAGGGAATCCTTTTCCCATTGCCTGTTTTTGTCAGGTTTGTCAAAGGTTGGATGGTTGTAGTTGTGTGGCATTATTCCTGAGGCCTCTGCTCTGTTCCATTGATCTATATATCTGGATTGGTACTAGTACCATGCTGTTTTGTTTACTATAGCCTTGCAGTAGTATAGTTTGAAGTCAGGTAGCGTGATGCCTCCCGCTCTGTTCCTTTTGCTTACTATTGTCTTGGCTCTACGGACTCTTTTTTGGTTCCATATGAAATGTAAAGTAGTTTTTTTCTAATTCTGTGAAGAAAGTCAATAGTATCTTGATGGAGACAGCATTGAATCTTTATATTACTTTGAGCAGTACAGCCATTTTAATATTGATTCTTCTTATCCATGAGCATGGAATGTTTGTCCATTTGTTTGTGTCCTCTCTTATTTCCTTGATCAGTGGTTTGTATTTCTCCTTGAAGAGGTCCTTCACATCCCTTGTAAGTGGTATTCCTAGCTATTTTATTCCCTCTGTAGCAATTGTAAATGGGAGTTCACTCATGATTTGGCTCTCTGTTTGTCTGTTATTGGTGTATAGGAATGCTTGTGATTTTTGCACATTGATTTTGTATCCTGAGACTTTGCTGAAGTTGCTTATCAGCATAAAGAGATTTTGAACTGAGATGATGGGGTTTTCTAAATATACAATCATGTCATCTGCAAACAGAGACAATTTGACTTCCTCTCTTCCTATTTGAATACCCTTTATTTCTTTATCTTGCCTGATTGCCCTGGCCAGAACTTCCAATACTATGTTGAATAGGAGTGGTGACAGAGGGCATCCTTGTCTTGTGCCGGTTTTCAAAAGGAATGCTTCCAGCTTTTGCCCATTCAGTATGATATTGGCTGTGGGTTTGTCCTAAATAGCTCTTATTATTTTGAGATGTGTTCCATCAATACCTAGTTTATTCAGAGTTTTTAGCATGCAGGGGTGTTGAATTTTATTGAAGGCCTTTTCTGTATCTATTGATATAATCATGTTGTTTTTGTCATTGGTTCTGTTTATGCGATGGGTTCTGTTTATTGATTTACATATGTTGAACCAGGCTTGCATCCAAGGGATGAAGCTGACTTGATCGTGTTAGATAAGTTTTTTGATATGTTGCTGGATTCTGTTTGCCAATATTTTACTGAGGATTTTCGCATCAATGTTCATCAGGGATATGGCCTGAAATTCTCTTTTTTTTCTTGTGTCTCCACCAGGTTTTGGTATCAGGATGATGATGGCCTCATAATTAGTTAGGGAAGAGTCCCTCTTTTTCTATTGTTTGGAATAGTTTTAGAAGGAACGGTACCAGCTCCTCTTTGTACCTCTGGGAGAATTTGGCTGTGAATATGTTTGGTCCTGGGCTTCTTTTTTTGGTTGGTAGGGTATTAATTACTGCCTCAATCTGAGAACTTGTTACTGGTCTATTCAGGGATTCCACTTCTTCCTGCTTTAGTCGTGGGAGGGTGTACGTGTCCAGGAATCTATCCATTTCTTCTAGATAATCTAGTTTATTTGCATAGGTGTGTTTATAGTATTCTCTCATGGTAGTTTGTATTTCTGTGGGATCAGTGGTGATATCTCCTTTATCATTTCTTCATTGTGTCTAATTGATTCTTCTCTCTTTTCTTTTTTATTAGTCTGACTAGCAGGTTATATATTTTGTTGATCTTTTTAAAAAACTAGCTCCTGTATTCATTTATTTTTTGAAGGGCTTTTCATGTCTCTATCTCCTTCTGTTCTGCTCTGATCTTAGTTATTTCTTGTCTTCTGCTAACTGTTGAGTCTATTTGCTCTTGCTTCTCTGGTTCTTTTAATTGTAATGTTAGAGTGTCAATTTTAGATCTTTTCTGCTTTCTCTTGTGGGCATGTAGTTTTATAAATTTCCCTCTAAATCCTGCTTTAGCTGTGTCCCAGAGATTCTGGTATGTTGTGTCTTTGGTCTCATTGGTTTCAAAGAACTTATTTGTTTCTCTCTTAATTTCGTTGTTTACCCAGTGGCCATTCAGGAGCAGGTTGTTCAATTTCCATGTAGTTGTGCGATTTTGAGTGAGTTTCTTAATGCTGAGTTCTTTTGTTTGCACTGTAGTCTAAGAGACTGTTTTCTATGATTTCCATTCTTTTGCATTTGCTGAGGAGTGTTTTACTTCCAATTATGTGGTCAATTTTAGAATAAATGTGATGTGGTGCTGAGAAGAATGTATATTCTGTTGATTTGGGGTGGAGAGTTCTGTAGATGTCTATTAGGTCTCCTTGGCCCAGATTTGAGATCAAGTTCTGAATATCCTTGCTAATTTTCTCTCTCCTTTATCTGTCTAATATTTACAGTAGGGTGTTAAAGTCTCCCACTGCTGTTTTGTGGAAGTCTAAGTCTCTCTGTAGGTCTCTAAGGACTTGCTTTATGAATTTGGTTGCTCCTGTATTGGGTGCATTTATATTTAGGATAGTTACCTCTTCTTGTTGCATTGATTCCTTTACCATTATGTAATGCCCTTCTTTGTCTTTGTTGATCTTTGTTTTTTAAAAGTTGTTTTATCAGAGACTGGAATTGCAACCCCTGCTTTTTTTTTCTCTTTTTTTTTTCTTTTTACTTTACATTTTCTTGGTCAATATTCCTCCATCCTTTATTGTGAGCCTATGTGTGTTTTTGCACGTGAGATGGGTCTCCTGAATACAGCACACTGATGGGTCTTGACTCTTTGTCTAATTTGCCACTCTGTGTCTTTTAATTGGGACATTTAGCCAATTTAAATTTAAGGTTAATATTGTTATGTGTGAATTTGATTCTGCCATTATGATGCTAGCTGATTATTTTGCCCATAACTTGATGCAGTTTCTTCATAGTGTCGATTATCTTTACAATGTGGTATGTTTTTACAGTGGCTGGTACCAGTGTTTCCTTTCCAGGTTTAGTGCTTCCTTCAGGAGCTCTTGTAAGGCAGGCCTGGTGGTGACAAAATCTCCCAGCATTTGCTTGTCTGTAAAGGATTATATTTCTCCTTTGCTTATGGAGCACAGTTTGGCTGGATATGAAATTCTGGGTTGAAAATTGTTTAAGAATGTTGAATATTGGCCCCCACTATCTTCTGGCTTGTAGGGTTTCTGAAGAGAGATCTGTTGTTAGTCTATTGGGCTTCCCTTTGTGGGTAGCTCAACTTTTCTGTCTGGCTGCCCTTGACATTTTTTCCTTCATTTCAACCTTGGTGAATCTGACGATTAAGTGTCTTGGGGTTGCTCTTCTCGAGGAGTATCGCTGTGGTATTCTCTCTATTTCCTGAATTTGAACGTTGACCTATCTTGCTGAGTTGGGGAAGTTCTCCTGGGTAATATCCTGAAGACTGTTTTCCAACTTGGTTCCATTCTTCCAGTCACTTTCAGGTACAAGTCAAATGTAGGTTTGGTGTTTTCACATAGTCCCATAGTTCTTGGAGTCTTTGTTCATTCGTTTTTATTCTTTCTTCTCTAATATTTTATTCACACTATATTTCATTAAGTTTATCTTCAATCTCTGATATCCTTTCTTCTGCTTGGTCGATTTGGCTATTGATACTTGTGTATGCTTCACGAAGTTCTCGTGCTGTGTTTTTCAGCTCCATCAGGTCATTTATGTTATTCTCTAAACTGGTTATTCTAGTTAGCAATTCCTCTAACCTTTTTTCAAGTTTCTTAGCTTCCTTGCCTAGGGTTAGAACACGCTCCTTTAGCTCAGAGGAGTGTGTTATTATCCACCTTCTGATGCCTACTTCTGTCAGTTTTTCAAACTGAGGATTTCTTGCAGCTCTGCATACTCCTGTTTTGCAGTAACATTAACAAATAATGCTAATTATTAATATAAAGATACAAACATGAAAACCAAAGTGAACTACTTAATATATATTTATTTTGTTATGATCTTGCATTATTAAGATATATATTCCTTGATGACATGGGAAGAACGATGAAGTCATTCTCTTATGACCCTCTTATCTACCACAATTCCTACTTCATATTGTGTTAAAATATAAGAAGCTTGTTTTGTCCATTTTAAAAAACTGGATATAAACATAGAGTTCATTCTTCATCCATATTTTCTACCTGTCCACCAATTGACAGCATAATGTTTTTTCTAATGAAGTCTTCCACTATATTATGTGCTTTCAAGCTTTTTATAGCACTGAATTCTGGTGATTAACTCATAAATGCTTGTTTCCACACAAACTCTATGCTCCATGAGGGCAACACACTTTTTCTCATAATTTTATTCCTAGTATCTCTAGCAAACCTGGCAGTGCAAGTCTATTAATACATATTTGATGAATTACTCAATGACTGCCTTGAAGCTATTTATTACAAAGTGCTAAGAGATATTTCTAATAATAAAAAAGTTATTCTCCTTTAAAGCATATTATGACATATTGATGTGTCTGCAGCTTTGAGAATTTTTTAAGACTCTTTTTGAAAAAAATTCAATTTTATATATAATTTTATGAAATTCTATACATTGTGTGTATGTAAGTTTTATATTTATTTTTATTTTTTACACATGCAAATAGGACTAGAATATAAATGGTTAACAACTTGTTCTTTTAGTTGCAATATGAATTTATTATAGCTTTTTAGTTATACTTTTAATCCCTATATAGCAATATGATATTTTCAAAGTACTTAAATTTGTTTAACTAGTCTTTTTGATAGGTTTTTTCCAATTTTTTCATTTTTCATTTATACATTCAATGCATATTCATTGAACCACCTACTACTGTGTGCTGGACATTCCTCAAGGCATGAGGATTCAGTGGTGAACAGAATAAAGTCCTTGCACTAGATAAACTTCCAGTCTCATAAGCTGTACTGCAGAAAACACATCCCTGTACATGTTATGTTTACTTACTTATGTGAGTCAATCTGAAGGATAAATTGTTCAACATAAAATTAGTGAGTCAAAGGGTGTACAAATTTAAAATATAATAAATTTCTTTTCACAGCAAGTTATACCGACTTAATATTATCACTAACATTAGATACCATTAACCTTTATCATGTTTGTCAATCAGGCAAAACATACCTTATTTTAATTTACATTTCTTTGCTTATTAATGAAGTATATTTTTACACGTTAATTCACTATTTATATTTCTTCCATTAGTTACCTGTTAATATTTCTTCTTATTTTTCTATTGGGTTGTTTGTCTATTTTTTTATATTGACATTATTATTGATTATTTCTTATTACACAGGCCTCAAATATATCCTCCTAGTATGCTCTTGATCTTTTTTATTATTGTTATACTTTAAGAGTTCTGGGATACATGTGCAGACCGTGCAGGTTTGTTACATAGGTATACACATGCCATTGTGGTTTGCTGCAACCATCAACCCGTCCTCTACATTAGGTATTTCTCCTAATGCCATCCCTCCCTTTGCCCCCCTCCCCCAGACAGGCACCAGCGTGCAATGTTCCCCTCCCTGTGCCTATGCGTTCTCATTGTTCAACTCCCACTTATGAGTGAGAACATGCAGTGACTTTCAACAGGAAGACAATAATAGATGCTCAATTTGGGGGAAAGATTAAATAACTAATGTTGTCTAGTCTAGAATACAACATTATGGGAGTGTTCATTGCTATATTTGTATATAAAACCTATGCTACAAATCAACATAGTGTGTTGAAGAAAGAGGCTATTCATTAAACACCAGGTCAAAAGCCATTTTTTATTGCTACATTTGCCCTGACAGAAGGTGCTGAAATATTGGCTGCAATCTCCACCATTTCACACAGTGTTTCTTTGGATTACTAAAGAAAATGTGCCTCAAGAAGGGAGGAGAAGCATCTTATGGGAGGTATAAGTTAAATATCTGTAGAATATGTGTGGTATGATTTAGTAATGTTAATAAGAATACTTCCCTTTTCCTTGACAGATAAATAAATCACCCTTTTCTGTGATTGACAGTCTCCACTATGCAGACAGGACTGGTTTATGAACCATTGCATCCCATGTGGGCTCGAGTTTTATAAATAAAGATAAGTATTTATTTATGATGCTGAGGCAAATACTGAACCAAAATAAAATGTTAAATAGAGTAAAAACGTTTCAGCATTACATATGTGTCAACAGTGTACATCTAATGATCATCCTTGTATAATATTTTTTTCTTCTTTAGGTTATATGATAACACTTGCTTGAATTGCAAACGAATGCTTAAATAAAACTGATGTAGAACTTCTTTTTAACTGACAAAGGTGAACTTTTCTACAGTGTGTCAATATCTACAACTCTGAAACTGCTTACACTGAAGGCATAAGAAAGCCACTTTGAGCTATGAATGATGACCACCTGCAAAGAAATGATAAGACTGCAACTTTTCTTGGCAGTATTCCTCTTGCTGTTTTCTTTCTTATGCTAAGTAATTGGAATCAGTCAAACAGATAACAAGCTAATTTCCCTTTTTTCTTTCCTCTCAACTCAATACACTCATAGTCTTCACAAGAAAATGTAACAATGTGTCTGTCACTTAAAATGAACCACCAGATGGATCTATAAAAATAGTAAAAGGAAAATATGGAATACATTTCAGGATGACACAGGTTAATATATTCATCAAACTTTGTATTTTCTAAAAAAAATTGGATTTAATTAGTTTTAATGAAAAGATTATTAACAGAACAGTACACTATGTTGCTTTCATAGAGTTTAAACTGAGTAACTGAAGATGAAAAATAAATAAATGAAATAGATAATTTCTATTGGGTCACAGTTTGTAAAAGAAATAAAAAATTGTGATTTGATAATATTTAATCGAGAGATAGAGAGTTATCTAAAATAAAGGTTAAAACCTTTTAGAATAAAAGTTGTTATCTAAAATAAAAGTTTGGCACGGTGGGAGAACAGTAGGAGGACTAGCCCAGGTGATGCAGTTTGAGCTCAACTATTCATTGAGAAGGAGACAGTGGCGGAAGGAGCAGTTTTTAAATAAATTGTTATAGGATACGAAGACATATAGTGCTTTCTTGTGACTAACCTACAAGTAGAACTATTTATTTTATACTTAAATACATGTTGCAGAATGAGGGCAGTTCTGAAAATATAAACTTTCAAATATATATACATATATACACATATATGTATATATGTATGTGTGTATATATGTGTGTGTGTGTGTGTGTGTGTGTGTGTATAGTGTGTGTGTGTGTGTGTGTAGTTACACTGGTTGATATTACCCTGGGAGAATGTTTAGGTGGAGAATAGGAGGGAAACAAGGATTAACAACTTGCCTTTAAATTGTTCACATTTTGTATTGCCATAGTACCATTAATCAAAATCAGGAAATTAACATTGATATAATCCTATTACTCAATCTAGAGACCATAGTCAAATTTTAAGAATTGTCCCACTACTTTCCTTTTTCTGGGCCTGTATCATACATTGCATCTAGATGTCTTGTCTCTTTAACCTCCTTTCACTATTAAGGTGTAAAAGAAAGAACCAGAAAGGACTCTATGAACTAATATCCAGCAATTTCCAAAACCTATCATTTAGTGAAAATTACGAAGAATATCTCTAGGTTGAAATCTTTCATGTAACAAAGAAAAGGAAATAAACATGTTATCTGCTCATGCATACAGCAAGGAGAAATCAGAATCTAATGAGACTACACAACTGTGTGGAAATCCATATAATGACACAATGTAAGAATTGGAGTGGAATAGAAGAAATAAGAGCAGAGTGACATTTCTTTGTCTATATTCTTTTTTATAGTTTAGACTTCCAGAACAATCTCAATATTTTACATATTACAAAAAATCAATAAATATTTATCAACCATGATGTGGTGGGAACACCAAAATAGAATGCAATACTAATGGGTGGATAATATGATCACATCAAAGGAGTGGAAAAGAGAAATATTAGCCTGATTCTTAAAAAGTAAAAAAAAAAAAAAAAAAAAAAAAAAAAAAAAAAAAAAAAACAGACGCTGGCAAGGTTATGGAGAAAATCAAACACTTATACATTGTCGATGGGAGTGTAAATTAGTTCAACCTTTGTAGAAAATAGTGTGGTGATTCCTCAAAGAGCTAAAAATAGAATTACTATTCTACCCAGCCATTCCATTACTGGTATATACCCAAAGGAACATAAATTGTTCTACCATAAAGACACAAACATGTGTATGTTCACTGCAGCACTATTCACAATTGCAAAGACATAGAATCAACCTAAATGCCCATTAGTGATAGACTGAATAAAGAAAATGTAGTACATGTACACCATACAATACTACACAACCATAAAAAATAACAAGATCATCTCTTTGCAGGAACATGGATGCAGCTGGGGGCCATAATCCTTAGCAAACTAATGCAGGAACAACAACAAAAAACAAATACTGTATGTTCCCACTTATAAATCGGAACTAAATGATGAGAACACATGGACACAAAGAGGGGAAAAACAGACACTGGGACCTACTGGATGGTGGAAGTTAGGAGGAGGGAGTAGATAAGAAAAAATAACTATTGGGTACTAGGCTTAGTATTTGGGTGATGAAATAATCTGCACAACACATTCCCATGAAAATAGATCTCCTATACAATAGCTATAGCCCAAGCCTAAAATAAAAATTAAAAGAAAAATTATTAGCCTGACTTTGTAAAACAATATTTTGATACCATAAAGTACAAGCCAAAAGGAACCTGTACAAAACTATGTATTCCAAGTATTAAATAAGCTTTTTAAAAACATAGATATGGGTTACTAATCCAGAAACTTATTTTTTGTGTGTATTCTGGGACTGAGCAAAAAAACTACTTATATTGAAAATAATGAAAGCAAGTTTCTCACTGTTGTACACATGGTTACGAATGCAGAAACAGGAAGACTAGAGTGAGTTCCATTATATTGGATTGGAAATGTTGGTATCAGCATATGCTCATGTCTTTTAAGGTATTAGCAATAGATGTAAAAAGATATATTTGTGTTTATGCATATAATGTATAAAAGCAGAGCCTTTAACAGTTACAAAAAGAGGAAAAGTCTAAAAAAATCTTAAATTTTTGGTACTTAATCTCTATGAACATCAAAATGAAAACATTCTTCTTTAGCCTTAACAGAAGTGGGTATGAAGTGGGTAAATGTTGATACTTCTGATATTAGCATATTTTGTGGCAAAATAAGGACATCACAATTAAAAATTCTAAATACGATTTATCACAGTAAACATGAAATAACTTTAAACTAATAGCAATTTAACATTCAATGTTTAGTGCATGTCAGAGGCTTATGGATGATACACAGAAAAATATTGCCTGTAGAATGCAAGACCAAATATTTAGGGTAGTAAGTTCATTAGAGTTTAACAAAGAGGAAGCACCTATTCTTGAGTTAATAAGGCATGCATTCAGGCCATCATGCACACTGCCTATGAGGGGATTTAAGCCTTCATAAAAACTGCACCTGCAAAGAACTTTGAGCATTTGTTGCCTAAAATTACTAACTAAAGATCTTCAAATAAGGAAGTAGAGCCCCATGACAGTGAGAACAAAGATTACTTAAAAAGAGAAGTCCATACCTGTTCATATATATTTGACAGGCATTTAATTGAGTGTGTACTTCATGCCAGGCATTATGTCAGACCATGTTAGTACAGAACAGAACACTTTGTTAACAATATTAAGATTTTTTGCAAAAATTTTCTCTCATTCTTTAGGTTGCCTATTCACTCTAATAATGGTTTATTTTGCTATGCGGAAGCTCTTTAGTTTAATTAGGTCCCATTTGTCAATTGTGGCTTTTGTTGGAATTGCTTCTGGTGTTTTATTCATGAAATCCTTGCCCATGTCTATGTCTTGGCGGTTCCTCAAGGAACTAGAACTAGGAATACCATTTGATCCAGCAATCCCATTACTGGGTATATATCCAAAGGATTATAAATCATGCTACTATAAAGACACATGCACACGTATGTTTATTGCAGCACTGTTCACAATAGCAAAGACTTGGAACCAACCCAAATGCCCATCGATGTTAGACTGGATAAAGAAAATGTGGCACATATACACCATGGAATACTATGCAGCCATAAAAAAGAAAGAGTTCATGTCCTTTGCAGGGACATGGATGAAACTGGAAACCATCATTCTCAGCAAACTAACACAAGAACAGAAAACCAAACACCATATGTTCTTACTCATAAGTGAGAGTTGAACAATGAGAACATATGGATACAGGGAGGGGAACATCACACAACAGGGCCTGTCAGGGGTTGGTGGGGACAGGGGAGGGATAACATTAGGATAAATAAATAACGTGGATGATGAGTTGATGGGTGCAGCAAACCACCATGGCACATGTATACCTATGTAACAAATATGCATGTTCTGCACATGTATCCCAGAACTTAAAGTATAATAATAATAATAAAAGATTGTTTTGCAAAGGATTTTGAGTTGTTTACTATAATTATTTTGAAGCATATTTTATTTAGTTTTACACAGACTTGAAATAAGTCTTAATCTTCATTTACACAGAACAGTTTGAACCAGCCATGTGGCAAACTCTGAATATATTTCTTAATTTGCACATTTCTCTGGATTAATGAAGAATTTTCTCAATCTTAAATGCAAATATTATTTTAGATGTCATTTGCTTATTGAAAAAATAAACTTTCTGTATAAATGTAATACGAAATTTCTCTTTCCTGCTGTTTCATTTTCCTATGGCATTGCTTTAACCAACTAGAAGAAAGTGGCAACAACAACAACAAAAAAACTAACAAAAATTCAATTTGATTTAATAATAAAAGTGGAAAATTATTTACTATTTTTGTTTCTAGGCACTACCTGTGCAATTTGACTGTTTCTGCATTCAAGTCATTATTGAAATCTTTTATTTAAGAGTAAAAATGTGATCATATGATTAAAAACTTTTTTTTTTAGAAGATAACTTTCCTTCATCAGAGGAAATGCTTAAATGCAAAGTTTACTGATCCAAACTCATTTAAGATTGAAATATGGAGGCCTCATTTACATGCCTACTCAAGGTGAAAGGGGTAAATTGGCATCACTTTCTGAAATGTAATCATTCAACTTAAAATAATATATTAATGAATTAAAACAAAAGCATTTCCCCTTGAATACAGCACAGACATAAATACATTATAGTAACTCATTTTAATTAACAATATATTGGCATTAGTTTGCCAAATTTCTCTCAACATTCTATACTTCTTTCAAATGTATATGTATTATTATCTATATTAAAATACTAATTCCACCCAAAGGGCATGAAATGCTACCACGAAAGAATTAGTCTTGCATTTGAATCTGTCCTATTCATTGTTTACTAATAATTCTAAGCAATTCTCCAACTCTACGAGCTATTATTTCCCCCATAGGCCAATTTCAATGTTTTTTGATAAGAGAAGTATTTCATATATGTTTGGCTTATTTCTGGAATCAGTTTGTGTCTCCACATAGTACCTTTATGTCAGTCTGGGTTTGAATACCAGCTTTAGTATTTACTAGCTGCATGACTTTGGGCAATTTGTTGAACTTCCCCAAACATCAAGCCTATGATTTTTAAAATGGCAATTATAAAAACAGCAGGAACTTTATGGGTTATGAGAAGTTCAAAATAATGCAATGAAAGTACTAAAGTGTTTAGCAATATTTCTATTTTGTACAAAAAGTTTGACAAAGTCATCACTTTTATTTAGAATGTATACAATAAACGTAATAAAGTGTGAATAACAAATACATGTACATTTCATAAAAATATAACACGAAAAATACTTTATTTTTTATCAAAGAAAATAGAAATTATTGTGTTAATTTAACGAAGTGATTGAGATAGTAAACATACCTGTATTGTAGATATGTAAGAATTAATGTGATTAGAAGAGTAGTGTCTATTAAATCAGTAAGAAACAAGTACAGAAAGCCCTGTGTTGTTAGAATAGGGCTCCTTGATTTTCTTTCTAGTATACATCATGCATCTCCCTGCAAAAAAATAGAGAGTTTTTGAGATCAGAAAATTCTTTATTATTTTACTGGCTTAGAAGGTAAATTTATCATAACCCAACACTGTGTTTCTGAATCTTAGGTAGTTTCCTTGTCATTAATTGAATTTTCTCCCAAAATATTGTAGACAGTTGACTATTGTTAGTGAGTTTCAGATCTGATGATTTCCCCTCACTTTTCCTATAATTTAATGAGAAATTTGAGAAGGGCCTGTAAGAGAACATAAGACAAAAGCTGTTTTATGCTGTAGGGCATAAATACCACACATGATAGTATGAGCTAGTGCACTTTGTAAGGGTTGTTGAAACAGAAACTAAACAGAAACTAAACTAAGTCCATTAGAGATGTTGTTAAAATAATTTATCTTCCATAAAATAACAATGCAGTTTAAATTGTTAGAGAACTACATTATTACTAACAGAATATTAGTATAATGGTATTTATAAGGAAACATGATTTACAGATTCAAATATACCTGCAAATGATATTATTAATAGTGTATTGCCAGAAAAATTTTGTAGATATCATTTTTATTCTATCAAAAAAAGCTATGAAATCTTAATAAAAAATTTTAAAACTCTACAAAGATAATGAAAGAGAAGTGTGGAAAGACAGAAAAGAAAGAAGAAAGCAAATTATTATTGATTATATGGTTTGAGAGTCACCTATACTAGCTGTTTTATTTAATTTCTCCCAATCCCCAAAACAAATCTATCAGGGAGAAATGATTATTCAGATTGGTTCTTCAACTAGTCCACAGTTACACAATTTATAAACAGCAGAGCCAGGAATTAAGTGAAATTCTGAGTTCATAGCTTAAGGGAGGTAAGTGAAAATAGTGGGTAGTGGGGGTGCAGATTGTTACTAATTTTGTTCTGTATGCCATACAATAGTAGATATGTGCTTAAGTATTAGAATATGACAAATAATTGTTAGAGACCAAAACATTAACAATACTAAATTCCACTAAGGATGCAGTAGGACCATGTGTATATTACATTCTTAAATCCTGTATATATTTCTTTAATTGGAAGGCTATCAATATTACTCAGAAGCTACATTAAAAATACTGTTGTCTTTATGGTATTTTTTTCAGTCTCAGTGTGATTTATGCAAGAGAGAAAATAAACCTGAAAAACTTTTAAAATACATTTATCCTTATTCATACCTTAAAAAGAAAAAATAAAGGGAGAAAGACATGCCGGTCAGGAGAGTCAAGAACAACTTACATTTAAGATAACAGGTTTCACAGAGACGCCTGACTTTTATTCCTAGTTCTGCTACTAAAATCGTGAAATCCTTCAAAAATAATTTTTCTATCTTGTGCAATAATATCACTGGCACTTCAAGATTGTAATAAGGATGATGGGAATAAAATAATGTAATATAGTGACTAATAAATTAGTAGAGCAGTAGAGGAAGAGGGAGAAATGAGGCTTAAAAGCTGTCATTACTCAAACATCAAAAAATTGGGTCATTACTACCTCTATTGAGTAATAATCCCCACTTCTATGGATTAAGTAAATGCATACTCAATACATAGAACTGACCATATGCTTTGGAAGTCATTTATGGTAGGTGTTTTATTATTCCTCCTAATCCTCAAAACAAAAAAATCTACCAGGTAGAAATCATTATTCAGATTGGTTGTTCAACTTGTCTACAGTTACACAATTTGTAAAGAGCAGAGCCAGAAATTAACTGAAATTTAAATGAATGCTCAATACATAGAAGTGGGGATTATTATGCTATAGAATTATTATTCTATACATAATGAGGTTGTCAGGATCTCATTACAAAAAAGGACCCAACTTTTTTACGTTTGACTAATGACAGTTTTTAAGTCTCCCCTCTCCCTCTCCCTCTAATGCTCTACATTTTGGGACAGATTATTAAAAAGAGAAATGCTACCTTCTTTGTCCCTGGTGAAGTTTAAAACCATACAAGCCTCAGCCTGCACAAGATAACCCAACTCCACCCACTAACCACAAGCCAGTCTCCACTTCTTGCCTTCTCAAACCATGTTCAGGCCCACTTGGGAGGCTTAATTGCAACAAATGAGGTGTGAATACATATATTTTAATATTAAATCTTAATTATATCTTATTTATTTATTATAATTATTTACTCAACCATTCTTATAGAGAACCCATTCTTTCTTAAGTTTTATTTTTTATTGACAATAATAACTGCATATACTTTGGAGGTACACTGTGTTCTTAATACATGCATACAATGTAAAATGATCAAATCAGGCTAATTGACATACCCATCACCTGAAATTCTTATCATTTTTTTGGTGAGAACATTTAACATCCACCATTTTGACTATTTTGAAATATATAATACATTGCTAGTAACTATAATCCTATGCTGTGCAATGGATCAGCAATACCTATTCTTGTCTAACTGAAAATTTGTACCCTTCAGCCAGCATACCCCTTTCCCATTCACCCTTCTCCCTCAGCCTCTACTTTTTGCTTCTATGAGTTCCACTTTTTTAGATTTCACATGAAAGTGAGATTGTGGCCGGGCGCGGTGGCTCAAGCCTGTAATCCCAGCACTTTGGGAGGCCGAGACGGGCGGATCACGAGGTCAGGAGATCGAGACGATCCTGGTTAACACGGTGAAACCCCGTCTCTACTAAAAAATACAAAAAACTAGCCGGGCGAGGTGGCCGGCGCCTGTAGTCCCAGCTACTCAGGAGGCTGAGGCAGGAGAATGGCGTGAACCCGGGAGGCGGAGCTTGCAGTGAGCTGAGATCCGGCCACTGCACTCCAGCCTGGGTGACAGAGCGAGACTCCGTCTCAAAAAAAAAAAAAAAGAAAAAGAAAGAAAGTGAGATTGTAAGGTATGTGTCTTTCTATGTCTAGCTAATTTCACTTAGAATTATATCCTCTGGTTTTATTCATATTGACACAAATGACAGAATTTTCACTTTGTTAAGGCTGAACAGCATTTCACTGTATATATAAATACCACAATTCTTTATCTGTTGATGAGCACCTTTGTTGTTTTTATATCTTGACTACTGTGAATAATGCTGCATAAAACATGAGACAGATTGTTCAGATAGAACGTCTATGCGGAAACTATATTAGGGTTCTCCAGAAGGATGGAACCAATAGAATATGCATTGATATATGAGAAGAAATTTATTAACAGAATGGACTTACATAATTATGGAGGTAGAAAGGTCCCACAGAAAGTATTCTGTAAGTTGGAGACCTTGGCTCAGTCCAAGTCTGAAGGCCTCAGAACCAAAGAAGTTGATAGTGTAACTAAGAGTCTAAGGGCAAAGCTCTGAGAACCTGGAAGCCCACTGGTATAAATACTGGAGTCCAAAGACCAGAGAGCCTGAAGTTCTGATGTCCATGGCCAGGAGAAGAGTGACCCAGCTCCAGCAGACAGAATGAGAGAAAATTACCTTTTTTTCTTATCCAGACTCCTAGCCAACTGGATGGCCACATAGGGGGCAGATCCTCCCCATTCAGTGCAGCAACTCATGTGCCAATCTTCTCCGAAAATACCCTCACAAATATACCCAAAATAAATCTTAAAGAGTTCTCTAGGTATTCCTTATTTCCATCAATTTTACACCAATATTAACTATCACCAAAACATTGCATATAAACTATGCTTTAAACCAAATTAATCTAATAGACATCTACTGAATATTCCATGAAATAGGAAAAGTATACACATTTTTTTCACATGTAATGGAACATTCTCTAAGATTGATTATATGTTAGGCTATAAAATAATCCTTAAATTAAAAAAAATCAAAATTATAGGAAGTATCATTTCCAATCTGAATGATACAAAACTATAATTTGGTAACAGGAAGAGCCATGGAAAATTAAGCATAGACATTTTTAAGTACGATTCTGAAAAAATCTATATGGTAAAAATAAGAATTTTTTTTTAATAGCTTGAGGTAAATGAAATGGAAAACATATGGGATGCAGCAAAAGCAATGGTAGGAAGGAATTTTATAGCAGTGAATGACTACACTGGGACATAATTGAGTCATGGGCAAGGTTTCACCCATGCTGTTTTCATGACAGTGAGTGAATTCCCATGAGATCTCATGGTTTTATAAGCTTCTGGCACTTCCCCTGCTGGCATTCATTATTTCTCCTGCTACCCTGTAAAGTGGTGCCTTCAGCCATTATTGTGAGTTTCCTGCAGCATCCCCAACTATGCGGAATTGTGAGTCAATTAAACCTCTTTTCTTTATCAATTACCCAGTCTTGGGTATTTCTTGATAGCAGGGTGAGAATGGATTAATACACAACTGATAACATAAATACAAAGGATAAGGCACTACTGTAAATAATTACACACCAAAAAGTTGAAAAATCTTGAAGAAATTAATAAATTCCTAGAAACATGTAACCTATGAGGACTAAATTATAAAGAAATCAGAAACCTGCACAGGGCAATAATGAGAAAGGAGATTTAATTAACAATTAAAAATCTCCCATAAAAAATGCCTAAGATCATATGACTTCACAGCTGAATTCCACAAAACAATTAAAGAGTGAACAGGCAACCTATAGAATGGGAGAAAATTTTTTGCAATCTATTCATCGGACAAAGGGCTAATATCCAGAACCTATAAATAACTCAATCAAATTTACAAGAAAAAAACAAACAACCCCATCAAAAAGTGGGCAAAGGATATGAACAAACACTTCTCAAAAGAAGACATTCATACAGCCAACAGACACATGAAAAAATGCTCATCATCACTCACCATCAGAGAAATGCAAATCAAAACCACAATGATATACCATCTCACACCAGTTAGAATGGGAATCATTAAAAAATCAGGAAACAACAGGTGCTGGAGAGGATGTGGAGAAATAGGAACACTTTTACACTGTTGGTGGGACTGTAAACTAGTTCAACCATTCTGGAAAACAGTGTGGCGATTCCTCAAGGATCTAGAACTAGAAATACCATTTGACCCAGCCATTCCATTACTAGGGATATACCCAAAGGATTATAAATTATGCTGCTATAAAGACACATGCACACATATGTTTATTGCGGCACTATTCACAATAGCAAAGACTTGGAATCAACCCAAATGTCCATCAATGACAGACTAGATTAAAAAAATGTGGCACATATACACCGGGGAATACTATGCAGCCATAAAAAAGGATGAGTTCATGTCCTTTGTAGGGACATGGATGCAGCTGGAAACCATCATTTCCAGCAAACCATTGCGAGAACAGAAAACCAAATACCACATGTTCTCACTCATAGTTGGTAATTGGACAATGAGATCACTTGGACACAGGAAGGGGAACATCACACACCAGGTCCTATTGTGGGGAGGGGGGAGGGGAGAGGGATAGCATTAGGAGATACACCTAATGTAAATGATGAGTTAATGGGTGCAGCACACCAACATGGCTCATGTATACATATGTAACAAACCTGCATGTTGTGCACATGTACCCTGGAACTTAAAGTATTATAATAAAATAAAGAACAATTAATATCAATCCTTCTGAAACCTGGAACAAATATCAAATGAAGCGAATACTTCCAAACTTATTTTACAAGTCTAGTATTACTCTAATCCCAAGCAAGACAAAGACACTACAAGGAAGGAAAACTACAGGCCAATATTCCTGATGAACACAAATGCAAAACCCTCAAGAAAATATTAGAAATCTATATTCAACAGTACATTAAAAGAAGCATTTAACATGATCAAATGGTATTTATCTCTGGGATGCAAGGATCATTCAATATGCACAAATCAATAAATATGATTCACTGTACTTAACAAAAAAACCCATATGATCATTGGAGTAAATCCAGAAAATAGTATTTGACAAAATTCAATATTCATGATAAAAACTCTCAACAAATTAGGTTAGGTATAGAAAGAACATTCTTGAACAAATAATTGGTATAGAAGACCATATATGGCAAGCCAACTGCTAACATCATATTGAATGATGAAAACTTGAAGGCTTTTCCTCTAAGATAAGGAATAAGACAAGAATGCCCATTCTCATCATTTCTGTTCAACATATGCCTGGAATTCCTAGTTAGAGTAGTTAGATGAGAAAAAGAAATAAAAGGCATCAAAATAGAAAAGGAAAAGTGAAACTGTTTCTGTTACTGATCACACATTATGTATTTAAAATCCTAAATACTCCATAAAAAAATGGTTAGAACTAATAAACACATTAAGTAAAGTTTCAGGATACAAAATCAGCTTATAAAATTCAGCAGTATTTTTATAGAGCAACAACAAACTATCTGAAAAAAAAAATTTAAGAAAAAAAGTTCCATTTACAATAACATCAAAAATAAAACTACAAGTAGTAAATTTAACCAAAGAGGTGAAAGATCTGTGCACTAAAAACTATAAAACACTGAAAAAATTAGTTGAGGAAGATACAAGTAACTAGAAAGGTATTTGATTATGTTCACGGATTAAAAGAAAATTATAAAAATGCTTATACTACCCAAAGTAATCTACAAATTCAAGGAAATCCCTATCATAATTTTGATGTCATTCTGCAGAGAAAAAGAAAAAAAAAAATCCTAAAATTTGTATGGAATCACAAAGAGCCAAAACAGCAAAAGCAATTTTGATCAAAGAGAATAAAGCTGGAGGCATCACAGTACCAGATTTTAAAATATATGCCAAAGCTATAGTGATCAAAGCAGCATAGGACTGGCATAAAAACACACATGAGAACTCATTCTTTTTAGGCACCAATCTAATGCTATATTTTAAATGGTTTAGAAAACAGTAGCACATTATCTGTTCTCAAGAAATTTGCAGCTTAGTGAGTAGATGAAAAAATTCACAAAATTTTAGAAAAATATTTGATATTAAATGCTTTATACTGCAAAATATGCTACTGAAGAAAATATAAGCTGTTATTAGATTTTATTACTAAAGGGGTTATGCTAATCTAAGGATGTTGGAGAAGTAGTTTTATGAGCGAGTATCATTTAAGATATGAATGATGAGTAACATTTAGTTTCACAAAGTCCGTGGATATGTGATTAGCAACAAACGAGAAGTAAAAGCATTGACAACAGAAAAAGTAGCAAAAAACAAAACAAAACAAAACAAAATGGTCCTGGATAGGGGTGGCTCTGGATAAGATTTAGTTTAAGATCTGAAAAAAAAAAGGCTCTTGAAAATCTGGTGTGGTTAGAATGCAATGTGCATATATGAAAGTGTCACAAAAGAAAACAAAAGGAACTGAAAAGTTAAATGTGTGTAAATAATGACCTTTTAATAAGCATGTAACTATTCACTGTTATTTGAAAGTGTGCAAATTTAGCAAAGTTCATGAAATTATATGTGGGCACACCATAGAGATGTAAATATGTAACATTAGGCTTAATTTTGATTTGTTAATTTGTTTTCTTGTTTTCAAAAAGCCATGTTCAAGGGCAGAAGGAGTTTTATTTTAGAAAAATAGTTCTAATTCCCTTGCTTTTCA
Source organism: Macaca nemestrina (assembly GCF_043159975.1). NCBI lineage: Eukaryota > Metazoa > Chordata > Mammalia > Primates > Cercopithecidae > Macaca > Macaca nemestrina. The sequence continues at coordinate 48,944,109 of NC_092125.1, forward strand.
TTTTATGAAAAACTAACATTCGTCAAGAAAAAGAATATAATTTTAAAACTTTCAATTAGTATTCAGTAAGATTTAAAAAATCATTTTATGAAAGTTTAATAGACTAATATTTACATATTGATACATTAAATAATTGATAAATTCCTAAAGCCACAGGAAAAATAAAAAGGGAGCTGATTTGATAATAAACATCTGCTGTGCTTGACTAGTAGCAACGATTACAGTTCAAATCACAATAAAAATAAGGAGACACAATAGACGTTAGCTTCAATTTTACTTAGCAAGAAGAAACTATACCAGATATACAAAAATCATGCCCAGCCATAGCCCCTGGTAGGGCTCTCATAATTTCCGGGCACATAATCTAGTATTATTGATCTTTTGAAACTACATGGTCATAAAAGACGAGATTATATCACCTCCTTTATCTTTATATTCCCATGACTAAAAGTTAAAATATAGATAGACAGATAGATACATAGATACATAGATACATAGACACATAGATAAAAACCTAATCATCAAACAGTAGGCAGCCTCTAAAATGTCTCTCAATAATCTCTGCCTCTTGGTATTCACATCTTTGTGTAACCTTCTCCACTTCTATGTGGGCTGTACCTAGTGACTTACTTGTAATGAGTAGATGATGATTCATTACTGGTAATGATATTAAATAAGAAAAAGACTATAACTTCTATTTTGCTCTCTTTTTTGCTCTCCTACTTTCTTGTTCTGGAGGAATTTGACTGTTATATTTGGTTACTATATAGAGAAGCACAGTATATAGAGAGGGAGTGAAGAACAGATTCCTTTCAGGAGCCATGTATTAGTCTTGGAAGCAAAATTTCCTTAGTTTATCCTTGAAATATATACAGCCAACAACTTGATTGCAGCCATGAAGAGATTTTGAACCAGAGGGCTCAGCTAAGCCTTGCCAAAATTTCCGATCCACACAACTGCGATATCATAAATGTTTATTATTTTAAGACACTAAGTTGTGGGGTAATTTGTTAAACACACATTAAAACATAATTCACATAATGATTTTTACATAAAAGCCCACATCAATGTAGCCAATGCTGATAGGTGAAGACATTAGAGATAAAAATATACTAAACTGTTATCTCACATGGAAGGAGGTTCAGAGTTCATATTATTCTTGACATTGATGGAGTAATATTATTCCAGTGTATTTTGGCATATTTAGCAGTAATGGAAAGTGAAAAGTGCTCTCTCTGGTTGGCATTGTTTTATGAGATTCTGTCATTTTTCTAAGTTATTTTTAATAATTTATTTTTGATATTACTAGTATACAAATGAAGGTAAATTTGATTGTTTTCTATTTCAAACTAAAATCTTATATCATTCTTTAATTCCAGAAAATTCTTACCACTCAAAATTTTGCTTACCTTTTTCTCTCTGATATGCTTTAGTCAATGACTCTCTACCTGTTTAGGTGTATATTTTGGTTATTAAATCTGCACTTCCTATATATTAACTCTGTCATAATTTGTTTTATTTCATTTTATTTTATTATAAATTACTTAAGTGATTTTTAAGACCAAAATTTCTATCCATTAATTCTGTCTTCAGCTGTGTTTACAAATTTTAACAGATTTATTTTACATACTATAAAATTCATTCATTTAAAGTGTACAATTAAGTATTTTCAGTATAGCCACAGATATATGCAACTATCACTATAATCTAATGTTTAAACATTTTCTTCACTCAAAAATGAGACTCCACATTATAAGTGTCTTGTTTTGGGGTGAAGAATTTATTTACACATTTTCATACCACTATTTTCCAGCCCCAGACAACTGCTAGTTTTTGCCTAGTATGTACATTTCACATAAATGAGGTGAAACGTGTGGATGTTTGTTTCATTTAGTGTAATGGGTGTTCAAGGTTCATCATGCTATAACGTATCTTAATGTTTCTTTTTATATACAAGTAATATTAACTTGAAAAAGTTATGTAACACTTTGCTTATTCATCCATCTGGCAATAGATATGTAGGCTCTTCGGAATAATGCTGCTATGAACATTTATGTGCAAATTTTTGTGTAGACAAATTTTTATTTTTCCTGAATGTATCAAGGAATAAAACTGCTGATTCACAGGTCACTTTATGTTAAACCTTTTGAGATACTGGTTTTCTTTTTTTTAATTATTATCCTTTAAGTTCTGGGGTACATGTGCAGAACGTGTGGTTTTGTTACCCATACAGGGGCTTTTTGCTGCAGCCATCAACCCGTCACCTCCACTAGGTATTCATCAACCCGTCACCTACGTTAGGTATTTCTCCCAATGTTATCCATTTCCTAGCTCCCAAACCTCCATCAAGCCCCAGTATGTGACTTTCCCCTCCCTGTGTCCATCTGTTCTCATTGTTCAACTCTCACTTATGAGTGAAAACATGCAGTGTTTGGTTTGCTGTTCTTGTGACAGTTTGCTGAGAATGATGGTTTCCAGCTTCATCCATGTCCCTGCAAAGGATATGAACTCATCCTTTTTTATGGCTGCACACTATTCCATGGTGTATATGTACCACATTTTCTTCATCTAGTGTATCACTGATGGAAATCTGAGTTGGTTCCCAGTCTTTGCTATTGTGAATAGTGCTACAATAAACATATGTGTGTATGTTTATTTATAGTACTATGATTTATAATCCTTTGGGTATATATCCAGTAGTGGGATTGCTGGGTCAAATGGTATTTCTAGTTCTAGATTCCAATGTTTGAACTAATTTACACTACCACCAACAGTGTAAAAGCGTTCCTATTTCTCCACATCCTCTCCATCTACTGTTGTTTCCTGACTTTTTAATGATTGCCATTCTAACTGGCGTGAGATGCTATCACATTGTGGTTTGATTTGCATTTCTCTAATGACCAGTGATGATGAGCTTTTTTTCATATATTTCTTGGCTGCATAAATGTCTTCTTTTGAGAAATGTCTGCTCATATCCTTTGCCCACTTTTTGATGGGGTTGTTTGTTTTTTTCTTGTAAATTTGTTTAAGTTCTTTCTAGATTCTGGATATTAGCCCTTTGTCAGCTGGAGAGCTGGCATAAGGCAAGGATGCCCTCTCTCACCACTCCTATTCAACATAGTATTGGAAGTTCTGACCAGAGCGATCAAGCAAGAGAAAAAATAAAAGGTATTCAAATAGTAAGGGAGGAAGTCAAATTGTCTCTGCTTGCAGAAGACATGATTGTATATTTAGAAAACCCCATCATCTCAGCCCCAAATCTCCTTCAGCTGAAAAGCAACTTCAGCAAAGTCTCAGGATACAAAGTCAATGTGCAAAAATCACAAGCATTCCTCTACACCAATAACAGACAGAGAGTCAAATCATGAGTAAACTCCCCTTCACAACTGCTACCAAGAGAATACGATATCTATGAATACAACTTACAAGGGGTGTGAAGGGCCTCTTCAAGGAGAACTACAAACTACTGCTCAACGAAATAAAAGAGGACACAAACAAATGGAAAAATCATTCCATGCTCATGGATAGGAAGAATCAATATCATTAAAATGGCCATACTGCCCAAAGTAATTTATAGATTCAATGATATTCCCATCAAGCTACCACTGATCTTCACAGAATTGGGAAAAACTACTTTAAACTTTATATGGAAGCAAAAGAGAGTCCCTATAGCCAAGGCAATTCTGGACAAGAAGAGATACTGGTTTTCTAAGTGGCTGCACCATTTTATGTCCTTACCTGCAGTGCAGGAGGACAACAATTAGTTCACATCCATTTGCATCTATAGTATGAAGAATGTAAAACAAGTCTATTAAAGGTAAGAGCAGTTACAATTGGTTAAGATGTAGGCAATATAAAAAGATGTAAAACAAGACATCAAAAAGTCAAAATGTGGGGAGAAGGAAATGGAGTTACAGTGTTTGTTTTTGTTCTTTCTTATTCTTGGCAGTCAAAGAGAGGTAAGTTGTTGAAGCTAAAATTAATTGGTTAATATTATATTTTTGTAAGCCTAATGGTAACTACAAAGCAAATAAATATACTAAAAATAAATAGCAAGAAACCAAAACATCTTCTAAAGAAAATCACTTAACCACAAAGGAAGATATTAAGAGAGAAAAAAGTAAATAATCTATGAAAACAAGAAAACAAGTAACAAAACGGAAGTAGTAAGTCCTTATCTATCAATAATAGCATTGAATATCAATGGAATAAATTATCCAATTTAAAGATATTGAGTGGCTGAAAGAATTTTAAAAAGACACAACTATATGCTGACCATAAGAACCTTCATCTATAAGGGCACATGTAGACTAAAACGCATAAGGATGAAAAAAATATATTTCACACTAATGTAGAGCAAAAAAAAAAAAAAAAAAAGATGAATAAGGCCATTATATAACGATAAAGTGGTCAACACAGCAGGAGGGTATAACAATTATAAATATATATGCACCCAACACAGGATTACCTAAATATATATAGTAAATATTAATAGGCCTCAAGGAAGAGACTAAACTCAATACAATGCAACAGGAAACCTCAACACCACACTTTCGACACTGGACAGCTCATCAAGGCAGTAAAGCAACAAAGAAACTTTGGAGTTAAACTATGCTCTAGACCAGATGGTCCCAACAGACATTTACAGATCATTTCATTCCATCCAACTGCTGCCAAATACACAATTTTCTCATGAACACATGAAACACTCTCCAGAATACACTGCATATCAGGACATAAAAGAAAAAAAAAGTCAAAATCATATCAATTATCTTTTCTGACCACAAGGGAATTAAACTGGAAATAAAATAACAGGAGGAACGTTGGAAAGTGTAAAAATACATGAAATTAAACAATGTGCTCCTTAACAACAAATGTGTCAATGAAGAAGTTTAAAAAGACCATAAACATTCTTAGAGACCAATAAAAATGGAACCATTACATACCAAAACCTTGGGATACAGCAAAAGCAAGTCTAAGAGGGAATTTTAGAACAATACATGTCTAGATCAAAAAAGTAGAAAAATCTCCAATAAACAATCTAGCATTGTTTCAAGGAATTAGAAAAATAAGAACCAACTAAACTCAGGAAGGAAATGAATGAAAAAGATCATAGCAGAAATCACAAAACAGATTTATAAAAATACAAAAGATCAACTAAAGAGAGTTGATTACATGTGTATTGTTGTGCCAGTACTACAGTGTATTGATTATTATAACATTTAGCAAGTTTTGAAAGCTCTCAATGTTTAACTTTTGTGCTTAAATGTATTGTTAGAAATAATATACATTTCAATTATGAATTTTATTTCCAATATTTCTTATTTTAAAATAAAAGTTTAATCTCTTACATATATTTCTTAATTTCTTTGTTGACTATGTTTTGTTTCTATTCTTGAATTGTACTTTACCAGAGTCCTAATACACATATGTACAATGTATGTTGTACATTGAATGTGAAGGAAAAAAATGAGATAACTTTTTTCTTATCAGGTCCATATTGTATTTGGACACAAAGTGAGCAATAGTTGGAATTTTTTCATTTTTTTTTCTTTTTCTAATTACTAAAATGTGAAAAAATGTCCTTTTGTTGCTTTCAGAATAACAGTGCATGAATGTGTATGTTAGTATGTTAGTGTGCTAAACTGCCTTTTAAATATAGTTTGTATTACTGTGGGAGTGCGAGAAAGTGTAAGAGTGATTATAAGACAATTTTTGTGTTTGTGAGAGGTAATTCAGTATTGTTCTGAGAGGAAAAAAACAGTGTATAAATAACTTGACATAAGAAGCCTTGAAAAATATTTTAAAGTTAGTTACAGATAATATAGATAATTTAGAGGGGATGCTTACCTTTGATAGTATACTCTCTCGGATGTATCATCTGCACTGTTTTGTTTCCAATATTTATATATTGTTGTCATTGCAAGATATTAATTGAATTGTAGCACAGAAAAACTATGTTGACTCTAAGCATCATCAATTACCTCAAGCAGCAGGAGCCATCTAGCTCAAAACTCCAAGACTATACTGTGGGAGGATCATTTCACTTTACAAGGCAAAAAAAAAAAAAAAAAAAAAGAAAGAAAGAAAAAGAAAAAAAAAGCGTTTCAGAGAAAGAATTTCTGATAAGACAAAACAATATGATATTATGGGTTACCATCCTTGATCCAAAATTGTTTACAAAACCAAATTACTTTTTCTAGCTCAGCAGGACACTAATTAATCCCTATTTAACACTAGACATTTTACCTGTTACCCCGACCTAGCTCATTCTTACTCTCCTTTCTGCCTATTTTCTGGTTTCAAACCATCATAAACCATAGATTTAGTTTCACTGGCAATAGCAATCAATAATCTCACACACTTCTTCTACAGCTTCTGTTGCTTGAGGTTGTGATACAATAATGCCATTAACTCTTACATATCTTAGATCACTAAATATGTTTTGGCTTATCTCCCTTGATACAGAGTCTATAAAGCATGACAGTATGTACAACTAATTTTTATTCTGCTTTATACCTAAAATAATAATTTCTAGATAGTAATTATTTGATCAAATATTTGATAGAGTGAGTATTCTTTTCTTTGGAGAAAAATGTACAGGATTTATAGTTAGAATCTAAAGAGGGAGTTATTTTTGCCCTGTGGATGAAGCCTACATTAGGCTGTTTTCAAGCCTACATTAAACTATTTGTGTGTGTATGTCTGGCAAAATTAGTTTTTTAATTTTAGATGTACCTTGCCAGGTGCTCCCAAGTAGCTCCTAGTACACAGAAATGCATATGTCTATGTATTATGTAGCAACATATGTACTATCCTAGTATATATAAATATAATTGATTTTTTAAAATTTCCCATGCATTAGGTAGCCTTGTTAAATATATTAGGTAGACTTAAAATTTTTATGATGGGTTTGCTACGTCATCGGTAACCAAAAAGGGGGTTATTTTTTCCTGTCTAACATGAGTGCCTTGTATTTTTCATTTGTGATTCATTTTATTGCCTGAATCCTCCAGAAAAAAAAAAAAATGCTTACTAGATAGCAGATATTTTTGTCTTTTCCTTAAGCATAGAGAGAATGTTTTAGTTTTTCATTATTGATTGGTTTTCGGGTTGTCATAGGTAACTTTCTTTCAAGTTAAGGAAGTCCATTTCATTTCTTTCTTACTGAAAGTTTCTGCATGAAAGTTTGTGGAATTTGTAAATTTTTAAATAAATATATTAACATGTTCATATGGTTTCTTAAGTCTGTATATATATACACACACAAATATACACATATAGAATTATTTCAACATACACATATACCATGGAATACTATGCAGCTGTAAAAAGCATGCAGTTATATCCTTTGCAGCAGCAATGGATGCGGGTCAAGGCCATTATTCTAAGTGAACTAATGTGGAAGTAGAAAACCAAATACCTCATGTTCTCACTTATAAGTGGGAGCCACACATTGGGTCTTCATGGACATAAAGATGGCAGTAATAGACATTGGGGATTACTAGAAGGGGAGGGAGATGAGAGGGCAAACACTGAAAAACTATTGGTTACTATGCCCACTGTGAGTCATGGGATTATTCATATCCCAAACCTCAACATCACAAAATATATCCGTGTAGCAAACTTGCATATGTACCCCATGTGTCTAAAATAAAAGTTGAAATAAAAAAAAAGAAAAGAATGACAGTAAAAATTATAAGATTTTTGAGGTTTAGAACCAAGTTACACAGTTCACCTCTGCTGTATTCTGTTAGGGAAAAGCAAGTCACAAGTCCCAATCAGATTTAATGAATGGAAATGTAGACTCTAGCCCTTGGTGGTGTTCTGCAAAAGACATGGCCATATTTCCTTTACCACTGTCTGTCCTCTGATCACCATATTTATTGCTACATGTGAAATAAATTAAAATCCTACCAAGACTCACAAAAGGCTCAACAATTATGATATATGACTTAAGGATTGTGTAATTTGCATTTAGTTTACATACTGATGAGGCCCTTGGTTATGGCTCCTCATGACCTCAAGTCTTATGAAATAAAAACATGACATATATATGCCCCTTATTTTCACCATACATATTCCCATTGTGGGAAGAGCATGAAGCACATAGTTCTCATTGAATGACAGCTATTCTGAAATTTAATCAATCATATGCCACCTGTTTCCCAATTCTAGGTACAGTGATTATCACTTAATTAAGTCCAGTTCTGCTCTCTGAATGACGTTTCAAAGTGATGTATTTTTTTCTACTCTTGATTATACCTTTTGAGATGTCTTTCTTATACAGTGAGAAATGGTCCATGTTTGAGATAATATTTGTATATATCACTAAGATTACTTGCTGTCTATAGAACACAGAGGCCACAGAGATTTTTTTTTTTTCTTTTTCGAACAGTCTCTGTCTTTTTAGTTCAAACTGGTTAAACTCTCTTGATGCGTCTTTCTTATGAATATGACTTTTGCCTTCAGCATGACCCCTAAAATCACATTCTTCATTCTTTTTAAGACAGACCTTTGACTGCTGTGGGTGGAGTATCAGAGAGCTGTGAGACAGAGTCTTTAAGGTTCTTAGAATTGCTTCTGTCTAGCTAGTGATGTCCCAGGCATCATCTTAAATGTTTCTGAGATATTAACAATGTCTTACGGTCATACCCTTAATTTAATCTTTAAGGATATTTTTAACTTTTTTCACTTGCTTAAGAGTCTGGGCATTAGAACAGTTTTACTTTACAACAGATCATGCTTTTGTCTTCCCATATAGTCTCTACATTCTGCTTATAAATTGTCTTTTTTTGTTGTTGTTACTATCTTTCTTTCCGTATCTTATCATGTCCAACTAAAAGAAAAAGCCACATGATAAAGAGATTGTCTTAATCAGCATTATCCAGTTTATTTGTTGCTGAAATTACTGTGACCAAATATTATAAGTAATTGTTGTATCTGTATCAGTGACACATACTGGTACATATTTTTTTCTTTCTAATATCTTCCTTTGATTTGGGAATCCAGTAAATGTTCTCCTCACAGAATAGTTATGGAATTTACCTTATCTTCTCTTTACTTGAAATAATTTATATAGATTTAAAACATGTCTCCCTTACATATTTAACAGACATCAGCACTGAAGGTGTCTACACATATAATTTTCTTTGTAGAGGTTTCTTCATTTAAAATCACATCTCGTTAATATAACCAGGGCTATTCAAATGTTCTAATTCATCTGAAGTCAATTTGGACAATTCTTTGTTTTATTTGCTTGCTTGTTTGTTTTTTTTTTGAGGTGAGGTCTCGCTCTGTCTCGCCGAGGCTAGAATGCAGTGGCGCAGTCTCAGCTCACTATAGCCTTGGTCTCCCTGGTTCAAGCGAGTCTCCTGTCTCAGCCTCCTAAGTAGCTGAGACTACCAGCGTGTGCCACCACACCTGGCTAATTTTGTATTTTTATTAGAGACAGGGTTTCACCATGTTGGCCAGGCTGGTCTCGATTTGCTGATCTCAAGTGATCCACCCACCTCGACCTCCCAAAGTGCTAAGATTATAGGCGTGAGCCACCATTCCCAGCCAGGACAATTCTTATCTTTCAAATGATTTCTCCATTGATTGAAATTGTTGAATTCATTGACATAATTTTACACATAAAATTAACTTACTATCCTTATAATGTGTATAATATCTGCTGCATTATGCTCCTGTTCTTATTTCTGATAGTACTAGTTTGTCCCAGGCATCTTTTATTTTTAATCATAGTAACTCAAGATCTATTAATTTCACAGAACAATTCAAAAAATAAGCAATTAATTGTATTTATTTTCTTGATCATGTCTCCATTTTCTATCCCATTTTTTTCAATTCTTTGTTATAGACTTCTCATTTTGAATTTAATATTTTTCCTGTTTCTTTTTCTTCAACTTTTATTTTGGATTCAGGAGGTCCATGTTCAAGTTTGTTACCTAAGTATATTATGTGATGCTAAGGATTGGGCTGCAAATGATTTCATTATCCAGGTACTGAGAACAGTACCCAATGGCTAATTTTTCAACCCTTCCCTTTCCCCTAGTAGTTTCCCAGTTTTTGTGGTTGTGATCTTTATGTTCACGAGTACCCAGTGTTTAACACCCGGTTATAAGTGAGAACATGTGGCATTTGGTTTTCTTTCCCTGTGTTAATTTGCTTAGGATAATAGCCTCCAGATGCAACTATGTTGCTACAAAGGGCATGATTTTGTTATTTTATATGGTTGCATAGTATTCCATTGTGTACATGGACAACATTTATTCAATCCACCATTGATGGGCAAGTAGGATGATTCCATGTCTTTTCTATTGTGAATAATGCTGTGATGAATATGAGAGTCAATGTGTGTTTTTGGTAGAATGATTTGTTTTCTTTTGGAAATAAACCCAGTAATGGGATTGCTGGGTGAAATTTTAGCCTTATTTCAAATTTTTTGAGAAATCTTCAAACTCCTTTTCACAGTGGCTGAACTACCATTCCTTTCAACAGTGTATAAGCATTTCCCTTTCTCTGTAGCTTTGCCAGGATCTTTTGTTTCTGGACTTTTTAATACTAGCCATTCTGAAGGGTCTGACACGATATATTATAGTGGTTTTGACATCCGTTTCTCTGATGATTAGCATGTTACTCTGATGCCAGCGTAGTACTGGCACTAAAACAGACATAAAGATCAATGGAACAGAACAGAGAACCCAGAAATAAAGCTGCCCATCTACAGCCATTAGGTCTTTGACAAAGACGACAAAATAAGCAATGGGAAAATGATACTCTATTCAATAAATGGTGCTGGTGTAGCTAGCTAGCCACATGTAGAAGAATGAAACTGGATGCATATATTTCACAATATACAAAAATTAACTCAATGTGGATTAAAGATTTAAATGTAACACTCAAACTGTTACATTTCTAGAAGAAAGCCTAGAAAACACCATTCTAGATATTGGCATGGGGAAAGAATTTATGACTAAGTCTTCTAAACCAATTGAAACAAAAATAAAAATTGAGAAATAGAACCTAATTAAACTACAGAAATTTTGCACAGCAAAACAAACTATCAGCAGAACAGACAACCTACACAATGGGAGAAAATAGTTACAAACTATACATCTGACAGAAGTATAAACTATGCATCTGACAGATTCCAAAATCTATAAGGAACTTAAGCAATTTATCAGGCAAAAAAATAAAATAAAATAAATAACGCCTTTAAAAATTGTCAAAAGACATAGCCAATTATTGAAAGAAGACATATAAGCAGCCAACAAACATATGAAAAAGTGCTCCATGTTATTATCAGAGAAATGAAAATCAAAATCACAGTGAAACATCATGTCACATCAATCAGAATGGCTACTAAAAGTTCCAAAACCAACCAATATTGGCAATGCTGCTGGGAAAAGGGAACATTTACACAACATTGGTGGGGATGTAAACTAGTTCAGCTACTGCGGTAAGAGGCAGTTTGGAGATGTCTCAAAAAACTTAAAACAAAGCTACCATTCCACCCAGCAATCCCATTATTGAGTTTATATCCCAAAGAAAACAAATCATTCCACCAAAAAGACACATGCATTTGTAGGTTTATTACTTCCCTATTCATAATAGCAAAAACGTGGAATCTACTTAGGTGCCTATCAATGTTGGACTGGATAAAGAAAATGTGGTACATATACAACATGGAATAATAAACAGCCATTAAAAAAATTATATCATGTCCTTTGAAGCAATATGAAGGGAGTTGGAATTTATATCCTGGGCTTTCTTGGTTCTTAGTTCATTAGATTCAGATAGGAATATACCGTCAGTTTTCCTGCATCTCCAGCTGGCCGACTACTAATCTTGAATTTAGGGCCTTCATAATCATGTGAGCCACTTTTTAATAGGACACTATTATGTGCATGTACAAGTGTATAACTTCCTATTGATTCTGTGTCTCTGGAGAACACGGACTAATGCAATACTTATGTGTCAGGCATGGTAGTTGGAGTGTCTCAATTCAACAGATGATTCTTACCTCGTACACTGCACCCTGGCTGAGCTTAAAGTTCAACTTTGTTCCTCCAACACTGTGGGGGCTCTAAAATCTCATTTTGGCTTTCCGGCTTCACAAAGAAGTATTCTGAAATTAACCTCCTTGAGTATTAAAAATAGGTGGTTTGCAAGTTGTTAAAATACCTAAGAAAAATCATTATGCATATTTTGCAGGATTTCTTTTTGATGCTACCTTCTTTCCAGAGACCTACACTCAGGTTTTAGTTATTTGTGCAACCCGAACTGTGACCACATTCTTCTCAACCCAGTGAGACATCTATCCTCTTTTTTTTTTTTTTTTTCACTATTTCTTTGTGCCACTGTTCAAACCTACACCTGAGCAAATGGAATTTCCCAGTTGAAATTGACTGTTAATTAGCTAGATAGTTAAATGAATATACAAATCATTTTATAGCCCTGAATGTTAGTCAATTATCAAATTAAAAAAAAAAAAAAAAGATGACCTTTATGTGGTGAGAAATTTGGTCTTGACCAAAGAAAAGTCTAGTTTTTGTCCCATGTCCTGGGAGGGAAATGCCACACTGCATTGATAGGAGTATCTTTATTATTCTTAATGGGCTCCTTGACCATATCTAATAACTTATGCTAAGAAACTGACTCATGATGAGCCCCCAGAACATATAATACCATCCTGACCTCTGGTAAAGTCGGAGGTGCTGAAAACTGAGTTCAACCATGAATGAAATGAATTAATTAAAACTATGTAATAAAACCCCAGTAAAATCTCCAAACTTTAAAGCTTAAGTTAGCTTTCCTTGTTGGCAATAGTCTATACATGTTTTCACACATTATGTCTGGACAGAGAGAATGCTGTCCATGACTTCATGAGGAGAGAACAACCATAATTCCACTTTTGGCCTCTTCCCAGACTCCTATGTGTTTATCCCTTTGGATGGTTCTAATTGGTATCCTTTCTCTGCAATAAATATATTCATGTGAACAATAGGTTTAATTAGTCCTGTGCATCATTATAAAAAATTATCAAATCTGAGTGTGGCTTAAGGAATCCCAAATTTTGATTTTCTGTCAAAAATCTTGAACAGATTTAGAAGTTTGTCTCTCTTCAGGTAATGGGTCCGAATGTTGTAGCCGTATATACTATCAATTCTAAGATTAAAATAATTGCAGAGGATTTTTGATATCAGCTCTACTTTGTAAAGAGTTTGGATGTCATCATTTCCATCTTTACAACAGGAAAATAACTGAACAAAGAAAAAATCAAAACTTTTCTATTAGAAAATTGATGTTGCAAGGCTTACCACCACCATAAAATCTAGAGAGACAGGAGGCTACACATATTCACAAAGTATTCTTAACAGGAGCAGAAGCCAGTATATAATCATAAACGAATGAAAAGTTAAATTATTATTTTTATAAATCACTGGAGACTCAGTGTGAACTAGTGTGAAAGTTAGAAACTTCTAGAATGTACAATCTTAGGGGTGCTCATGTATTCACTATGATTACTTCAAGAATCTGAATATGTTCTCATGGTGAAGAGCCAAGGAAAATCATCTCATAACTATAGAAAAGGAAGCAGAAAAGTAATCACTTACTGAGATATCCTCAGAGCATTCTCTATAACAAAGGTTTTTACTTCAGGGGAAAAGAATACTAATGACTGATAATTCTTCAACATTTTTAGCAGACACTAAACTACAGATTAACAGACTTCGGAAAATATCATAAAAGGTGTTTAACACACATTTAAACAAGCAAACAAAACAATAAAAATTTAAACAAACAAAAAAAATCACCTACTCATACAATATTCAAACTACAGAACACTAAAAAAAAAAAAAAAAAAAAAGAAAAAAAAAGAAAAAAAATTGTAGAAAAAAGCTGGACTAGGAAAAATCCAAAAATATTTTACCTGTAGAGGAAGAAGGGTAATAATTATAACAAACATGATCAGAAACCATGCAACCAGAATAGAATGGAGTGAAATATTTAAAGTGTTGGAAGAAAATTGTTGAATTGTGTATGTCAAGAAACTATCTGTCAGTAGTGAAAGATAAATATTTAATTTGTATTTGTATTTGTATTTATTTTTTAAGGACCAGCTTATCTGGATTTATTAACTTTAGGTAACAATAATTTAAACAATAGAAAAAGCTATCCTATTACAGGAATGTAACAATTGACTGTTTCTACAATAAATTATGAAGAAACTTAACAACAGAACAGAACAGTAGTCAAATAGCTAATATAGACTACAATCAATTAATAAATGGGACCAAAAGACCAATGTATCTCATGTCACCTTTCATGCAATATCTCAGAAGATTTTTTTCAAACATAAAGGCAGATTAATTCAAATTAGCCAAATTAAGATTATTTGTTTTCATTTAGACTTCCTTCTGAAATTAATATTTGAATGAAAATTTATTAATAAGCCATACAACATTAGTTTCCTACCGAAGTTTAAGAGTCTACAAGATGATGCTCAGATTCAGAAAAATACTAGAATTATAAGACACTTTTGGGTGATTATTTCAAAGTATGAAATACAAGTAAAATCTAAAAGGACATCTATAATTTAAAAATTTCTAATTCAAAAGACATGTAAATTAGGCACGTAAAATGACATGTAAATTAGTAAATATAAATTAATTAACTCAATGGTGACTGACAGATGTGTGAATCAGTGAGGACTTCATCGGCTTGAACTGTACTGTCAATCAAATTAATCTAAAAATTATTAAATATTAAATATTCCATCCAACAGCAACTGAAAGTATATTCTTCTCAAATTTATATGGAATATTCTTCAAGACAGATCACATTCTGGGCCACAAGACACAACCTGAACAAATTAAAAATAATAGAAGTTGACAATGTTAAGTTTTGCCTGAGCCCAGTGGTACTAGAAAACAGTGACTGTCAACACTCTCCCACCTCTACCCTTTGTTGTCACCCGTAATGAATTACTGCAAAAGAAACACCCTTTCATGTAGGTAAAATGTACGGATGTCCTCTTGTTTACATATAAAAGGCAAGACAAAACACTCCAGTTTTCTATCTTCACCTCAAAAATTGTTACCTGAACTGTTTCATTGACCAATCAGAACAAAATGTATGCTCACCAAACTTGTTTGAGTTTTTGCTTCATCTGCCAGGCCCCTGAAATGTAACTCATTCTCTATATAAGCCAGCCTAAAAGGCATTTTCAGTGGCCTTTCCTGAGTACAGATTGAAGTTAAGATAAAACATTAACTATTGTCTGATCTCTCCACCCTAGCTCATACCCCTTCCTCACAGGAGGTCCTTTCTAGCCTTGTTTACTGTTCATTATAAAGATTGTCTTGGCAATGCAGGCTCTTTTTTGGTTCCATATGAACTTTAAAGCAGTTTTTTCCAATTCTGTGAAGAAACTCATTGGTAGCTTGATGGGGATGGCATTGAATCTATAAATTACCTTGGGCAGTATGGTCATTTTCACGATATTGATTCTTCCTATCCATGAGCATGGTATGTTCTTCCATTTGTTTGTGTCCTCTTTTATTTCACTGAGCAGTGGTTTGTAGTTCTCCTTGAAGAGGTCCTTTACATCCCTTGTAAGTTGGATTCCTAGGTATTTTATTCTCAAGAAAAAAACAAATAACCCCATCCAAAAGTGGGCAAAGGATATGAACAGACATTTCTCAAAAGAAGACATGCATACAGCCAACAGACACTTGAAAAAATGCTCATTATCACTCGCCATCAGAGAAATGCAAATCAAAACCACAATGAGGTGCCATCTCACACCAGTTAGAATGGCGATCATTAAAAAGTCAGGAAACAACAGGTGCTGGAGAGGATGTGGAGAAATAGGAACACTTTTACACTGTTGGTGGGATTGTAAACTAGTTCAACATTTATGGAAAACAATATGGCGATTCCTCAAGGATCTAGAACTAGAAGTATCATACGACCCAGCTATCCCATTACTGGGTATATACCCAAAGGATTATAAATCATGCTGCTATAAAGACACATGCACACGTATGTTCATTGTGGCACTATTCACAATAACAAAGACTTGGAATCAACCCAAATGTCCATCAGTGACAGACTAGATTAAGAAAATGTGGCACATATACACCATGGAATACTATACAGCCATAAAAAAGGATGAGTTTGTGTCCTTTGTAGGGACATGGATGCAGCTGGAAACCATCATTCTCAGCAAACTATTGCAAGAACAGAAAACCAAACACCGCATGTTCTCACTCATAGGTGGGAACTGAACAATGAGATCACTTGGACTCGGGAAGGGGAACATCACACACCAGGGCCTATTATGGGGAGGGGGGAGGGGGGAGAGATTGCATTGGGAGTTATACCTGATGTAAATGGTGAGTTGATGGGTGCTGACGAGTTGATGGGTGCAGCACACCAACATGGCACAAGTATACATATGTAACAAACCTGCACGTTATGCACATGTACCCTAGAACTTGAAGTATAATAATAAAAAATAAATAAATAAAATTTTAAAAAATACCTCAGCAGTAATCCTTAAAAATGTAAGTTTATGTTTACAGTCATATATATAATATAATATATATACATACACACACACATACATACAGGTTATACATATATAACCTGAAAACCAGCCACAGCCAAGAGGAACCTAAAGAGATAAGATAATTAAATGTAATGTGATATGCTGGATAGGACCCTGAAGCAGAAAAAGTAAGCATGCTAGTTGACAATAATGTATTTATGTTGACTGGTTATTATCTGAAAATTACTATGCTGGCTTAAGAGATTAATAAGAGGAGAAACTGGATGGAAAACATACAGTCCGTGGTAACTCTGAACTATCTTTGCAATTTTTCTATAATTCTAAAAGTGTTCTTAAAAACAAAGTTTTCTACATTGCAATTTTTGCCTTTACAGGTTTATATCTTTATATTCTCCTCTTCAGTCATTCTCATTCCTAAATAATGCAACATAATTTATTATATCCAAGATGAAAAAAGGTGAGGAATAATCATTAGGTACATTGGCTGCTCCGAGCTACATATAGCATGAAAAAATATATTCAGCTAAGAATTATCATGTCAAGTTTTTAATTTCCATTTTAAGATAACTACAGCTAATCATTTTAGATTGCATAATATATACATATTTTTAAAATTCTTTACAGGCAATTTTTTTGTTTTACATATATAAAATTCTAAGAACTTAGAACAGTGTCTTTTTCTCCAAAACCATAGTAGTTATTATAAGAGATTATCACTCATGGTTATTACTTTCATTATTTTAATATATATAATAATACATATATAACTATTTCTAAATATTACACTTATAACATTTAAAAATAATCTTTAATTTTATTTTCATCATCTCAATTAACTCATTCAATTACCTTATAATAAAGCACGTACAACTCAAAGAGAAAATAACTAGGAATATGAAGTATTAATCAGGACAAAAACTTGTAATGGAATCATCAACATGAAACAACATGCTCTTTAAGCTGCTACAAAAATTTATTTGAGAAGTCTTAAGTTATTTTCTCAAGAGGAGGCAAATGCTTTTATCCTTTTAGTAACTACTTGATATTTTCACAGAGGGTTATTATACTCATCATAGGTAATACATCACCAGGCTCTTTTAGGCTGTAAAATTTATGAGAGATGTATTTGTCAAACTCTGTGAAGGCACTCTGTGGCTTCTTATGCAGGAGTAGTTTTGCTGGAAGTCCAGCAGACAGAGGTCATTTAATAAACTCTTTGATACTAGACAAAATGATATCCTACTGGTACCACCTGGATATATGCTGGAATCAAGTTTAGCTCTACTGGTAGAAACAAGAGTTGAGACAGTGAATAGCCTCCTACATAGAAACGTTTAAATAAAGGTGTTTAGTCAGCATGCTGGTTGATTAGTTGTATTGTCATTCATGATTTGAGAGGACAGGGACTTTAATAACAAAATATTTTAGTAATAATTTATTTTTCAAAACTCTTGGAAAGCAAAATAAGTATTTGAAACTTTTCCATTTTACCTAATGAACAGTCATCCTAACAATGACCTTTCTTGTTCTGCATTGATTACAGTCCTATATAATTTCATGAATTTAAATCCACAGGCTTAGGGCCATTTATGCGATCATTCAGTCTTTGTTTCCTAGGAAACAGACTAGTCAAGAGATGGAAAATGGCCACCCACTTTCTTTGCCACTATTATTTGATCCTGCACTAATCCATGAAATTCATAAGATTCTTTACTTTTTTACTGCTCATATTGGGCTGTGGTTTTAAGGCTGGTTTAGATTCTCATTTTTATTTAATATTTTATTCAATTTTAAAACAGAGTTGTTCATGATATTAAAATGATAATTGCTTACTGATATAATTTATACTGAAATTCCA
The DNA here is from genome assembly GCF_043159975.1 of Macaca nemestrina. Taxonomy (NCBI): domain Eukaryota; kingdom Metazoa; phylum Chordata; class Mammalia; order Primates; family Cercopithecidae; genus Macaca; species Macaca nemestrina. The sequence goes on from NC_092125.1 coordinate 48,962,549, forward strand.
AATACTATTGTAGTGGAAATGAATAACACTATAACATATTTTGTGAAAATTGGTAGGTGATAAAAATATCTAGAGAGGGAGGTATGAAAAATTCATTTCTGAAAAAATGTATTCTAATATTGATTTTCATATGAAATATATATTTTAAATATGTTATTGAAATTACAGAGTTATGGAAATTTACAAATTTATACAGTTATAGAAAATTATAAATTTTCTCATAAAATTTCTCATTTCTCAAATATATAAATAAGCTATATTTATACATACATATGACTGCTTATAATCATAGTGGATCAGAACATTTAGTTTAAAAAAAAGAAAAAAAGCTTGACCTTGATGTTCTTTTTTCATATTTTTTTAGATTTTAGTATTTACATATATTCTTGACCATTTTGAAAAAAAAAAAAATTTACACAGAAATAAACTGCAGATGAGTAGTTATGTAATATTAACTCCACCTAGAAAGCTCGTTCTAAAGATTTCAGCTTATAATTCCACTATCATGTCTATCTAACATACTATAGAGCATATGCTTTTTAAAATTGTTTGTCAATTTCAATATATGGTGGAGAAAAATGCAGTTTCTTGCAAGATATAATCTGAAGGCTAGAAACTGATAATTTTGAAAGGTATCCTGGCCCCTTATTCTGCAGTATACAATGTTCTGTCCAAGAGGACAAGGTTGGATTTCTAGTTAGACAGTAAACAATGCAGTTTGAGGACAAATTGTTTGCTATTCAGATATTATCTGTTTAATTTGTCTTAAAACTGACAGGCTCTGAATAATTGGTACAATTTCCGTAAGCCATTGGTTAAGAAAAGACAGCATTATCTTATGTAAAACTGTGGGTGATGGTATATGGAATTCATACCTTGCATCAAGCCATAAAACAGAGGATTGTGCGATGCATCATTTGGACAGGTATTCTGCTTATATTTTACCTAAAACTATTTTATATACATATTAGTTTTTCTATTCAAGAACATGGTAAACTATTTAGAGAAGAACATTTATTTACACTTCTCTGGATTTCCCTTCTTTGCATCCAAACATGATTGACAAATAACATATAGTTAACAAAAACTATCTTGGTGGGATTATTTATGGAGTGGCATTGTAAAAATGTTGTACATATGATATTTTTGATGAAGCTAATCACACTGCTTGCTTGTAAATATTTACTCATTATAAATTTATGTGAAGAAAATAATTTGGAAGTTTTCTTAGGAGAGACTATTTCTTTGTACTATATAAAATTATAGAATTAAATTTATCTTATTTTTAAAATACTGTTAAAGCAAAGAAGGAAAGGACACATTTTTTACTCTGAAAGCCTAGGATAGAACACCTTATTAATTTTCAACTTAAATTTTACAAACACAAAATTCCAAGTAATCTGTAGCTGGGTTTAAATTTGCACTTACAGAAATAATAAAATAATGTGTTCCTAAAGATTTTGTGCATAAGTGTTTGGAAAATAGAAATAATTTCAGAATATGGCTTTCAGCATTAACTACATAGAATAATCAATATAATTTTACATAAATACTAAAAAGATAACTATGGGTTTTCCTTCATTAAACATAATCAAGTTCAGGTAGAAATACATTTTACCTAATGATTATTGAAAGTGTAAGCTATGAAAAATTGTGGATAACTAACATTCTCCTGATGTATTTCATATATTTTTATTGCTGAGATTATTTTTACATAGATTTTTCTCCCTTCACTTATTTTTATTTAAAAATTTAGGAGGCCGAGGCGGGCGGATCACAAGGTCAGGAGATCGCGACCACGGTGAAACCCCGTCTCTACTAAAAATACAAAAAATTAGCCAGGCGCGGTGGCGGGTGCCTGTAGTCCCAGCTACTTGGGAGGCTGAGGCAGGAGAATGGCAGGAACCCGGGAGGCGGAGCTTGCAGTGAGCCGAGATCGCGCCACTGCACTCCAGCCAGGGGGACAGAGCGAGACTCCGTCTCAAAAAAAAAAAAAAAAAAAAAAAAAAAATTTATATTGTGAAATATATTTAATTTATGGAAGAGTTTCATGCATACTACCAAGAGTTCCTATATAGCTTTAATCCCACTTAATCCCACTTTAATCCTCTATTAACATCTTACATAGCTATGGTATATTTATCAAAACTGAGAAGTTGACATTGATATAATACTAATAACCAAACTATAGGCTATATTATGATTTTAGTTATTTATGCATGGGTTTAAGTCCATATATGCACATAGATCTGTTTTTATTTCTGTATCTATCATTCTCTGTACATATATATTAAATTAAACGTGTGCTCATTCGGCACTCTTCAACCCTAATCCAGAAATACAAGCTTCATTCTAGTCATCCTTCTTGCTTATTTGTCATTTCTTTCTCTAACAATGAGGGACTTGCCTCATATTATGATCATTTACATTTACTTCTTTGTCCAATCATTTTATACATGAGAAGTAGTTTCATAATTACAAACACATACACCTGCAAGAAACAAATTAAACAACTAAAATATCATGTTTATGAATAAATACTAGTGTCTTACAACTTAAAATATTCATCTAGTAAAAATACTGTTTTACAAACTTAAAGTCAGCTTTTTTTTTGCCAAAACCTTCCATGATATTGTCATATGTTTATAATAAAGTTAGATTTTTTCATAGTTTTTGCATTCATTTCTGAATGCCCGCAGTATACATGTTTTTATACAAATTATTTTTATGATTTGAAATTTAATTTTTTATTTCTTATTTATTTTTATGTAACTTTCATTTTAGGTTCAGGGACACATGTGCAACTTTGTTGTATAGGCAAATTGTGTTTCATAGGGGTTTGGTGTACAGATTATTTAGTCACCCAGGTAATAAACATAGAACCCAATAGGTAGTTTTTCTATCCTCACCTTCCTCCTACCCTCCACTCTCAAACAGGTCTGGCATCTGTTGTTCCCTTCTTACGTCCATGTGTAGCCAATGTTTAGTTCTCACTTATAAGTGAGAACATATGGTATTTGGTTTTCTGTTTCTGCATTAGTTTGCTAAAGATAATGGCCTCCAGCTCTATCCATGTTACTGCAGAGGACATGATCTTTATTTATATGGCTGTATAGTATTCCATGGTCCCATATTTTCTTTATCCTGTGTACCAATAATGGGCATCTAGGTTGATCCATGTCTTTATATTGTGAATAGTGGTGTAGTAAGCATATGTATGCATGTGTCTTTATGATATAAGTATTTATGTTCCTTTGGGTGTATACTCAGCAATGAGGTTGCTGAATTGAATGGTAATTCTGTTTTAAGTTCTTTGAGAAACTGTCAAACACCTTTCCTCTGTGGCTAAGCTAATTTACATTTCTTCCAGCAGTGTATAAGCATTCTATTTTTATCCATAGCTTTGCCAGCATCTGCTATTTTTGACTTTTTGATAAAAGCCATTCTGACTGGTATGAGATGGTATTTCATTGTGATTTTGATTTGTATTTCTCTAATAATTAGTGATGTTGAGCATTTGTCATGTGTGTGTTGTGTGCGTGTATATCTTCATGTACCCAATACATGATGGGTCTGTTTGTCTTTACTCACATTGTAAAGGGATTCGTTATTTTTATTTTAGGTTCAGGGACACATATGAAACTTTGTTAAAGTCCTACATTTACTTTTTCTACTTAATATATTTAAGTTCCTTATAGATTTGGAATATTGGACCTTTGTTGAATACATAGTTTGAAAATATTTCTCCTATTCCGTAGGTTGTCTATTTACTCTGTTGATAGTTTCTTTGCTGTGTAGGAGTTCTTTAGTTTAATTAGGTCCCATTGGTCAATTTTTGATTTTGCTGCAATCACTTTTAGTATCATCATCATGAAATCTTTGCCAGGGCCTATGTCCATAATGGCATTTCCTAGGTTATCTTCCAGGGTTTTTACACTTACTGGTTTTACATTTAAGTCCTTCATCCAGTTTTAGTTAATTTTTATGTATGGTGTATGGAAGGGGTTCAGTTTTAGTCTTCCACATATGCTAGACAGTTATCCCAGCACCAGTTAATGAATAGAAAGTCCTTTCCCTATTGTTTGTTTTTTGTCAGTTTTGTCGCAGATAAGATGGTTGTAGATATGCAGCATTATTTCTGGATTCTCTATTCTGTTCCGTTTGTCTATGTGTCTGTTTTTGTATCAGTACCACACTGTTTTGGTTACTGTAGCTTTGTAGTGTAGTTTGAAATTGGGTAAAGTGATGCCTCTGGCTTTGTTCTTTTTGCTTGGCTATGCAGGCTCATTTGTGGTTTCATATGAGCTTATTTTTTTATTATTTTTTTTTTATTTTTTGCTAACTCTGTTCAGAATGTCATTGGTAGTTTGAGATAAATGGTATTGAATGTGTGAATTCCTTTGGGTAGCAAGTCTATTTTAACAAGGTTGACTCTTCCTATCCATGAACATGGAATGTTTTTCCATTTGTTCATGACATCTCTGATTTCTTTCAGCAATGTTTTGTATTTCCTGCTGTAGGGATTTTTCACCTCCCTGGTTAATTGTATTCCTAGGTATTTTATTCTTTTTGTGGCTATTGTTAATAAATTGCATTCTTGATTTGGCTCTCAGCTTGGATGTTGTTGGTATATAGAAAGGCTAAAGGTATTGTATGTTGATTTTTATTCTGAAAGTTTGCTGAAGTAATCAGATCTAGGAGCTTTTTGGAAGAGATTATAGGGTTTCCTAGGTATAGGATCATATTGTCTGAAAACGGAGACAGTTTGACTTCCTCCTTTCCAGTATGGATGACTTTTATTTTTCTATTCTTTCCTGATTGCTCTGACTACAACTTCCAATACTATGTTGAATGGAAGTGGTGAGAGTGGGCATCCTTGTCTTGATCCTGTTCTCAAGCGGAATGCTTCCAGATTTTGCTTCTTCAGTATGATGTTGGCTGTGGGTTTGTCATCGATGACTCTTAAGTTTAGTTTGCTAAAGATGATGCCCTCCAGCTCCATCCATGTTACTGCAGAGGACATGTGTGATGAATTACATTTGCTGATTAGCCTGTGTTGAACCAACCATGCCTTCTGGGGATAAGGTCCACTTGATTGTGGTGGATTAGCTTTTTGTTTTGCTGCTGAATCTGGTTTGTAATTTGTTGAGGATTTTTGCATCAAAGTTCATCAAAGATATTTTTCTGAAGTTTTGTTTTTTGTTGTGCCTCTGCCAGGTTTTTATATCAACGTGATTCTAGCCTCATAGAATGAGTTAGGAAGGAGGTCCTCTTCTCAATTTTTTTGGAATAGTTTTAGTAGGAGTGGTACCAGCTATTATTTTTACAATTTAGTAGAATTTGGCTGTGAGTCCCTCTGGTCTTTGGCTTTTTCTAGTTGGTAGGCTTCTTATTATTGATTCAATTTTGGAACTTATTATTGGTCTGCTCAAGAATTCAGTGTCTTTCTAGTTCAATTTTGGAAGGTTGTATGCTTCCAGGAATTTATTCATTCCTTCTAGGTTTTCTAATGTGTGTGCATAGAAGTCTACATAGTAGTCTGACAGTATTTTGAATTTCTGTGAGGTTAGTGGTAATGTCTCCTTAGCCATTACTGATTATATTCATTCAGATCTTCTCTTTTGTTATCTTTATTTGTCTAGCCAGTACCCTATCTATCTTATTTATCCTTTCAAATAACAATCTCCTGGAATCATTGAGCTTTTGTATAGTTTTTCTAATCTTAGTTTCCTTCAGTTCAGCTCTGATTTTGGTTATTACTTTTATGATAGCTTTGGGGTTGGTTTGCTCTTGCTTCTTTAGTTCTTCTATGGTGATGTTAGATTGTTCATTTGAGAACTTTCTAACTTTTTATGTGTGCATTTAGTGCTAGAACTTTCCTTTATCACTGCTTTAGCTGTGTCCCAGAGATGCTGGTATGTTGTATCTTTGTTTTCATTAGTTTCAAATAATTTCTTAATTTTTGCTCTAATTTTATTGTTTACCCCAAAATTCATTCAGGAGCAGGTTGTTTAATTTTCATGCAATTGTAAGCTTTTACATTATTTCCTTAGTGCTTATTCCTATTTTTATTGTGCTATTGTCTGAGGGGTGGTTGGTATGATTTTGATGTTTTGAATTGATTGTCTAATGGCTGATTATGTGGTTGATTTTAGAGTATATGCCATGTGCAGAGCAGAAGAATGTATATTCTGTTGTTTTGTGTTGGAGAGTTTTGGAGACGTCTATTATATCCATTTGTTCAAGTGCTGAGTTGAAGACCTGAATATCTTTGTGGGTTTTCTGCCTGTATGATCTGTATAATACTGCCAGTGAGGTGTTGACACCTCCCCCAGTTATTGCATGGTCATCTAAGTATCTTTGTAAATATCTAAGAACTTGCTTTATAAATTTGGGTACTCTTGTGTTGTGTGCATATATATTTAGGACAATTGTTATCTTCTACTTGAATTAAACTCTTTACCATTATGTAATGGCCCAAAATCCTTTGTCCTTTCTGATAGTTGTTGGTATACAGTCTATTTTGTTTGAAAATAGAACAGAAATCCCTGCTTTTTTCTGCTTTCTCTTTGTGTACTAAGTCATTCATGAATTGCTATTAAAAATACTAGAGACTTGGTAATTTATAAAGAAAAAGGCTTTAGTCAGACCATGTTTTTGCACACTTTATAGGAAGCATGCTACTGGCATCCTCTTGGATTCTCAGGAGCCTCAGAAAGCTTACAATCATGGAGGAAGGTAAATGGGGAGCAGGCACATTACATCATGAAGTGGGATTAAGAGAGAGAGAGTATTCAGAGGGAGACACCACACACTTTTACATGACCAGATCTTTTGAGAACTCACTATCACAAAGATAGCACTAAGCCATGAGAGGAATCTTCCCCAATGAATCCAGATACCTCCTACCAGGCTCCATTTTCAGTGTGGGAGATTATAATTCAACATGAGTTTTGGGCAAGGATAAATATACACACTATATCAGTTAGCTTTGCAAATTGTTCTCTATTCCTTTACTTTTAACCTGTGGGTGTCATTGTATATGAGACGAGTCTCTTGAAGACAGCATACAGAAAGTTCTTGCTTCTTTATCCAATTTGCCACTCTGTGCTTTTTAATTAGGGCAGTTAGCCTGTTTACATTCAAGGTTAATATTGATATATGCAGATTTGATCCTGCCATATAGTTAGCTGGTTACTATGCAGACTTGATTGTGTGAATGCTTTATAGTGCCAATGGTCTATGCACTGAAGCACGTTTTTGTGGTAGCTAGTAACAGTTTTGGTTTCCATATTTAAGAAACTCTTGTAAAGCAGGTTTGGTGGTAATGAATTCTCTGTGCACTTGTTTGTCTTAAAAGGATCTCATTTCTTCTTTGGCTATAAAATTTTTGATTGGAATTGTTTTCCTTAAGAATGCCGAATATAGGCCCTCAATCTCTTCAGGCTTGTAGGGTTTCTGCTGAAAGGTTCTACTATTAGCTTGACAGAGTTCCCTTTGTAGGTGACATGCTGCTTCTCTTTAGCTGCCTTTAACATGTTTTCTTTCATTTTGACCATGGAGAAACTGATGACTATGTGTCATGAGGATGGTCATCTTGTATAGTATTTTGTAGGGGTTCTCTTCATTTCCTGAATTTGAATGTTGGCCTCTCTAGTGAAGTTAGGAAAATTTTCATAGACAGTAGCCTCAGCTATGTTTTTCCAACTTGCTTTCTTGCTCTCCCTCTCTTTCAGGGATACCAATGAGTAATAGATTTAGTATATTTAAATAATCTCATATTTCTCAAAGGTTTTGTTCACTCCTCTTTTTTTTTTTTCTTTATTTTTGTGAGACTGAATTATTTCAGAGAATTGGTAATCAGGCTCTGCGATTCTTTCCTGAATTTGGTCAACTCTGCTGTTAAAGCCTGTGATGGTATTATTGAATTATTGAAGTAATTTTCTCAGTTCTGTTAGATCAGTTTGTTTCTTTCTTTAAGTTGTCACTTCATCTTTCCTCTCCTGTATTGTTTTATTGTCTTCCTTTGATTCCTTGGATTGAGTTTCAACTTTCTCCTGGATTTCGGTGATCTTCATTCCTATTCAAATTCTGAAATCTGTTTCTGTCATTTCAGGCTTGTTAAGAACCACTTCTGGGAACTAATGCAGTTGTTTAGAGGTGAGAAGACATTCTGGCTTTTTGAGTTGCCAGAGTTCTTGCACTGGTTCTTTCTCATTTGTTGGGGCTGAATTTCCTTCACTCTTTGAAATTATTATAATTTTATTTTATTTTATTTTTTTTTTTTTAAGACAGAGTCTTGCTCTGTCTCCCAGGCTGGAGTGCAGTGGCTGGATCTCGGCTCACTGCAAGCTCCGCCTCCCGGGTTCATGCCATTCTCCTGCCTCAGCCTCCTGAGTAGCTGGGACTACAGGCACCTACCACCTCGCCTGGCTAGGTTTTTTGTATTTTTTAGTAGCGACAGGGTTTCACCGTGTTAGCCAGGATGGTCTCGATCTCCTGACCTCGTGATCTGCCCGTCTCGGCCTCCCAAAGTGCTGGGATTACAGGCTTGAGCCACCGCACCCAGCCTGAAATTATTATAATTTTCATTTGCTAATATCTATCTTCTTTTATGTCCTTGAGAGTTTGATTGTGGTTTAAGGTGAGTTTAGTTGAGTAGCTTCATTTCTGGAATATTTTAGTTGACCAAAGATCATTTCAGCATTCCTAGGCTGCATGTTCTAACACTGAGGATTAGTACCAGGGCCCCAGTTTTGCTCTCTGACCCTCTGAGGTTAGCAACCTGCTGCAATGAAGAGGCTGTGGTGTTCCTGGTCCACTGGCCCCAACACTGCAATGGTTGGTGCTAAAAAGCTAAAGCACTTTGTCGGGGTAGTGGCAGTAGGATCCATGCTCACTTGTGTGTGCCAGCAGCTATGGCTTAAAAAATTATTTTTATGAAGCAAATTTTACTCTCTATGGCATACAGTTTAATGCTTTTTGGCAAAATCATAAAGTCATATTTCTATCACCACAGTTCTATACAGAAGAGTTCGATCATTATGTCATTATTATAAAAATCTGCTTGATAAAATCTTTCTCATTGAATGAGAATAGTATATTTTAATTTAGCCATTACAATATGTTGTTCACTGAGCAATTCTTGAATTAGTAAAAATTCATCTAGAATATGGTCATCTGTAGATTGTCAATTTGAGATTTCAAATGCATACTCAATTTCTCCATTATTATTAAAATCTGGAGATCTGTGTCATTCATCTTCTGATTTATTTACAGATTGTGAAATGTCTTCCTGTGTCAATATGTTTATATTATGAACGGAGAGTGAAAGCTTTGGTTTTTTAAACCTCTAACTTTCAATAGATAATCTTACATTTAGATAAAAAATGGAAGCATATGAACCTGTTAGTTTGCACATATCATGTAATATATCTTTAAGGGACATGGAAGTAACAGATAACATTGATTCCCATCAGGGAGAAATGAGTGGTTAGATATAGGAAAATTTTCACTTTTTAAATCTCCTTGAATATTATGGATTGTTATCATAGGAACATATAGCCTTCTCAAAGTGAACATCTATATGATAAAAGCAATTATATTTCTTTTTAAAGGAAAATATTTGAAGGAATGCTTAAGACAAAATTATAACACTATTGAGTTTCAGGTTCCTTTTTTGGAATTTTGCAGATATGGTACCATTGAATATTATAAAGAAGTTTGAAACCAGCCTGTTTTTTTTCTTAATGGGTGACTTTATCTTTTGATTTCATGTCCAATGGATTCTCTCCTTATCTTTAATGTTTCACAACTTTATTATGCCCTGTCTTGATGTTGCTCTTTCTGGGTCAGTATTTGCTGGGACACAGTGTACCATTTTGAACTATGTACAAGCTGTTCTAGTTAGGATTCAGACTTTAACAGAGAAATCTGAAGGTACTGTGGTCAAAGGAAGATTGAGGTTTAATTCTATTTCAAATATCAGTACATAGAAAATATGTGAGTTAATTTTCAGAAGGTCACCTAAGCACCAGGTCCCTTCAATATTATTGTTCTGGAATCTCTTAAAATACTGAAGCTGGCTGAATTTTATATCTGCATTCCAGCCTAAGGGAGGAAAGCAGTCTTTCTTTTTTTGTAAGTAATATATTTCCATGATAAGGATTTTAGTTATTTGGCCACACTAAGTCACAAGAGAAGCTGGGAAATGTAGTTTCTGGATGGGTACTCCTGGTCCCTGTAAAATACCAGTTAATGTTTATGCTGAATCTCTTTTGCTAACTTTCCATTTTTATTGCTTTTTAAAAAATTTTGGTTACTTATTTATTTTTGTTTCTTTCTTGTAATTCTGTATTTTATAATGTTTACTATACCATCTGTCTCCTCTACTTAAAAGTAGACCTTATATCTATAATAGTTTCATATTCTCTATGTTCCATATACTCTGCTTCCTGCTAAGTGTCAAATATTCTCCTACTAATGTCCAAAAGAGGACTGTTGGTTTTACTCCTAAGTGTGTGATACTCACTTATTTTGATCAGGTGAGTGCCATTGAATTTTCAATGATACCTGTGATTATTAGCATCCTCTGTTAGCCATTTTTCACATCCTTCTTTGGAGATGACTACATATAGCACTACCCTCTTACATACTGTGTTTCAGGTTATAGATGTCTCCTCATTTTTTCAAATGGTATATTCAAGAGTGTTTTAAATTTTTCTCATTAGTATATTATGCTATTGAAGAAGAGAAAGTCCAGTGATGTATTACTATGCCATTTTAAATCTGAAAATTTTATACTCTACATGTTTGTTTAGTTCTCATATGTTTAATAATCTACTATAAAATTTTACAAGATATTATAATATAGCTAAACTGACTCTAGTTTTAAGAAGCATTTAAGTGTTATGGAAGTGAATGGAGGAACAAAGGTTTACAATATTTTACTGTATAAAATATTTATTAAAGGTACACTTAAGTCTGTTGCCAATTTAAGTTTGACATAGTATTAAATGGTGTCCTGAAGAATCACTCTAGATAGCACAAGAAGCAAAGAGGAATAGGCTTGAGAATTCCTCATTTTAATTTAAAGTACTCGTTAATATTACATGATTGAATTTATTGAGTAAAATGCCAATTAGTATCAGAATAAAATTACTTGAAAAGGGAGTTTTATGGGTATATGCAATGGCAAAATTCGTAACTGAAATTTATAATTTTGACATAAGGAGTAGTTTGTAAATACCTTTGGGAAGTAAGTTTTGGACAAAATTAAATGCAGGCAGTTCTGAGAAGTTAAGAAAATGGTGAGATTTTGTGAAATACCCACATATATGACACTGGAAATCTAGTAAATATATTGGAGTGAGAATTAATGACATGCAGTCTCTTTCTTTGGTCTAAAAGTTCTCTATGATACCCTCATAATTGTTGTTACTGTTTTCCTTGAGAAAGCATCTTTTACCATTTTGTCACTGACAGACAAACAAAAAACTAATGAATGTAACTCAAGGTCATTTCCAGAGACTCAAGGAAAAAATAAGATTATTTATTTTTCCTACAGTATTAATGAAATTACTGCAGCAGTGTACTTTGGCACTGATTTTTTTTTTAATTTAATTCTGGGAAACCTTTTTGATAACATACTACAGTTAAAGGTAAACTGGCAGATGTTACCTGGTTATTCAAGAATAGCTACTCGTATACTCTGAATTAATGCTTAACTTTCTTCTGGAGCTTTTCGACAATGCTTGTTATTATCTGAACCATGAGCCGTGAGTTGTGGAGCTTACCTACGTTATAATGCACAACCTGTTAACAAAATTATCCCTGTCAGAGGCATCTGAACCAGGGCAACTTCATCTTGAATAGGGGCTAGGTAAAATAAGGCTGAGACTTGCTGGGCTGCATTCCTAGAAGGATAGGCATTCTCAGTCGCAGAATGACATAGGATGTTGCAGAAGATACAGGTCATAAAGACCTTACTGATAACAAAGTTTGCGGTAAAGAAGCTGGCCAAAACCCACCAAAATCAAGATAGTGACCAGAGTGACCTCTGGGTGTTCTCACTGCTCAATATGCACTAATTATAATGCATTAGCATGCTAAGAGACACACCTACCAGCACCATGACAATTTACAAATGCCATGGAAATGTCAGGAAGGTATCCCATATGGTCTAAAAAGGGGAGAAACACTCAGTTCCGGGAACTGCCCACCTCTTTCATGGTAAGCTCCTGAATAATCCACCCCTTGTTTAATATATAATCAAGAAAAAAATCATAAAAATGGGCAACCAGCTGCCCTCAGGGTTGCTTAGACTGTAGAGTAGCCATTCTTTCATTCTTTTACTGTCTTGACACACTTGTTTTCACTTTACTCTGAAAAAGTAACTTGCATGAGATCCAGGAACTCTCTGTTGGGGTCTGGATTGGGATCCCTTTCTGGTAACATTCCCATTGAATGAACTGAAAAGGACAATGATTTGTTTAAATTCTTTATAAATTCTGGATATAAGACCTTTGTCAGATGCATAGTTAGTGAATATTTTCTCTCATTTTGTAGGTTGTCTGCTTATTTATAGTCTCTTTTGCTGTGCAGAAGTGCTTTAGGTTCCAATTGTCAATTTCTGTTTTTGTTGCAATAGCTTTTGAGGAATTAGTTATGAATTATTTGACAAGTCTGATGTCAAGAAGTATATTTCCTAGGTTTTCTCCTAGGATGCTTATAGTTTGAGGTCTTACATTTAAATCTTTAATCCATCTTGAGTTAATTTTTGTATATAGTGAATGATATGGGTTTAGTTTCATTCTCCTGCATATGGTTAGCAAGTTTTCCCCACACTATTTTTTGAATGGAGAGTCCTTTCCCCGTTGCTTGGTTTTGTCAGCCTTGTCTAAGATGAGATTGTTGTAGGTATGTGGCTGTATTTCAGAGATTTTTATTCTGTTGTATTGGTGTATATGTCCGTTTTTATACCAATACCATGCTATTTTGGTAACTATAGCCTTACAGTATATTTTGATGTAGAGAAGTGTGATGCTTCTGGCTTTGTTCTTTTTGTTTAGGATTTCTTTGGCTCAAATCAACCAGCTAAAAACCAAATAGCTCCTTTAACGATGGACAGAGAACATAAACAGATATTTCTCGGAAGAAGACATCCAAGTGTCCAAAAAACATTAAAAATGCTCAGCATCACTAACCATCAGAGAAATACATATCAAAACGACAATGAGATACCTTCTCACACCAGTCAGAATGGCTATTATCAAAAAGTTAAAAGACAACAGATGCTGGCAATGCTGCTAAAAAAAAAAAAAAAGAGAGAGAGAGAGAAAGAGAGAGAGAGAGAGAGATGCTTATACCCGATAAGTGGAAATGAAAATTAGTCTAGTCACTGTGAAAAGCAGTTTGGAGATTGTTCAAAGGACGTAAAACAGACGAACCATTCAACCCAGCATTCCCATTACTGTGTATACCCAAAGGGAAAAATATTATTATATCAAAAAGACACATGTACTTGTATATTCATTGCTATGCTATTCACAATAGCAAGGACATGGAATCAACCAGGTTCACAATAGCAATAACATGGAATCAACGTAGGTTCCCATTAATGGTGGACTGGATAAAGGAAATGTGGTACATACATACCACCAAATAATATGCATCCATAAAAAATAATGAAATCATGTCCTTTGCAGGAAGGTTGATGGAGCCTGAGGTCATAATGTTAAGTGAATTAACCCAGGAACAGAAAACCAAATGCCACATGGTCTCACTTGTAAGTGAGAGCTAAAAGTTGAGCACATATAGACATAAAACAGGAACAATAGGTATGTAGACTACTAAAGGCAGAAGTGTATGGAAAACCTACCTTTGGGGCACTATCCTTCCTACCTAGGTGCAAAACACCCATGTAAAAATCCGGCTTATGTATCCTGTATCTAAAATACAAATTGATTTTTTTTAAATAAAGGAGAATGAGAAACAAAAGGTAAACAGAGAGTGATCATTAAGAGTATAAACTCTGAGACCTACCAACCCAATTTCAAATTCAATGCTGCCATTAGCTTAGGAAAGTTATCTAATCTCTATTCTTCAGTTTATTCACCCCAATTTGGCAGCTGTTGGCAATGCTTTCTACCTCAAAGAGTTATCATTAGAATTACAAGAGTTAATATATATCAAGTACTTAGAATAGTACTTGGCATATTGTACCAGAATTTTTGTCATTATTATCTACTATGTGTCCTATTTATTCAATGTAATATTTGGACCAAATCAAACCTGTGAAACTTTGGAATGAGAATGTGTGCTAGTATACTAGTAATAAAAAGTATTATGTGTGTATGTACATATATATCTGTGATATATATATATACACACACACACACACACACACACTTATCCACATATGCACACACTTATAGAAATAAGGAACAGAAAACCACTTTTATAAAATAAATTTAAAATGTATATTCAAACTTTTTTTGCCATAGGTATAAAATCTTAGAACTAATAATAGCATTTAAAAACAAAACATGGAGGGAATGTGTTGAGAGAATAGATAGATTTCTGTTCAGTTTTTCAAAATTAATTTGAAAACTTTTTATAGGTTAGTAAAAAGTAGAGGACTTATTTTGTCTTGCAATTCAAACACACCTACTACTTTCTTAAATTTTGAGATTACATGTATTTTATTTAGTCAAAACTCTCAAACAAAATCTTCACACAAAGATGCTAAATAAATCAAACATTTCTGAATTAACCACCAATGGTACATGTTTTTGCTTACCAGTAACAAAAACAAGAAATAACAACAGTTCAAAAGAAGGAGGAGGTTTTCTTTCTCTTTTTCCAATAAAGAATTAGTTTAGTGGAGGGCAACCAAGAACTAGATTCTATATTCCCTTCTTTCTGCTTCTCCTTTCTTAGCAGGTGACTCCCACCTAAAAATCATTTCATTATGCCAAAGACCTGCTGAAGTTCTATCCAACATGTCCTTGGTACAGACATAGAGTAGATAGAAAAGGAGGCAGGACAAAAGGGCTTCTATGATGTTGAGCTCCTAATAAGAAGATTTCCCATAATTTCTAAACCAAAACTTCATGTGCATTTCATTGACCTCCTTTAGCTTTAAAGGAGGCTGGAAAGGTTATTATTTAGATAGGCCTATTTTCGTGCATAATAAAAATCAGTTACATGTCTTTTTCTCCACACATCTGATACTGTCTTGAAAGAAATGCCTCCCATGGTATCTGTCCAGAAAAATCTTCTCCTGATACCACACGCTGCCCGTGGTGAATATGATTTTAATTTTCTATGAGTAATTTTACCTATTTTTGCCATCTTTCTTTTTATTTTTTCCAGTTGTTGAGGTACATGTGTTAGTTTGTGTATTATTGTGCATGATAAATAAAATGCCTAAGAGCTTAACTATGTTAGGTAATATAATAAGTGAATTTTTTTCCCACAAAAAAATAGTAAATATTAAGGCACTTAGATATTCGGTATATATTTATTGAATTTGAATTAATCAATTAATGCTAATGCTTTACATTAAAAACCTGGCTTTTTTTCAGTGACAATACATATTTATTTCTAACTTGAAAGTGAATATATGAGACTGTGTTTTCATCTGAACAAATTTCCAAGCATATATTAACCAGTTAAGCAATTCTGACCATTCCCTTCTCTCCACGACTAAATTTATTTTAGAACAAGTTTTGAGTTCCTTTTGAATGTGACTGATGTTAGAAGTTTGAATCTATATAGAGAGCTTTCTTGGAAAGAAGGACATTTTTAGTATGTCCTTTATAGTGATGAATATCTTTTAAAAAAAACATTTGTCATAAGTTAGCTAAATTATTATATTCCATCTTAGAGAAATGTCATGCTGAAGTGATTTTTTTTAAATGAAGTCATTTCTTAGATATCTGTGCAGAACTTATTTTCAGTGACTAAAATTTTCAAAAGTATTCATTCCAGAAATGACCCAAACTCCTTTGAATAAAAATTACTAAAATCTCACTAGCTGGGAACGTGCATTCATTTTAAAAGTGATCATAAATGTGTGAGGCAGTTTTCTACCTGACAGGAGATAAAAACAGATTAGTGAGCAGAGATCAGATCATGCAGGGCATTGCAAGCAATATTAGACATTTTTTAAAACTTTAACTGAAAGAGAAGAAGCAGCTTCTGAAGAACTTGATAAAGGGAAATTATACAATCATATATCCATTTTTAAAATGGATAAGTTAAGGTACAATTTGAAGACTAGACTAGGAGTAAAGAATAGATTTCGTTTATCCAGCTGGAAGTGTGTTACTATAATCCAGAAAATAGACGATTGTATTAGGATAGTGAAGCGAGGGTGAAAAGCTGTTTAATTAAAGGTTGAAATAAATATACTTACAGATTCAATAGAAGCAGGAGGCAACACAAATTACTCTCAGATTTCAAGTTTGAGCAAATGCGTAATGAGCATTGCCATTTTGTGAGTATACAGAACTAAAAGAGAAGATGCTGGGAAATATATAATGTATATATTTCAGACATTCCAAATTTGAGATGCTTGAAGATATTTGGGTAAAAATATACATTATTATGTGGCTAAAAATATCCATAACTCAAAAAAAGAAGACAGGAAAAATAGATCAAATGTTGCATACCTATAGGTTAATTAAAACTGTTAAACATATGAGATCATGTTGTATGGATGAAGAAGAGACCTGAGACAAAATTCTGTAAATTGCATACATTTCTGAAGAAGTCAACAGAAAAGACTGAGAAGAACCAGTCAAATACAGAAAGGGCAAACTTAGAAAGGGTGATATCTTTGAAGATATGAAAAGAGGGTCATTCTAAAAGGGAAGTCATTTCAAAGATTTCATAGTATTTGCTTGAGACTTAGAAGTTTCAAGTTTATTAGATTATCTAATGATGAACTCAGAATGAGCCACCTCAGTAAAGTGTTTGGGTATGAAAATAGCTGGGAATAGATTATGAAGTAAAAATATATATATATAAACAGTTGTGAACAATCTATTCCCAGAAATTTGTTGTTGAATTAAAAAAATGGAAAAATAATTTAAAAGTGACATGAACACAAAGGAGAGTATTTTAAAGTGATCGAGAAATGAGAATTTTAAGTGCTGGTAAAATATAATCAGTAGAGAGGAAATATTATGAGGTGAAGTTGGAAGAAATATGATTTATGACAAAATTCCCTGATAATGTGGATGGGAATAAAATCACAAACAGGTTTTGATAGTAAGACAATATCACTTCAAAAAATATTTAGGGGCCAGGTATAGTGGTTCATGCCTGCAGTTCCAGCACTTTGGGAGGCCAAGGCAGGCAGATTACCTGACATCAAGAGTTCAAGACCAACCTGGCCAACATGGCAAAACGTCGTCTCTACTAAAAATACCAAAATTAGTCGAGTGCAGTGGCACATGCCTGCAATCCCAGCTACTTGGGAGGCTGAGGAAGGAAAATAACTTGAGTCTAAGAGGCAGAGGTTGTAGAAAGCCGAGATCATGCTAGTGAACTCCAAGCAAGACCGTCTCAAAGATATATTTCATAATTTTGTATGTGTATACACACACACACACACACACACATAATGTATCTTATTTGTATAATGAGCTATATTCCTCTGGGTAGATATCCAGTAGTGGGATTACTAAAAAGTAGTTCTTTTTCATTTCTTTAAGGAATCTCCACACTGTCTTCCATAGATAGTGACTGTACTAGTTTACATTCCCACCAGCAACGTAGGCCTTGTTTACCGCATCTACAGCAACATATACTATTATTTGATTTTTTGATTATAGCCATTCTTGCAGGAGTAAGGTGGTGCCACATAGTGGTTTTGATTTGCATTTCCCTGATCATTAGTGATGTTGAGCCTTTTTTCATGTTTGTTGGCCATTTTCACATCTTCTTTTGAGAATTGTCTATTCATGTCCGTAGCCCACTTTTTGATGGGATTGTTTGTTTTTTTCTTGCTAATTTCTTTGAGTTTCTTGTAGATTTTGGATATTTCTCCTTTGTCCAATGAATATTTGTCCTTCATCCGATCTATAGATTGTGAATATTTTTTCCCACTCTGTGGGTTGTCTGTTTACTCTGCTGACTATGCATTTTGCCATGCAAAAGTTCTTTAGTTTAATTAAGTCCCAGCTATTTAACTTTGTTTTTATCTCATTTGCTTTTGGGTTCTTGGTTATGAAATCCTTGACTAAGCCAATGTGTAAAAGGGTTTTTCCAAGGTTATCTTCTAGAATTTTCATACTTTCAGAGACTTGCACATGCATGTTTATAGCAGTAAAATTCACAATTGCAAAAATGTGGAACGAATCCAAATGCTCAACAATGAATGAATGGATAAACTGTGGTGCTGAATATATATTATATATATATATAATAAATAATATATATATTACATATATATAACAAACTATATATATATAAAAAACTATATGTATATATATATAGTTTGTTTTTCCATTCCTGGATTACTTCACTTAGAACAATAGTTTTTAATCTCATCCAGGTTTCTGCAAATGACATTAATATTTTCCTTTTTATGGCTGAGTAGTATTCTATAATTATATATATATCATATATATTTCATCCTATATATATTCCATCATTATATATATGATGGAATCATTATATATACAATATCATTATATTATATATAATTATTATATAATTGTATTTTATATATAATCATTCCATCATTATATATATATTTCATCATATATATATATTCCATCATTATGTATGTTGGAACACTACTCAGCCATAAAAAAGGAAACCACTAACGGCATTTGCAGAAACCTGGGTGAGATTTAAAAATATTGTTCTAAGTGAAGTAATCCAGGAATGGAAAAACAAACATTTTATGTTCTCATTCATAAGTGGGAGCTAAGCTATGAGGATGCAAAAGCATTAAGAATGACACAATGGGCCGGGCGCGGGGGTTCATGTCTGTAATCCCAGCATTTTGGGGGGCGGAAGTGGGCAGATCACGAGGTCAGAAGGTCGAGACCATCCTGGCTAACATGGTGAAACCCCATCTCTACTAAAAATACAAAAAAATTAGCCGGGTGTGGTGGCGGGCGCCTGTGGTCCCGGCTACTCTGGAGGCTGAGGCAGGAAAATGGCGCGAACCTGGGCGGCGGAGCTTGCAGTGATCCCAGATACTGCCACTGCATTCCAGCCTGGGTGACAGAGCAAGACTCCATCTCTAAATAAATAAGTAAATACATACATAAATAAATAAATAACACAATGGACTTTGGGACTCAGGGGAAAAGGTGGAAAAGAGGCGAGGGATAAAAGACTACACATTTGGTGCAGTGTACATTGCTTGGGTGATGGGTGCATTAAAATCTCAGAAATCACCATTAAAGAACTTACTCATGTAACCAAACACCACTTGTTTCCAGTAACATACGGAAATAAAAAATACAAAATATTAAGGAAAGGTTTAGATGAAATACATCATTAAATGTTGTTAAAGTTGAGGGATTAAGTAAATCTTTGGAAATTTACATGTAAAAGAACTGAGAGAAGAAGAGAAAGATTTAAAATATCTAAACAGGAGCCTGGGGAAATGATTTTATCAGGTTCCTGCATTACAATGGCTTTGTAATTTTAAAAGTTCCATTGATCATGACATCAATTTATAATGGTCCAAATATTCCCGACTCAGATATTCTCTAGAAGTTGTCATTAGTCAGCCTAAGTGCTTGGACCAGTCTTATGGGGTTTACCCAGAGACTGGATAAGGGGTAAACATGGGATATTTGCATTATAGAGGGAGCTGTGAAGACAAATTGGTGGCTGATGCATTATGAGAAAATCCAGAGGAAACCAGAGGTCTCACTTATTTCAAGAACAGTATTTTAAATGAGGAAGTGTGATCAGAGAAATATCTGATTTTTGGGGTAGGAATACTTTACATAAAAACAAGTTCAACATGTAACCATAGGGATGTATATCATCACCAACCAAGAACAAGTGCACTATTCTTGTAGGAAGGAAAACTATAAGCTAGATACTGTAGACAATTAGGAGGAATGATGAATTTTATACAAAACAGATACTCTGAGGAAGGGGAAGAAAGTTTTGAAGAAAATTGTATTACATCATAGCAAAAGCAAGAGTTTACTGATTCACTAGTTAGTATAAAATTCTGTTTTTGAGGGGGAGAAATAAAAATTGAAGAAAAAATGGCAATGGAGAAAAGAAACAATGACCTTTAATAATGAATTTAAAGTTAGGAGATTTTGGAAAAATTTGTTTCCTCATTTGGGGGCTCTAATAAAAGTAGCACTTTAGGGAGGGACTAGACTTCTCTATATAATTCTATATGGTGGATCCATGTTCTTTTACAACTTGTTTTCGATAATACATCTAACAAGCATTATAACTTCCTACCTTATATTCTGATGACTGTTCCTCTGCTTTGAATAGATAATAATAAATCTTAAATGTAATGTGAATTGAAAATGTGATTTAAGAAAAACTCCAGGGATATGATAATGTTTGCATTCCAAAGGCATTCCATGCAGAAGAAATGTTAAAAACCAGCATTCTAATATTATAATAATTCATGGATTTTATTTTCTTTTTAAAATTGTATTTATTTTTAATTTTTAAATTTATTTTATTTAATTTATTTCAGTGGGATTTGGGGGGACAGGTGGTGTTTGGTTACATGAATAAGTTCTTTAGTAGTGATTTCTGAGATTTTTGTGCACCCATCATTCGTATAGCCTTGTATCCTTCACCCCCCCACACTTTCCCCTGAGTCCCCAGTGTCCATTATGTTATCCTTATGTCTTTGCATCTTCATAGCTTAGCTCCCACTTATGAGTGAGAACATACAATGTTTGGTTTTTCACTCCTGAGTTACTGCACTTAGAATAATGGTCTCCAATTCCATCCAGATGGCTGCAAATGATATTATTTTGTTCCTTTTTTGGTTGAGTAGTTTTTTCATGGGGTGTGTGTGTGTGTGTGTGTGTGTGTGTGTGTATTTTGGGGTATATATATACACACACAACATGTATATATATTTGGGGGTGTGTGTGTGTATATATATATGAATATAAATATATTCATAATTTATTTATCTACTCATTGATTGATGGACTTTTGGGCTGGTTCCACATTTTTGCATTTGTGAATTGAGCTGCTATAAACATGCGTGGGCAAGTATATTTTTTATATAATGGCCTCTTTTTCTCTGGGTAGAAACCCAGTAATGAGACTGCTGGATCAAATAGCAATTCTACTTTTAGTAATTTAAGGAATCTCCACACTGTGTTCCACAGATAGTGGTTGTCCTAGTTTAGATTCTCACCAGCAGTGTAAAAGTCACTGTTGGCTCTCTTGGTCATTGTTGGCTCCCTTTCACCACATCTGCACCAACATCTATTATTTTTTGATTATGGTCATTCTTGCAGGAGTAAGATGGTATCACCTTGTGGTTTGATTTGCAATTCCCTCATCATTAGTGATGTTGAGCATTTTTTCATATGTTTGTTGGTCATTTGTATCTCTTCTTTTGATAATTGTCTATTCATATCCATAGCCTACTTTGTGATGGAATTGTTTGTTTTGTTCTTGCTGATTTGATTGAGTTCCTTGTAGATTCTGGATATTAGTCTTTTGACAGATGTGTAGATTGTGAAGATACACTCATACTCTGTGGGTTGTCTGTTTACTCTGCTAACTGTTTCTTTTGCTGTGCAAAAGCTTCTTAGTTTAATTAAGTCCCATCTATTGTCCCATCTTTGTTTTTGTTGCATTTGCTTCTGGGTTCTCGGTCATGAAGTCCTTGACTAAGCCAATGCCTAGAAGTGTTTTCTGATGTTATCTTCTAGAATTTTTATGGTTTCAGGTCTTAGATTTAAGACTTTGCTCCATTTTGAGTTTATTTTTGTATAAAGTGAGAGATGAGAATACAGTTTCATTCTACATGTGGCTTGCCAATTATCCCAACATCATTTGTTGAATAGGGTGTCCTTTCCCCACATTACATTTTTGTTTATTTTGTCGAAGATCAGTCATCTTAGGTATTGGCTTTATTTCTGGATTCCCCATTCTGTTCCATTGGTCTATGTGCCTATCTTTATACCAGTACCATGTTGTTTAGGTGACTATGACCTTACAGTATAGTTTCAAGTCAGGTAATCTTGATGCCTCCAGATTTGTTCTTTTTGTTTAGTCTTGCTTTGGCTATGTGGGGTCTTTTTTTTTTGTTCCATATGAATTTTAGGATTGTTTTTTCTAGTACTGTGAAGAATGATGGTGGTATTTTAATGGAAATTGCCTTGAATTTGTACCTCGCTTTTGGAAGTATGGTCATTTTCACAATATTGACTCTACTCATCCATGAGCATGAGATGTGTCTTTATTTGTTTATGTAATCTATAATTGCTTTTAGCAGTGTTTTGTCGTTATTCTTGTAGAAGTCTTTCACCTCTTAGGTTAGGTGTATTCATAAGCATTTTTTTTATTTATTTATTTATTTATTTATTTATTTATTTATTTTTACTGCTTTTGTAAAAGGAGTTGAGTTCTTTATTTGATTCTCAGCTTGGTCACTTCTGGTGTATAGCAGAGTCACTGATTTGTGTACATTAATTTTGTATGCTGAAACTTTGCTGAATTCATTTATCAGTTCTAGGTACTTTTTGGAGGATTCTTTAGGGTTTTCTAGATATTACAAATGACATCACAGAAATACAAAAGATCACTCAAGGCTACTATGAACACCTTTGTGCACATAAACTAGAAAACCAAAAGGAGTTGAATCAACTCCTTTAAATATACAACCTTCCTAGATTAAATGTGGAAGAAATAGAAACTTTGACCAGACCAAAAATAATCAGCATGATTGAAATGGTGATAAAATAAATGCCAACAAAAACAAGTCCAGGACCAAATGAATTTACAGCTGAATTCTATCAGACATTCAAAGAAGAATTGATACCAATCCTACTGACACCATTTCACAATATAGAGAAAGAGTGAATCCTCCCAAAATAATTCCTTGAAGTCAGTATCACCCTAATACCAAAACCAGAAAAGGACATAACAAAAATAAAGAAAATTACAGACCAATATCCTTGATGAATATAGATGCAAAATTTTTTAACAAAATACTAGCTAACTGAATTAAGCAGCATATCGAAAAGATAATCCCTCATGATCAAATGGATTTCATACCAGGGATGCAGGGATGGTTTAAGATAAGCAAGTCAATAAATGTGATACACCACATAAACAGAATTAAAAGCAAAAATCATATGATCACCTCAATAGATGCAGAAACAGCATTTGGCAAAGCCAGCATCTCTTTATGACTAAAACCTTCAGAAAAATTGACATAGAAGGGGCATAATTTAATGTAGTAAAATCCATCTATAGCAAATCCGTGGCCAACACTATACTGAATAGGGAAAAGGTGAAGACATTCCCCCTGAGAACTGTAACAAGACAAGGATGCCCACTCTCACCACTTCTATTCGTCATCGTACTGGAAGTCTTAGCCAGAGCAATCAGGCAAGAGAAAGAAATAAACAGCATCCAGGTCGGTAAAGAGGAACTCAAACTGTCACTGAATTTTCTTTTCTTATCCGATTTGTTTCACTGGGAATGTCTTCACAATAACTGACTTATTCCTTTGAGGTTCAAGTACTAACATATACCTAAAGTCTTCCTTAAACTCTGTGTGTGTGTGTGTGTGTGTGTGTGTGTGTGTGTGTGTGTGTGTATGCAGCATATATTTGGGCAGAATAGATACACATTGGTAAATATATATACATGCTGGTAAATATCTATCTATCTATATATGTATATTTCAAAGTATCTCTTTTGTGGTACCCTTCATCTATTCGACACTTAGCAGACCCCATCTGGTGCTTTGTGTAGTATAGATACAAATAAAACATAAATAAGAGACACTTAGCCAACCCTACCTGGTGCTTTGTTTAATATAGATACAAATAAAATATAAATGAGAGATTTAGATTCAGGCAGATATTCTTTGGTGGTGACTAAACTTGTCATTGTGTCTAGTTGTTCCAGTGCTCTAAATTTAGTTTTGAGATCTGCAAAATAAAGACCATATATATTGTTTCAATATTCAAATGAAGTATCATATGAAATATGGAATAAATGCTAGTTCCTTCCTAGAGATATTTGGAGAGCAGAAATTGGCAAAAGCAAATACTGTAATATTTGTATCTATTGTATATCATTAATATACAATATTCACTGTGTTCATAAATATAGAAAATACATATTTTTTTATTTTATGTATATTTTCTACACTCAGAGCATTGAAGTTGTTTATTTACAGTAATATTGGCATATAATCTTTGTTCAATCCTATGTGTTCTGGTGATGTATGGATGACAACAAAATTCAACGTTTATAACACAGATGTAATAAATAAATAAATGGAATAGCACAAATAAAATAAATAAATAGGATGACAATGTAAATAGATCTATGATAAATAGCACCCTTGAGAAATAGTAGCAGTGGTTAATTTTAATTGGCTTCTTTACACAGATCACCTAAATTCCAAGAGGTGGGTGTAGTATGTAGAATTTAATACAATTATATTAACATTGGAAATTTTTAAAAAGCATATGCAGATATGGGGAGATCCTGGTGTTCTATTGAACATACATTGAAAAATGCTGTGTGTAAAGAAGTTGGGAAACAAAATATTCAATAAAAGTCAAGGATTTTTAAGAGTTCGGGGATGATCTAGTTCAGTGTTCTCAAACATTTCCACCTACTGTTCCACACTTCATGTGCATGACACATTTGTTTTAGTAATATGTTTTATTACCCACAGTGGTTTTCCAGTGTTCATCTGGATGAGAATCTCTGATCTTGCTAAACCTCATTTTACAGAAGCTCAATAATTGAGGAACTTTTCCAAAGTCACATCATAATATGTGACTGAGTTTAGGGTGCAACACAGGTATACTAAATTATAATTTAGAGTTCCTAATATTACCTTTGTGTTCTTCCTGTTTCTAATTACAATCACTATACAATTTGTATCTCTTAATGTTGTCTGGTAACTTGACTGTTTTTCATCATTTGAACTCTTGTAGCTGATTCTGATTGGCACTTGAGAATGGTGTCTATGCAAATCAACTGGTGAATGCAATGCTTTATATGAAGATCTAGATAATGTAACTATGAAGAAAATGGGTTTACCCTTCTGAGAATATGGAAATCCATAGGCATTGTTTTAAATTCTGGATGAAGCAGAGCATTACAGAAAAACTAAAATATATTCAAAGTGGTTTGTCTAGAATGGGAAAGAGTTTGAAAACACTAAATAGTGAAGGATTTGAGGATCTTTAACCTGGAGAAAAAAATAATTTGGAAGATACATGATAAAATGGTTTATAATTATTAGGATGTTTTCAGCATCCCAGAAGCTCCTAAATTTTGATGAGTTTTAAAGTGTGGATACAAGTTTGAAGTACATATTCATTTACTTAGTGGGTAGAATTAAAATCAAAATGTGGAAGATAGAAGGAAAAAAGATTTTGACTGATTGCCCTTGGATCATATTAGAATTGCCCTCAAAATATAATGGGTTGATTTTACAAAGAGATTTCTCTGACTGAAATATAAAACTAATTAACAGTAAGAGAGGAATTACAGATGTGAACCTGATTAGTCATACCAGGACCATAATGTTCCCTCAAGTTTCTGGGAATCTAGTATGCTATTCTTAATAAGAGAACATTTTGGCATGTCAAATCTTGTAAAATGTATTACTAAACTAATGTTAAACTCTACTCACTTTGAAACCCATCTTTTAATACTGTCACCTAATAATTTCTCAATATATTTTTTTCCATATCACTTGAGCTCTCATCTTACTGGGAACTGTTCCCTATTTAAAGAGCATTGGCCAAATGAAATGCTTACCAAATCACAACACTAATCATTTTATCTTGTGCTATAATTTAACTTTAAACATTTCATCTGCTAGTTTTTACTTGTCAAGTTACATAATTCTACTTTGAATATATTTAAGATATTATATTTTGCTTTTTGCTGTTTCCTTGTTAAATATTTTCCATCAAGAATGAAATTGGATAGAAAAAAAAAAAACCTATAAACTATGCCTAATATAAGGTGCTTTTGAGTGATCTGCACTTCAAATCAGGGTAACCATAAATCTTCCACATCCTGACTGAAACCAATGGATATATATTAGGTGATAACACTGGAGTATAATGGAAAATGCACTGAATTTAGATTCAGGCAGGGATTACTTGACAGTGACTAAACTTGTCATTAGGTCTAGTTGCTTTAGTGTTCTAATTTAGTTTTGATATCTGCAAAATAAAGACAATATGTATGGTTGCTGGACGGATCCTGCAATAGTCTCTTAATAAATGACCACTCACTTCACACAGACTTTAAAGGTGTTTCAGAGACATAAACCTGAACCTGTTATTCTTAGATTTAGCTGTTCAGTGACCATATTAGTCCATTTTTACACTGCTGATAAAGACATAACTGATACTTGAGAATTAAAAAAAGAAAGAGGTTTAATGGTCTCACTGTTCCATGTGGCTAGGGAGGCCTCATAATCATGGCAGAAGGTGAGAGGCATGTGTCACATGGTGGCAGACAAGAAAAGAACTTCTCATAGGTGATTGGATTAGAGAAGTGCTTTTAACATTGCTTCAATGACTCACTCAGATGCTCCAAAAAATATTGTTAGGGGGAGAGACAAAATGGCTAACTAGACCCAGCCAGGAAGTGCTGTTCTCTCTGAGAGAAACACACATATCGAGTAAATCCACACACTTTGAACAGATCTTCAGAGTGAAAAAGAGTCCATACAGAAGCAATGCAGACACTGAGGCTGAAGAGGGAGGAAGCTAGGAACTCTGCATGATGTTGCTAAATGTCAGGGCTAGTTCCCAGCCCTGAATGACTCCTAGGGAAAGAGTGAGTGAAGGGAAGGGATGGCAGGGCAGCCCACCCTCACCACAGATCTCTGGGAGTCTAGCTATAGGAAATTCCATGTCCTCCCAAGATATTTCAACTGGCTGGGTGATCTGCCTGGAGGGGAGGCAGAGACAGAGTTCCAAGTTTCACGGAGCCCAGGGGCTTTTGTGCACGGGGAAGTTACAGTGGAATGTGGCCAAAGATACCTAACCCCCAATACTTCCCGTCTTCCTCTGAGTAGCTCCAGCCCCACTGACTGTCAGACCAAAAGAGGGCAGGGCCAACTTTCCAGTGGGACAGCGACAAGTCTGTTCTGCAGGCCTTCCTGACTGCCAGCCCCTCGCAAGACCACTGCCTGTCCACTCCTGCAGGAGCATGAGCACAGCACAACCACCTCTGCACAGCATGGGTACTTTGTTGGCAGCAGCCAAGGAGCACTTCAGATCCCACAGTGCAGCCAGGGTCCAACCCCAAAAACTGGAAGGTGGGTCTGATAGGTTGGTCCCAACAACCAAGGGCTATAGCAGGTGGCTCAGGAGTGCCAAGGGGAGATCTGTTGCCAACGCTCAAGTTGCGGAGGAGCTCCCACTTTCTGAACACTGAGAGGGGTGAAATGGGCAGGTGCAGGAGTAGGGCATGCCTCCCTCCACAGGGCTGCTCTAGGAAGGTTATAGACTGTTCACCCGTTGGCCTCTGCTAAAGGGAGCCTCATGGCCTGGAACAGCTAACAAAGGGAATGTGATTGGAGGGGGCTCCTCTAAGGCCCAGGAGCAGACCTGGTGAGAGGGTCAGAGCCCCCCAACCACCACCACAGAACACTGTCGCTAATGCTCTGAAATACAAAAGAACCATGAGGCAATGGAAGAGCCTATCTGTTGGCCATTACACTTAAGCGCCATCTCCTGGATTGCATCTCAAATTACAACAAAAAATTTGGCCAATAAATAATCACCTGTTTAAACCAGGTCAAGAATCCTGTTACAAGAAAAATTCTCTACAGAGCCTTGGCCCACTGAAAGCACACCAAAATGAAGCCAATTGACTATATTTGACTTACATCACAGTAAAAGGACCACTAGCCCTCTCAGATGAAAAGGGATCAGCACAAGAATGCTGGCAATTCAAAAAGTAAAATGTCTCTTTATCTCCGAACAAGTGAACCAGCTTCCCAGCAATGGTTCTTAACCAGGTTGAAATGATTGAAATGACACACAAAGAATTCAGAATCTAGGTGTCAAGAAAGCTAATAAAAATTCAATAAAAAGTTGAAACTCAATGCAAGTTACCCAACAATTCCACTAAAGTGATCCTAGAACTGAAAGGTGAAATAGTCATTCTAAGAAAGGACCAAACTGAACTTCTGGATTGAAAAATTAACTACAAGAAATTCATAATACAGTCAGAAACAATAACAGGAGAAGAGACCAAAGTGAAGAAAAGATCTCAAAGTTTGAAGACTAGTTCTTCAAATCAACTTGGTCAGACAAAAAATTTTTTAAAGAATTTAAAAATAAACAAGACATCTCACAAATATGAGATTATGTAAAGGGACAAAACCTACAACTCATTGGCATTCCGGAGAGAGAAGCAGAGGGTAATTAACATGAAAAACACTTTTGAGACTATAATCCATGGAAATTTTTCCAATCTCACTAGAGAGTTTGACATGAAAATTCAAGAAATACAGAGACCCCCTGTGAGAAACAACATAAGAAGACCATCCTGGAGGCACATAGTGATCAGATTCACAAAAATCAACACGAAATAAAAAATCTTAAAGAATCAGGTCACCTACAAAGGGACATCATCAGGCTAGCAGCAGACCTCTCAGCAGAAGCCCTACAAACCAGAGGAGGGAGATTAGGACTCTGTTTTTGGCACTCTTAAAGAAAAATAATCTAAGCAATAATTTTCATATCCTGCCAAACTAAGATTCATAAGTGAAGACAAAATGTCTTCCAGACAAGCATATATTAAGGAATTCATTACCACTAGACCAGTCTTATAAGAGGTCCTTAAGGGAGTACTAAACATGGAAACAAAAGAATGATACCTGCTATCACAAAAACAGAAACTATAAAATAACTGCACAATCCAGTCGACAAAACAACCAGCTAACAAGATGACAGGATCAAAATCTCATATATCAACACCAATCCTGAAGGTGAATGGCCTAAATGCTCCACTTAAATGGCATAGAGTGTCAATCTAGATAAAAAGACAAGACTCAATTGTCTGCTGTCTTCAAGATACCCATCTGACATGTAACAATATCCACAGGCTCAAAAAAAGGGAGGAGAGAGATCTACCATGGAAACCGAAAACAAAAAAGAGCAGCAGTTCTTATTCTAATATCAGGTAAAACAGACTTTCGATCAACAACAATCACGAAGGGCAGGGAAGAATATTACATAATAATAAAGGGTTCAGTTCACAAGATGTCTTAACTATCCTAAATATATACACACCCAACATTCAGCACCAAGATTCATGAAGGTTATTCTTTACCTACAGAAAGACTTAGACATTTACACAGTCATAGTGGGGGACCTCAACACCCAACTGACAGCATTAAAGAGATCACTAAGTCAGAAAAAATAACAAAGAAATTACCAACTTAAATTTAACATTCAATCAATTGAATCTAACCCCTCTAGAGAATACTCCACACAACCACAGACTATACATTCTACCCATTTGCACATGGAACATACTGTAAGATAGATCACATGTTTGGTCATAAAGCAAGTCTCGTTAAATGCAAAATAATCAAAATCATATCAAGGATATTTTTGGAAAACTTTACAATAAAGTAGAAATAAACATCAAGAAGATATCTCAAAACTGCAAAAGTACATGGAAATCTAAATACTTGCTTCTGAATTTTTTTTGGGTGAAGAACAAAATTATAGCAGAAATAAAAAAGTTATTTGAAATTAATGAATATAGAGATACAATTTTTAAAGATCTTTGGAATGCAGTGTTAAGAGGGAAATTCATAGTGCTAAACATCTTTATTAAAAAGTTTTAAAAAATCTCAAATTAACAATCTAATATCACACCTAGAGAAACCAGAAAAAAATAACAAACCAATCCCGAAACTAGCAGAAGAAACAAAATAGAGATCAAACAGTCTGTACAAAAGATCAATGAAACCAAGAAGTGGTTATTTGAAAGGACAAACAAGATTCACAGACTGCTACCTAAATTAACAAAGAAAAAATAAAAAATAAATCCAAATAAGCACAATCAGAAATGACAAAAATGATATTAAAATTCATCCCACAGAGATACAAAAGACCCTCAGAAGCTATTATAAACACCTCTATGCAAACAAACTAGAAAATCTGGAGGAAATGGATAAATTTCTGGAAACACACCAACTCCCAATATTGAATCAGGAACAAATTAAAACAAAGACCAATATCAAGTTCCAAAACTGGGAGAATAATAAAAATCCTACCAACCAAGAAAAGCCTGGGAATTCACAAATTCTGCCAAACATGCAAAGAATTGGTATCAATCCTACTGAAATTACTCTAAAAAATCTAGAAGGAGGGATTCCTCCCTACCTCAATCTATGAAGTCAGCATTAGTCTAATATCAAAACCAGGCAGAAACAAAAAGATAAAAGAAAACTTCAGGCCTATATCCATGAACATTGATGAAAAAGTCAAAAAAAAAAAAAAAAATACTAGCAGACTGAATCCAGCAGCACATCAAAAATTTAATTCAGATTGATCAAGTAGGCTTTCTACCTGAGATACCAGGTTGGTTCAACACATACAAATCAATAACTGTGATTCACCACATAAAAGAGTTAAAAATAAAAATTAGATGATCATCTCAACAGATTTAGAGAAAGCTTTTAATAAAAATATAACATCTCTTCATGATACAAACCCTCAAAAGACTAGACATCTAAGGAACATGTCTCAAAATAACAGCTCTTTATGATAAACACACATCCAATATCATACCGAAAGACCAAAAGCTGGAACTCTTCCCCGTAAGGACTGAGACAAGAAAAGGATACCCACTCTCACTACTCCTATTCAGCATACTACTGGTAGTGCTAGTCAGAGCAATCAGGCAAGAGAAAAACATAAAAGGTTTCCAAATATGAAAAAATAAGTCAAATTCTCTCTTTTTGCTGATGACATATCTAGAAAGCCCTAAAGAATCTCCCAAGGGGTTTCTAAAATGGATAAACAACTTAAGTGAAGTTTCAGGATACAATGTCAAGGTATAAATATCAGTAGCATTTTCTATACACTAATAACATTCTAGGTGAGAATAACATCAGAAACACAATCCCATTTACAATATCTGCAAAAAAAATGAAATACTTAGGAATAATTCTAACCAAAGAAGTTAAAAAAAAAAAAAATCTCTGCAAGAAGAGCTACAAAACACTGCTAAAAGAAATCAAAGACAACACAAGTAAATGGAAAGCCACTCCATGTTCATAGATTGGAAGAATCAATATTGTTAAATGGCCATACTACCCAAAGCAATGTATAGATTCAATGGTATGTCTATTAAACTACCAATGTCATTTTTTAAGGGGATTGAAAAACTATTCTAAAGTTCATTTGGAGCCAAAAAAGTGCTCAAATAGCCAGAGAAATTCGAAGCAAAAAGAACACAGCTGGAGGCATCACACTATCCTGTAAGACTAGAGTTATCAAACAAGATGGTGTCGGTACAAAAACAGACACACAGACCAATGGAACAGAACACAGAATGCAGAAATAAGGCTGTACACCTACAACCATCTGATCTTCAACAAGGTTGACAAAAACAAGCAATAGAGAAAGTACTCGCTATTCAATAAATGATGCTGGGATAACTGGCTAGCCATATACAGAAGACTGAAATTGGATCACTACTTTCACCATACACAAAAATTAACTCTAGATGGATTAAAGATTTAAAGGTAAATCCTCAAACTATAAAAAAATTTAGATGAAAAATCACTTCTGGACATTGGACGTGGCAATTTATGACAGAGCTCTCTAAAATCAATTGCAATAAAACCAGAAATTGACAAATGGGACCCAATTAATCTAAAGATCTTCTGCACAGCAAAAGAAACTATCAACAGAGTAAACAGACAACCTATAGAATGCGAGAAAATATTTTGCAAACTATGCATCCAACAAAGTTCTAATAGCAAAAATCTATAAAGAATTAAACAAATCAACAAGCGAAAAAGAAGTAACTTTATAAAAAACATGTGCAAAGGATATGAACAGATACTTCTCAAAAGAAGGCATACGAGTGGCCCACAAACATGCATAAATGCTCATCATCACTAATCATCAGAAAATGCAAGTCGAAACCACAATGAGATATCTCACATAAGTCAGAATGGCTATTATTAAAAAGTCACAAAACAACAAATGCTGGCAGGCCTCTGGAGAAAAGGCGATGATTATACACTGTTGATGTGAATATAAATTAGTTCAGCCTCTGCAGAAAGCAGTTTGGAGATTTCTCAAAGAACGTAAACCAGAACTATCCATTCAATCCAGCATTCCCATTGCTAGGTGTACATGCTAATTAAAATAAATCATCGTACAAAAATACATGTATGCTTATGTTTATGACTGCACTATTCTCAATAGCAAAGACATGAAATCAACCTAGGTGCCCATCAATGGTGGATTGGATAGATAAAATATACATACACCATAAAATACTATGCAACTATAGGAAGAAATCATGTCCCATAGGCAGCTGCATGGATGCATCAGATAGCTATTATCCTAAGCGAATTAACATGAAAACAGAAAACCAAATACTGCATGTTCTCACTTTTAAGTGGGTACTAAACATTGAGGGCACATGGACACAAAAAAGAGAACAATAGACAATGGGGTCTACCAGATGAGGGAGATAGGTAGGGAAGCATTAACTGAAAAACTACCTATTGGGCACTATGCTCACTACTTGGGTGATGGGATCATCCACATCTTAAACCTCAGCCTCATGCAATATAGCTACCTAACAAACCGGTATATGTACCCCCAGAGCTAAAATAAAGGTTGAAATTATTAAAAAAAAAAAAAAAAATTGAGCTGAGAGTTAGGTAAATAAAAGGTAAATAGGTAGGGAAGATAAATATTTGCATAATAAATATTTTCATAAGAAGTATTAGAAAAGTGGAATTCCCATATATAAATAACTCACCTAAATATATTTTAATAATTTTCCCCAAAATACAAAAGCCCAATTTGTTTTTCAGCTTTTACCTAGTTCATTTTTACCTAGTTGATACTGTGTTTTTCAAAACCAATCATACTGATGTTTATTTAAAAGCAATTCCACCAATTATTTCTTTTGACATAAGATGTAGGGTGGTCAGAAAAAACTTCTCAGGTTCTTGTAGCAGATAAAAATATTCCATCTGATGGGATTTGATAGTTTGCATAGACATTCATATTCTTTTCTGTATAGGAAGTAGAACTGGTCTTTCTCTGAGTCAAATACATTTAAATTTTCAATAAATTTCAAGCATATTGTAAGTATATTTTGTAGTCAGTACCTCTGTGTATATGTAAATGCTTTCTTAGTCAAATAGAATACTGAACAACTCACATGTTAATTGACTATGAAGAAGTTTGCAAAATAAGTTTTATTGAAAATCTGTTATTGCTTTTAGTGTAATAGAAAATCAGCAACCTATTTATCTCCTCAAACTCTTCCTCTTACTAGTTTCCTATCACAAACACATAATATCCTGAAGAATTTCTGATATTTAAATTAATATTTTATCTTATATCTTTCATTCTGTAAAAGACATCTCTTCGAAAAGTAAATTTGAGAAATACATGAGTATATCTAAGAAAATCCACATTCTAAGTCTGCAGTATTCAGCTAAGGCTATGTAAGTTAAAATGAAATTAAACAAATTATAAACTCATGTTTCATTCGAACTATTCAGATTCTGAGTATTCTGTAACCACATGTGGCAAATGGCTACTGTTTATTACAGAGATTCCTATCATCTGTGAAAAGTTTATTACACAGCACCACTCTTGAGACACGATTTTATACACTGTATTTCATAATTCCTTAAAAAAAAGTGTTCTCACAAAAAAAAGATTATACCATTTTCCAATAAGCTTCTAAAAAAGGTGGGATAAATATTATAAAATAGGTTTATTTATCCCACAATTTGAAAAGAATTAGCAAGGCATTTTGAATTTCCTTCAAATTCTCCAAATGCATTTGTCTGAGTGAAATATTACCCTTGTTTTCAGTCGCATATACATATTTATTTGCACAGATTTATTCCATTAAAATGGTTGTTTTTAGGAGGAAGGAAAAATAAATAAAAGAAAAAAAGAGGCCGGGCGCGGTGGCTCAAGCCTGTAATCCCAGCACTTTGGGAGGCCGAGACGGGCGGATCACGAGGTCAGGAGATCGAGACCATCCTGGCTAACACGGTGAAACCCCGTCTCTACTAAAAATACAAAAAACTAGCCGGGCGAGGTGGCGGGCGCCTGTAGTCCCAGCTACTCCGGAGGCTGAGGCAGGAGAATGGCGTAAACCCGGGAGGCGGAGCTTGCAGTGAGCTGAGATCTGGCCACTGCACTCCAGCCCGGGCTACAGAGCAAGACTCCGTCTCAAAAAAAAAAAAAAAAAAAAAAAAAAAAAAGAAAGAAAAAAAGAAAAAACAAAATAGAAGGAATGAAGGAATAAAGTTAAACAAGAGTAAAAACTTAAATAAGTCAATAGCAGTGTACCATACAATGAGGTTCACTAACTGAACCTCCACATCTAAAATTAAAATACAACATAAAAAACAAAAGTATTTCCCCTGAAATATAAGAATATTTTATAAACACAACATTTATTATGCTACCCAATGTATCAACATCCTTATATAGTTACGAATATTTACTGCCAACAGTTATTTGTTACCCAGGTGAATGCATTTGCTTATTTCTGTGAACAATACTTTTACAAATACTGGCCTTTATGTAAATTACAAAGACTCAAGGAAAAAAAGAGTAAATGAAAATATACCATCTCAACCTCCTCCAAATGTATTTATTATTCCACTTATTACACCCAAATATCAAATATTTTCAAAATATAAAAATATGTCTTATTTTCATTACATTATTTACTTGCTGCTTAAAATTTAATACATGTATAAAATATAAGCAGTAATATTTTTATTTAAATGTTAGTAACAAATTGAGCATGTAGACGCTGAAGTATATCACAAAAGTAAACCGAAATTTCTAATCTCTGATCATTTGGAGACTCTTAGCCTTTGAAAAATGAAATATATATTGGATTTACTATAATCACACAGGATGCAAATATGAGGCATTAAAGTGTCAATTACCAAACCTGCTGTGAATATGATTAAACATTAGAAGTACAAAGTTTGAACATAAAACAGTTTTCACGTCAGTGATTTTCAATTTGCATGGAGAAAAAGATGGGTCTTGCTACTTCATTCTAGCAAACTTGTATTGCAATTATTTATTACATTTTTTTCTATAAAGTGCTAGTTATTTATTCAATACAAAATCTTTCAACATTAGAAACAAGATTTCCACATTCTGGATGTGAATATAAGCATCCTGGATATTGACACTCCATTCTAATACTTAAAAAAGTTAAACAAACTGAAAAATCAACAACTCTTCTTAAATCTATAAGAGAAATGAGGCCACAGGGCAAATTATTCCCCCAATACTGAAGAAACAGGCAGATACAAAGAATCACAACCTACCAGAGGAGAAACTCAAGAGCAGAAACCTCTGCAGGAATCAGTACTGGTACAGGAAAACCTGAGCTGTAACTGATGAATTGCCAGAAGCTAAGTTGTGAATAAGCCTGAGAGTTACTCCAGGGAACCCAGTCATGGGGAGGCATTTCCCACAGTTTCGTGAATATTACCTCCAGGAGTTTGACCAGGGCCTCACAGTAAATTCCCCTGAAAAAAAATATCCTCATGCTTCTGTCAGGGAGAAAGAAAAACGAGCCATTTTGAAATACACCAGAGCATTTTCTTCTTATCAAGGCCTACTCTCAGGAGTAACTATTTAAGGGAGCCTAACCTGCTGTTTATCAGAGCCTAAGTGACCTGGGGAAAAAAAATAAAAACAAAAGATATCTCCAGCCCCTCTAGCTTTTCATGTGGAAGAAGGAAAACACCTAACTCTAGCTCATTCTATCATCCACTTCCACCTAAGGGGGCAGATGAAAACTGAGAAGCACATGTGAAGTTCATAGTCCACAGGCATAGTTCCACTAAAAGACTGAGAACAAATCGTAGGACTAAAGAATGCTTTTCATCTAGATCACCTTACAACCACATTACTGAAGACCTATGTATAGCAAGCAGTTCCTTTTATTCAGTACATCACGTACAGCTGTCAAGAAAAATGACAAGGCACACCAAAAGGCAAAAAAACACAGCTTGAAGACACAGAGTAAGCATCAGATCTAGGCATGGCAGGATGTCAGAATTATAAGACTGGTAATTTAAAGCAACTATGATTAATATGCTAAAGGATATAATGATAATAAGTACATATCATGCAAGAAAAGATGAGCAGTTCGTGCAAAGAAATGAAAATCTTAACAAAGAACCAAATACAAATAAATTAATAAAAAAGAAAGAACCAAGAAATAAAAATGTTAGAGATGACAAGCATGGTCCCCAAAATGAAGAATACCTTTAGTAGACTGGACACAGCTGAGGAAAAATCTCTTCGTTCAAGGATAACACAATAGAAGCTTCCAAAATAGAAAAGAAAAAAGTACGATTAAAAAAGAGATAATAAAACATCCAAGAACTGAGTGACAAATACTAAATAAACAATAAAGGTGAAAGACATATCTAATGGAAATATGAGAAAAAGAGAAAGAAACACAAGAAGTATTTAAAACAATAATGACAGAATTTTTCCAGATTCATGTCAAACCATCAAACCACAGATTCAGGAAGCTTAGAGAACAGCAGAGAACCAGGTTAAATGCCAAAAAATTTACAACTAGTCATCTTATTTTCAAACTACAGCAAAACAAATATAAGAATTACATTCAACTTCTCAGAAACTATGCAAAGAGGAGGAGTGGAGTAAAAAATTTAAAGTTTTGAGAAAAAAGAAACAAAACTAAACCTAGAATTTAGTACCCCACAAAAGCATCTTTTAAAAGTGAAAGAGAAATAAAAGCTTTTTTATACAAATAAAAATTGAAAAACCATGCTGTCAGTAGACCTGCCTTGCAAGAAATGTAAAAAGAAATTCCTTAGTGAGAAGTAAAATAATATAGGTCAGAAATTTGGCTATACATAAAGAAAGGAAAAGGATCAAAGAAAGAATAAATGAAGCCAAACTGAAACTTTTATTTTTCTTATTTTCAATTGACTTAACAGATAAAATTTGTTCAAATAACCACGATGTATTCATTTATGTATGCTTATGAATATATCAAATATATATGTGTGTATATATATAATATGTATGCTTCCATATACATGAAAAAATGACAGCGATGATACAAGGGGCATGAGGGATAAATTATTATTATCTTTTCATTATAAGGTAATTATACTACCTATGAAACAGTATATTCTAAAGTGAAAATGAAATTGTGTTAGCTGTAAATTAGTTTATCAAACTCTAGAGCAACCGCTAAAGAAAGAGTTTAAAAAATGTGTACGTGATATGCTAGAGGAGAGAAAATAGAATTATATAAAATGCTTATTTAAAATCAAGGCAGAAAAAGAATAGAAGACAAAAACAGAAGCAGAGAAAAGGGCAAAAAATAGAAAACAGAAACAAATATGCTACATACTAATCCAACTATATTAATAACCACTTTGAATGCTAATGGTCTAAGTGCACCAATTAAAAGATACGGATTATCAGAGCATTAAAAAACAAGACAACTATATATCGTCTACAAGAAACTCACCTTAAATATAAAGACAGATACAGAATAAAAGCAAACAGATAAAGATATGCTGATACTAAGAAGAAATGAAAAAACATGGAGGAAATTCAAAGGCTTATTACTAAGTGAAAGGAGACAATTTAAAAAAATATTACATACTGTAGAGTTCTAATTATACGGCATTGTGGAAAAGGCAAAACTGTAAGATCAGTAAAAAAAGAAATAGTGTTTGCCGGTAGTTAGGTGGGAGGGAAGAATGAATAGGCACAGGACAGGAGTTTTAGGGCATGAAATTACTCCATATGATACTGTAATAATGGATACAGGTCATTTATCTAAACCCATGCAATATACAACACCAGGATTGAACCCTAATGTGAGCTATAGACATTGAATAATAATGATGTGTCAATGTTGGCTCATCAGTTATGACAAATGTAACACTCTGGCGGAGGTTGTTGATAATGGGAGAAGCTATGCATGTCTGGAGGTACAGATCTTCTGTACCTTTCTCTCAGTTTTACTGCGAATCAAAAACTACTCTAAAAAAAATCTTTTTAAAAAATTAGAAACAGGCCGGGCGCAGAGGCTCACGCCTGTAATCCCAGCACTTTGGGAGGCCGAGACGGGCAGATCACGATGTCAGGAGATCGAGACCATCCTGGCTAACACGGTGAAATCCCGTCTCTACTAAAAATACAAAAGATTAGCCGGGTGTGTGAGCGGGCGCCTGTAGTCCCAGCTACTCGGGGGCTGAGGCGGGAGAATGTCATGAACCCAGGAGGCGGAGCTTGCAGTGAGCCGAGATCGCGCCACTGCACTCCAGCCTGGGCGACAGAGCGAGACTCCGTCTCAAAAAACAAAACAAACAAACAAACAAAATATTAGAAACAAAACATCACCAATTCTTTGGCATCATTTGAGACACTTAACCTCTTTTGGTAGCATTATCATAAAATAAGGTTGTTACAATAAATTACCCCAAAGGATGCTTGGATTTTATGTTCTATGCTTATCTCTTAACTATAGTGGTACCTTAAAAACTCCTTTGTTAAGATAAAAATAATTCATCAGTATTGATTTATTTACATATGAAATTCACTTTAGAGAAATGAGTATTTACAAATTGGATAATTATTATGAAAAGATGTAAAAAAATCTGCAGAGGACTTTGTGGAATTCAGAAAAGAAAAACTTTATTTAATAAAGCAATTAATTGTGAGGACAACAGTACCACTCGGGAAAAGTACAATCATTTTATTTTTATTCTATTTCTTATGTCAAAAATTTTCCTCTTGAAATTATTATACCTTTTCCAAATTTTTTTGGTTGTACTTGATGTTAACTTATGTTTCTTTGTTAAACTTTGTTGCTATTTTAGTACCTGATTTTCCAAGTGATTTACTTACTATAATCCTAGGAACCTATATAAAATCAGTAATTAATTATACTGAATTTCATTTGAATCAGAAAACCACAGTAACTTAGAAACATATGTAATTTATTTTTTGACAATATGGTTATAAGATGTCAATTATCTGCAGATTGGTGGAAATGTATCTCACCGATAAGTGAGTATGGTAAAGTTTATGCATTGAAACTCTCCCCAAAAATGCTCTAAGTTGTATTGTGAGTACAGATTTAAAGATTTAAGCACCCACTTCCATTTTTCTACATACAATTTTAATTACTATCTTAGTTTAAATTTATTTATTCACTTTAAAATGTACAGTTCAGGCTGGCAGCAGTGACTCATGCCTGTAGCCCCAGCACTTTGAGAGGCTGAGATGGGAGGATGGCTTGAGGCCCGGAGTTCAAGATCAACCTGGCTGACATTTTGATACTCTGTTTCTACAAAAAAAAAAAAAAAAAAATTACCAAAAATTAGCTGCATGCCAGGTGCAGTGGCATACTACTGTAGTCCCAGCTACTTGGGAGGCTGAGGTTGGAGGATGACTTGAGCCCAGGAGTTCAAGACTTCGGTGAGCAAAGATCAAACCACTATACTCCAGTATGGGTGAC